>NW_017728992.1:36024377-36038894 GCF_001723915.1 Gavialis gangeticus
GGGTACCACAACCTCGGGAGCCTCTATTACCTGAGCCAGGGTTTTCACCCAGGTCTCAAAATGCAGGGCCTCCCACCTGGGCAGTTGGTACTTCACCCTGTGCCTACAGGTGAGTGCCAGAAAGGGAACCCCACTGCCTGAGCTGGAAGGGCCAGCAATAGAGGGTCCAGGCCCTGAAGCTTTGGATCACCCTGCAGCTTCCCGTGCATAGCTGCAGTTCCCTCACTGGGTGGCTGCATTTGTGGGGCCAGAGCTAGGGTCAGGGATAAGCTAAGTTGGTGTGGTGCACCTGGTCCACTCAGGCGCTGGTGTTCTCGGCTTGGGGGGCAGGGTCCTTGCCCTTCCCTCCCGCAGCTGTGAAGCCCTTCCTACTGCCCTTGCCCCTGGCCCCTGATGGTGGGGAAGGGCGCTTGGGAAATCCTCCAGGAGGGGCCTGGCCAGGGGAAACCCTCTGGCCCTGCTGGAGTCTCACCTGCACCCGCGTCAGAGGTTTCAGACTTCTCTACCCCTGGAAGAGGTTGTTTGAACTCTGGGGTGGGGGCTGCAAGGGCATGCATCCCCTTGGGGGCTTGGCTGGGCTCTTCCCCCTTGGTGGGGGCTGTATGTTCTCTGGAGGAATCTTTCCTCCCACACCCCCAGAAGGTTCCTGCCCTACCATTGCTTTATATCAGGGAGGTGAAACCAAAAAAGAAACCCAAGGATACAGTTGGACTGGTGAATGTAATAGGGGCAGGCTGGTGTTGTGGGAGAAATCTGGGGGTGGGAGGGAAAGGGGCTGAAGCTCACAGAGCTATATCCCCCCAGGAAAAAAGCTGGGAGGGCTATACTTCGGAAATCTGGGGGAGGGTGAAACACATACACCCACACACAAGGACTGGGGAGACTTGAGCTGGCTTACTCAGCCATGCAACAACCACCAGGGCAGAGGGAGTGGACTACAGGACTTATCACACAAGGTCAAAACACACAGGGAAGGCTGCTGAGACAGGTGTAAAAGATGGATGGAGTGATAGTGGGGTTTTGTTTGTTGGAGAACAGTTCAGAAACCCCTCGGGCCTCCAACTAGTCACTCAGCAGCAGGCAGGGAAACAAAGCAGAATTAGATGCAGTGAGGCAGCTGTGAGGAAGGGCAGGAGCAATCAGTCAGTTAGGGAGTAGTCCAGTGCAGGTGTGGTGTTGAGTGTTGCAAGGTGGTGCAGCAGGGAATCTCCCTCTCAGAGGGGGCAGCAATGAAACAGATGGCAGCAACAGCAGCAGTGATGGTAGCAGCTGTCCAGTTCAGCCACTCAGGGTATGCTTCTGGTGAGAGTGGGGGTGAAGGTTGGGGTTGGCCTTCCAAGGCAGCTGGGACAGGCAAGGCATCTTTAGGCTTTGGCAATGATGGTAGAGGAGGGGCCCACAGGCAGTGCAGGCTCCCTTCCCAGGCTGTCCTCCAACCACAGCTTGACGACAGGCTGGGGACCAGGCTGGAAACAGGGGTGCAGAAGCTGGGGTGTGGTGCTAGGGTGCAGTAATATGCAGCAGAGGAACCCCCCCATGGCAGGAGGGCAGCAGCTGCCATCACCGCCCAAGGCAGGAAGGGGTGTAGCCAGCTTACTCCCAAAAGCTCTGAAACCAAGCTATCAGCTAGCACTAGCCATAGGCAGGAAAGAGCCTGGCCTTCTTCTCCCCAGACGCTCCTGAGACCAAGCTTGCAGCAACCAGCAGCAGCCTGGGACAGGAAGGGGCATAGCCAACTTCCTTCCAGAGGCTCCTCCTCCCCCAGAAGCTCCCAAAGGCAAGTAACCCTGAACTGCTTGCCAGGACAGCTTTTTATAATGCTGGGGCCAGCACAAGTGCTGGCTCCAGGCTCTAGCTCCCCCTGGGTGCCGATCTGGGAGGAGCTGGGCAAGGTTATTTTGCCCCAAGTGGCACAACTTTCCCCACACCAAAGTGCTTGTCCAGGCATGTGCGCTGAGGCAAGAATCCCTGGCTCAAATTTATGCCACTCCTATTTGAGCTGCTGTATGCACGTGTGCCCGCATGTGTGGAGGCACCCAAAAAGTCTAAGTGACAACTAAAACATAGGTTTTAGTCCATTCTTGGTGTTATCCTGGGTCACTGAATCCGATGAGACTTTTTCTAAGTGACATCTGTGGTGTGGTATCTGAGTGCCTAAAGGTTACTTCACTGTGCCAGAAGAATGTAATACACATGGGCTAGGGACAGAAATTACACACAAACTGGTATAAGTGATTGGAAACCAGTTCAAATCTGTAATAAATCAGAAGTTCAGCATACGTAAACCACTTTCAAAATGACCAAAACCAGTTTAAGATAAACCTGGGTGGATGTAGTAATCAGACTTAACTGAAGTACTGTTTCCAATTCTGGGTGCTACACTTTAACAAGGACATGGAAAAGCTTGAGAAAGTCCAGAGAAGGGACACCTGTATGATCACCATACGAGGGAAAACTGAGGGACCTGGGAGTCTTCAGCTTGAAAAGAGAAGGTTGAGAGGTAGCAGCTTACCACTACATTAGGGAAGTCCATCAAGGGCTCAGTGAACAACTGTCCACCAGGGCACCCTGGGGGAAAACTAGGAGTAATGGCCACAAACTCCTAGAAGACCATTTCAGACTCAACATTAGGAAAACATTCTTCACAGTCAGGGTATCCAGACTGTGGAATAAGCTCCCACCAGGGGCGGTTCAATCACCTACCCTGGAGATCTTCAAGAGGAAACTGGATGGTAACATTTCTGAGGTCACCTGTCCCCAGTTATCTTTCCTGCCTCATGCAGTGGGCTGGACCTGATGACCTTCCGAGGTCCCTTCTGGCCTTACAATAGATGAATCTAGGATTTAAGTAAAATTAACATAGTGAACTTCTGTTCAAGGTCCCCTCTAGATTCAAGTTAACTCATAGTCACCAAGCATCCCAGGCTGCTTTGCAGTTCATCTACAAATCCCACGCCCTCTGACAGGATGGGCAGGCTGGCTTGCTCCAGGTGAGCAGGGAGGTGTGCTCTAGCACTCCCTGGCTTCTGGCCTGGGCCACTGCAGGCACATAGCTGCATTTCCAAAATCAAAAGTGATTGTTGACTTGCCTATTGTTCACAGAGCTTAGACGAACTGTGAAGATTGAACTGATTCCACCTCAAGCTTTTTGACTATCTGTACTTGGCCATAGGATTTATAAATAATTGAATAATCATATTTAATTGTATAAACTGTCCCTAGATATGTCACTGGGCCTCCTTTTTCTCTTCCTGTCTGCTCTTTCTTGCAAGCATGTGTGTGCGCGTTTCTCCTGGACTCTTTGTCATTGTCTGGACTATTTCTTATTTTCATTTTTTTTTTCTCCTCTTGACAGAGGTGAGTCCTGAGGTCTAGAGACTTATCAGTAACTTTGCAGCCTAGCCAGCCAGGTTTCTACACAAGACTTAAATTACAAAGCTAAGCTTATACTCTAAGCTAACAGTGCTGGAACATGATACAAGCTGAACAGTTTTCCAGTCCTTTTAACTGCTAGGTGTTTTTGCTGAAGAAAGAATGGGTGTCATATAAGCTGAAGTGCTACATAACTGGAATTGCCAGTGCTGTCAATATCTATGAATGCCGGTGCCTAGACAGTTGCTCAAGAGGAGTGGAGAATGAAGGAGGTTAACAGAGGCCTGGAACTGATCCTACTGCTTCCTTTTTCTATTTTGCAGTGTCTTTTCACAAAATGAATCATGTTAGGTGGGATAAAAGATTTAAATGAAGAAGGATTACTCCAACTAAACCTTGACCCAGAAAATCTTATTTTTCTGGACAACCCAACTGACTGAAAGAGTTGCTCACAGGCATAAGTATCTGTAGAAATTGCCCTTAATTGTGAATGGTGGTCACACATTTGTTGATAGGCAGAAGGTAAGGCAGTGTGACACCTTATAGTTCAGAAAAGTATGATTTTTTGTGTATGCAATAGCCTAGTTCATCAGATGCTATGAATGGACTTGCAAAAAGAAAAAATTTGGAATAGAGAGACATTTATTGACTGACTTCTTGCCTGGCTTCAGACTAAACACAGCTAACCACCTCTCTACATTTTTAATAGGAGTCTGCTGTCAAGTCAGTGGCAATCAGGAGTAAAACTAATGAATTTGACAGACCAATTTGTGAATTTGTGAAAAGAAGAACACTCTTTCTTCCATACCTTTGCTAGATAAAGGAATCAAAACTTAAATTAGATATCTTCAAACAAATCTTTAAACTATTCAATGTTATTTCAAAGTGCTAGGGGTAGTAAAGGACTTTTACATTTTATTTCTTTTTTTTAATTCTTAGAGTTTTATATAGCCCACTTCTAAATCTCTTTTATGCTTTTTGTTGGATAAGTATTTTTTTTCTGTTGAAAGTTGTTTCTTTTAGGCCTATACTTTAAACCTCACTTAAAAATACATACTCACTGACTTCAGCAGCAGTATGAACTACATATGTAAGTGGTAAGATCTAGGAGAACTTTATTCAGAAAGAGCAGGGAAGAATCAACAAAACAATAGAGGCCTGAAGAGAGAAAACTTGCATTGATTCTACAGCTGCCTGAGATGTTTCATGAGGGTTAACAGAGAGTGTATGAGAACCAGTCAGAGCACAGATACAGGGACGCCCAGCTCTACCTCATGAGAGTATTAAAAAAGGCCAAGAAGTTCAAGGCATTGCTTTCATTAAACCCATCTACAGCTCCAAGGGACAGAAGTACTCCAACCACCTAATAAGGTAGTAAGAAAGGAGAAACACAACTTATCATTGTATACTGTCCTGCCCTGCATCCAGGGAAAATTAAAACGTTATAAAGCCTTAGGCAAATTGTGCCCCCCACCCAGGTTTGCCCACCTCACCTCTTTCTACTCAGCTGCCACAACACTGATGTTAGACTTTTTCCTGTGGGAGGATGTGAAGAGGCTTGTGGTGTGCCTTTGGGATAATGCAGCAGCCCAAGCAGCAATTTACCTGCAAGGAGGATGACTGCACTGAGGAAGGAACTCCCAGCACACCTGGAGCTGGATTTATTGCCCCGGCAGGTGCCCCAGATTGGGTCCCCCCAGACCTCTAAGAGTTATTTCTGACTGGGCAGCTTGAGAAGTGGGGGAGAAGAGTGAAGGGGTGTGGGCTGGATAGACCTCCTGAAAACTGATCTCGAGAGGAAAACTTCTCTGGGAATGGAGCAGTAGGTTGATTGATCTGCAACCTCGGAGGAGCTCATTATCCAAAACAAGCATTAATTGCTGCTGTGCTCCTTCAATTACCATGGTGGCAAGTCAGTTAATTAATAAGAGCTATAAGGAGAGTGTGGTGGGAGCTGTGAGAGCTGGTAAGCTGCAAGCAGGGCAGCAGCCAAGCCTGCCAGTTAAGATTTTGTATTTATTTTCATTGTTTTTTTCCTTTGGAGCCAAGCCCCACTGGGGATGCCTGTGGCTGGATCTGGCTGAGTGGGCACCCAGTAAAATATTAAAGTCATGGCAGGTGTGAGCTAGGGGGATCTAAGTTTGGCTCAGTCCCCAAAGCATTCTCTCTGCTGAATGTAGGCTCCTGGATGTCATTGGGGCACAAGGGACCACATCCCTATGCGGTGATACCCCAACACAGGAGTCTTCATGGGTCACCTCAGAAGGTGAGTGGACCTGGACAATATGCCCCGTGACTCCTGTCCTACTGTACCCACTCACACTACTCCTTTAAGGAAATAACCTAATGGGTTTCCATGGCCCTTGTTGGGGTCTTGCTTGAAACAGCCTCACCTCCCTTTTGCTCTCTGGCTATCCCTTAGACTGAGCCTATTATTCAGAGTCACAGTCCATGGGGCTCAGCCATTCCCTCCTAACAATTCCCTTGGCAGGGATATCCTCATAACAGGACAGGGGGTGCCCGTTACACAAGTATCTTGAACACTACTGATGAGAGAAAGTGAAGCAATATTGAGAATTCCCTCCTGCTACTATTTATGCAGGTTTAGGGTGAGGAAGTAAGGTCATTGTTTTTATGCTATCACCCCATGAGACTTGGGGTGGGGGCCCAAGAACCACTGCCCTTTGGTCCATCTGAATTTGCAAGTTGAATAGAATGGCCATACAGAACCCTTTGACCACTTGTGGGGAAATGCGTCATTGTTTAACTCAGTGAAGAAAAAGTATGTGGAATGCTCCACAATACAGAAAAAATAAAATTGGGGTGGGGAGGGACTTTTTCCTTCTTCTTCCCTGCCCCACCCCTCCCCTAGGCAGGTCTAAGAACAGCAGTCATCTAAATCAACAAGCTCATAGTAGATCTTGACATTCACAGAGGTTAGATTCTATTCCACCTTCTGATGGGAACAGGTTAATAGTAAAAAACAAAAAATGCCCATAACTATAACAGTATAAGACCAACTAACTTATTTTATTTTTAAATTATTAGTTTTTAAATTATGGTTCTCAAGCCATATCATAGCCAGTTGAATTCAGTAATGGCAGCGAACACTGTTTAGCCTTTTGGCAAGTATACCAAAGAGACAAAAAGAAATGGTTCTCCTTAAATGCATAATATTGTACGTATTATAACTGGGTATTTATTACATAGTACTCAACCAATGTGGCTTTTTCACATTTCTTTAATAAATGTATTAGCAGAAATTGCATTACTTGACTCAAATTACAATAATTACTTCAAAAATGAGTCGCACAAACAAACAATAAAAACCACAAGGAAACTCATGCAATTGACAAAAGAAAGAAAATCCATTGAAGAGATTGGTCCAAATAAATCACTGGTGTAACTTCTTAATGAAGTATCATCAAGGCATGAATTTGTTGAATTTTATATATGCCATAATAATTAGATACACGTCAGCAATGGTGCCTCTTTTTTTCCTTTTCTCTCCTCTCCCCTCCGTATGTATGTGTGTGTGTGTGTGTGCGTGTATGTGTGTGTGTGTAAAGATAGATGACCTACAAAGGATGAATTTGGATTAGGGTGACTCTGGTGAAACAGTTAATGAGTTTCCAACAGTGTTGCATTTGGCCTGTGTTCATAAGCAAATGATCTGTACAAGCTAAGAAGGGGATAATCTTTGATGTAAAGCTATCGAAAAGCATGCTTTTTTCCCCTTAAACAGAGATCCCCTCCACACACTCTGCTGTGCCCACACATTCTGTTGTGCTTATTTCTGTGAAATTCGCTTTGTTAAAAAGAAAATCTTTGTACATTTTGTTCCATCCTATTCTCTTTAAACACCGAAAAAGGGCAAAAACAACAATATACAGACAGATCTGGTGTGGTTGTACCTGAAAAGAGCTTGTAGCAGATGACAGCAAGAACATCATCATTGTGTGTGTGTGTGGTGGGGGGGACATACATACTCTGAAACTCCCTTTGGGAGGTAAAGAAAAGCTTAGCAAATTAAAAACTCCTTCTTGAGCCCTAGTACGATGAACATTTATTTTTAAATATTTTGTAGTTAATTGCATCATTCAATGCACTATGGCTAGTTCCTTTGGGAGGGGATTTAGTCTCCTAATCAGTAAGGGAGCCTAGCAAACTTCCACAGAAATATCCTGTTTTTTTTAACTATAACCTCTGATTTTGCATGTTGTTGGTTCTAAAAGTTTACAAGAATCCAAGCTATTCCTCAGTTCTGTAGGTTGTTGGCACTGTCTTTTACATCCAATTGGTTGCTATGTACCTTTGTGCCAACAATTAAACTTGTTCTGAATTGCTGTTTTCCAGATTCCATTTAGAACTGTGTTGCCTAAAGGTTTCAGTTGCTAGGTAACACCCATTTCTCTCCTGGTTGCCATAGTGCCCCCTTCAGTGCAGAAACAGAGCAAGTGGGGCCAAATTCATCTCTAGGATAAATCCATTGAATTCTAGAGAGTTGCATCAACATGAATTAGGCCTATTCCTTTTAAAACTTCCTTTCTTCTTCTCTTAGTTTCACAGCATAAGCTCTTGCTTCATAACTGCAAAGGGCAGCTTCAATCAAGCAGCTTCTGTCATCTTAGATGAAAGGAAAAAAAAATCTGCCTCCACTCTTACTTCCTATTCCTTTTGTAACAAGGAACAAACAAACAAAACAAACAAACTGTCTGCAAGACACTTGGGGCACCTACAGGCATTGCATTTAGATCAGCCTAACCAGGGTTAGGGCATTCTAAATGTCCAATCGTGCAGACATTTAGAAGGCTTAAATTGTCCCTCAAATAGCGCATCCAATTTACATTAGTTCACTTGAGGAGGTGTACTACCTAAGATCTCTAGACAGTGTAAACCTGGATCTAGGAAAGGGTTAATCTGATCTTGCAAATGCCTACATGTGTTGTCAGTGCAGCCTCAGGGTTGGAAAAGCCCAGTTTCTCACCCCAGCCCCTGGGCTGTGCCTTCCTCATTCAACTTTGACTGGCCTATATTTAGCCCCTCTGATCCCAACCTGCCTTCCCGAACATGCTATCCCCTCCTTACCACCCCTCTTCCCCCCACTGCCACCTCCCCCCTCTTATTTGCACCACTTTCCCTTCCTGGCTTCCAAGAGTGGCTTCCAGAATGCAGTGCTCCTGGTCTCTGTTTAGGCGACTTAAAGTAAGCTTTATGAATATAAATCAAGTGTGGCAAATGGCTGTACAGACCCTAAAGCAAACTAATGCAAAACAACAGCCATCATGTTGATGTATGTCTGACACAGACTGCCAGTTCCTTTTGTTGGTGTAAATCTGCATCCTGTATTTACATCAATGCAGTCATGCCATCTTTTTGTTAGCTGAGGAACTGTCCTCCTGTATTTACTTTGTAACTCAAGATTCATAAATAATAGCAGAGGTTTCCATTAAAAAAGTATCAGGAATTTGCTTATCATCACAATTATTTCGTATAAAACTAGGCAAATTTTTGGTTCACACCCTAATTAAAAAAATGTTTTGATTTACTGGAAATTTTTGATTGACTATTTTATTTCATTTTTATATTACTAAAATTTTAAAAAGTTCCTTTAATTTGGCCAACTCCAAAATAGAAACAATATTTTCACATGAAAAAAAATTTTTAAATGTCAAAGCAATGTAGTAAACATTTTGGCATTTTCAAAAAAAAAATTCAGTATTTTTCCTGGCTAATCTGTTGGACGCTTTTGACCTTAATTAATGAGTTGCTCCATTTCTCCCCTCAAAACTGTATTTTCATTAAATTAAATATTAAGTGAAAAAAATATTAACCTACTTTAGTTTCATAGGCAGATGTAAGCCAACATCTCTGCATTAATTTAAACTTGAGATTCTGGCACAAGACTGTACTCTAAATAAATAAAGAAGTACTTGATCTCTAGCCCAGTTCAAACCCTGTGTATCCTCCTCCAGAACCATAGTTAGGTCAACTATCACACCCCCACCAAAGGATTCTCCTTTTAAAGTGATAATTCCAGAAATCCCTATAGGTTTTAGAGATCAGAACATCTAGATGCATATCTAACTAAATGGAATCACTTTTATTAATCTAAGTATTCAGATTTGTACCTTCTATTTATAAAACGAAAACAGTTTTGAATGGAGAGGAGAGACTCTTGGTGGTGACGAAAAAATAATAAAGAGCCATAGAATATACTGTCCAAATAATAATATTTTGTTGTGGTGATGGTTTTTCCCCCATAGATTTTTCTTCTTTTTTATCCTTATTTCAAATATCTCTACAGGGTAGGGAAAAGATTAACAAGCAAAATAATAACATTTATTTTCAATCTTTTTTCACATAAAATGAAGGGACTCAAAGCTGGATAATTAACAGGATTACGCTTCTCAACCCACCTGCAAAAATAAGAGTTTGTGAAGTATCTTGGGGGTATGCAGAACCACAACAAACAGATACTGTCAATCAGATAGGTTCTCTAACTGGTCAGAGGAGTGACACCCTTTTAAGTAAAAGTCAGAAGAAACAGCCTGTTCTTAATTTGGCATCCTTCTAAGAATTACTCAAATTGTAAAGCATGTGGATATGAAGGATCTGAGTCTTCTGTATTTATCAACAGATGATCTGAGGGGATAGTGCCTAGATTTATAGTAGGCAAGGCTAGGATTTGATGTTGCAGATTGGGTTTTTGCATTTTAAAAAAATTAAGGTATGAGTCCATGTTTATTGGACAAAATTGTGTCAGCAGTTGTTAATAGCACCGAGAGCCCCTAATTGAAATTAGGATCCCATTCTGTTAAATTTGGTATAAGTACATAGTAAGAAACAATCTCTTCCACAGATTGTTTTTGTTCTAAACAGGCAAGACTAGCAAAGTATGGAAAAGGAAAAAGAGGCACAGAAAGAAAGGAGAAAAAATACAGGTGACTTCCCAAAGGTCCCCAGCAAATTCATGGCAGACAGAGGAATAGATTCAGATCTCCTGAATCCTGTTCCAGTCCCTACCCTCTGGACTAGTGCTCTCCAAACTTTTTTGATCGGGCATCCCTATCAGTAAAAAATTTTTGAGCATGCGCCCCGAATATATGTATATTTATATAAATATAAATAGAAGTTCAAATATTTTCTTCCCACACCCCAATGGATTATCTTGCACACCCTCTGCGGTGCGTGCATCCCACTTTGGAGACCACTGCTCTGGACCATGCTCCTTTTCCTGGAATAGATCTTGTGTGATTGATTGCATTTAAAATTGATTTATTTTTTAAATTTGCTTTTCAGTAGCCTACATTTGAATGAGAACAAGAAGCAGAAGCTGAAGGTACTAGTAATGCTCATGAATGTACCATGGTAATCAAAGTCTTGAAAGCTTCATAAATAGTTGGAACAGTTTATCACAGTCCAAGGAACACTGGGCTGGAGGCACATATCACTAATCATAGGGAGGGAGCATTACTTGCTGTAGGGCTTCACTAAATCAGAATGAAAAAAAAAAAAAGTCAGATATTATCTTCCTTGATATTTTGATGTGGCATGTGATTTGCTCATACCCAGCATTCCTGCAGATACAGAAAATCCTATGTGCAAGTGCTGTGGTAAGGGAAATCAAATGTGTCAACACTTTCTATGTTCTCACGTGTATCAGCTTAAAACAAAACTTTAGGCTGAGTCTTTATCTTCCTTGCTTGTCAGTTTCTCTTATCACTTCCTTCTCTTATGGCTTTTTAATTTCTAGGCTTTTTCTTTTAGTTCTCAAGTTTTGTGTTTTATTTTGCAGTTTGATCTTGACAGCATTTCGTTTTCCTTTCTTTTTTTTCCCCTTCAGTATTTTCTTTAGTTTCAGATTTGATTTACATTATATTTAGATTTCCCTTTCCCCCTTCTCTTTTAAATGCATCTTTTTACTTGTATAGTCTTTTAATTTGGCACTGCACACTTTGGGAAGTCACCTATTGTTTTTCACCTTCCTTTTGTCATTAGCCTCTTATATTTGCCTTTATTTCCTAATCCATTGCACATTCTTTTTTGAATCCCACAATGTGTGTGGAGGGCTGCACATACCCAGTAGTCATGATGAAGGTCATCAGCAGTGTCCCCATTCATGTAACAGGAGCTCTTTAAAATAGAACCCACTACTGAGCAAAATCTCTGCCTTCACGTGAGCTTCCTACACTATACACAGTTATTAAAAATTGTGTGTCTCATGAGGAGATCTCTAATTATTGGCAGAAATGAATTTTCCATCTTTAAATGATCCTCTACTCGGTTTTTTCATCTTCTAGGCATTTGTGTTTAAGGCATGCTATATAGTAGATGTGTTTATTTTCAGTACCATTGTTCCTCTAGGTAATACCTAGTCTGGTCCTCACACTGGCCACTGGCATTGCCTTTACAGACGGTACAAATTTTCTCCTTCTGTTTAAGAATAAGGTCCTGTTCTTAAGACAGCTATCCTTTTGACACCAATGACCAGACACTTCATGTGGACAGCTTCTCTTCCTTGTGTTTCCATAAGCTTGTCAAGCTTTTGTCTCCTTAATCATTCCTTCAAATATATCTTCCACCTTTTTTCTCTGGTGTTGTCTGATGCCATTTGTCTTCTTTATTCCTCCTTAAAATGCATTAGGTGATTGTAACAGTTTGCTGCCTCAGAGCCCTTTCAACCAGGGGTTTCCTGTTCCCTGAGCATCTCTGAGCAAGCCTCAGTAATGTGCAGTTTTTAAACCTTTTGGCCTTGGCTGCCTGAAGTACCTCTCAGCATACTTCTGTAATGTACAGTCTTTCATCAAACAAAGTAAGCAAACAAAAAATGTATTGTCCTGGAACCTGGGATGGGTCTCCTGTGGCTTTAGCTTTTTTTTCCCCCAGGCTTGTCCTCGTTATAGCCTAGATGCCTCCTGCCTCTGGTGCTTCTCCTCCTGGTTCTGCCTGTTGGGGTTTTTGATTCCCAGTGACCCATATCCCCATTATCCTTCCCACAGCTGCAGCCCTTCAACCACACTAGCTTCCTTCTGGTAAGGGGACAGGCCATCCTATTACAGTGATATTGTCTGCTTCTATCCTCTTATATTGCTCTATGTAGACAACTCTTAAATTTAGCTCTTTATTCTTCCCTCCTTCCCTTCTGTCCAAGGTTCACTTCCATCTCTCTCCAACATCTCTTAAAAATCTTGCTACTACTCTGTTCTCTGCACTTTCTTTCTTCCAAAATCTTCTTTCATACCTCTTGTCTATCATCAGAGACAGCTTCTCTATTTTTCTTGTCATTCAGCCTTGGGATCTGCCTTTGATACATATCTTTCTTTCCTTCTTAACATTCAAGACTTGCTAAATCATATTTAATCTGTGATGTTTCTAAATTTGATCCCTTCCATTTAGTCTCCCACTTTAAAAAACAGGTTCAAGTTTGGCTGTCTCTAAGTTTTACTGTAACCACTTCTGGTTTTGCCTTTGTACTTTTGCTCTCTCCAATTTATCCAATATTTGATAAGTGCTAATCTAACTATAACTGACTTCACTTGCATCCTCTTTGTTTCAGGATAAAATGTAAATTCCTTGTCTTCATATCTGCCCTTATTTAAGCCATAGGTCTCCTTACATCACTCCATATCAAATTGCATTCTATAGTTTTTGAATGTTGTTGCTTCTTTTGTCATCTCCTCTCATACTTGCTTACATATTTGATTGTTACATGGCCTCCTAGGCTTGGGACAGTTTGCATCTTCCAAGAATCTTCATCAAATACCTCTTTTTAGAAATCAGTTTCCTTTGTCTTAACCCCATCACCCATTTCCATGCTCTTACTTTTTGTTTTAACACTCATCTGTCTGTTGTCTTCATGTTCCACATTTTTCTCACTTAGATTGTGAGCTCTTCAAATACATTTAAGTCCTGGTTCTTACTACTTTGCATTCTCCTAGCAGGCCAAAACAGCCTTAATAATAGTTTAACCAGCTATGCGGATATTTCTGGATGAGGGGAGTACTCAAATGCTACACATCTGCCATAAACAGATCTACAGAACTCCCTCCAATCCAAGTCATCCTACACTACTGTTAATTCCGCGAGTGCAAGTTAGAGTACTTCTGAGGTGGCTTTAAATTGTGTCAGGCTGGGGCTGTATCTTACCTAGGCATAGAGAGTTGCAAATGTAGCACTGAAGTTAAGAAGAACTAGCTCAGGCCTTGGGTACATCATCCATACCACGGCAGATTTTTGCAAGGTTCTTATCTTCATTCCTTTCTTATTTTTAAAGACCAATATAAGTTTAATGTAGTATTTAATACATTGTTTCACACTTGCAAAATAAAAGTCTCAATTATGTTTAATTATTTTATATTTAAGACTTTAATCAACTCTGTGCTTTTCTTGCTTACGTTGTGTAAAGTGTTTTTCTTGGGTTGGGATTCTCATTAGCTAAATCAGCCTGAAGGACTTGCTGTCACCTGTCCAAAGCTCTTCATTTTATAGGATCAGGATCAAAGGAAAGTAGAGCTACAATAGACCTCACAAGATCTCATCTAGTTCCCAGCTCAAGGCAGGATCATCCCCAACCAAACCATCCCAGGCAAGTATCTGTCTATTATGGCTTTTATATCTTACATGGCTTAAGATACATGTATCTTCCAAGAGTCTTCATCATAAGGTGGGGGGGAGGTATATATACACACATGCACACACACACATACACACATATATATATTAGGCCTGTGCAAAGCTTCAGGTGCTGATTTGATTCAGCGGAGATTTGTCCCAATTCAGTGGCCGAATCTCCAAATCGAATCAGGAGACCAATAAAAAGGCCCAAATTGGTTCGAAACTCTCCAAATTTATTTGGAGACCTTTGGAGATTCAGGCAGTCCCCACTCACTGCCACAGGGAGCTGGAGCCAGACTCTATGCCAGTAAGTAGAAGGGGGGCTGGAGGAGGGAGTAGAGCACCATGGGGGGACTCTCACCAGGATCCATTCCCTGCCTGCTCCCCCAGCCCCCCTGTGTGCCCCCCAACCCCACTTGCACTCCCAGCCTCCCCCCCATGGCTGCCCCACCCACCACAGCAACCTGTTCTTAAAAAAAAAAAGCAAAAGATCCACACTCACCAGCTGCTGCAGTGGTCATTAGGGCT
>NW_017728992.1:36043894-36055925 GCF_001723915.1 Gavialis gangeticus
GGAGCCAGACTCTATGCCAGTAAGTAGAAGGGGGGCTGGAGGAGGGAGGAGAGCACCATGGGGGGACTCTCCCCAGGATCCATTCCCTGCCTGCTCCCCCAGCCCCCCTGTGTGCCCCCCAACCCCACTTGCACTCCCAGCCTCCCCCCCATGGCTGCCCCACCCACCACAGCAACCTGTTCTTAAAAAAAAAAAGCAAAAGATCCACACTCACCAGCTGCTGCAGTGGTCATTAGGGCTTCTGGGGGCTTGTGGCAGAGCCCACCATGCAGCACAAGGCAGTGGGGCACAGCAGGGATGCCCCCCACCCACCTGATAGCAGCCAGTGAATGAGGGGCATTTTTTTTTAGGAGACGACACTGGGCTTGGGCAGGGCAGCCATGGGACAAGGCTGGTAAAGCAGGCAGAAGATGGAGGCTCATGGCAGAGCCCCTCACACAGTGTGGGGCAGCAGGAATTGCCCCCTAGCCTGGCAGCAGCTGGTGAGTGCAGTTTCTTTTTTTTTTAAAGAGCTGAGAACTGGGGCTGGGAGAGTGGGCATGGGATGGGGACTTGTAACAGAGCCACCCATGCAGCATGAGGCAATGCGGGGCAGTGGGGATCACTCCCCCACCTGGCAGCAGCTGGTGAGTGCCTGGCTTTTTTTTTTTTTTTTTTTTAAGAACTGAAAGCCTGGGCTGGGCAGGGCAGCCATTGATGGGGCTGGGAGAGCAGGTGGGGGATGGGGCCTGGTTGATTTGGAGATTCAGTTGATTCAGTGGCGGCCAAATCTCTGAATCATATTTGGCTGAATTGATTCAGGACAGTGATTTGAATCACCAGATCGAATCATTGCCCCCCAAATCAGCTGAATCTGAATCTGAAGTGAATACTAGCCACTTGGCGCAGGCCTTATATATTACTAATATTATTGGGTATCCTTGTTATTCTTTGAGGAGACAGTGAAAAAGAAGCACTTGCTACTGATATTCTAAAAACAAAGACTTCAGCTCCAGTGCTCAGAAAGTTCAACTTATCAGTGATCCTGATGAGAAAAATGACAAGAAATTTATCAGATCAATGTTATTAATATTCGTTGGAAATACATTCCCTGGAACAAAGGTGTGTTAATATGAAAGACCATGATAAAAGGCAGAAAAAGAGCACGTATGGCTCCATCTTTTTCCCCATTAACATGGAACAAATGAAAAAAAACAATAGGGATTTCAGAGATGGGGAGAGAGTGAGCATGGGAAAGTAAGGGAGTGAATTGGGAGTTGGAGAGTAGCAGAAATCAGATTAGTCCAGCAGTGATACCTCAAAAGCAAATAAAGGGAGTAGGAAACTGAGGTTACCATGGCAGAATATTCTCTAAATTATCATTTTAGGAGACATGAGGTCATCACCTCTATGCAGTAACAAGGGAACTGGTCAGTAAATCCCATGGGACTCAAGGTACTACCAGTGGCCCGGTCAGAATCCTGAAGTATCTTTCCACTCTTGGGGCCTTTACTCCTGTTTGGCTAAATGGCAATTTGGCTCTGGGGCCTCTTCCACTTGACACTACCTGAGACCAATTTTCATGGGTGGGGTTTCCACCTTATAAGAGGATTGCATGCAGAAATAACAGTAGCCATGGGATCACCAAGGAGTCAAGTTAAATGCTGCACACTCTGTTAGCCCATCTTATCACACATTTCCATTCCTAAAGAGGGACTACTGGGCTAAGGGAATAATTCTCCACAGATGATGCTCCCTTTCTTCTGGCTTTTTGGATAGAGACTTAGAGGATATTGGGATGGAGTAAGAACCATTCTGATTACAGTGGAGGAGAATTATTAATTAGGCCAAACTTACTGGATAATAAAAGTAGTGGTATGTTTGCATGAGCTGTTAGCAGATGAGGAATGGTAAACAGTAGGGCAGTAGGGAAACTTTAGAGACTAGCTGGTTGAGAGACATGAGCTTTCATAAGCAAAAACCTACTTCATAAGATGCTAGGAATGGATGGGCAGCAAGAAAATAATTTATATAGAAGGAAAAGAGACAAGAGAGGGAAAACTGTTAAGAGAGGTGGTAAATGGAATGATTAGGTCAATTAAGAAGAAAATAACAGTTAACACCTGATGGGTTATGAGATAAACAGTTGTTTAGGCAATAATATAAAACTCCATAGTGCTTGTTGAGACCAAGATTAATATAATCCATTCTGTGGATGATTTCTTGCTCTGCAATTTTGCATTATATTTTTTTAAGTTGTTTTAAGGTCTACTTCTCTCAGGTCAGTGATGGACTGGCCTTGGAGGCTAATGTATTTTTCTGTGAGTTTCTATGGGTTTCCAGAATTTGTGTAGATTATTTGAATCAATCCCTACTGAGTTTTTATGTAGGTATTCCCCCATCTGGTCATTGTAATCAGCACAGGAACATGGCAATCAATGGCATAGATTATGTTGGTGGAGTCCCAAGAGAATGGACCCCAGATGCAACAGTTTATCTTGCTTGGTCCAGTGATATGGTCTGCATTGATGAGGGGGAACATCTGACATATGGGTCCATAGCTAGGCCTAGTCACTTGGTAAGAATCAGTTAGGTAGTCTGTTGCTTGAGCAAAATTTCTTGAGGTTGAGGACTGCTTGTAAACCAGGACAAGCCTGTGCTTGAAGGCTAACTTGAAATTATTGTAATTTTTTAGACGGTATTAGAGGTAATTAATGATGGATCTAAAACATTGGTGCTATTTCATCCAGTTTCTCACAGGTACAGAAATTTGGTTGCGGAGTGGTGGCAGTTAATGCTACCAGCTCTCCCTTGCTACCAACTTTTCAAGCCCTGTGGCCAGACAATATGACCCCATGTTCTGGATTGAGCCACTGCATGTAGCCAGTGTCAGGAATTCAGGCCCAATCTAGTGTTCAGGGCTCAGGGTATGTGTTGGAATTGATCCGCAGACTGATCCTATGCACTGGATCTTGCCTGAAGATGGACCCCATCCTCAGGCAAGAAGAAAACCTTTTCTGGTCTGTGGGCTGGATAAATTGGGCTAAATCAG
Source organism: Gavialis gangeticus (assembly GCF_001723915.1). Lineage (NCBI taxonomy): Eukaryota > Metazoa > Chordata > Crocodylia > Gavialidae > Gavialis > Gavialis gangeticus. The sequence continues at coordinate 36,046,926 of NW_017728992.1, forward strand.
TAGTCTTCAGTCTCTGGCCCATGATCTAGTTCTGGCCTTTGGAGCCATTTCATCTGACCCAAGAGGCTCTCCACAGGTCTAGAAATTTGGCAATGGGAGTGTGATGGCAATTAACACTGCCACCATTCTCTTGCTGCCAAATTTCCAAGCCCTGAGGGCAGATGATATGAGACTGTATGCTGGATTGGTCTGGCACACAAAGTCATGGCAGTAAGCCTGATACAGCATTCTTAGGGCCAGGCCCAAGGTCCACAACACACATGGCTGGAGCTAGGGCTAGTGCAGTAGGCCCAATCTGGTGTGTATAGACCTGAGGCGCTGAACCTGATCTGATGTCTGCAAGGATCCAAGGTAAGGCTGGAGTGGCAGGCCCGATACAGTGCATGTGGGATAGGGCAATGGACCTGATCTAGCATGCAGGGGTAAGGCACAGTCCAAAATGTAGAGTTGTGGCCACATGCGGAATCAGCCCACAATCCAATCCTGTGTACCATAACTGACAGAGCTGGGTACTACTTATCTAATGTGTTTGAGATAGGGTTGTGAGTGATGACCAGATGGATTCTGTTGTCCGTGTCACAAGGTCACATAGGATGGCCACTGATGCATCCCCAGAATATAGGACATGTCCTTGGTGAGGGGGGGAACCACTGGCCTCCTCAGTCATTCAGTGGTGACTGGCAGGCTGCCACCTCCTTGGCCAATCAGCAGCAAGGGGTAAGGCCACTATTAAAAGGCTACCCCCCTCTCCCCTCAGCTGGCTCAGAACGCTGCTCTTGGCTGTCCACCACCCTACCTCTAGGTACGGCTAATAGAATCATGCGGACAAATGATTGACATTGCATTTCCACCAATGGACTGAAAAACAAGACTTTTTGCAGTCCATTCTTCATTTAGAAATGGACAGGGGACAAAGGGTGAAAAAACAGAATGGTCTGGTATAAAACAGGACCAATGGTCACACCAAGGTCATAGCAGTCTGGGTCAGGCTCTATTGATCTGAGTGCCTATAGCTTGGGGGTTGTGTTCTATGTGTAGGAAACCTTGTTGCAGATCCCTGTGGTATACATCCTAGTCAGTATATCAGTGCAGCTGGGGGGGGGGGGAGAATGACAAACAATTGATTCAGAAGGATGGACTCAAGGCATGATACAAGCAAAAAACTGAACCAGAATATAGAGAGGTAAATCTAAAAAATTCTGTCAAAGAAAAATCCTTTCACAGAACAATAAACCCTCACTAACTCTACATGGAGATAGGTCTGAAATATTTATTTGCAAGAACAGATACCAGCATTCCATTGGGCCCAAAGTCTATGATAACTTACAGTACAAGAAAAAAGGTTTGAAACAACTTGTGTGTATGTGTATATTAAGGTTTACTTTATATAATCTCTTTATTATGTTTACCCAGCACTAGTTTTCATTAGTGTCCTTGTTATGTTCCAGTGTAAAAACAAAGCCATGGCACGAATTGAATTTTTGAAAAGACCAAACTACAATGAGAGTTCAGCCAAAAAATGATTCAGAACTGCAATAGAAAGCAGTAACTGTGAACATATTCAGAAAAGAGAAGAAAAAAATTAATGCATAGGTACAGATTAGATAGACAAATGGAAGGCCTGATTTAACTCTGTTATTATCACAGTGAATGAAGTAATGTCATTTGAATTTCATTTTTAGAATAACTGAGAAAGAAGTAGCAAAATAAAACCAAAATGATCTTATAAAACTCTTTGTGCTAACAGAGTCTAAAATAAATTGCAAACTGAATATATGATGTAAAACTATAGCTGGCTAGCATTTCCTCTTTCACTGGGATGGTAGCCATTTCTGTTCAAAGACTAAAGAATACAGGACACTTGGGAAGGATTTTTAGCCAGGCAGAAAATCACTGTGTAAGTTAGAATTTGTCCAACACATTACGGTTAACAACTTTACTTGTTTCAAGATGGCTGTGGGATTAGCAATGAGCAGCATATCATCTTGCCAAGACACAACAAAAAAAATAACATTTGGTTCTGGTTGTCCTCATAATTTTATTTTGACAATACTCTTTCTTCCTTCAGCAACAACCTGAATTTTCTATGTTACACAACTTAGAACCACATGATGCTTTTCTCCTCTTGTTTGGTGATATAACAGAATCAGAGCAGTTAAAAAACAGACAAAAACATCTTGCCACGCTGTCAGTAGTATTGTGTTCTCCCTATAAGGACATTTCCCATAGCCATTCAATCAAGCTTTAAATGCTAACATCAGCAGGCCATCTTCCAAGCACTGGGAAACACACCTCTGGAAGGTGGAAGATGGCATTTTGTCTCCTCTCAGAACAACATTGCTCCTCCTCTGTATCTACAGTTGTCTAGTAAGAAAATAGGCATGAGCCCTGTTCAATATCTTCATTAATGATTTGGATGATGGGATCAAGTGCACAGTTAGCAAAGTTGCAAATAACACCAATTTTGATGGAATTTCTGACACTGAAAAGTAAAGCTAGGATGGCCTGGATAGACTGGAGAAATGGTCTACAGTCAATAAGATGAGATTTAACAAGGACAAGTGCAAAGTCCTGCACTTGGGATGGAATAATTGCATGCACAAATACATACTGGAGAATGATTGGCTTGGTTGCACTACTTCAGAGAAGGACCTTTGGGTGTTGGTGGATTATAAACTGAATTGTGCCAACAGTATACTCCTGTGGCAAAAAAGAAAAATCCAACAACTTCCTAGGTTATATTAACAGAGGTGTCACTTGCACAACAAGTGAAGTAATTCTGCTCTATTCAGCACTGGTGATGTGCCACCCAGAGTACTGTGTCCAGTTTTGGGCCCCGTATTTCAAAAAGGACATGCACAATTTCTAAAGAGTTCAGTGCAGAACAACAATAATTAGGGACCTGGGAGACGAGTCATATGAGGAAAGTCTGAAAAAACTAGCCTTATTTAGCTTGCAGAAGAGAAGACCGGGGCGGGGCAGGGGAGCTGATAATAATCTTCAAGTACCAGAAGGGTGATAATAGAGAGGATGGAGATGGGCTTTTCTCCATGGCTGCAGAACTGAGAGCAACAGACTCAAGCTACAGCAAAGTAAATTTAGACTGGAGATTCATTGGAACAGGCTGCTTAGAGAAGTTGTGAAATTTCCATCCTTGGAAACTTTCAAAAACAGGTTAGACAGTCACTTGGCTTGGATGTTTAATCAGGGATGATCCTGCCTTGAGCAGGGGGCTGGACTAACATGACTTTATAAAGTTTTCTTCTTGTATATTCTGTGTGGGGTGTGAGGTCCCTTCCAGCCTTACTTTTCTATGATCCTATGATCTTCCATTTCCTACAGGCAGAAGGCAGGGCAGAGTGCACTGGCGATGTGTAGTTTGGTAGTGCGCCCCCTGCCAAAAGTGCTACTGACGCTGCTAAGATAGAATAGCAGTGTCAGTAGCACTTTTAGCCAAATGTAGTTAGCTTTCAATGTAAACCAAAAGGTGTTGATTCTTAATGGAAACTAAGAAGTACAGTACATCACAGTGGGCATGTCTACATGTGTAATGAGGGTAGCTGAATAAAGTCTGATGCACTTCACACCAGAGTTTATTGCTCCCAGGTGCAGTGTTTGCCTGTGTCCCTGGGACCACAGCACACTGAGCTGGGGCAGAGAAGCCCCGTCTGGCAAGAGGCTGTGGTGGATCAGCCTGCCAGCCTGGGGCTGCTCTGACCTGGGTCAATGTGCAGTGGAGGGGCTGGCTGGGGCACAAGGATGCTACAGTGCAGGACTAGCTGGCAGGCAGCCCCTTCACTGAATCACCCTCATGTCCCAGCGAACCCTGTCAACATCTACATGTGTGCTGCAGTGAAGTAAATCATTCTACTGTAGGATAGTACTTATCTGGCAGTACTATCCTATGGGGAGTTAGTTGGTTTACTCCAGCCCAATAGTACCCCATATATACACGCTGACCTTTTACTGCTGAGCTAATTGGCTCCACAGTTAATGCCTTTATTTCCCAGCAAGTGGGAAATAAAGTAATTTGCATTTGGGCTTTTCCAGTCCCTGGACTGTTGTATGCTGGCTCCAGACTCCCAGTTTGAATTACAACAGTTTGAAGCCTGCTTTAACTTATCTTGGATGCCTCTTGTTCAAAGGGATTACCAAAGGATCACCAAAGCTGAGGAGACATTGGCACTGCTTCTAAAGGAAGGGTGGTGTCCTCTCTGTGCCAATAAAGGATACACCCACACTAAAGCAATCCTCTAGATCAGAGACAGGGAAAAATATGGCTCATGGGCCAAATCCAGAACACCACAAGGCTTCATTCTGGCCATGGGTACCCTCAAAGTAACTGTATCCTGCCTGGCCTGAGGCTACCCCTGCTGCACTCACATGAGGTCCATCCACTCCCTCTGGGGAAGCATGCTATGCTTCCAGTCTCATGCAAGGGAGAGCCCTGGCCCCAGGCAGCACACACCTTCCAGGTGGGGCCACAGCTGCCACAGCCAAGGGAACTTTTTGGATCCCTCACCTCCTCCTTGTGTCCCTGCTGCAGCACTCCAGGTAGCAGGTAGGGAAGTACTTTGGGGGGTTGGGGGCAGAGGGCACAGAGAAAAACTGCAGCTGGACAGGAGCAGGGAGCCCAGGTTGGCCTGGTTACATTGCACGGGGCTCCCCACAGCTCATGTGCAGCTCCTGGAACTCATGCACCACTGGGAAGAAGCTCCACATGATGGAATTAGTGACCTTTACTGCTCTCTGCCACCATGTGCAGCTTAGGGACTTCACTGGAAGTGGTGAGAAGCCCTTTGTGATGGAGCCAGGCCGGCTCTGTTCCCTGCTTCCCAGTGGAAGCCCAGGAGCTGAATATGGTGGTAGGAAGTATGGACAGACCTCTGGCTCCACTGCGCAGTACTCCCCCCGCACAGCGTGCAGCTCTGGCCAAGTCCCAGGAGCTGCAAGTGAGATGTAAGGAGCCCCACACAATTGAGGCGAGCTGGCCTGGCCCTCTCCTTGCCACCATATGCAGCTCCTGAAAGTGGCTGCAGCTGTGTTCTGCTGGGGGGACTCCACCTGTGTTGGCCATGAGTGCCCTAAGGGCCTGCCAATTGCTATTTCTGCCACTACTGGCACAAGGACTATGCGCCAAGGAGAGAGTGAGGGGGGGTTGGGAGGGACCCCCCCCCCCATACCCATGCTCACATCCTCCCATACACCCACAACTACAACACCCCTCATATCCACAATGACACCCCTATACCCTATCCACACCCCCTACACCCTCTCTCACACACACACACAGCCATACCCTCACACCCACCTCCATACACACAGCCACACCTCTCTACAAACCCCCTACACTGCCCATATACCCCACACCCTCCCACATACATGCACACACCTCCAACCACACACCCCACACAGAATATATGAGAATAAAACTTTATTTTGAACTATTATGCAATCACCTCTTTATACACTATGCCAGCACATGTAAATCAGGACAAAATATTTTAAAAATAAAATTAAAAGTATGTTGTAGTAGATGTTTGATTTTTAGCACGATTTGTTTGGTTTTTTTCTGTTTCTGGTTCTAAAGTGGCAGCCATCCCCCCCAAAAAGGAGTACTTCTGGGGACAAGAGAAGGGACTTCTGGTGGTAAAGGTCAAGGGTTAGGGATGGGATTTCTGGTCCCAGTATGGCAAGTAGGAGGTGGGATACCTGTCAAGGGGCAAGGCTAACCTTCTGGCCCTTGACAGCTCACTAAAACTCATTAAGCAGCCCTCCAACCAAAATAATTACCCACCCTTGCTCTAGACCCAGATAGATCCATTTTGTATTAATCCAGTGTTGTAAAACAGCCCTAAAACAACTGAGTACAGCCCCAGATAAAGACTGAACCTTTTAGGATTTCAATTTTCTGTAAAGCTGTAGAGCCAAAGACTCTAAATGCAAAGCTTTTAGCACTACTTTTAAATGATTGTAGTCATACCACAAGGAGAATCAGAAGCTCCAAGCATGACACCACAGGTAAATGTAAGGGTGCTACAATCAATAGTTCAATGTGTTAGGCCACTACCATTTGAAGCTTTATAAGCCAATACAGTACAAGTAGCTTTAAATCAATTCAGCATTTGACACAAAGCCAATCGTTCTTACTACCAATTTGATGTTTATATAGGTTATGTTTACAGTGTACCATAGTGTTGAATTCTGTACAAACTGAAGTTTATGTACTGAAGCAAACATCTGGGAGAACTACAAGCAATAAGTTCCAATAATCTACAGCTTGGTGCTACAAACAGATAAAAAAGCGCTGTGCATCTGGCTGACACAGCAGTTACCTCAATCTTGCAAAGATATGTTGGGGCTTGTAGTGCTCTCAATAAAGAATTCAGGGTCAGAAACAATAGTGGGATGATTGTTGCTGATCAGCAACTGTGCACTGAACAAAGGACTGGATCTACAAAGTGATAAAAACTCCTGGAGTGGAATTCAGCGTTCAAGTTAAGCATCTAGGCTCCCTATACAGAGTAGGAGGACTGTCTAGTTCCTCAGAAGGGATTTCTAGTAGGCAGCTCATTGTGTGGAGCTATCCAAGCTAGGGTTTAGGCATCTATGGTATCTTTACATGTGCTCCAGGTGGTGTGCTTTAATTAAAGTCACTCCAAGAACCAGTCTAATTAAACCGCCTGCAGAGTCTCATGTATCATTGTCCCATGCTTCAAAATGGCAATAGGCATGCTTTAAAGCTTGTTCAAGAAGCTTTAGTTAAAGTGTCTCCTCTACCATTTTGAAGTACAGGGGCACTGAATACATGAGATGCAGAGGCTGCTGGAGTGTGCTAATTAGCATGCTTCAGCAGATTAAATGAGTCTGCTTCAACACACTGTAATTACAGCATGTCAGAGCAGCATCTAGAGTCACCCTTAGTATTTGGTGGCAGGGAGGTACCTGTATTAGGTAAGGATTTAAAGTCTGAAACACTTTGCAGGACTTAGGTGCCAAAAGTATTCTTAAAAAAACAAGCTATTCTTACAAAATATAATAGCAAAGATACTCTGCTTTTCTGCAATCTTTTAGTGGTTACAGAATTCACTCAGAGCCCTGAATTCAGAGCCCTCCTGATCCTCAGGGGCTAAAACAACATCTTTTACCTCCCATGATAACGCTTTGATTACCAGTCCGTACACTATTCTGGAGTACAGATCTAATTGGAGCTGTGCCACTTCGCAAAAAAAAGTAATTCAAGTTTCACTGGGCCTCAAAGAGGAAGCCAAAGACTCTATAGCCTAGTGATTATTGCAGTCATTGAGGAGGAGGAGATACCCTGACTCTGATTTCTATACCACTGTCTGCTTATGCATTTTACATTACAATCATTGTATAACATTCATAAATAGGTCCTAGAATAAAGTTTGCTCCCCTTCCCACTGAAATACCTACACACTAGGCTACAGAGTCACACTTTACCTGTCTGGGTCAATGAAACCTGACTTATTTTTGCAAGGTGTCATAACTACAGAAGGAGTGGAAAATGCTCTCACTTCAAAATGGTGTATAGCATGGTAGTTAGGGCACGTTCCTGGAAAGTGAGATAAGTGAATCTGAATCATCTCTAAGGAAAATCAAACCTTCTTGAGCATCTTGACAGTGCATCCAGTGCTTCACTGACAGTTATTTCCACACCTGAGTTAGTTTACCTGAGTTAATGTTTCTAGCTATAGTTAAAAGCAGTCTGCAGGGCTATGAAATAGGAGCTACATCCCTTGAGTCAGGGATGATTCTCTTCTATGACTGTCTTATCCTTGGGTCCAGCGATGGCTATCAAGGCCAATCCAGGATTCACAGGTTCTTTGCAACTTGGGCATGTGTTTCTGAGCAGGGTGGGTGGCTCCAGATTCTTTATTCAGTCCTCAACACACTGTTTCTGCTGCTTCTGCTTTTCCATTTCATGTTGTTGACTTGAGATTTCAAAGTATTGAGATCCCTGCAGCAGAGTCTTCCTCTATTTGGGGCAGGCATGGGTGATAGTCTCCCATGGGTGCTGTTGATGTTGTATTTTTCAAGGTGGCCTTGAGGATGTCCTTGAAACAGTTTTTTTGCCCTCTTTTTTGAGTGTATGCCTTGATGGAGCTGGGAGAATAAAACTTGCTGCCAGTTTGAAATGTGGGTGTAGAGGAATTACCCTTCTATCTGCCTTGCTGTGGTGAACAGGCAGCCTCTCCCCCATCTGGTTTATTTAATACTGAGTTGTGACCTGGGCTGGAGATGTTCCTGAAGGAGGGGGAACCTGCTCCCTTTGTCTCAAGTTTCCTGCCCTTGCAGGTCATGTGACTAGTTCTCCTCACCTGGGAAAGTGATGTAATTTGAAAGCATTGTGCATCAGCCAATGGGATTGCTTCTGGTGGGACCTTTGTGATGATGTCACAACAGGTGTATAAGAGGGTTCCCATGAAGAAGGAGAGGGAGAGCCATCTTGGGGGACATGAAGTAAGCACAGAGTCTCTTGAGCTCTTCTGGGCTCCAGATGAACATGCGAGTAACTTACCTGAAACTTATGTAGACATATAGCTTACTATAATGTAGAATTATATCAACCAGCTACTAAGTGAATGCTGTTTGCTCTAAGGTTCTTCTGTGATACTTCTCTAACCTGTACCCTTCTCTAACCTGTACCCAAGCCTACCTTTTTTAACCAGTAAAGCTCTCCACTATACAAGGGTGGTGAACTTGTGGAGAGAGGGATTGGGTAGGCCTTTATGCCTTGGTTTGGCTGACTAAAGGAGGCTACTTTCTGTGCTTCAGACTAAAGGAAGCACCTCAAGTTCTCATAGTGGGTGAAGCACCCTTAAGGTCTACAAGACCTGTGTACCCCAGGGACCACAGGGCCCTAATACAGACCAGAACCCCTGGGTGGTGGCAACGATTACCCCAGGGTTGTGGGTGTGCTCCAGGAAGGGGGGGGCTCCATGTGTTGGGGAAGGAGGGGCAAGAGGGCTCTATGTA
>NW_017728992.1:36060925-36077426 GCF_001723915.1 Gavialis gangeticus
ACCAGAACCCCTGGGTGGTGGCAACGATTACCCCAGGGTTGTGGGTGTGCTCCAGGAAGGGGGTCGGCCAGATGTGACACGTCCTTGGGGAGGCATTTGGACCTTGGTAGGTGGTCTCGTGCAGTGAGGTGGGGGGGGGCTCAGCACAGGAGAACCCCCTCCTGGCCCACCACAGTTGGAATGCTGAATACACATGATGCAGAGGATGCTGCAGCATGCTACTTAGCAAACTCCAGCAGATTTGCAGTGGATTTGATTAACTGAGTTTGCTCTGATGTATGCTAATTAGCACACATCAGAGCAGAGGTCCACCACGTGTATAGGTATCCAACGTGTCTCCTATATCTTGTCCATATCTCAGCTTTATACAGTAAGGTAGGGATTATCACTGCTTGACAAACCATGAGCTTGGTTTTTAATCAAATATTGTGATCTTTGAACACACATTTCCTCAGATGTTGGAAGGCTGCATATTTGAGGTGATGTTGGATTTCTTCAACAATGTCAGCCTTCTAAGAGAGATGGCTTCCAAAGTATAGGAAATGCTCAGTGTTGTCAAGAGTCTCGCAATAAATTTGAAGTAGCTGGAGACTGCTAATTAAGAGCTTGTTGATGAAGGACATTAGTCTTCTGAATGTTAAGAATCAGGCCCACTTCCTTGTATGCCTTCTTAAAGATGTTGACAATTGCCTGAAGTTCTCCTTCCAAATAAGCACAGACTACAGCATGAAAAACATACTGGAGATCAATTACTGAGGCTGGAGTAGTCTTGGTTTTGGTTCAGAGTTAGCTGAGATTAAATGGTTTACTATCCATGCAGTAGTTTAGCTTCACTGCTATTGGAAGCTTGTTGGTAGTCAGCTGGAGCATCATGGTAAAGAATATATCTCCAACCTCACAATCCTTCTCTCCCTCCCTTCCCCCCCTGCCCTCCATCTTGGAATCTCTCCAAACCTTGATGAGATAAGGAAAACCATAAGTCACATAAAGAACCACAAGATATCTGGAGCAGATGGAATCCCTCCTGAAATCTTCAAGAAGGGGGAAGAAGGTGCTTATATCACACTCCATGAAATGGAATAAGGAGGACATCCCAGATGACCTCAGGGATGTCATGTTCATGACAATCTTCAAGAAAGGAGACAGGTTCAACTGGAAATTACAGAGGGATCACCTTGCTGTCCATCACAGGAAAGATTGTTGCAAGAACCCTCCTGAGCTGTCTCCTTCTACTTGCTGAAGAGCTCATACCAGAATCTCAGTGTGGATTTAAAGCAGCAAGAGGCACATCTGACATGATTGTTGCTTCTTGCCAGCTCCAGGAAAATGCAGGAAACATTACTAGAAGCAGCTACCAGACAGCAGAATTGCAGAAGAAAGAATAGCTTAAATAGTGGAACATTAAGACCATTACAAAAGGACAGAGCATTGTTAACATCTGTCAAATGAAGACTTCAGAATGAATCAGGTAGATTATAATGAGTCATGAATTTAAGTGGCTGCCACACTGCTGCCTGAATAGAAATGCTACTGCTACTGCACTGGTTAGTTCTAAACTTTGGGTGTACCAGGAATCAAAGTGGGTGCAACTATATCACTGCATCCCCTTCTTCCTTTCTGGATCTGTCCCTGCTATTCCCTCTTCCATGAAAAATAGCTCATAAAGAGCCACTTTGAAATAATATGCTGATTAAATTAGCAGACTAAAAAAATGGACTATTTGTTTAGAAATGTAAGATTATGGATTCAATCTTGAGAGTTTCAGGAAAACTGTACATATTGCATGATCACACAGTGGATGATTACTGTGCATACCAGCACATATGTCTGAGTTGTGTGCATTCTTTCTTTGTATTTCATTCACTTTGGCTAGAGATTCACCTAAGGGCTTTGAGAGATTCCAGGAACATCCTTGTGTTGTCCTGTGTATATGACTAAACCATATCTAACCCCTTTAACATTATGCATTTTTAATTTATGGATTAACTATGTCTCTACATTTGGTTTTCCTGACTGAAAGTGGGATTCAGTAAATCAAAACTGAAGAGTTTTCCTAGTCATAATGTTAGGATCAAAGTCTAGTCTTAGTTCATTCAGATGGGAATGATAGCATTGGAACAATGGGCTTACACCTGCCTTGATTCTTAACCTTAAAAGATGGCTTTGTTTCAGTTGCATTTCTTTCTCATACTGCTGCCCCAGAGAGCTGTAACTTAAATGAAATCACTATTTCCATTGTTAACTGTTTGAATAATTCATAATTTTGCAGAAAACTCCTTTTTGCTTTGTTTATTCTGCTGCACGTTAATTTCAAAATAAATAAGCAACTAAGTAATGCAGTCTCTTTCCTCAGAAAGTCTTTGCTTACCCAAGGAAAATAGTGTCTGGCATGAACAGCTTAGAATTAAGAGGAAATCACTTTATCCTTTTGGTACTGTACAAACATGCTGAAGTATGTGTTTCTAAGTAACTGCTTTGACTACAAATAAATGCAGTTACCAATAACAGAGAGTTGATTATTTAATGAATAATTTTAATCATAATTACTTTTAGTACATAATTAATTTTGTGAATAATAATGCCATAATTTCTTTATAAAAATAGATACATGAATTTTCAAAGCTCAAGAGGCTGAAAACACAGATTAATATCAGGACTCAAACTCTAGCAAAGATAAATTGTGTTCCTAGCATATACCAGTAAGTGAAGGATAAATGGAGCTACTAGAAGAAATAACTTAGTTCAACATTGGACTCATCTACTTGTAAGTAATGAATCATTCCCTCATGGGAAATTTCCACTATCTAACCCTATGTGTATTAGGTATTGCCTCAATTCATCCTTAAACCACTCAGAGGTTTCTAAATTTTAGTCTGAATTGACCTTTACATTTTCCTTTGCTTCCTTTAATTTTAAGCAGTTTTTGGACATAACACATAGCAATTGCAATATCTCTCTAATGCATCTGATTTAACAGATATTAAGATGATTGGCAAGACCTAGCAGTTGTTAAATCTTCAAATAATTAATCTTATCTATATATGGAAGTAAAGTATACTGACAGTCTTACTATTTTAGTTCCAGAAAATGAGATATTTTAATTACCATCAAGAGGAAATTTTCAGTTATTTCATCATCTTATCTAGTTATGCAATCCATTGTTGTTAATTGGCTTCTACTACTCTTTTTGTATAGTATAAAGAGAAAGGAGGTCTTGTTTAAAATGCATCCTTGCAATAGGAAAAATGTGAAAATGTGTTAAAAATTAAAGACAACACAAAGACAGTATTTAACAAAATAATTTATAAAATGGAAGATGATATAAAATGGTTAGGACCCTGTAGCAATCAGACCCATTTTAAATATGGAACCCAGTGCACTAAATCAGTCAAGGGATCTGCAACTTTAAAGGACACTTAGGACCTATGTTATTTCTCCATAAACCTAATCGTGTCTCCAAACCCATAGAAAGCTTAGTGAATTTACTGTAGTGAGGATAAAATTCCTGGTCAAAATTATGTGTGAAACCATGGCTCCATTAGGAACTGAATATCTTAAATTACAGGAACCTGGATTTCACTCCAAGGTTTTACAGATGTATATATGTGGGTACATATGCATACACACACAAAGCAGCAAGATACTGAATGCAGCCTGAAAAAGAGGTTATTGCTGATGTCTATATATCTTTAATTAATGGAAAAAATAGGATTAACTAGGGGAATCATGTGAGAGGATTGGGATCCAACTATTTTATAAAATAAATTTCTTTTAATGCAAGTAAAGTGCCAACTAGAATTTTTAATAGTGCTTTTTTGCATAAAGTATGCTTGTATGATGTTAAAAAAAATTGCTTTCTCTCAATTCATAAAATGAAATTTCTCTGTTATAGGTTCCAAGTGCAACCCGAGTGTCCCCAAAGTGAGTGTCCCCTCACACCACTAGAAGGAGAAAGCCAGCAGGGCACACATGTTGGGGGTGGAAACTACAGTCTACTCTCAGTTCCCTCCCGCCTATCGTGTCTAATAGAGGAGGAACAGAAAGTGATGCCTTAACCAGGTACAAATTTAATATACGTATATATAAAAAGGTAGTGAGCTAAAGTGAGGATTTACAGGTTACAAGTACATATAACTATATACATAGCCAAATGCAAACAGATAAGCATAATGGTCCCAAATGGTATGAACAGGTAAGTTCAACAATAAATGGCACTCTAAAATACATGGCATACAGTTAACAGTTAATAAACACTCCAGAAATGGACAGTGTGAATAAAACAATCAATCAACACTCCAAAATATGAGATGCAAGAGTTCTTTAGTGGTTCCTCTCCTCTAGGGGGTCTCTTCCTCCTGCCTCTTTACTGAGTCTACCTTTACCCTAGTGTCACTTCCCAGTGGGAGACCCATTGCCCCACTGACTCACGTGTCCCAAGGAGCAGGGTGGGGCAGTGTTCATAAGCTCCCTGGCCTGGCTAATGTTTATCCAAGGCAGAGCTCAGTTTGAGGCCTCAGGGGAGTGCCATGACTCGCTCACGTGTCCCAGTAGCTCAGTCCTTCTTGGGGGGGTTGTGGGCCTGGGCCATCTCATGCATGCCCAGGGCCATACCGCTCTGAATACCGCTCCCAGTGCTTGGGAACCACTCTATTCCCGGGACCCTTGTGGACCCACTACAGGAAATGTGTCCCAAACTGCCCACCCCCTCCTTTTCCAGGGCATAACATCCTGCAATGACTCATCCCACCATAGTGTTGGTTCCCATGCCTGGCCTCACACCATGGTTGGACACCCGAGCCACCTCACTGTAGCTTCCAGGGTCCTGGTCCCTTGAGGACTCTCTGTGACACAATATCTGCACCACAGCCTAGTCTCATGCTGGGGTTGGAGACCTGAGCTGCCTCACTGCAGCTCCCAGGATCTCGGTCTCTTGCAGACCCTCTGTACAGCAATGCCTGCACCACCTACCACTTCCATCCAGCAGCGGAATGTTTTGGGCTCTTCTAGGCAGCTGGAAAAGCCCACTGGGCAGCTGTCCCAGCTCTTCTTCTTCTTGGTCCCTTGCCAACTGCCTCACATGCTTGGCACGCAGCTTCTTATATCCCCTTCTGGGGTTCCACCCCAAGATTGAAAATGAACCAATCAGGGGGGCTGCAACTGCAGTTCCCAATTAAGTCTGCTCCTGCCTCCCTGATTTGCTGTAGAGGAGGAGCAGACTCTCATTCTGGCTCCTCCCCTGCCTGTTTCTGATTGGTGGGTTTTGTCCCACCAATTACATTTGTGGTCTTCTAAGCCCAGAGAGCAAGGCCGGCACACAAGGGCATAGGAGTACTCAAAATGGGAAGCACGGGCCAGCTAGGAACAGTGAAAATCTTTTGAAAAGAGAGTTGTAAATCACTTCAACATGAAGGCATTGATAACTCCCATGCCATACGTGGTATATATTTTCCATGGTTCTTCATTTTACTACTTACTGAATGGTTGGTTCTTCATTTTACCTACCACTGAAATGTGTGGGTATTCAAACTGGGTAACTGCCAGCATTTTTCAAGACAATTCTTCAGTGACCTTAGCCCATACTCTAAAAGACAGCTTACCTGAGCTTTTCAGTTCACTTTGCTCTACAAGAGGACCTAGTAATTGGAGGGGTGTGAAGCGGGCCTTGTTCAATTCGGATTCGGATTCAGCCTGCGTTAGGGACCAGTGATTCAATTCATTGGTTCGGATCACTGCCCCAGATTTGATTCAGCCAAATCTGAATCTGAAGATTTGATGCTGATTCAGACATAGACACAGCTTTAAATGTTTTTTCTACATACCTCAAGGTACCAATGCAGCTTGTGAACAGCACATCAATGCTGGGGCAGATGGAGTGTCCCACAGGAGTGCAGGGGAGCCCTCCACATGCTCAGCGGTGAACCCAGAAGTGGACCAGAAATACTTCCAATCAACTTCCAGGTCCTCCGGGGAGAATGTGGTCCCCCCCCATGCCCATCTGGCTCAGCGATTGGCTGCAGGGGGATCCCAGGTGATCCCCTAGACCCAAGAGGCACCAGTCACTGAGCTGGGGGGCTCAGGGGGTCCCCCCTGTGCTGCCCAACAGACTCGAAAGTGCTTCTGATCCACTTCCAGCTCTGCTGCCAAGTGCGCTGGGGAGCCCCCCATGCTTCTGTGGGATACTCCATGCACCCCATCATCGCAGTGTTCACGATCCCCCTGGTACCTTGAGGTATATAGAAACAACATGTAAAGCTGTGTCTATGTCCAAATTGCTAAATCTTTCCAAATCTCTCCAAATTGATTTGGAGGGTTCCAATTCAATTCAGAGAGATTAAAGGGTCCTCTGATTCAGTTAAGATTCAGAGATTTGGCCACTGAATCAGGCCGAATCTCTGCTGAATTGAATCGGGGACTGGAGCTTCACACCGCCCTAGTAGTAATGGTCTACATATTTTAAAGTTTGAGTTTGGGAAGGTGTCAACGAATAGCAACAGAACTAGCAGAAAATAGATAGTTTTCAAGGACTCAGTAAGAACACAGAGGCAAAGAAAAGGGGGCCCTCCCCAACTATGAATCCTATTCATTTTGAAGCTTAATTTTAACCTAGTTTTTGAGTTTCTCAGGCATATATTTATATATTATTGCATGGTTTTATCTTCAAATGTCTGATTGACTTCTGAACTTTAACTGAAATATTTATGGATGCTTCATAAAAGGAAATTATCATTATTTTGTTTTAGGCCCCCTCTAAATGTACAGGTAAAGGCAAAATGGGATCTAATTAGGGCTGTCAAATGATAAAAAAAATAACTGCAATTAGTTGCAAGATTAAAAGAAGAGGGGCAATTCATCACAATCTTTATTGCAGTTAAACAATAATAGAATCCAAATTTATTCTATTATTTAATTCTATTATTTATTTATAATTGCTGGTGCTCTGCACTCCTGACCTGCAGCCCTCTGAATTCCTGACCCATAGCCTCCCAGCCCTGTTGGTACCTTTCACTCCTGACCTCCAGGCCCCTGCTCCCCTCAGCTGCCCCCAGCAGTGTTTCCTGAGGCTGCCCAGCCCTTGAAAGCACAGGTACCAGCCCCTTGTGCTGTTGACCCAGAGCTTCCTGCTGCCCTCAAAGCCACCTCCCCTCCACCACATTCCCATGTGGGAGAGAAAGGCACCTTTCCTTTCCCTGATGTAGCCCCAGCACCCTGATAACTATCCCCCTCAAACATATGTATACACCCTAGACAGTCCCCAAGACCTGGCCCTCTAACCCCTGCCCCCCCATACACTTACCTGCATCCATCTGCCAAGCCTGCTCCCAGGACCCTGCCTGGCTGCTTGCTGGCCACATGTGTGTGTGTGTGTGTGGCCTGGCAGCAGCAAGTGAGGAGGAGATGCTTTTCTCCCAGTATGTACAGCCATACATGTAGCAGCAAGGAAAAAGGGGCCACTTTCCCCCCAGCACCAGCAGCAATTAATGTACATTAAAAAAATTAATGCAAAAACAAATGAATGCATTAATCATGTCCACTAACCATGTTTAATTGACAGCTTTAGATCTAATGCATGTTTCATATAATCGTACCTCCTGCTATGCCACACATGAATGGCAGGAGGTGCAATTGTGGTATTATACATTGGATCCCATCATGATTTATTGCTGATGCAGGGAAAGCCCAATCTTGGGCTCCCCCTGCACTGGTAAAAAGCAAGTTCCCACAGCTGGAAAGCCCATGCATCCCAACTGAGGTGACCCAGCCTTGAGGGAGCCCCACATACCCCCAGGGCTGGAGGATTAGCACTGTGGCAATCTCCCCACACTTTGGGTGTGGGAAACCCCCAGGGTAGGAGGATTACCACAGGGGTGATACCCCTACCCCAAGGGTGTGGGAAGCCCCAACTTGGAGGATACTCTGTCATCACAATCTCTTGGGCTCAGGAGCGCATATAGCTCCTGGACTCTAGGATTAGTGGCTGACATGATCCCTAGGGCTCTGGGGTTTTACATGGGGCATGGTGCACCCTGGTGGCTGGGAGTTCAGTCAACTGCTGATGGGGCTCCCAGCAAATTAAAGCTTGATAGCAACTGACTATGAAGTTACTACACATTTACTAACTTTATAGCTGGTTGGAGCTTTTTATTATGTGATAGCTATTTTGATCATGTAGCTTGTCTCCAAGTAATTGCACAATTAACCCATTAGTTGTACAATACCTGCAACCTTTGGTGGGAACCTAAGTTTGGAAGCACTTAATAAGCAAAGATTGTTGCTTCTTAAATATTTTTAAATGCTTTGCAATTTTGGGCCCCTAAACTTTTCTATGAGTTCTGAGATCTACTGTATTAGAAATAAATGACTAATAAAAATGGTAATATGATGATGTTTTAAGACTGGTGCTTAGAGGTCATGTAATCATGATACTGGTAATTACTCAGATATATCACCTGTATTATAACATGAATCCTAAAGTCACTTCTGCTATATACAGATATTCTGAAAAAGAAAATCTTTTGAAATTCAATCATGGCTCATTTGCTTTTCCAAATTTAAGCAATGTAATTCAGTTTTGAACATGCTGTTTATATACTCTTCAAAACACATCCCAGAAAAGGAAAATAAAAATTAACTAGTTTGTGTAGGAGCAATAGACAAAGAGAGACATGAAGGGCTAGAAATAGTAAAATAAATATTTCAGTATCTATTAGAGAGGGAGTGTGAGCTGGACTAAGAGTTAGGAGGCCTGAGGTCTATTCCTTGCTCTGCCGTTGATTTGCTGTGTGTCCTTGGGCAGATCACTTCACTTTCTTGTGTCTTTGTTTTCTCTCTTAATGTTTCTGTCTTGTCTATTTACATATTGTTTCAAACAGGGATTTTTTCTCTTACTGTGCATTTGTATCAGTCTACAAAGGTGTCTCAGGACATCTAAATCTTATTGGAATATAAATAAAAGAATAATGGTGTTGTGTGAAATGACAAGAGTTCATGGTTCTAGGCACCATAGAAGTTACAGGTTTTGAAGAATATTTTATAAAGACAGTCCTTCGGTGGTGCAGAAGAAAGTGAAGCCGAAGTTTTCAAATAGCTTTAACATGCGACTTTGAGAGGAAGTAAGCAAAGTCATTGCTACAGTTACAAACCTGATGGAAAGATTTCCTGAGGGTTATCCTATAAACAAACAAACAAAAAATAAAACAAAACAAAAAAGCCAGATGGCAACATCTGTTTAGATGTGATATTGGGATTTTAGTACATAAGTAAAATACTGCATTATTTAGTTAAAGTTTTAATTTGGTTGATGTCTTAACTATTCATACATCAGTGAAAAAAATACCTAGAGATTTTCGATACTTGTCATTTTGAATTACGTGCCTGATATGAACATTAGTGCAATAAAGCAGTGCTGGTAATACATTTGTCTTATAATTGGTACTACTGTCTTAACAGCTATTAAATTCAGGAGCAGGGAGTGTCATGAGGCAACATTAATTTTAGATTGAATCTCCACAGAGAAATTCCCATCCTGTATAATGTATAGTGGTGTGGAGAGCAGCTAGTCTTGTATCCAACTATTCCTTCTGCAGTCCTTGACATTAGTGTTTTAGTCTCACTCTGTTTCCCAGCAGAAGGGGAATGCCTTGGTGAGACAGCTTTCATAACCTACTGCAGATTTAGATCCATGGAGAGTCCCTTTTATTGAATGAAGGCAACAGACTTAGAAATAGGGAAATCCTTACCACTGTACTATTTTTTGACAATAGACTGTAATAGTCTTTGGGGATAGAACAATAATCAAAATTTCAAAAGGAAGTATTTCCCTGATGACTTCAGATTGTAAACATTTTCATGCCTAATTTTTGTTGAACATTCCCAATTGAATTTCCACCAGAAAGAAGGACATCCTATGCTAATTCTCAAAAGCTTTTAATAAAGTATGTTTGATAATATTCAGTATTGGAGATCCCTGAAGTAACTTCACAGCTGAACAATAAAGCAACAAAATTCAACACCCTGACTGCAATCAGACAGCATCAAGTAACAGGCCTTCTTCAGCTCATTGTCTGTGCTTACCTTGCATACTCATACAGCAGCCTTTTTTTTAAACGAACTGTTATAGCCAGGGAAACCCTGCCATGTTTTAACTCCTCTGTGCAAGAAAAAGTTTAATTTCTACCTGGGAGAACTCTTACAACCTTTGAATTCTCTTTTGCCTGAGGAAGGGCATTTGGGCATGAAAGTTTGCAAAGGAAGACTTTTTTTGCTACTATTTATTAAAAGATTAGTAGTAGTTGGTCTAATAAAAGATACCACCTCTACCTCAAGAGGTTTGTCTGCTATTAAGAAAGCAACAGTAATTTAGTGTCAAAAGTAAATATACTTTCTGTTTGAATTCAAATTCAGAGTAAATACAGTTTAAGTTTTTTTTCTGTTGTGGCATGGCTAAACCTAAAATGTAACAGAGCAAATTCAGTTTGGTCCTACTTATTGCCTTCCAGGTAGTGTAATTTGAGCATGCATGCTGTTACAGAATGAATGTATAAGGTTTAAATAATTGGTGCTATTTTTTCCTTCCAAACTGAAAGTTCTTGTCTATTATAAGCTGTCTCTTGGGAGAGCTGAACTGAAAATTGAATTGCATAGTTTCTATATCCAGAATGGTGAGGTCTATAAGCACAGAAATCAGTAGTGTCCATTCAGATCTCTTTGAGTAAGCACAAGAGAGACTTTTAGCAGAAAAACAAAAATGGAATGCCCAGACAACATGCTCTTTCCATTTTATCATGCCTGAAACATGAAAGAGACCTGTTACTCAGACATTTACTGAAATCTTTTCTATGTATGTGCCTATAAAGGAACTATTTCTAATATTATCAATTCTACACTAAAAGTGACTAACTATCCCACATCATTGTTCTAGAATTATTTTCTTTTTATCTGGGATAACTTCAATTGACAAATCCTCCACTGAACTATCAAGACAAAAACACACCTGGCCTCTTTAGCTCTGAAGCAAACTAGTTTTCAATTCTACCTTGCAGCCTATCACAATACACCCATCAAAATCAATCATTAATGTGCACCTAGATAATGATCACAGGCAGAAAGGGACCTATATAAATCATGGTGAGACAAAAGGTTTTTCTTGGTCCATTTGCAGTGAACACAGCTGATTTCATGGGCATTTTGTGGCCACCTCACCCCTTCATGTTGACTGGCAGAGAGGCCCCGGAGGGAGGAGGAACAAGCAGGTGGGCAAGTGGCCACCTTATTGCTGGCTGCCCTTCTTCCCTCCCACTGGGAAGCTAGCATTTTATTTTTATTAAGTGTTTTTGCTGTTGGCTTTATGGATTTCACAGACAATCCCAGATTTTGCAATTATAATTTGTTACCTGCTTATTAAAAATGGGTCAAAAGTAAATTGAAAAATGGCACAATTTTAATGTCTGTTATCTAGGGCCTTTCCTAGAATTGAAGCAGTTATTATATATGCACTTAGAAACTAAGTTCCTCCTCTTTAAATTGGTGTAGAACTCCATTTTCTTGTCCCACAAGAACATAAGATAAAAGACTTCCACATTATTGTTTGCTTATTTGTATATTTAAAAAAAAAACAGTTGCTAGTGTAATACCTACTCAGATTCATCATATATATATATAATATTGCATAATTCTACTAGGCAGAAGGAAAACAGTTAAATGTGCATGCTAAATTCATTTTCGTATAGTTTTCAATTTGATTTATGAATATTTGTCTAGGTAGGCTGAGAAGGGAATTTAGAACTAATGGACAGGGTTGGGGTGAAGACTGAGACTGTTTTAACTAGCCAAGAGAAATTTGGGAGACTTCAGGGAGATGCAGAATTTAAATGTGAAATATGAAGAAATTGATAATTCTGTCTTCAGAGTGCGCTCTGAATAATGTGCAGGAACTAACGCCTCAAGCCAACCATTGAACAAAGACAAAACAAAATTTTGAATAGCTGTTCATTAAGTAAGCATCATCCATTCAAGACACCAAGTGAGGAAGGGATCCTCTGGGAAAAATAATGTGTGATCATGCAATGTAAAACTGCACACACAAAGTGGGGAGGGGGCATTTCAAACTAGGGCTTCACAGTTCACCTTAGTTCTAGCGTGTGTCTGTGTGTGTGTGTGATTAATAAATATAGTTAGGGGCTGGCATTTCAAAACGGGTGAGAATTGTTTGATTTTATTTTAGATTTGTTTGTACATTCTCAGATTTTTTTAAAATGAAGATAACCTTTTCTTTTTTCTTTTTGAGAATTTGAATGAATGGAGTTCTCCTAAATTGGATAGTCATAAAGAAATATATTCAAGTATGGATATTTAGAGCAATTTCAAAATGACACCAGCCGTTCCTTTCTATTCATTAAATGTGAAAAAGCCAGGAATGAAACAAATACAACAAAACCACTTCAGCTTTAACAGTGGATGAAGCAGTGTCAAAGCTGGAGTGGTTTTGCCAGCTTTCTATCAGTCCCTGCTTGTCCGCATGTAACAATTCAAATGTACCAGCTGCTGGCTTTATGAAATGATTCCGTTTTGAAATGTGTCTAAATGCATGTGTGTCTATGTCCTTATATATGCATGCATGTAGATACATAGGAAGTCTTTACATGTACTCCAGGTAGTGGAGGTCTGGTGTTTTAATTACAGTGGCTCCGTCATGTGTTCAGCATCCTGCACTTCAAAATGGTGGCGGGGGCACTTTAACAGAAGCTCTTTTGACAAGCTTTAGTTAAAGTGCCCCTACCACCATTTTGAACTTTGGGGACTCTGAATACATGGGACACAGAGGCTGCTAATGTGCACCTAATTACCACACTCTGGCAGACTTGATTAATCACAGCACAATAGAGCAGTGTTCCTGCACATCTATAGATACCCATAGGGTCTGATTTTATATATCTATTAACCTTGGGGAGATTAAAAATGTATATAAGATTAAAAATATGCTGAAAAATTTGAAGAACTGGGCCTTGTATTCCCTAAAATAATATAAGCTTCATATGTAAATTAAACAAGCTAATTGGAAAGGGAAGGCTTGTATGGTTTAATTTAGGCAAAACTGGGCTTATGCAACTACTAACCTCATTGATTAGTTAGAGATACTAATGGAATCTTTGCAGCCATGTTGGCTTTGTGGATCCTGTAGCTTTTTATGAGAAGACAATTAAAAACTGCATTCTTTGCTGAAAACCATGATTTCATAGAAGCAGAGTGAAATTATCTCTACATGAGCCACTGACCTTTGTTTCCTTTTGTTAAACAACACCCATTTTATGTTAAAGTTTAGATCAAGGAGAAAGAGAAAACTTGACTTAAGAAACTGTGACGACACTCACTGAAATTAGTAGGCGATAGGATTAAAACTAACAAGAAAAAGATTTGTTTTTTTTAAATAGTATGTTGTTAACTTGTAGAAATCATTGCCCCTGGAGATTGTAGGGACAAATTGTATAACCAGTAGGGCTGTGAAAAGCTTTGGATCGTGATTTGGATTCAGAGATAATTTGGATGATTCAAAGGCCAAATCTATGAATCCGAATCGAATGAGTAGAAGCTTTAGGCGTTCCAAATCTAATTGGAGCTTCCAAATTGATTCGGAAAAGATTCGGAGATTCGGCCATAGGATATAATGGGGAATCAGTGAAATATCTATAACTTTGCTGTTTTTCAGCTGATTTGGATGAAACCTTCAGGGGTAGTAGCCTCTGTTGAGGGGCATGAAGCCTGCCGAGTCACAAGGTGATAGGTGCAGGGGTTTCAGGGAAACTGCACCTCAAATCCTGAACACAAAACTCATGTCACATTTGTGTGTCAAGCCACAGCAGGGGGAAAACTGCAGGGGTGGTAGCTCTTGATGAGGCCACAAAGCCTGACAGGTTTCAAGGAGATAGGTGCAGGGGTTTCTGGGAAACTGCACCTCAAACTGCTGACAAGCAAAACTCATGACATAAGGCACAGAGGGATGAAAACTGAAGGCCTGCTAGGGTCTGCTGCAGCCACAAAGCCCGCCAGCTGTCAAGGAGATAAGTGCAGGGGGAGTCTGGGTTCTGGGGCCCTGCACCTCTGGTCAAAGGCAGGCAAAACTCATGACATGGGTGCTTGTGGGACTGTGTTTGTTAAGGTATGTCCTTCCTGGTGTTGGGGCCTCTGCACAACATGGCAGTGTGCCCTCATGAGGTCTCCTCCTCCCCTACAGCCTTAATCCAGTCCACCACTGTAAACAATGGCAGGTCAGAATAACTTAGGTGGCTCAACACCAATAATGCCAGCAGCATCAAAGGTAGCCAGACAGAACTGTCACAGAGCCTTCCTTTTTGTAAAGGAATTGACAGCAAGAAGTAAAGATGTTGTGTTGGATATATGTTACTTGTGGTGTGCGATGGCTTATTTTGTGTTTTTATGTTTATATGTTTATTATTAAAAAACATAAAATAGTTAGAAAAATACATCTTAGGAAGCTTTCAGGTTGATAAAACCCCTTTTTCAAGCTGAGGAAGTACTTGCAGTTGGTGTGTCTCCTGGTCCTGGATGGAAGGAATAGTAAAGAAGCCAGTACCTTTGATGCTGCTGATGCTATTGGTGTTGAGCCAGTGAAGTTATTTTGACTTGCCCTTGTTTACAGTGGTGGACTGGATTAAGGCTATAGGGGAGGAGGAGACCTCATGGGGGCACACTTCCGTTTTGTGCAGAGGCCGCAGCACCAGGAAGGGTGTACCTGAACACATACACAATCCCACAAGCACCCATGTCATGAGTTTTGCCTGCCTGCAGCCATAGGTGCAGGACCCCAGAACCCAGACTCCCCCTGCACCTATTCCCTTGGCAGCTGGCTGGCTTTGTGGCCTCAGCTGGCCTTCAGGCCTTCAGTTTTCACCTCCTGTGCCTCAGCACACACACAATATCACCCATGTCATGAATTTTGCTTGTCAGCAGTTTGAGGTGCAGTTTCCCAGAAACCCCTACACCTATCTCCTTAATACTTGGCAAGCTTCATGCCCTCAGCAGAGGCTAACATCTCTGCAAGTTCCATCCAAAGCAGCCAAAAAACAACAAAACAAAGTTATAGATATTTCATTGATTCCCCATTATACCCTATGGCCGAATCTCTCCAAATTGGCTCTGAATCTTTTCCGAATAGATTCAGTCAAATGAAATTGGAAAAGCAATTCAAATCTCCAGATCAAATTGGCCAAATCCAAATTGAATAGCTGCCTATTTGCACAGGCCTAATAGCCAGGTTCAGAAAAGGACTATACAGTTTCATAGACAATAGAGGTATTAATTGCTATGAATGGCTATTAAACAGAAGAGTCAGGAGCATGTCCTATGTTATCCTCAAACCAATGGTGGTGGACACTAGGAGGATAATGAACAAGCAGATAGATCATTCTTAGATATACCTGATTAAATTGTCTCCCTCTAAAACATCCAGACCTTCCACTATTTGAGACAAGCAACTGAGCTAGATTGGCCATTTGTCTGAGCCAGTATAACACTTCTTGGGCCCATCTACAGATGCATTAATGCACTTTTTCTGATGGGCATTAAATTTAGTACCTCCAATACGAGGTGCTAAATAAATGTGCATTAGGCTGCCCTAAGATGCAGTACTGAAAGCACACATTTTTAAGTGATGCTTAATGCACAGTAGCCATGCATTAGCATAACTGCATTTTTTTACATGACACTTTAATGCGCAGTAAAATAGGCTACTGTGCAATAAAGCACAAGTGTAGATACTCCCCTTTTGTTTTTAGGAGGTAAAATGCAGATTTTCATTAGTTCAACTTTAAAGGCTAACTAGACTGACAAATCTTTATAACGAGATTATAATGTGTGGTAGAACTGTGAAAGCTTGGAGAAAAGCTGCTTGGACAGCAAATTCTCATTTTACTTCTTCAGCCCTCTCCAGGTTAATCGGCTCATTTAGTATACACATATTTTTTGTAATAATTTTAAGACATATTTTATTCACTTAAAATATTAGAACTCAAGTGGAAATTTATATTCTTTTCATATTGGTACTCTTAGAGAATTATCATTTTGTTACTTAAAGTACAGGGTATACAGTTGTATTTTATTTAGGAACCTTATATTGGACTTTGGAGGTTTTAGGTCCTATCTTGTCTCTAAAAGATTCTTTCTCCCTATTATGGGAAGCAAAGGCAGAATGGGAAACCAGTTGATCTGAATGACTTCAGGCCCAGATGCTTGTCACCCATCATAAATTTTAGCTTTCACTTTAACCCCAACATTTTTATCTTCTTTCCCCACCACTGTCAAACATTTTCATGGTCCAAAACCTAGTTCAACATATCATTACAAGGTTAAGAGTTTTGATTTGTTTTATTTTGGTAAAGGTTAAGAGTTTTGATTTGTTTTATTTTGGTAAAATTCAAGCAAAAATTTTTTCCTCTATTTTACACACACACACACACACACACACACACACACACACACACACACACAC
>NW_017728992.1:36077734-36085601 GCF_001723915.1 Gavialis gangeticus
CACACACACACACACACACACACACAAGGAAAAAAATCCTCATATCTCGACTGAACAATCACATGTTGGATAAAATCAATTAAATCAATGCTGTAAACTCCAGCTTTCATAAAGTCCCTGTAGAACAAAGAAAAACAGTATGGTTTTGGAGAAAATAGGATTAGTGTTTTTAAGGCTATGGATGTTTTTAGTTCTTGCCATACACAGAAGACTATTTCCTATCGATATTCTTTTTCTCTGCAACCTGTGACAAAAACTTAGTGTGTGAATAGTCAGTGGTTTAACTTTATAGCACCTTGATTGTTTAAGATCTTCTGGGTTAAATATGCCCCAATTAAAGTAAGAAAACACTGAATTGAACCAGCGGTTGGGATGAAGGTAGGTAGATAAAGATTCTCTTTCAAACTACACTCACAGTAAGCTTTTCTCACTCAACATGCCAACTCCATGTTCTATTAGTGCTAGCCAGTGCAGATTTGGTTACATGCCTGTAGTTGTAAGAATCAAAAAGGATGGTGAAACTGGGGATCCTTTTGATTAGGTGACTGTCAAATAAGATGGGGTGACATTTTCTGGCTAGTCCCAGTGTGACCAGACTTGCATCCAGTTGTGCTGCTTCACTGTCTGGTGTATGCATGATTCCTGCCTCCTCCATTCCCATGGGATACCCTTTCCTACTACTTGTCTGCCATGCCTTGCTGTTGTTTGAAAAGCAAAGGTGGGAAGCTGCCCCAAGGCTGCAGGGGGAGTCCTTTCCACTTTCAATTGCTCTTTCTTCAATTGGTTGCAGCCCTTCCAGCCCTTTGGTGCCTTAAGGGTGGCTTTCATGACCTCTGTTCACCCCTAAAATCACACACTCTGGGAAGTAGGTAGGAAAGGGGCAGGGGAGGGGGAGCTGCAGCTAGGCAAGAGCATAAAGCATGGCATTGGGGCTAGCGGAAGCTGAAGGATCATGGAGCTCAGGTGGGCAGGAAGTGGTGTGTGAAGGAATGTGGGGAGACCCCTACATTTCCTCATAGTACACGGCTGCCACTGCCGGCAGCAGTAGCAGATGGTGGGTACTTATGGCCTGCGCAGGCATTGCCACCAACTGGTATGCAGCTCCAGCTAGTACTGAATGTGGTGGCAAAGAGTGCAACCAGGCTGGTCCATCTCTAGCACATTAGGTTCCTTGCAGTGCACGTGCAGCTCCCAGCACTCATGCACCACCAGGGAGAGCCTTGTATGACACAGGCTCCAATTCTGGCAGTGTCCTGGGACCTGCATTACAGGGGGCGGGGAAGGCATATGAATGCCAGGAGTTGCATATGTGCCATAGGGAGCCCTGCACCATAGAGGTGGGCCATGGGGGGATCCCCACACCCCCACCATTCCTCACACCCCACACATGGACACCCTGTCCCCAGATATACACCCCCCAACATACCCTATTTACCCCCCCCACAGCTACACTCCCTCAGAACCCTCCCACACACATCACACACAATATATACAAATAAAACTTTATTTTTGAGTTATTATGCAATCATTTCTATATACAGTAGGCAAACACAATTCATAAAATTAAAATATATTATAGTAGGTGTTTGACTTCTAGTGTATGATTCATTTTTTTTCTGCTTCAAAGATGGCAACACTTTCTCCCAGAAGAAGTACTTCTGGGGGCAAGGGGAGAGATGTCTGGTGGCAAAGATCAGGGGTTAGAAACAAGACTTCTGGTCCCAAGATGGCAATGAGGGGGTGGGGCACCTGTCAAGAGGTGGGGATACCCTTGAGGCCCTCAACAGCTTATGAAAACTCATTAAGCGGCCCTCCAGCCAAAATAATTGCCCACCCCTCACCTAGGCTCACTGCACCAGACCTCAGCCTTTTGGTTACAAAGCTGTCTTGCCTCTTCTTGGGTGTTGCATCCCTATGGACCTAGTCCAGACTTTTTCATGTTCTGGGCCCCCTGCCCCTTTTCTCACAATTCTCAGGCTATGAATTCTGGTGCTCCCAGCCTCAGCTGGGAGAGGGGCCCTCTCCTGCCCCTCTCTTGTTCAGGCTATCAGCCCTCTCAGCCTCAACAACTCACTCCTTACACCCTGGTTCCTGCCAAGGCTCAAAGCTTGGCGTGCCTCCCGAGGCACTCCAGTGGTCTTCTCTTCACCTCTTGTAGCCACTCCCAGTCCACCAGTATATAAAAAAAGACAAGCTACCACTTTAACAAAAACCTCCCACACTCAGGGCAAACACACTGGAGCAGCTCTCATCTCCTGGGGCTCTTATCTCTCTGCTTCCAGAGCACTCCAGCATCTGCCAGTGGGTTCTTGCACAGCTGCTTTCTTTGGATAGCTTGACTCCCTGCCAGTCCCTCCTCCAAGGTGTTAGGTTTATCTGCCTTGTGGGGTTGTGCTATCTGAGCCAAGTGACTCACCAGCCTGCACAGATGTTTGCCTTTAGGTCTAATGACCAGCTTGGTCTCCCCACTGCAGCTTAGCTCAGTTCCCTGCAGTCCTTACCTTATCTACCTGTCTGCCTGCACAGCAGGCTAGCTTGCTGCATTTTACCGCCTTTATAGTAACTAGAGTCCCTGGTTCCCTTTTATACCCAGTATGTACAGTAGATTTAAGGAGTCCAGAAGGACCATATTCTTAATCTTGGTACAAATGTCTGATGTGGGGTTATTAGAAGAGGAAACAAGTTTTTAAAGTACTTCCTTTTCAGAGACAGTAATTTGCAGTAATAGCTTATGTCAACTTTAGGCAGGATGCTGGTCCTCCTATTGTTGATTTTGGTAGGCATTGGGACAGTTGGGCAATATTGCTATTCAAAGTCACAGCTGGTTGCTTTGACTGCAGTTAATGCCAAATACTTGAAAGAAGGCACTGAGTTTCTTCGATAGACTCATTGCTTTTAGTCACCCTGCCACCTTGCACCATCCAAGATGGTGTTCATCTTTGTGGAATAAAAATAATAAGAGCTTGCATAAGAGGTGCTGCACTTTAGATCTAAAGAATGACACTGAGATAAGCTCAATGACAAGAAAACTCGTATTTGCTATAGAAAGAGGGTAGGCAGCCATCTCCCTTCCTCTGTTGGTGCTGCTTGATTCCCACCAAAACTTTTCCTATCTCTTTTTTTAAGCAGAAAAAATACGTCCTCTCTCCTTTTTTGTCCTCTCAGGATTTGATTCCACTGGAAACCTTTGGAGGCAGTCTCTGGATATGCCTCACACAGAAGCAGCCAAGCTAATGACTGCTACATAGTTATCATTTGGAAAATTTCTCCATGCATGACTCTGTTGCTTCTGGGACAACAGAAACATAGACTATCAGTCACCTTCATGCTAGCTGCATAGCCTTGAACACAGTATAGGTGTATATAAAAAGTGTTAAGTGCAAAATAATAACATTAATGAATCAAATATTTGGGGGCCATGGTGGTCATGTATTAGGGTTTTTTCATGTATAGTGGATTTGCCTAATTAAATCCAGACTTAATTAAATATTGGGATATATTTTACAAACATTTTGCTGGCTCTAAGTTTTATAAAGGATTTAGGCTCAATTAAATATAGAATGCTTATCATCTGATGATGCCCATAAAATTCCTGAGCTTATTTAGATTTTACTGCTAGCAGATTTACTTGTAGTGACTGCCAAAAGAAAATTTCCAGATCTTCTAAAACTGAGTTGCTGGTTTTAAAAAGTTCAGTATGTTTTATCCTTAGAAAAGCTAACAAACTTCAGGAGTAATAAAAAGCATGGTGTTACATTAGCTGGCATCCTTTCATCAAACTGATTGATTCCATGCTAATGTCTTTGAAACCATCTTTCCTTAAATAATTTGTTCCAATGTAACTATATTTTTAAATTTAGTTTTACTTAATATGATTGGAAAGTGTGTGGGTATATTAAAATGGATACACTGAAAAGTATTTGATTGATTTCTTTTCCATCCGCCTATGAAGAATGTGATTTTATTAAGGTACCTATTCTATCATGTTGATTGTACGTTGATTTAGGACTTGGCTGGATACTTTCTACACTATGATGGATAGACAGTTGCATGGGTTTCTCCTTGGTAGTACATTTTTTTGCCACTAAATATTCAGATATACTTTTTGATTTATTGAATGATGTCAATGGTTAGTATTCATTTTAGTCAGCTTCGTTTTTATGGAGACCTGTCCCATGAACTAATGTGTATCTTGGCTAAAGGTTACCTTTCATTTTATTATGGTGATCTCAAGGTACTTTTAAAACCTCAATTAAGCTTTACAAAACTTCTGTGTAGTTTAGTATTATTAAATTGAAGTGCAGTGATAGTGCATGATTCATTTAAGTTCATACAAGATGTCAATGCAGAATTATTAGTATAGCAATTCTGATTCCTAGATTCCTAGCACATATATTGATTGGTCCCTATTTCCTTACCATATTTATGTTCAGCATTTGCAAAAAAAACCCCAAAAACAAAAACCTCAGAGTGCCTCTGACAGCAGAGTCAACCATTCAGTATGCCACTGCAGTAAAGGAGGCAAAATGAGCCTTCAACTCCTCCACAATAGCTGATTGAAACATTGGATTCTGTGAAGAGCATGCAGCATATTTTGCTGATAAGCAAAACTGAATACATAAGGAGCTAATTAGAATGGAAAATTCCACCCCAGAACATGTTATATTAACCACCCCATCACCCCTGACTGAGTTTGACTGCATCAAGCACATCAGAACTCAAAAAGCCCTGAAAATATTGGATTCAAAACCTGTGAAAGAGATTCATGCTCCTCCTGCTCGTAGAAGCCAATGAACAACCATGCCCACTACCTAAACAAATAGTGTATTTTTCAAAGGAAAATATCTACCAAAACTCCTTAAAAATGCAATAGTTCCAGCACTCCTTATAGATCCAGGCTTTGACCCTGATAGTTTTTCTAGCTGTAGTGTTATCTCCAAATTCCTATGCACAGGGGGAAAAAAAAGATTGGAAAATGTAGAACCTAAACTCTGGCACCATGCAATATAAGACAATATCCAGAATGCTTCTCAGTCAAGGTTTAGACTACGTAAAGAACAAAGAAAATCCAGCTACCACCAAAATCAATGTCTTAAACTTTCCTGCCTTTGGCACAATACACCATAAAGAAAACTAACCTGCTTACATGATTTCACATGACTGATTCACCTAGCACTACAGTTGTTCTTCTCAAGTGGAACTCAGGGTGCTAATGGGTAACTGATTTTTTTTTATTTCTCTGAAGATCAGGATCCCCAGTGATTCTGACTGTTCTTCCTTCTCTTCAGTACCTTTGTGAGACAATTTAGAGTGAAAATAATGTGAATTCATAGTCTCAGCTGCCAACAGTAAATTGATGATTGACATTCAACAGTCTATCTCTTTCTCAACTGATGATACTAATCCCACTATTAATATTTCTAAAGTAAATTAGGCCTTAAATGATAAACAGATAGCTTAGTATGAACCAACCTGTCAGAATAAGGAATAGTCTGAAGAACTACCATATAATATGATTTAAAGGTTCATGCCCTTCATTCAGCAAGTGCAAAACTTCATGATCCTGCTTGATTTTTGACTGGTCTTGGATCACCACTTTTTAAGTATTGTTTCTTATGCCTCTAGCTCAATAGGAAACTTTTTTCTTACCTCTCAAAAGTCATCCTAACCATAGTGATGCATACAGTCATCATGTCTAAGCGATTATTGGAATTCACTGTAATAAAGAACATGGCTGTCTATGCCTTAGGCTGCTGTAGGCATAGCAGTTTCCAAAGCAACTAGAGGAATAAGCCTTTCTGACCAAATTCTTATTTATGAACTGCCCAAGACCTGTGCCTCTCTGAACCATGTAGATTGCAAAATCTTGAATGATGTGAAACTTGGCAACAAAACACTTAGATCTCAGCTACCATATAATTTCTCATCAAGCATTGTGATCTGTACCATGTCTTAGCTTCCCCTTCTCCTAAACCTTCTTTTGGTTAGCAAAGGAAATAGTTCTGTATATGAAATGCACAGTAGAAAGTATTTTTAGTCATGGAAAGAGTTATGAACATTTTCTAATAATATACTAGCTTCTTTTCACTTCCATTTTTCTCCTGTTCCACATTTAGCACTATTTCTCAGCCCATATCCACCACTGACTCAGCCTAGCAACTGCAACAAGCATAGACAAGAGCAAGTAACAGAACAATTAAATTAATTTTAAGGTACTTGTATACAATGGTCTGCATAGATACGAAAATATTTTTTCAAATGTGGCCCAACTATACCTCTAACTTACAGAACAGAGTGTGGGTAAGACAGCAACAATGAGAGAGGGGAAAAGTAATATTACATCCTGTCACTTACACCTCTGCACTATTATACCAATTTTATTACAGGGAATAGGGACAGTAGCTTTCTTCAGTCTCATAAAATAAATGTGGCAATAGCTCCGTTGCTGGAGATACATCACTCTGGGATTTTCAAGACAACTCAGTACCTAGAAGCCGCAACTAAAAAATATAGGTACGACTTGGTTTGGAGTTATTGTGAAAATCTAGCCCTCTATCGACTAGTTTTCTATAATTCCTTTTTGCTTCTTGGCCAGACTGGGCAAGCACCAAGTTTTCCTAATTTCCCACAGCTTTGTGCTCCCTCCTCTTTAACTGCTTATGGGAGATTGAATAGCTTAGGAGAATGGCAATAACGAAAGAACATATCCATGTGCCGGAATGCATTTAGATGCATCTGGATGTACCTCTCTGCAGTCCATGGTGTCTGTATGATTATGCAGAACTGCCTCAGTTCACTCTATTGATTCTGCTTCTATTGTTATTTGAAATGATGCTAGCTCTATTTCTTCAACAGCTGATATCAATACACACTCTAGAAAAATGAGTTTTAGACTTTATTCTGTGTGCTTCACATGTTAAAATGAGGAAAACTAATCACTACTGAAAAATATAGCTCCTTGTGCTGAAGATAGCATCTCTTCTACAGCTCTGGTGTATCAATTAAAATACAATCCATTGTATTTTAATAATGGATGAGGAATAGAGGGATAATTGAAGTAAACCTGGATAGAGAAGATTTCCTTGAATTTGCCATAATGAATGTATTTGTTCTAGTTTTTGGTACATACTTGGAGCAATTTAGAGTACCTGATAGATAAAATACTGTAGTACATATTAAAAAATGAAATATGATAGGTTTGTGAAAAATCTAATATTTTAATCTTTCATAATATTTTGATGATGAAATTCATTAGAACATATTTAAATGTAATCCAGAGACCCCAATACTTGGGTTTACTAAAATTCTAAGAGTCTTTCAAGAACCAGAACTATATTTACTTTTTGGCCCGGTAGAGGGAAGGTGTGTGTGTGTGTGCAGAGCAGGGGCAGATCTGTGGGAGAGAATGAATCAGGTAATAGATATGGCTGAAGTGTGAATCACTTCTTCACTGAGATCCACTAGGTTAGGGACAGACATTATACATAAACTGGCTTAAGTGATCAGAAACTCGTTCAAACCTGTAACAGAACAGATATTCAGTGCACAAAAACCAGTTTCAAAATGGCTGAAACTGATTTCAGATGAACCTGGTTGAATGTAGTATCAGACTTAACTGATTTGGTTCAAACCAGTTTATGCAATGTCTATTCCAGACCCCTTCCTGGTTTAACTTAAACCTGAGTCACCCAGCATCTCAGATGCTTTGCAGCCCTGGGCAGGGATCTCTGCTCCAGAGAACAGGCTGGCCTACCCCTCTGCTCCCTGGCTGGAGCTCTGGCAGACACTGCAGGCATAGCAGTGTCTGCCTGTCTTCCTCCTGCCTTCTCCCCCCACATCACTCCCTGCTCAAGCAGGGATTCCCCCC
>NW_017728992.1:36085840-36091311 GCF_001723915.1 Gavialis gangeticus
CACGGATGGTAGCCAGCATGTGGTATGCTAGCTAATCCTGAGAGGTGCCTGTGTAAGACAGGACAAAGGAGACAGGACAGTGTCTGCTTCGGGCTTTTTGGAGCTAATCAACAGGTCTGCTGGTAATGTCCCTCCATTCCTTCTTTGGAAAGGTTGTTTAAGAAGTGCTTAAACTAATGAGAGAGGCTTTTGTTTTCTTGTTGGGGTGCTAAATGCTGTTATCAACTCCCTGTGTAACTACCTGCTGTGTAAATAAATGCTGTGTGATTTCCTGCAGGTTCTCTTGCTGGTCAGGCCCCCTAGCTTCTAACCTGAGCCACTGCAGGCATGCACTAGCATTTCTTCAGTCCAGAGGGGATGTCTGTACCGCTGCAAACCTGTTCAGCCTAGCCAGGTTAGACTAACCTGCAACAATGGAGTCAATTCAGGCTCTGGCTTTTTAAATGTCTGTCCCTAGTCCTAACATCTTAGGTCTATCCAAATGCACTTATCCATCAAGGGACAATTCTGTAATACCCTGTTATTAGTTCAGTCCTGTAATAGTGTCTATTTGGGCAGATGCAAGATTTGAAGTGATCTCAAAGAGACATATGTTCTGTTCCTAATTCTTTTCACTGCTGGAATAAGGGAAAGGGTAACTCCTTCTGCGAAGGTCAGGAGGATGGCATTGCAGATTTTCCTACTCTCTGCTTTGCTGATTAAGGAAAGGTTATGGTTATTAGCACCAGTATGCTCTCGTGAAAATCCACTGGGCTAGGTACTGTTTTAAAGAAAATGAGGCCAGAGTAGTTGATGTTGCCAGAACACTACCCTCCAAAGAGTGCACTAGCGTGAACTTGTGTGCTCCTTCCTCCTCAGCACCAGGCTCATATTATGAGGTTGATCAGAGGCCAGACTTTAAATATAGGTGAAATAGCCATGACTGCTGAAAAGCAGCATCATTCATGACAATGATACCACAGAGAACTGATACATTAGTTCTGTGAGCTGTAAGCTTTAAATGCCTGTGAGCAACATTTCTCCATGCACCCAAAGTTTTGAAATATCATCCTTTTTATATACATGAATCATATTTATTAGTAGTTTATGGGAAACTCTCCATGACGTCTCATTAGCTCTCTTCCATCTTGGTTCTGTGAACTACCCTTGCGTGGCAGAAGTGCCCCTATCACACACTAAGTCATGTTTCAGAACACCAATTGCATTTACGTGCAGATGCTTTTTAAAAAAAGAAGGAAAAAAAAACTTAGATGCCTAACGCTAGGACATAATTCTTTTGAGAATAGAGCACTTTGCTGTACAGAGTCAGCAGTAAAAAATAATTGGATGTTGGACAGCTTGGGGATGTTCATATAAATATATTAAAAGAAATATTTGTCAGTTGTGAACTTTTAGATCACTTAAGATAGAAACATGGTATAAGTCATGTTCATTGCAATGAGAAGTAGGTCTTTATTCTTTGTCAGCCTGCCATCTCATGCATTCAGCTCAGCCTCCTCTCAAAGACTCAGTACAAAACAGCATGTATCAGATGGCCTTCTGATAAAGATAAGAAGCCAGCTCACACAACAGATGATAGAAAGAAAGTTAACCGTTTAATGGATCACACGTTTTTATGGATCTTTCCATTCTTTTCCTCTCCCTAATTTTAGAAATGGACTATGAATAACTTGTCTTAACTTGCTAGCCCATAAGTCTTGACCTAGTGTTAAGAGACCAAAAATAAAAACTGGTGATTTGGGGCTCTTTAGGTTTGGGGTACCTATTTTGAAAAATGTTAGAGAGACCAAGTGGTCAGAATAAGTTAAGCATTTGCCCTTGGAGAGTCAGGCCCCTTTAAAGTTTAGATGCCAACAGTTCCTGATCACTGTTTGAAAATACAAGTTTATTTGTATGAAAGAAAAGAAAATATAAAGTAATCAAGAAAAACAGGCTCTTGATGGTACTACCAAGTACAGCACAATTGCGGGTCTATACAATTAGAAATGTAGATATCTAGTTTTTCCTCTTGGTGCACTCCTCAAAATAATTGATAAGGATGCTTGCAGAAAAAGGAGAAATTATATTATTATTATTAAAGATGTTATCTTTACTATAACTATCTTTACTATTATTTTATTATTAAAACCATTATGTCTTTATTATGAAAAACATACAAAACTTCTGTAACAGGTCTAGTTTACAATATTTTGACAGTGATAATGTACATTTAATTCACTAAAATAATATACCTTTTAATATCTATCTATCCAAGTAGCACTCCTATGCTTCTGCCCATCAGCATATTTGAGTGCCTTTCACAAAATCAACACCAATTGTAAAATCCCTACCAGAAGTTCTGAAGTTTATAGTACTTTTCTTTTTTTCAGATTACAGACTATGCTTGTGTCAGTGTAAAATTTTGGATCTGTATGCTGCCAATACAGAAGAGTCAATCCTGACATATGCAGACAGCCTAGGCCGCATGTCCCCTACTCGACCCCTGGGCCTGTCAATCATCCGTGACCTACTTTTTAGCTTCGCACATGCTCAGTCACCCACAGAACCTGATCAGGCACATGCTCAGTTCTTCTGCAGCATGACATAATCAGACTAGAAATTTCTTTGCAGGGTAAGATCTGATTGGCCACTAAATTCTTATAAAAGGCCTGTGAGCCCCCACTGGGGGTGGGTGGTTGCGGTTGGTTTTTGGAGGTGTGGGCGTTCGTTGGTCTTGTGAGTGAGGGAGAGCTACTTGATCTATTACCAGAGGCTGCTATCAGCAGGGACTGCGTGACAGAGAGAGATTGGGATCTCGATCCCCAGGTGCTCTCCTCACAACCCAGTACTTGCTCTCGTGTTGATTCTTCTGGCTTGTGACTGATTCTGGCACCAGTTACCGACGACGATTTGGATCATCCCTGTTTACCCTGACTCTGGTTTCAGCTTCTTCTACCTGGCATTTGACTTCGGCATGACTATTCGACCATCCGTTTGTCCATCTGGACTGGCGTCACGACATCGTTCCTCATTCACCTCATTACAGTACTGTTGTTCATTCGTTCTTTTAATGAGCCGTTGACCAGCCCTGGGACTATTGAGTTGAGCAGCTGCCCCTAGCCCTCTGGGGTTAGATAGCAAGGGCTCACTCAAGAACCCCGTGGGCCAACGGACCCCTTTGTTGTTTGTATTTACTGTAACTGAAGAAAGCAACACTACCTATACCACTAAGCATAAGTCCAATAAATCATCTTTGTTTTGAAACCATACGCTTCCGCGCCTCAGACCTCCACGCCAATAATCCCGCCTGTTTTGTTCCAAGCCACTGCCCGGCCCACCGTGACCTTGGGGCCTTCATCTGTTCCCTGACAGCTTGCTGGGGGAAAGTTTTGTGGTTTTGATCTTGTTTTGATTGAGCAGACTGTCAATTCATGTCAATCAATCCATTGTCAATGTCAGTCTCAGATGTTGCTCCTCAGCTCTGGAACTTCTGCCGTCTTAAGGCCCATTAGACCCCAAGCATAGACACCTTTCAGAAGTGCTGCAAGACCTTCCTATTTGGATAAGCATTTAGCAAACAAAGCTAGGCTCAGGTATTGTTAAATGGATCTCTGTTTTATGTTAATATTTCAAGTTGTTTAGTTGTCTTGTCACTCATTTTCTCTTGTCACGCTCTAGGTATTCAGTTCTCTTACTGTAAATCACCCTGAGCTTTTGTTGGGAAGGGCAGCATATAAGTCAAATAAATAAATATGTATATACATGTGTAAATACTTATTAGTAGGGTTAGAGCAGGGGTAAGCAACCCCCAGCATGGGTGCCACAGCATGGCATTTTGCTTAGCACGCATGCTTTAGGGCAGATGGTGAGGAAGGGGGTTGGGGCTGCATTGCTATAACAAGGCTCCTCACAGCTCCCCAACCATCAGCTCCTGGCATGCCAACAACTTACAAGTTGAGATATGGGTGTTATTGGCACATTTCCCAAAAACATTGCTGACCCCAGGTTAGAGTGTTGTGGTAGCTCTGATAGTCCAAAAATATGTGAGAGAAATGTTAGAAAAGCTTTTCAGTTATACCTGAGGAAGGACATTTTGTGCATGAAAGATTCCTCTCAACTATCCAGTTTGTCTAATAAAATATTTCATCAAAAAAACCCTTGAGTCTCTCAGTGTTTAGTATCATTCCATATAGTAGAAAGACTTTTCAGTTGCTCTAAGTTTTGTAATATTTTTTCTAATAAAAGTTAGGCTCTGGATTTTCAACTGATTTCATGTAGAACTTCATTCCATACATTGTTCCAATATTTTAAAACAATACAAACTACATTATTTGCAGGAAAGAGATGATGCATGGTTTTACCATATAGCAGCAGAACATGACACCTTTGTAGACATGAAGAAAGTTTTTCTAAGCATGTTGGAGTCTGATACAAAAAACATATATGCAATATTTGAAGATAGTCGTTATATGCTTGATAATCACTGAGAATTTTATATTATTCAGTGAGGGCAGATGTCTACTGATAGCAAATCAGATCACTCAGAGCAACATAATCTTGCTCTAAATTTTCATAACAACCTAAAGCAATTTCCAGGATAGGCTTATTTGTTCTAACTCCTCCCACACTTAAACATTCCCAAATCCTTTTCCAGAGTCTTTGAAACTCTCTATGAAGTCAGTTTTGTGCTATAAATATTTCACATACCATAATTCTGATAAAGGGTGCCTGTACCTGAAAGCTTACAAAGAAGAATTTTTCCAGCTATTTTAGTTGATCTATTAAAATATATCGGATTTACTCAAATAACCTTGTCTCACATACCATATAGGAGTTTTTGGGTTGTGTAGACTTGTGAAGCATGTTTTATAGTGAATTTAGATATTTTCACTGGGAGACATAAAACAGTATGACCAGTACAGATGTATGCACACACACATACACGCACACATGGAAGGGTGAGGTGGAAGTGATGATTGCTGGAGGTAACCATTATCCACAGCTGAGAAGTAAAACAACAGTTGCTACCCTTAGGCAGTAGCAACACAGGAGTTATAGGGCTAATCCCATTCTTAATTAGTCTGTTGCAATTCCAGAACAATTCCATTGTTACTGGTGTATTTGAGAGCAGAGTAAAGGAAATAAGACACACAGGCTAAGAACAGATATCTTTGGCTCTGAGTCCCAGGCAGTACTGCCCACAGCCCTGCCTAGACCACATTCCCTACCCTTCTCCATCCCCATTTCCCCAGAAGCACATACCAGGATGTGGGTGAATGCAGCATGAGGAAGAGATGTACCCTAATTTACAAGGCTGCAGTTTCTAAGCTTTTCTCATTTTTGGTCAAGAAAATCTTTGAAGATTGCCTCATATTGGTCCCTCTTCCTATTGACACAAACCAGCAAACCTTTGGAGAGGGTGAAGGGGATTTGCAAAAGGGGTGAAATACCTTGAAAGGGGCAATTTGGAAAGGGAAGGGTCAGAGCTGGGG
>NW_017728992.1:36096311-36125880 GCF_001723915.1 Gavialis gangeticus
CCATCCCCATTTCCCCAGAAGCACATACCAGGATGTGGGTGAATGCAGCATGAGGAAGAGATGTACCCTAATTTACAAGGCTGCAGTTTCTAAGCTTTTCTCATTTTTGGTCAAGAAAATCTTTGAAGATTGCCTCATATTGGTCCCTCTTCCTATTGACACAAACCAGCAAACCTTTGGAGAGGGTGAAGGGGATTTGCAAAAGGGGTGAAATACCTTGAAAGGGGCAATTTGGAAAGGGAAGGGAAAGAGGAAGGGATTTGGGGTCAGGGAGAATGCCACAGGGGCTGAATTCAACAAGCACAAAACCTTGGAAAGGAGGCCTGGGATAGGGAGATTTTGACTTGGCAAACTAATTTCAAGATTTTGGACTGAAGATTAGGGACTTCTCTGTGTAGGACCTAGAAAGATGTGTGATCTCAGACCCACTGTCTGAAAGAAGCAGTGGCAGGAGGTGACTGCAGGGTGGAAGGTATCACCAGAGTGGGGACTATGGACTCCTGGCTCTCCCTCACAGGACCCGCTGCCCCTGGGATCCAGTATCCCCCTTTGGGCACCCTGACCCTGTGACCCTCGGCCATGACTGGTGCTCATGTCATACAGCAGGTCGAAGGGGAGTTGCAGGGAGTGGAAGAGCTAACCCACGGGCCTCCCTGCCTGGTGGGTGGATGAAATGGGGCTGTTAGGCTTTGTTTCCAGAAAACAGCTTTGTTTCCAGAAAACAGCAACAAAATGCTGTTTCCAGAGAACACCAACTTGAATCAACAGGGAAACTGGTTCAGATGTTAGATGCACTGGTCTAACCTAGATCGATATTATATGAGTCTATCTTAGACCTGGTTCCACCATTAATGTGCACCAAACTTCTGTACATTTATGGGTTTAGATAGATTCTGATCAGTTTAGACTGGTCTAAGTGTAATGTCTGTTCCTGGCCATAATTTTTGGAGGGAAGAAGTGGTGGGAGTTAGGTATGATATGTAAATAGGTCTGCCACAATGTGACAATGATCACTTGGGTATAGTAAGTATCAATTACTTACCCAAACAGAGGAAATTATAAGAAAGCATTTAAAGGCATCTATAAAGTGTTTTATATTTCAGAGGCAACCAGCTGATTCCATGACAAAAGTCCTTTGTTAGAACTCAATATTAAAATGGCATTTTGAATAACCAGCAAATAATCCTTAACAGAGCCTGGGCATTTGATTGTTTTAATAATGTTTAATTGCACATTCATTTCCTATTAACACTTTGGCTGAACACTGAATGCCAAGCTGACAGGAGACCTTTGTTATCGGAAATATAAGATGAACAGGGAAACTGCATCAGTTCCCTGTCTGATTTATATCATCCTAGCTCTGTTACCGTTAGTCATAACATAC
Source organism: Gavialis gangeticus (assembly GCF_001723915.1). Lineage (NCBI taxonomy): Eukaryota > Metazoa > Chordata > Crocodylia > Gavialidae > Gavialis > Gavialis gangeticus. The sequence goes on from NW_017728992.1 coordinate 36,097,696, forward strand.
AGATTTGCATCAGCTAGGGATCTGGCCTACCAACTTGACTGTAGTCATTTCAACTTTACTTTCAGCAATCACTTTGAGAAAAACCATGAAATATCCAGGTAAATATTTCATGTTTTTGTAAATGGAATTATAAGATAAAATGAGTATTTTACCTACATTTCATAGTGGAGGACATCAGTCATGGGTTATACCTGATCATTCTACCATAATGGAGGCATCTTCAACAGTACTTTACTAGGACTGTGTGAGACAGCTGTGTTTCTATTCGGTTTCAGATTTGGCCATTTCGGAGGAAAGTGATTTGTTTCGGTGTTTTGGATCACTTTCCTATTTCCTTTTGGCCTAATCTGTTTTGGAGATTCAGCTCCACCAGATCTCCTCTGAATATATTTCAAAGCCCAGCCAGGGCTTGGGGCTGGGGGCTGCAGGGCCCTAGCGGGGAGCAGGACAGGGCTGTGAGTGGCTCATTTGGGGGAGGGGGAGGGCTGCTGCCCCCTGTGCAGGCAAGGAGACCCCAAGGGGATCTCTGATCCCTATGGAGGCAGGTTGTGTGGCAGGGGCCAGCAATGCACTACCATGCAACGTGGCTCCACAGGGAGCAGAGATTCACACTGGGGATCTCCTCCCTGCCACTGCCTGCCATGCAGTCCAGGATCTCTGATCCCCACAGAGCAGGGACCAACACTGCCCTGCCATGCAACCTGGCTCTGCAGGGAACAGAGATCTGCCCTGGGGTCTCCTCCCCACTGCTGCCCACCCTGCGCTGCACTGGATCTCCACTTCCTGTGGAGCCAGGTTGCATGGCAGGGACTAACATCGCCCTGCCACGTGACTTGGCTCCACAGGAAGCAGAGATCCATGCTGGGGTCTCTTCACCACCGCTGCCTGCCTGGTGCAGCCCTGTATCGCCGAGGCAGTGGGGAGTGGGCAGTGGCAGTGAGGAGACCCCCTGTATGGATCTCTGCTCCTTGTGGAGCCAAGTCGCATGGCAGGTCAGCAGTGTACAGCTCTTTCCCTGCAAGCCTGGCTCCAAAACTCCAAATTTTTCTGAAACATTTCCTAAACATTTCTGAAACATTTTGGATGCCTCATTTCATTTTGGAGATGTTTCTAAGCCTTCCATTTTGATTCAGATTGAGTGTTTTGGGTGCCAAAATGGCCTGAAACACCTCCTAAATGAAACAGTTGCCAAAATTTCACACAACCCTATACTTTACCTTCTTCTGATTTCAGACTGCCTGTGCTGGACTATTGGAGTACTAAACTGACCCCAAGAGATTATCTCTAGAGCAAAACTATATAAAGGAGAAACTGCAGATTACAGCACAAATGGAATATAAATGATCTGTAATCACTGATATTTTGATGATATTCATATTCAAAAAATGCCTATGTAATTTAGAAAAATGCATTTCTTTTTTAATTGATTTGTTAAATATTATACAAAATTCATATATATGAGTGTATATCAACTATATATGAGCTATGTACATGTCTGTTACAATAAGCAATAAAAGGGAAAGAAAAAAAAGGAAGGAACACAGAGGAAAGAATAGAAAAAGAAGAGAGAAATGAGCAAGGACTAAAATTTTAATTGCCAAAATAATCTAAAAATTCTTTCCAAAATACAGTAATTTTTTCACACCAGTTAAGCTTGATAAACATGACGCTTTCCACAGATGCCAGCTGTACCATATCTAGGCTAGATTTTGAAAGGGCATTAGAATATGTTTATAATTAGGTTAAATGCTGAAAATCCCCACAGATGCCAGACTGAAGCATTGGGTGCCTTAAACTCTTCAAACACATTTACATAGAATAGGTGTACCTTTGCCTTTTCAAGAGACTTAAGTCATGTCTACACATTACACTTAAAGTGTGATTAACTAGTGAATCATGCCTTAAGCTGAGACTCAGTTACACATTCAGTCAATTAACAGCATGATAAAACAAGCAATAAACCATAAATTTATTCCACAAAATGTGTAATTACACACAAAATATATAACAACTTTGTGTTTTGCTCTTATCGCATCATTAATGGAATGTGTCGCCAGGTGCTCCCCTGTGGGTGGGAGCCTCGTCATCTGAGGGGCCCCCAGCCTATGGGTGCACCACCTGCAGCCAGGTCACAGCAGCCGCAATCTCCATGCCCTCCCACTGGGAGTCCCATCACTGCAGGGCTCACAGGAGTGGAAGCAGTGCAGGGGGCACATCTCCTGCCATACATGTGATTGTGTGGATCACGCATGAGGTCCTACCATGCTTTTCCCCAAATGTCTAGTGGGGCCCTTAGAATCTTAACTTTGTAATTTTTGAAAATTGGGCCTATGCTTCTAAGGCAAGTTTGAAAATTACCTTATAATATATATATAGGTCTATGCTAATGCTAATTGGTTTTCTTTCACACGTAGACATGACCTGGTCTAAATATTCTACATGGGAAAAGTGCAAGCAGTAAGAGACAATCCTATGGGGAGAAGGAAAAATCAAATACAAGGCAGCATACATCCCTGAAAAAAAGGAAAATATTTATTTTGGTTGTTTTGTTTGCATAATTTATATTTCAGGAAAGCCAACAGGATCAAGACCCTTGTTCATTCTAATTAGGAGCTGTTTAAAAGAATGTTAGTGCGTACATATTTTTGTGGTTACCTGTATGCTCTCAAAAGCAGAGTCGGTTGAAAAGAGAACTACAGTCTTGTGGGTATGTCTTCACTATACAGCTATCCCTGGTAATCAGTACATGAATTAGCCTAGCCTGGATGGGACCATTCTCACCTGTGTTGTTATCATTTAGTATGCCTGTTTAGAGGCAATAATATCCCATGATTCTTTGTGGAGACATCCATTGAACTCTTTCCTAGTCAATTGCTAGAAAACATGTCTGTCCTTTGGGGTTTAATGACAGATTTTGTGTCTTCCTTCACTGCTAAGGAAGTAAAATGAAGCCTGAGTTCCAGTCAGGTAAGATAGCTGTGTCAAATAGCTATTGCAGATTCACATCAGAATTTTGTCAGTGTGACAATTAGAGACAGTTGGGCCAAAACCCAAGGAAGAACCTGGGTTAACTGCAGTGAAAACATACAGTTAGTGTTTGATGAAGCATTTGCAAAACTCATTATTCTGTTTTTCTCAGTCTGAAGCTATGAGGAGCCACTTGCAGAGTGTATTTTGATGCTCCCAGGAGGTGTCTTGATGAATCCTTGGTATATATTTAATTTCCTTTGTTGAGAGGCAGAGCACTGGAAGCAGTAAAACATTTTTTGAAGATTTCCATGAGGGAAAAATAACGTCTCTGACTTTTCTTCACTCTTCCTTCCAGCATAGACAGATTTTTAAAAGCTACTTTATATCCAAAGCAGGAAACTATATTTCTAATGATATATTTGAATTTTGAGGAAAAACAAGGAATAAAACCTGAATGGTTTCACAGGAATTCAGTACTTTTGGCTCAGTACAATGTCATGACCTGAATGAATATCTTTAAAGGAAAACATGAAGCTAAGGGTCCTAAATTATTAAAGAGCCATTCATTTGATGCTCTCAAAACTTTGAGAGGAAGTTCTCACCTGCTTGCTATGGAGAGTAATGAACCTAGAGCTGCTCTGTCAGATGTAAATGGTGCTTCTGTTTTCCAACAGAGGGAATCTTAACTCACAAGAAGTTACCTCTGCTGTGTTGCAAAGAGCAGCTCTTAACTGACAAGTAAGGTGCAGAATATACTGTGTTCACAGAATGAATGTGACAATATTTAAATAGGTAAGAAGCCATATTCTTGCAAACTGCCAAGAAGTTCACACAAAATGAAAGCACCCTCGATTCTCAAATGAATTTTAGTGTAAGTCAAGAGCACTTGATATCTCTGAGGAGGTGTTCAGCCATGTAACATGATAGGGCTCTCAATAGAAACAGATGTATTATATTAATAGCATTATTTTCTACTTATTATTTTAGATATAGTTGTGCTCAACATATCTCATTAAATAAATGGATATTTTAATGAAATATTTAATGCATTTATTGAGATTATGGTGTAATAAGCGAAATGTGTGTAATTGCTGTTAAAAGTGCTTTGCAAAAATGAAAAATGGAGATCCAGTTCTCCTTGGAAGTAAAAATAAGTGAAATTTAGAGCCAGTATTGGTTTAGTTAATAGCACAGTGTAATATAGGCATCTACCAGCGGCCATGTTTTACATGGTAGATTCATTTTGGAGATGATAAACAGCACATGCTACACACGAGCTCTGGTAGGTATTATGGATCTTCTTCATCTTCTGCATTTGCATGACCCTCATAACTCTACAAGCCCTTCAATATTGTGAGTCATTTGAAAGAAGGATTTTTTTATGGAATTTTCCTTCTGGAGTTTTATCCTTTTGGAGGTACACTTGAGTCATTTTTCAGGCTTTCCACTAGAACCACAAAAATGCCATATTTTAAATTAGAGTTGGGATTCTCATGCAATCTCTGAATTCTAACACTTGGGTTTTTCAGTAAAATAGCAAATATCAAGTATCAAATTTGAGACTTGCAATAAAATCCCAAGAGCTGGCAATATTGTGCCTCAAAGAGAAGTAATAAAGAATTATCTTTGCATTCAGGAGGACATCGGGACTGTAGCTACAGAAGAGCTATTGAGATTATCCCAGTCCTATTATGTTGTCATCCTAGTCCACCACCAAAACGGAGTAATCAATCCCAACCCCAAATGGTGGCCATACTGACGTAATTCAGTGTGGTAGTTTTTATTTAGCTAAACTCACTTTCGCTTAGACAAAGTAATGAGAATCACTCATGAATAATTACTTAAGTACAAACATGTAAATGCTATAAGGAAAATCATTATAAAACAATAAGACTTTGTTGTTTTAATTAAGCACAATTGTTTCATTGACATGTTTGTAACACTTGTTGCTAATGAAGATCTTGTTTACTAGTCATAAGTATTTTGCAATATGTTTATTAATTTTATTCGCATATGCTAAATTAGAGTTGTTCCAAATCCTTTTGAAAGGAAGCAATAAAGCAGGCAATATCAGGTACCTACAGTTACGCTGCTGAGACGTTGACCTTAAAATGACTTTTCTACCCATAACAGGTCATCCTCTCATTGTATTCCATTTTTATTTTGAAAGATAACATGCTCATAGATATACACTTTCTGTATATATGTCGTTGTGAATTCTATAGAAATGTAGGCCAAAAGGTCTGCACCTAATTTCTCTATCTAAAGTGGGAGACTACATTTATACATGCTTGTGAGATGTACAGATACCACAAAGCTACTGGCAAGATAATTATTGCAGATGGGTATGGTTATATAAACAATTTTCCATTGGATAGAAGAGAATAGTCCCTTACCACAGATCACCTGCTCTGGGGTAACTGCTCAGGTGTATTCTTTACCCCTTGCTAATTAGAAACTGAACTGTAGTAGCTTAGACTACAATGGAAGAAGGCTAAATTACTATTGATAGGTTTTTACTTACTGTGTAGTCAAATAAAAGAAGACACAATAAAAGTATAGGAGTTGGCCATGTTGGTGTTGAAATAGTAATTTACTGTTCTTCAGTGTTGGAGGCCTGCATCAAGTCCCAATGGGCTATTACAGAATCTGAGCTGTTAATGTCTTTACATAATGCTTAACTCTAGGAGAGGGAAAGCCTGTCACCACTTTACCATAATGTCATATTATTAGGACAGTTGGATTATCTAGTAATCCTCCCTATTGAAAGCACATTTAATGGATCTGAATTCCATTAGGATAACGGAGGGAAAAATCCTCAAAATGAATGAGTTTACATTGTTTTCCTAACATTTGTGTTTTTAAACAGTCTCAAATTTTTGCACATATTGCGTCTGTTTTTCTGTGGAGTTTATGACGGTAAAATTTGAGAAAACAGCTAGATCTGACTGGCATGCTACAAGATGCAGTTCCTTACTCTGTTCAAGTGTAGGAACTTTGTAGAGTTAGTTAAACCTGTGCAAAGTAGGTGTGAAATGCACCTTATAATTGCATAGCATTGTGCACAGATGTGACAGTGCAAAGCAAGGGAGAATCAAACCTGAAGTAGTAAGAGTTATGGCAGTAATTAATTCTATTCAGCTTTCTGTTCCCTCTGTGTAGCAACTGCCTGGGGGAAGGTGCTGTAACAATTCAAGCTCTGTAGAAAGATTTTAAAAAAAGAAATGGAAGGAAGAAAGGAAAGAAAAGAGAGAGAGAGAAAAATGTTCCATAGTGATCAGTGATAATGTTTTGGGCTTCTACTCCCAATGAAGTCAATAATAAATTTCCAATTAACTCTAATAACATCAGAATCCCTGATGGGGCTGATTCTCTGTAGAGGAACTGAAGGAGGAGTTTATAGGATATGTGCTAGAATTTTCATTTTCTAGGTCATAACATTTTAGCCTCATGTGTTCCTCTGTTTGCATATGAGTTCCAGACAATTATTTCCCTATTATTGAAACAAGTGTTTATTTACTTATTTGTTGTCCTACATATTTCAAGAGATATGATATAAGCTATTCATATTTGGGGGAGGGGGAGGAGATAGCTTCAGGAAAATAATGTGTTGTCACCCAAAATATTATCCATCCTTCAAGTTACAGTTACTCTGAAAGCCAGAACCCATAATGGCTAGAAAGCCTCAGAGGACCAATGCTATCATTAGCACCTTTGCTTTTACCTTTGGAGTTCTCTCCTAGACATGTATCCATGTGTCCTGTCCTGCCAAGCAAAGAAAGAAAGGGAAAGAAGGAAATATGTTTCTTTTGATTCCTGGGGTATTTAGATGCTGTTACATTCAAATCACAGCAAATGGATAAGACATCCAGTCATACAAGACTTTACACATGATCTAAGAGCTGCTCTAATTAAAGTGCCCTCAGCATCTCATGTATTCAGTAACCCATACTTCAAAATGGTGGCAGGGGAACTTTTAACTAAAGCTTGTTCAACAAGCTTTAGTTAAAGCTACCATTTTGAAGTGTGGGGATGCTTTAGTTAAAGCTACCATTTTGAAGTGTGGGGATGCTGAATACATGAGACGAAGAGGTTCCTGGACTATGCTAATTAACATATTCCAGCAGATTCCATTAATCGAGTCTGCTCTGATGTGCTGTAATTACAGTATGTGGGAGTAGCTTCCCTGCATGTCTACAGGTACCAATAGACACCACGTTTTGCATCTCATGAGGTGAGTTGGCCCACTGTAAGGGAGTTGTGGCTCATTTTCACTTGTGCGTGTTTGAAACACCTCCCTAGATGAAGTGAATAACACCAAAGAGCATATGACAAATAAGAAAAACTAACTGGACTAAGGCTGCTAGGTAATAAAAGGGCATCCTATGTTAGGAAGAAATCCTTAGTTTCCAGGAAAAGGGCCTGAGGGGAGAAGAGGAAGCTAAGAAGTCTGGAGTTTGAGGAAGCATTCTCTAGACAAGACATTTAGGAAACAGCAGAATCTTCTGGATGATCGAATTAATTGGGTCAGAAGGCCCATATACTAGATCTCTGTTAAGACTGTGGGCATGCCTATGTGGCACAATATTAAGCCATGTAGATACCCAAGTTACCAGAAGCACTAGAAGCAGTCTAGCCATATTACTGTGACACTTCATCTGATCTAAACCCAGCTATAAGTCTGGAAGAAGAACTGAAAGTAAAGGGAAAGTTGAATCAGTAGATGAATCCAAGAACAAAAAGTACTCTTTACCTAGCTAGGATCTGATGCTTTTCAAAATATGTGTCAAAACAGCAGAGAACAGTATCATTTTGTTTCAAAAGACTTGTGGCAAAGATCAGAGGGACTGATCTCTAGGTTTCATTTTAACAGTACTAAATTTTGTGACAGGCCTTCTCAATAGAGTCTTTTACTTCCTGTCCCTGGTCGTGGCCTTGGGAGATTGATAGTAATTGCCTGATAGTTTAATGATGCAAGTGACTGTGCAAACAATTCAATACCTTTCAAGAGGAGATTGGAAGCAATGATAAAAGAATGATGAGGTAAAAGATGAGCAAAACCTTATCAACTCTGCTTCTAGTGAGAACACATGGACAACAAATTCCAGTGAGATTGTTTTGCTGTATTTGTTTCACTGAATACAGTATAGCTATATATCAAAGTAATAAAGGTATGGATAGTGTCCTATACAGAGATCTCATGGAAAGGGTTGAAAGAAAGAAATTGGGAAGTATAAAAGTCTAGGGAGATTAAAAGACATTTGCAAAATGATCAGAAAACATCTAAAAAAAATAAGGTTTTTGCATTGGCATCCAGTGATAGCAATATTGTTGATGGAGTCTATGGGCAAACATGCAGCTGGAAGAACTTGGCTCACCAGGTCATAAGACCCATTCTTCCCAAGTGCTACAATCATTGCATTTGCCAAGGATAAACTGTTGCCCAGATGTCTGTTGTTAGATAAACCCTGAAAAGGTATACAGTATAAGAAGTATGAACATTCTTATCTTGGAACATTGCAAAGTTCATCTGAACAGTTATCCTGGGATTGCATCACTGAATCACTGGGAGAAAAGTGGTAGTGCATTCAAATGCTCACCAAAACTTGATCATTATTATTTAAACTAAAAAAATGATGTGTGTACATGCAATCCCAAAGATATTTCTGTTCCAGGCCAAATGCAGACACAACTTGTTCAGGGACAAGTGCAACATATGTTCCTAGCCAAAGAGATTAAGAGTAGGGGATCCATCAGAGTTTGCAAAATTCTTCACAAAAGAGAATTTAGTAGGAGAAGAAACTGCTCTAGTGTTTTTCTTTTAAAGTTTTTTATGTTATGTAGTTAAATGACAACAATAAAAAGGCTATTTAATTTAGATCTAGCAGTAAAATTACGAATATTTTATTTTACCCTCCAGTTAACTGCTCCATACCTTAAGGTGCTTCTTACACAAATGACCCAGACAGTGATCTGCTTGCTTGCACCTCTGAGACATCACATCTGATAAAACCTTGTATTAAATTGGATTACCTCATGAATATAAAGTGACAAGAAATGGTGCTTCATAAAGCACAGCCGAAGGGAACATAGTGGATTTGCCTCATCCAGATCAGATATACAGTGCAAGAAAGCAAGGTGTTCTTACATTCCCTTGAACTTTTAAAAGGTGAAACATATGTGAAAAGGTATTCTTCCTTTTCAGATCTCATTGCCTGATTTTACAGTGGTAGGATGAGAAGAAATGGTTATATAATTTGCATCTAAAACACCAGTGGTTAGGTATGTATTTTTTCAATCTGTAGGGCAATGCTTCAGTTAAGGGACCACAGAAATCATTATTAATCTCCCCTGCATGCAACATGGTAGGTAATGTTGATTAATCTTTCCTGGACATGGAGGTTGGACTAGATGACCCTTGAGGTCCCTGCAAGTCTTAGCTGTCCAAAGCTTAATATGTGAAAAGTATGTTAAAAATCCTTAAAAAGGACTTGCTGGCTCTGGAACCATTTGGAAGTTTTTTGTATGTGTAACTTATAACTTGAGAAGACGAACTCTGTACAAACATTTCTGTTGATAATTTTAGCAGTACTGATTTAATCCACTAGATGATATAGTTATGATTACATTATCTGGTCTCACTCACTCCCCTTATCATAGAAGGTGTGGATATAAACACCTAAATGTAAGGCCATTTCACATAGGAAGAATGTACTACCTAATATTTTTAATAGTATTTCCTATCCTATGCTTTATACATCCTGATATTTTTGTTTTCTTTATATATATATAGTTGGAGACTGAAGAAAGATCTTTCCCTGGGCTGTGCATAGATATTTTTTTTTCATTTTTTGTTCCTCAATAGTTGTAGTTAATTTTGAATACAGCAGCAGGTATAAGTAGTTCTTATAATTCCTTCCAGGGCTTAGTTGCTCTCTGTCTTGAGGATGGACTCCTACTTGTGCCCTAATTGCAAGATCTGATGAGCCCCAAGATGTAACAAACTTTTGAACCACCCTCTAATGGACTGTCTATGAAAACCCAAGTTAGAAACCATGGATTAAATCCTGTTTTGCTTGATTTTTGCATGTCAGTGATAAAGTACTTGGCTGCATAGCAGTAGATTTTGGCAGTTATGTACAGCTATGCTTGTACAAGCCTGTGCACCATGGTAAATATGCTCAGTAGGCTTGGATTCCAGCCAGACAGTTGAGCAGCAAAGTAAAATCATCTAGTGTGCATGTATATGGGTAAACTCCAAACGTTTAATTGAAGAAGAAACATGACTAGCAAATATTAGATACTAGAGGAAGAAGAGAGGGAAAGTCATGACTAGTAGCTGTTAGATGCCAGAAGAGAAAGAGAAATGGCCCTTCTTTTAGCCCAATAGGCTAAATGGTTAGAACACTTACCCGGGGAAAAGAAGATTACATTGCTAGGCCACCTAACACAAAGGGGTTTTAACTTGCACCACTTACTTGCCAGTATAATGCTCTAATCACTCAGGCTGTGCAAAGCTTTGGGTCCTGATATGATTCAGAGGAGATTCAGCCGCCAAATCTGTGACCCCAAATTGAATTAGGACCTGCGGGACCTGAACCTGTTCAGCCTTCACAAGAGAAGGCTGAGGGGGGACCTGGTGACAGTCTATAAACTCACTAGGGGGGACCAGAAGGGTTTGGGAGAGACCTTGTTTCCCCTAGCGCCCCCTGGCATAAGAAGGAATAACGGCCACAAATTGTTGGAGAGTAGGTTTAGATTAGACATCCGGAAGAACTACTTCACAGTTAGGGCGGCTAGGATCTGGAAACAACTTCCAAGGGAAGTGGTGCTGGCTCCTACCCTGGGGGTCTTTAAGAGGAGGCTTGATGCCTACCTAGCTGGGATCATTTGAGCCCAGGTTTTTTTTTTTCTCCTGCCCTGGCAGGGGGTCGGACTTGAAGATCTATAAGGTCCCTTCTGACCCTACTTCTATGATTCTATGATTCTATGAATCAGGAGACTAATAAAAAGGTCCGTGTCAATTCAAAGCTTTCCAAATTAATATGGAAAAGATTCAGAAAGCTTCGGAGATTTGGGCAGTCCACATTTGCCGTCACTTGGAGTTGGATCCAGACTCTGCGCCTATAAGTAGGAGGCAAGGGCTGGAGTGGGAAGGGGACCATGGAGGCACCCCCACCAGGCCCCAACCCCTGCCTACTCCCCCAGACACTCTAAACAGCCCTCAACCCCCACCTTCTCTCCTAGCCTCTCCCATTGCTTCCCTGCCTGGCCCCAGCACCCAATTCTTAAAAAAAAATAAATAAAAAAAATTCAGTATTCACTGGCTGCTGCCAGGCAGGGGTGATGCCCGCTGCCCCCTCCCTGCTGTATGTGAGGCTCTGCCATGAGCCCCCATCCTCCACCCACTCTCCCAGCCCCATTGATAGCTGCCCTGCCTGGCCCCAGCTCCCGGCTCTTTAAAAAAAAAAAAAAAGCCTGCACTCACTGGCTGCTGCAGCAGCCATTGGGGTTTCTGGGGGCTCATGGCAGAGCCCCCCCATGCATTGCAGGGCAGTGGGGGGGAGAGGATATTACCCCCACACCTGGCAGGGGCCAGTGAGAGCTGGAGCTGGGCAAGGCAGCTATGGTGGGGGGGGCAGAGCAGGTGGGGGATGGGGGCTCATCGCAGAGCCCCCCCACAGTGTGGAGCAGTGGGGATCACCCCCCCACCTGGCAGCAGCTGGTGAGTGTGGGGCTTTTTTTTTTTTTTTTTTAAGGAACTGGGACACTGGGACTGGGTGGGGCAGCCATTGACGGGGCTGGGAGACTGGGCGGGGGATGGGGCCCATTTGATTCAGTGATTCAGCCAATTCAGTGGCAGACAAATCTCTGAATCAGATTTAGCCAAATTGATTTGGGATGGTGATTCAAATCACCAAATCAAATTACTGTCCCCTGAATTGGCCAAATCCGAATCCAAAGTAAATACTAGCTGCTTTGCACAGGCCTACTAACCACCAGACCACAAATTGTTACTCAGATCTCCCTCCAGCCTTCTTGAACAGAATCACAGCACCTTGTATTCAGTAGTGGGTAAAATGGATAACTTGTACTATGAAAGTTCCTGCCTCATTGAGTGCATCTACATGAGATGCTGATGCTCAGTAACTTGATACTACTATGCAGTAGCATTGTATGGCAAAAACCATGATGCAGTTCTACTGCGCAGTAGTATTAAGCTAGTGCTCAGCAGCATCAAAAAAAAAAAGGCAATTTGCCAGTGCTACTGCACAGTACCTCAGATTACTGCACATTTATTTAGTACTTGTTTATACAAGTATAGCAAAACCCCCAGTATTTTTTTTAATTTTAAAATGCATTCCCTCCCCTTCCCCAACCATTTCTGACTTTCTCTCTCTCTCTCTCTCTCTCTCTCTCTCTGTTCCCTATAGATAGGTATAAGTGAGCTAAGACATAAGATAAGCTTCAGCATTTTATTTTGGTAGCAAGTTGTTTTGTTTTTTCTCCTTCTTTATATTGTATAATTATGTTTATATTGATTTTTACTATTCTATAGTGCTGTTTTACTGATACTATATGATTTAGGCCTACATATGTAAATTAGCATGTCATGTCAAGTTTTCATTTTGTTTGTCAAGTCTCCATCCTGTCCCCATGCCCTGTTGTGTAACCCATGACTCACACCTCCCCCACCTGTGTAACTTGGTTCTTGAACGAATGGGAATGAATGAGGGTGCTTGAAAGACAATGGCAGTAGGTCTAAAAATAGCTCCTTCTGAATAACCGAACCATCAAAACCAATACCTGGACCAATGACCCAGCCGTTGGAACCACCCTCAGCATTCACGAAACAAAAGATGAGGCAACCCACCATTATGCCAAGGCTGCACATGCTCAGTAAGAACACTTGGAACTCTCTGGAACAGGACTGACATTGCCTGGACATGCCCTCCCCATAGGAGATTAGAGGTAGTCTGCCCCATAAAAAGGGGTAGTGAAGACTGCCTCCTTGGGACACCCTCTCCATCTGGACCAGCACCACGCCACACCACCCATCCACCCAGAGGCCCTGCCTGAACCAATAACTTCATGGGGCTGTGTGGCATGTTGTCTGTTTAATCCCAAGCCTCAGTTCCTCAGCCCACCTTCTCTCTAGTCTACTAGTTCTAATCCCAGTTCTGGCAACTTTCACTCCTTACACTTTCTTTCTCACTGTAACTTTCCCCCAGGTATCCCAAGTACCCCAAATGCACACATACATACCGTACCATCCAAGTTAGGAACTCGCCTGTGTTTTTATGTAGGTGGGTTGTATGTGTGTGAACTGGTGTGTGTGTGTGTGTGTGTTTGTATGTATGTCACTGTGTGCATGATATACAAATTAGTGATCTGTGTATGGAGCGTGTGGGTATTGACAACTGATTGTTGTCTAATTTCTGGTGTGTACTTTGTATATGATTGAATTGGTGATAGGCATGCATGTGCCTGGGCTAGTTTGGATGTGTATGTGCCTGAGTTGGTAGTGTGTGTATATGCACCTAATTCATTTGTGTGTTTGTATATGTGCAATTGTGTCACACCTTCCTATCTAACAGTGCAATATTGATATCCTGAGAGTTGGCCTGACCCCACAGGGCAACACAAATACTAAATAAATGCTCAGTAACTACTGTGCAGTAGCATCTCATATAGATGTGGCCACTGGGAACAGAGCAGAGCAGCAGCCATGTCACTGAACCACATGCCTTCTGGCTGGTTCTCTTTGTGCTGTCCCCACTTATTTCCCATTTTCGTTGCTCAGAGAGCCAGCTTTAACAAGAGGACTGGAGATAGGTCTGGACAATGCTTATCCCTGGTATGGTAGTTAAAGCACTTCCCTGGGATGCAGGAGATGCAAATTTAGCCCCCCTCTGGGTGATGACAACCTAAAATATGGACTTTCTGTTCCCTGACTTGTTGTCCTGGCCACTAGACTCTTGGCCTCAAAGGTGTGACAGTTGTCCTCTTCTGCTTTAGTTCTGTGATGTACATTGGGCAGGGCATGGGAATTATATTTTGCTTTCATGGAGAAGAGTATTCAAAACTGTGCATAAGTGCTAGAAAATACAGCTCTGTTTAAAAAAATTAGGTGCATAGAACAAAAAGGAATTTAGCTCTACCAATTGTTATTGAAATTCATTATAAAGACATTATACCTAAATTATCCTCACCCTTTCTTTCCTACCAGCCATAGTATATAATCCTTTTCACTGTTTTTGAAGTGTTTCCTGAAAGACCACTAAATAGGACTTGAAAGCTGAAGTATTTGTATAGCAGCCACCATCTCATCACAGTCGGATTGAAGCAAGAACCTGAAGAGCTAAACACCCAAGTTTCTATAAATTCAGAAACTGAACAGCCAGATTTTCAAGTGCACATTAAGAATATATTGTGACACTCCCAGAGGGCTCTCCTACCTCTAGGGGTAACCTTAAGCTCCAAACCCCTCTCTGCTGTCTGCTGCTTGACTACTGAAAACAGAAGGTCATCTTCTTGACCTATGGTGATACTCTCACATAATTTCCCCCCCATAGGAAATTTTCTTCCTGTTTTCAGGTGCTACTCAGGTTAGAGTTTCTTCTTTTTAAAATGTAAATTCATCATTGTCTGGAAGGGCCTGATTTCTATGCCTTGGAGCACATCTGCAAAGGATATGAGCACACCACTCATGTCAAATGCTAATTCTTAGCAATTACTGTTCTTCAGCTATTTCAGCTTTGAAATCTCTCCGAGGTGCCAAAGAAAAACTCATTGTTTATAACTTGAAAGTTATCATCATCTTGTGCAATCCCATCCCTATTATAACATATAATAAATACTTTTTATATCAGCTACCACAATGCATATAAGTGTAAAGATGATAAGGCTAAATGCAACTTGACACAACCTATCTGTAGAGAACACACCTACCATATCAGTAAAACAAATTCAAGAAAACAGCTATGACACCCAAAAATCCCTGAGGGTTGTGACTTATACCCATTTCCTCCAGAGGATATGGCATTCAACATGCTATACAGATAGTGCATTTACAAGCTCAGAAACAAGCACGTGGCATGCTACCAAGTATTTGAAAAAGCTTGTCATACAACGGTACTCACAGGAGTCCCATTGGATAGAGGCAATTACACCTGAATTGCCACAAAAAGTAGCTTTATTAGTATTTTTTCTATTATTCTGATGAACAATAAGAGGAAAAAGCACGTACGTATCTGGCTAGGTTGATCCTTTCTTCATTTTATAAGTTGCTTGTACTATTGCTAACCCCAGGATCCATACTCTAGGAATAACCTAAAAGGTCTGGGCTCTTGAATGTTCAATGTTTAGTGAGTTTGGATTTATATCCGTCTTACTGTATCCTTTTATCCTATTTCATATACTATATTATTTTCTTTGGCATTGTATAGGGTTATAGGTCCAGGTAGGTTTGTTTAACTTGATTAATTAACAATTTGCAGGGTGTGTCTGTGTGTTTTTTGGACACACGTGTTAACAGCTATGAGCAATCCTATGTCTAAAACCCTCTCTCTGGAGCTTTCTGAAAAGCCTATGCGCTTATCCATTCTTTTGAGGAGGTGAGAAAAGTGGTGAGTCATAATGATGCATAGCAACTGTCTCAGCCAGAACATACCTTTCATTTGTCTGCTACTGAAAAATGTGCTCCATCCAAGTTTACTTTGATATTTGTTAGACGGAGTGAAAGAACACTGTCTTATGAGCCACATTAAATGATGAGAGGAGTACATCTTTGCTGTATTTTTATGTCTATGATTCCAGGCCATCATGCTTGCTTTTCTCCCAGGGGGTTAAAAAAACTAACATGGAACACAAAGAGAGAGCCTCTTATCAATAAATCTTTCTCTGAATTAATGAGAGAGTGAGAAATTCCTCTCCCATTGATAGTGGGGAGCCTTGCTGAATTCTGAATTCTCAAGCACCAAAATGTGCAACACAGGCTTCAAAATATGTCACAAAAACAAATCATAAGAGACGCAACAAAAAAAGCAGGAGAAACATTCTATGTCACTTGAAGGTATAATAGTAGTGTTCTCGGGTAGTGTAAAATGATGCAGCCCCACTTGCATTCAATAAAAATATAATGATTTCCACCAGCTAAGGATTAGTTCCATTAGTACTATTTTGTGGCATTCATTTCTTTAGCATGAATGCAATTTTCTATAATTGATTTCAGGTTTATAAATGCATGAACTATTTTTAGAGAACAATTTTAACTCCTTTTCTATTGTGAATTATCCACAAGCAGGTTTTGATTTTTACAAATTTGTTCATAATTCAAAATTATTTAATAAATATTTTATGCACACACAGTTCAGTCTATTGATTGCTAGTTAATTGTTTGCTGGCTATTTTGCTTTGATGATTCACTCTGCAGTTTTCTATTTGTGCTGTCTGTCTGGTCATCTAGTCACTTTGTAAGGTATTTATTCCCTGAATCCAAAGACCCTCAGAAAACTTTCGAGTTAGGCCCTGATTTTCATAAGTATCTGCAACACTTTTACCTTGCCATGAACACTGCCATGAAGTAAGGGCTTTGCATCTCCTCCTCTATTTACATCTCAAAGGGTGTGCCTATACAAGATGCTTTACTGCACAGTAGACTAATCTACTACACAGTAAAGCATTACTGTCTATACATGTGCAGCATTTACTGCACAGTAGATTAGTAAATACAGGTAATAGATTAACCACGCAGTAACTACTGCATAATAGTAGATATGTAGATTGCTGACTGGGAGCAAATTGCTTCCAGTCAGCCTAGGCAGCAAAAAACAGGGAAATTGTCTCTTCCCCTGGACAGCTGCTTCTTAATTGGGGCATGGTGCTCAGAAGCTGTAGCTGGGGGAAGGGACATTTTCCCAGCCCCAGGCTTCAATCCACAGATTAGTGCATGGAATTTGGAGGCAGCTGCCTGGAAGTGGAACAGCTTGCCCCACCCCTGGGAGACCAGGAGCCAAGACCCTGGAGCTTCCCCTGGACACAGCAGACCTGGAGTCGCCCTGCACTGAACTGTTCCCTTGAAGAGCAAATTTGCTCCTGGCCAAAGCAAATTTGCTCCTGACAGGCACACATGTAAACATCCTGCTGCAGAATTTTCATTGAACAGTATTTTACCATGAGGTAAGCTTACAACACATTAATAACACATGTAGATGTGCCCAATGAGTCCCCATGGAATGGAGCTGGTCATTAACAGGAGTGACAGGTATAGAATCTGGTCCTCAGTTTCAGTAACAGTAAAGGGCAATCAGTGATTACATAAACATTAATTATCAGTTTTCACCCAAGTCTATTTCACTTTCATTCCTTTCCCATATTAGTAATTTAACTATGTTAGTATTATGCTCAACCGAGGTAAATGTGAGAAAACTATGAGTGTACCAAGTGGCCCAGTATCAAAGATACTGTGCTCCTTAGAAATAGCATTACAACTTTATCCTAATATACTTTTATTCATAGTTTAACCAACCCCCCCCCCAAACAAATAACAACACACACACACACTCTTTGCTTCATAGTTTCATGGTTGGTAGGATCAGAAGGGACCTAAGCAGATCATCGACTCTAACCCCCTGCCATGGGCAGCAAAGGATTCTGGGGTCAAACAACCCCAGCTAGGTGATTGTCTAGCCTCTTTTTGAAGACTCCTTTTGCTTGTTTTAACCCCATTTTTTCCATGTAATTTTGATTTTGACTAGATGATTCTGTCTCTATTAAGCCATGCTTATAAAATGTTAATGGGCTGCAACAAAAGAGATGACAAAAACAAAAGCCCAGTTTCAGGCACTGCACAAATTTGGTAGTATTGGCACCTCAATCTGAACTGTGGTGCCAGAAAATATCTCTGGTTCCAGCAAAATTGTCACAGCCCTAAAACGTAACAACCCAATGCAAGATCATCAGGCTTGTGTCAAAGTATGAATATGTTTTAACGTCATTTTAATAATATAATACAGAATCAACTGTGTTGTGTTGCTATTCTGTATGGTTTTTCTATATATCCTACTAATAGTGGACACTACAGTATTGAAAAACAACAGGTTTAGCAGAGTCTTTGAGACTATTCCCCAAAGGCATCAGTAATGTTAGATGAAGTAGCAGCTCTATTTTTTCTCTTGCTAGCCTTAACAACATCCCCAGACTATTGTTGAGAAGTTTGTACTGCATCATTGAGGTCTTTATTGTAACAAAAGACTCTTGGTTTGTTACATCTGTTCCCCCATAGCTAGAGCTGGCAAACTATTTAGCTGAAGAGTTTGGCCCTTTTATTTTTGCTAATTATCTGTAAACAGATTCAGATTGTTGTTGTTTTGAAGTTGTTCACTGAGCACTAAACATGAGCATATGGTGGGCTATGAGTTGTTTGATGTATTCACTGTGAAGAAGTCATCAGTTATCTGGACTGGTATTTCTGGTTTTGGATTCTTCATGTAGATGATACAATACTCTTTTCACTTACTAAATGACTGAAGCTTCACAAAGATGAGATGGACATTTTGGTCTCAAACAGTAAATGTCAGTGTTCACTCATAAGGCACATTGTTCATATGTGAGTTCAGGTGTTCACAAAGGGGAAACGTATTTCCATAGCTGTTCAGACAAAAATCTATTTGCACTTATGTTCATGGAAGAATAAATAAAAGTCTCAAAATTATTTAATTAACAAGAAAGGCAGAATTTTTCCAGTTTTTGCAAATAATTTTTGCTATTACTTGCCAGCTCTATAAATACCATTGTATTTCACTGCAGTGATAGCTGTCTGTCAAGACAGACAAATTAACTTCTAAAATATGCTACTAACAACATTACCTGATTTATCATTTACAAAAAATATTGGATGGAACCCTGATATGAGTCTCATTCTAGTCCCTGCATTCTTTCCTCACATACTTCATTCAACATCATATTAGATCTTCCAGCTAGATCTATAGTTCTTGTCTTCTTTGAGACTTATCCAAGATTCTGAGCTTTTTCTCTATACTTAAGCTTGCCTTTTTTCTCAACTATTTCCATGACCCTACATTTTCAACTACAGTATGTAGAGAAAGGAGAAAGGAGCCATCTCTTCTTAGATCTAATGTCCACACTTCTAATCCTATGTATTGTGATAAGCCATGAAGTTGGCATTGTGTCAGCCAGAGTAGAAAATGAAACTTTGAAAGTCTTCAGAGTTAAGCAATTAGACTAATGGTTCTCAACCAGGGTGCTGTGAGTGTCCTTCCAGGAATACTGTGGTGGGGCTGCTACTATGACTAGGTGAAATGCAGATCAGGAAACAGCTGCAGATGGATTCCCACTCTTCCTGTAGCCCTTCCTGGTCCAAGCCCACAGACGTCTCCCAGAAACAGAGGCATATCAGGCAGAAGGGATTGCTCCATGCTCCTCTGTTTCCAGGAAGAAAACACAAGATGAGACCAAGAAGATCTTTGGCAAGAACACACACTCCAGCCATAGCCCTTCACACAGTGGTCAGGCTGGGTTGGAAAAGCCTGTTGTACCACCTGGCTGGAGGAGTGGAGTGCAAGGACACTTAAAGCAGGCAAGACTACCTCCTTTCCTCACTCCCTGCCCTATCTGTACCCCAAGGGGCACAAGAGAATTATGCCTAGAGCACAAAGGTCAGTTATGTCTCTGTTCCTGCCCATTTTAGGTTTCATACAGGCAGGAGCATGTGGCAGCTCCATAATTTAGAACCATTGAGGTAAATTCAGACAGCATAACAATAGTTCTCAACCTGGCTGCCATATTCAGAAACATTTTGGAGGGGTGTTCTAAATCTGGAATGATCGACAACCATTGAATTTGATTGTAGCCCTGTTTTTTGGGGGGGAGAGGGAGGGGAACCAGGGAAAGAAGTTTAGGAAATAGGGTAGAAAGAAAGCATGCAGGATAAAGGTCTTGTTAAATGGGAATTTTGGGTGGCTTCTTGAGCTCTTAATCCTTGGATTGTCTGCACATTAGCACCTTGAAGTGGTTTTAAGCACTCATTATTTGGCTCAAAGTTACACCACTCCAGCCTCTGTTTCATTAAGGTGTGGCCACTCCTCACAGATGTGCTGCCCAAGTTGAAGTGTCCCAGGATCTCTCACACCCCCACCCAATACATCCTGTCTGGTCTCACCAGCCCTGTAGTGGCAACTCACAGCAACAGATCCTAGTCCTGCTTCTACTCACCAGGCCTCTAGTGGCACAGCTGTGCAGGTGGAGGACAGTCACCAATCATATTGTTGTGTAATCCCTGTTATCTATACAACCCACCCACACCTGAGCATTGATTTCTGGGGATTGTGGTTTTGTTCTGGTTCTGTCTGACGTCAAGTGAGAACTTCCCATCAAACACCATGCCTACACAATTTCTGAAAATGAGTCAGAGTGATAATTAATGGTGAATTATTATTGATAACAACATGGACACATTTTTATGCAGATCATCCTCCTCCAGCAGTAAACCTACTGACTCGGTTGTGAATGAGAAACAAGAAATTAAGAAATGTGTTCGTAAATACAATTAGGTGTTCCATGAGTATGGCTTTACAAGTGTTTTTGACAAGACCCACAAAAAACCTAAATGCTTTCTATGTCTCAACGTGCTGTCTATCGAAAGCATGAATCAAATAAGCTCAAACAACACATGGAAACTGTTCACAAGGAATATGTTGGGAAACCACAGTAATTCTTTCTGTCAAAAACAGAGCTTTCATGGCAAAAAGTGCAGTTTTAAGAGGGCCTTGACCGTCTCTGAACAAGCTGAAAGGAACATCTTTTGAGGTGAGCTACCAAAACAATCTGCACAGGTAAAGAAACCTCACAATTGTAGAAACTTGATTTTACCTGTTGTAATCAATATGTTTAAAATAATGTGTGGGGAAGTGCAGGCTAATAAATTAAAATCTATACCCCTCTCAAACAATACCATGAAGCAAAGTATTGAGGCAATAGCAAGTGATCAGAAAACAGCACTGGTTAAATGCTTGAAATGCACCCCTGCTTTTGCTCTTCAAATTGATCTAAGCATGGAGTGGCATAATGCACACATCTTGGATATTGTGTGCTATATGTGGGAGGATAGTATTGCTGAAGACATTCTGTTCAGTCTCCTGCTTCATGAACATGAAATGGCACAGGGAATATTCAATGTGTTGCATGGCTACATAGAAGACAAAAACATTCTATAAGATTTAATGGTTGTTTTTTCTACAGATGGTGCTTATAGCAGAGGCTGGGGCTAGCCAGGGCCAACTGTTCCAGCAAGAGACTTACCAGAGTAGGTCTGGAAGGGCTGTGTGTCCCTGGTGCACTGGGGAGAAGTGTCCTCGCAAGTGAGCAGGGTTCCAGGAGCACTGGACCACATGCCCCAGGGAGCTGGTTCTGATTTACCAGGAGAAGAAAATAGGAGTTTAAAGAGACACTGGGAAGACTGTCTGCATTTGGCATCCCCCAGGAACAGGGAAAATGCAGCAGAGTTGGGAGCTGTGCAGACCTGGGCAGAAGAGGGCTCAGGTACCTGAAACCATCCGGGTTGCTGAGGCCCAGGCAAACCCCAAGCAAGGATCTGATCAGCCCTCTGGGAAGGCTAAGTTAAACAGGCAGCTGGGCAGAGGGAGCTGCTCTGGCAACACTAGGGACAGGGCCATGTAAGAGACTTTTCTCAGGGCATCCAGCAGAGGCTGGCAGCATGAGAAGTAGCCAAGATTGCAAAGAAAGCAGCAGGGATTAGAAACAAGCAAAAGCATGTGAAGGCCACAGATATCTCTACAGTAAGCATGGGAAAAAGGAGAAGGAAAAATAAAGGGTGGGGGATTGAGTTATCCATCCAACTTGAATTATAGGGCATCTTAAAGAAGAACGTGTGATTAATTTAGGAACTTTTGATGTATTTGGGAGCCTGATTAGGAAAATAAGTCATAATTTACTTTATTGGGGTGAACTAAGTACAGCTGTGAAGACCCAGGGGATATTGATTTGTGATTGCAAAAGGCCCTACAGCTGGGATCCAGGAGACATCAGGAGAATTAAGTTGTAAAGCCTGAAGTAAGGCTGAAGGATAAGCTAAAAAAAGAAAAAAAAAGGTTGATCTAAAGGAATAGCTAAGTGAATCCCTGAGCTACAGGAAGGAAGATGCAGGGGGAAGCGAGGCAAAGAGAATATAGTGAATGCTATGCTTTTGGGTAAGGAAGTGGTTTAACAGTGGATAGAGATTTCACAGGAATCGAAACAAGAGTCAAAGAGTGATGGACCAAGGGACATGGAGTAGTCCAGAGATTAGACCCAGACAGGCCTTCTCATGCAAGACTAACAGGGACTTTTCACCACAGGCCTGAGAGGAAAGGGGAGCTTTGTAGGGGAGTTGGAGCCCTACAAAAGAACCAGGACCCCAGCAGATGGAGCTTCTCCTGAAGAATCATCCAACCTCCCTAAGAGAAGCAAATCATCAAAGCATGGCGGGCAAGCGGGAGAGCATGACAAAGATTTGTGGCATTATAGTGTGGAAGTAGGTCAGGAACACACACATGCACACAGTGGTCCATCTATGGCAGGCCACAGAGCAGGTCTGTGTGCGTTGGTGAAGAGAGTTGTTCCATCTGCTGTTTGGACACACCGCATGATTCATAGGGAACAACTGGCAGTTAAAGAACTAATCGCAGAGCTAGGCGAAGTACTGAAGTGAGCCACAGCAATTGTAAACTACATTAAGCCTCACCCACTTTGTGCATGTCGGTCTGTAAAGATATGGGGTCTGATCATGATGTGTTTCACAGTGAGGTTCACTAGCTGTCATAGTTTCATAGATTAAGGGTCGGAAGGGACCTAGTAGATCTTCTAGCCCGACCCCCCGCCAGGGCGGGAGAACAACAAAAACCCCAAAAACAAGAAACGGGACTCAAATGAGTCCAGCCAGGTAGGCATCCCGCCTCTTCTTAAAGACCCCCAGGGTAGGGGCCAGCACCACTTCCCTTGGAAGTTGGTTCCAGCTCCTAGCCGCCCTAACTGTCGAGAGGAAGAGTTCTACAAAGATTTTTTGAACTGAGGGATCAGCTTCTTGCATTTGCAATGGACTGCAAAAAGCAGAATTCATTGATTTTTCTCTGTGATTAAAAGAAGATACGTTTCCTTGCTTATGTCACAGGCATATTTAGTAAACTCATTAAACTGAATGCAGGTGGGCAAGGAAAGAATATTAACATTGTTCAACTAAGTGATCGAATCATGTCATTCATGAAGAAAATTACTTTCTGGACGCATAATATGTTGAAGCTGAACTACGATTCCTTCCCATAACTTTCCAAGTTTCTATCTGACAACAGATTGAACTGTGTCTCACTCAGGTGATGCCGGACCATCTCAGCCATCTAGAGGTGCACTTTGCATCTTTTTTTCCCCCAATTTAGACATGACTAAGTTTGATTGGGTTCAAAACCTCTTTTACTGGCAGCCTGACACCATGCATTTGCCAGGACCTGAAGTCAAACAACTAATTGAAATTTCATATGATCGCCTTTTGGAAGGAACACGTTCCCAGTATCTCTTTTAGAATTCTGGATAAGTATCAAGAATGAATATCCTGAAATCTCAGTACATGCATTGATAGTTTCCTTTGAAGCTTGTATTTGTGTAAAATTAGATTTAGCACACTTGTCTGCATCAAGTCTTGATCAACCCTGGATCTCACATCAGAGATTAGATGTGCAATATCAACCATAGTGCCAGATTTTGAGAAGCTGTATCACAACATGCAAGCCCACGTGTCTCATTAGGCCTGGTGAATATATAAAATAATAGATATTTACATATTTATATGCTGTTCTATATGTTGTTATATAATACTCCAACTTTAATGAATTGCTATTGTTAGTTATATGTTACTTGATTGCTGTTTTGTGTTGGCTGGTTTCTAGGGTCATGTGAAATTTCAAGTGTTAAAATGGGGTTGTATTGAAAAATAGTTTGAGAAGTGCTGTCCTAGACTAAGGGTGTTACTGCTCTCCTTATTAGAAGTGATATATCCTGGTGTGGCAGTTGTTTGGGAAGGTGAAAGAGAGAAATAAGCAACCTTAAAATTTCAGAGATATTGGAACATGCTTTGGTTCTTTATTCAGAACAAACTTCCCAACTTTCTATGCCTATCCATTATTCAAAAAGCTTTTTTTCTAAGTACAGAGTTATAAAGATATTTGGAGCTTGTATGTCTAATTTTATATGCACAACTTAAATTTATATGTGCTTTAGTAAGTGTGGTCTATTGGATACACCATTATGTCAAAAATAGTAAAATCCAGAAGTACGTTACAGACCTAAGAGCTCTGTTTACTACCCACTATTTAGATGGGCATCAAACTTTTTTTAAGATAATTAGAGTTTTGCTTTAGATTACACTGTCATTTGGCATGAGCCTCTGCTTACAGCATCAAAGGGTCCCAATTCAGGAACCTACTTATGCATAGTATACACAACTTTACATGCAATGCCCTTAGGTTTGAGCTATTAAATATTATTGTGTAAAGCAATGTTGTCTTAATTATTGATCTAGAGTATGGGCATTTCTTTTGATGTAAAAATAGTCAGGCAATAGAGAGAAATGGATCTTCCAGATAAGGCATTCTTTTTAGATATGTGTTAAAAACACACACACAAACACACACACACACAAAACCTTGAGTGCTGTTTATAATAGCCATAATCTTTGTGATGTATTATTGTGATAACAATAATCCTTTTGATTTGGTAATGTTAATGACCCTTAACTTTGCCTTGGGATATTATAGTTACATGCTGGTCTTTAACTGCAAGTAGAAATAGCAGACTGTTTGAGACATTATTGCTTTGGCAATAAAGACAATATATTTTAATGTTGTATTTTTACAGCTTCGTGAAGTGTATAGCAGGTACTATGTTTATCAATAGCCACAGACAACCAGTAAAGACATAAAGATAGTTCAAAGGGTAGAAGAATATGTGGATTTTGTTTAATTACTGAAGTCCTCGTACCTTAGAGGCTCGCAAAGTTAACACACTCAACATTCACATCATTTGGTTGTGAAAACAAGAGTGTATTATTAATGAGTATTGTTCTCTATGACAATTTGGTTTAGGAGTTTAGGCAAAAATGTAAATAGATTTCTTTTTTTTAAATAATTGTATGAAATGGACTCAGAGAAAGCATCATGAGTTGACATCCAGGACTGATGGTTTATGTTGTGGTTTTGGATTAGACCTCTAGACTAAGTTTGTCTTAATTTAACAAAATCAAATTTAAAATAAATAAAGTTGGCTAGAGCTTACCAGTTTGCACAGGTGCACATGCATTTGATCATATGGTGAATTTATTGAGAGCCAGGGGCACAACTCCAAATTACAAAACCAGGTGCTTGGTTCTTTTCTCTATATGAGACAGGAGACAAAGACAGAAAGACAGAAAAGCATGAACCAGAGGAAGGTTCTGTTTCTATAATCTAAAGATAAAAGCAAGCATGAGACATAAGGAAATGGGAAAGTGTTGCAAATTTGTTCAAGCAGTTCTCCTTTAACAAATCTCTCTGGTTTCATGCATGGTTTATCTACAACCTAGACTCCCAGATCATTTTTTCCACTTTTCTACAATTGTAGCAAGAGAGATTCCCTCCAGCAAAACTCCTTTTCCTCTTTATCCCTCCCCCTTTCTTGATCTCTGGTGGCTCTTGAATCTATTATGGCACTCTGCATGAAACAAGCTCATGTCAATTCACACTCTTTCATCTTCTCTTTTAATTAAATTCACTTGTTTTGTTAGTGGCAGCATAAAAATGTGTCTGTCGCAGTTTATTAAAATCTTGCATTATGAATATGTATTTTAGATGCAAAATCTTTCAATACTTTCTTTTATAGATAAAATGCTTCCAGTGAAGTGTTGAGGGGATGAGGGGTGGGGAGGAGCTGGGGAACGAAACAAAATGCAAGGGAGGAGGAGGATGGTTTAATGGATGAGATGCAGGCCTTTTAGCCCTGTAATCCTGGTTTTAGTTTATATTGTGCTGTGGAGTGGAAATAGTACAAGCTTCAGTGTTATTCCTTTTGGATTTTTTTATGCTAAAGGGCAACCTACATAAGAATGTCAAATGGGGGAGAACTGAAGTTTCCCAAATTGTTGTTTGCTTGAACAATTTCAATTATTATATAGAGTTTCTCTTTTCTGAACCTTTCCATGCTATCTATATTTCACTGAAATTGCTCTGAAAACCATCTATAATGACCTCTTCCTGCCTAATATCCACCTTGTCTTTTGAGTGGTTTTAACATGTCCTGCATTCCCTGACTTCTGACTTTTGTTCACTATTAGATTTCATGGAAGTATCTTTTCTAATTGTTCCTTTTGTATTGTGTTCAATGAGAGGTACTTTGAGACTCCATCCTTATCATCTTCCTTATCTCTCATCTCTAGGTGCTCTTATCTACATGCATGCCTATCAAACCCTTAATGAAAATGACTCACTATTCTAATTTTGTGTTGATAAGCCACCCACCTATGTTGATCCAGTTTTTTTCCTGACATTCCATTTTCTGGATGTTGATTTACCTTAGAATTCAGATGGCCAAAGCTGAGTCCATACTTTTTCCTTCACTGAAGTTCACCAGATCACCAAAGTAATAAGTTTCTTGATCATGATAGATAGCACTGACATCCTCTAAGAAGTTCTTGCCCATTATCTTGAATGCCTGACTCTGGTTCCTCATTGAAACCTTGAAATAAGATGTTTCTAAATCCTTGGGATGCTCAGTCAAATCCTGGCCTCAGTGAAAACAAGAGTTTTCCCTTGTAACCATCAGGGTCATGCTATAAGAAAAATGGACTTTTTTCCTTCTGAGTCCTGGAAAGATCAGAGTGAAACTGATTACGTGGACTAGAAGTACAGATATAACTTCATTTCTTGGAACAAATATGATTGATTTATTATTGTAGAATGAAAAAGATATGAAGTAACTTCTCCTTCAAAGGGAAGTGACTTCTAGACTCTAATATTAAGTCAATAGATTGCTAACTAGTGGGGCTGGCAGAAAAACTTTTGCATTTTATTTTTTCTTGTTAGTAAAAATACAGATTCAACATCGGTTCCATGCATTTCAATTTCACCATTCTTTTTCATTTTGTATCCTTTCCAAAAAAAATCAGATTTTTGTTTGCAAAAGAATCTGTTCAAAGTTTTATCTAAAAATAGATTTTCATTTTGAGTTTTCTCTTACTTTCTGTTAAAGCACAATTTATAACTAGCAATAAAAAGCTTGGTATTGAACCAAGATGTTTAATCAATATTTGGATTTATTGAGAAATATCTGGGTTTTCTTCCAGTTTCTAGAACTCTCACTGAGGATTCTGAAAATACGACATTTGTCATCAGATCAATGCCTTCCCAATTGCAACAGATCTTAGGCAGGAAGCTTGGATGAGAGAAAGTCTAAGCAAGGTGAAGATAAACACAGAATAGATTTTGATACTGTACACATTCATGAAGTATAAATGGTATATATTTATTAACATATAATATGTTAATATTTTAATATATTATTCTCTTTTATGCATGCATGTTAATATAAATGATACATTATTTGAGTACAATTAGAAAAGCAATAGCATGAAGCTTAATGTGGAAAATAAAAACTTTATTCCGCAAGCTGCTTTCCATTAAATACGTAGCGCATTTAGTAATTTCACAGTAAACAATATTGCAAAGGCTGTAGGTTCTGTTTGTATTAGTTGAATGGAGAATGCTTATGGTTTCCTTAGGAGATGCCCAAGTAATGTAAATCAAAATAGTTCCACTGATATCAATGACTCTAAAAGAAAAAAAGAACTTTTTTTATATTGGAATTCTCAAGGTCATAAGTGTTATATTACGTTTTCAGAAAACCAGTTTATTTTAAATGTTCTATGCAGTGAGTGTACAGCATGAGCATTGAGCAACACACATTTTTTCTTCTTTTTGCATTGTATTGTTGTCCTGTGGGGCCAGGCCAACTCTCAGGATCTCAAAATCACACTGTTAAATGGGAGGGTGTGACACAATTGCACATATACACACACAAAAATCAATTTAGCATATGCAAACACCATAGGCACATACACATGCAAGATTACCAGTCTAAGCACATGCATACCTATCACCAGTTCAAGCACATGAACAC
>NW_017728992.1:36130880-36131219 GCF_001723915.1 Gavialis gangeticus
TTTAGCATATGCAAACACCATAGGCACATACACATGCAAGATTACCAGTCTAAGCACATGCATACCTATCACCAGTTCAAGCACATGAACACTATACATACCAAAAATCAGACAAAAATCAGTTGTTAATACCCGCACAACCAATACACATACACAAACATGCACTTTCATGGCTGTGTGTTAACCTTAGGGGGCGTTTGGGGTAACTTGATGCTTGGGGTTACTTAAGGTCAAGTGGCCCTTGGGTTACTCGAGGTAACTGGGGTTTGGGGTTATTGAGGGTTAATGTGCCCCAGGATTACTTGGGGTCACCTGGTGCCAGGGTGGAAGCAAGGGAAA
>NW_017728992.1:36131230-36136394 GCF_001723915.1 Gavialis gangeticus
GGTCTTCTCCAGCAAGGTGTTGTCCAGAGGGGGTCGCCGGCAAGGCCTCTGGGTGGATAGGTGGCATGGTGTGGTGCTGGTCTGGATGGAGAGGGCATCCCACTCAGTCTGTTTTCACTACCCCTCTTTATAGGAACAGACCTTCTATGACCCAAGTGGCAGAGGCATGCCAAGGCAAGGATCAGCCATGGTGTACTGAGCATATGCATTCCAGGCAAGCACGTGCAAGTTCAGGTGTCTGTGTTGCAATGGTGGGTTGGCTGGTTTCTGCAGCAGTCTTTGTCTTTCAAATGTTGGGTTCCTGTAGGTTCTTTATCTTTCAAATGCTGGGTTTTGTCTCTGTTCCTGGGTGTGGGGTCTGTGGTTCCTGGGTGAGTCAATGCAAGGCAATGGTCGGGTCATTAAGTTGATGGTCCGGTTGTTACTGGCCATTCAGTAGAGGCCTGCTACCATTATGCCTCAAGCACCTTCATTAATTCCCATTAATTCAGGAACCAATTTACACAGAGGGGTAGGTGTGAGTCACAGTTGCAACATATTGTATAGAGCAGGGGATACAAGATGGACACTTGACATACAAAATGGAAACTTGACATTACTTTATATACACAGGCCTAAACCATGCAATATTAATGTGAAACAATAAAAAAAATGCAAAAATGGTAGGAATACAATATAATACAATATAAAACAGTAAAAATCAGTACAAATATAACATAACACTATTTACAATACAAAAAGCGGCTTGTTACAATAATAGCATACTAGAACTTAGCTTACCTACTACTACTTGTAATAACTTACAAGGGATAGAGAGGGCAGTGAGAAAGTCAGAAATGGTTGAATAAGGGGAGGGAATGCATTTAAAAAAAAAATGAAAGAAAAATGGGGGTTTTGCTACAGTATTTTTAGGGACGTTTATTAAAGCTTTCCCATATGAGGTTGCATTTGTCAAGAACACGCCAACTGTAAATGTTCCTAACTGTGACAGGGGGCCGTCTCATGGCCGGTCCGGTCATTGGCCCACCCACCTGTTTAGGGAAGTCCACAGACCTGCATCACATGCTATGCCTTTGATGTACCTAATAAGTAGTTTTTTATATGGCCATTTTACTGCCCAGTGCCAAAGACATAATACAAAGCTCTGTACCATCCCTATATGCCTCACAGATGGCATCACTAAATGGTTCTGGCCCCGCAATGGGCCTCACTCTATGCTCACATGATGTTTGGATCACACCTGGATCCCTCCTCCGTAGGTGGTTTAATCTCCCCTCTCATTTTGGCGGCAAAAACTCCCTTTTCCCTCTTGGCAGTGGCCCCCTCTGGGACCTTTGGCCTCACAGGCCTTTAGGCCAGTTGGAACTCCAGGCCCCTGGCTCTGGCCAATCCTCACAGTGGGCACTCTGGCTCTTTGACTTGTTTGGTCCGGTCCCCAGAATGGGCGAGTTGAGGTTACTCCGTGTAAGTTCTTGAGCTGCTCACCCTCTCTGTCTCTCATATAGGTCCACCTTCACAGGCCCCTCCAAACACTGTGCCACATAATTATTCTGGACCCCTCCTGGGTCCACTCTTCTGACTCCACTGGGCTCACTGGATCGATCTACTTAGGCTAGCCTATGCACAATCCTTCAGGCCCCATATGGACCCTACTCTATGTGGCCTTCTCACTTGATCGCTCTACTTAGGCAGGCCTATGCACAGTCCTTCAGCCTCCCCCACAGACCCTACTTTATGCCGCCTACTACTCACATGCCCCCTCACTGGGGCTACTGGGCCTTATGCCCCTTGGGCCTCAGGTCTCTGATTGCATGCCTGGACCCCTCTCCTGTTCCCTCTATAGGATAACCCACCAGGTCATGGGGGTTGAAGCTATATGGTGCCTCATCCTTGCCTTTTACTGGGGAGGCATAGGTGTGGCATTTCCCGGAGGCTGCCCTACCACAGGCAGCCCCACCACACCATCCAACCCCATCAGGGTGTAGTTTTAGGTCATGCCCCAGGACTAAGAACCTCCTCCACCCCCCTAGTACCTACTCTTGACCTCCAGGCTGTTTCAGGAGCAGCAGAGCACCAGTTGGGTAATGTTACTCCAGCAGTATTCCTAGAGCAACTGCCCACTTAGATCTGAGGGCCTGAGTTTATACTGAAGCTGCCTAGCCCCATCCTCCAATCCTAGAGCCCTCTTGCACTCATCCAACCACCTTGTTAGGCTGCACCACACCTGCTGGCTGCTCCATAGTCTGCTCAATCCTCTTAAGGTAGCATTCACCCAAGGTGCCCTACCACATTAACCTAAAAATATTGAACAATTCATATTATTCAACCTAAACTTAACTTGTAGTTCATGTTTGTTTATACATATCTCCACAAATGTACCAAAAAGTGTCTGTGCATAAGGTCTTTGCTAGGTACAGATGTTCAGGGAGGCTAGGGGGAGGTTAGATTGCATTAAAAATGGCCACCGGATTTAATTTAGTTTGCCTAGGTATGGATCTTGCACTAGTTAGGATGATCTAAGTGTGAACACTATTGAAGTTCAGTACAGTTAAATTGGTCTAAAAGTATTTGACTCAATCTAAGTTAACCCTATCTCCGAGGTAGTCTAACTTACAAACATTAAGGCTGGAAGGCTCGGAAGATTGTTGAGCCTCCTGCCCCAGGGAGAGGAAGTCAGCTGAGGTAAAAGGATCCCAGCAAGATAAACATCCAAATGTTTCTTAAAGGAGTCCAGAGTAGGTGCTTGTACCACTTCTGGAGGCAGTCTATTCCAGGTCTTGGGAGCTCAGCAGTAAAGAAGTTTTTCCTTATGTCCAGCCTGATATTGTCTTGGAAGGGTTTGTGACCATTTGACCTTGTTGTCCCTTGGGGTGTTCTGGTGAACAGGAATTCCCCCAGATCCTGATGTATACCCCTTATATACTTATAGGCAGCCACCAAATCCCCCCTGAGCCTGCGCTTTTCCAGATTGAAGAGTCCCATGGCTCTCAGCTTCTCATCATAGGGCCTGTTCTCCTGCCAACTGGTTATATGTGTGGCTCTCCTCTGGACTCTTTCAAGCTGTTCCACATCCTTTTTAATTAGAGCCCAGAATTGGATCCAGTACTCCAGCTGCAGCTTCACCAAGGCTGAGTACAGCAGGAGGATGACATCCTGGGATTTGCTTGAGAAGAATCTATGGATGCAAACCACAGTTTTGCTCACTTCACCACCTGTGACATCACATTGGTCACTCATCTTCATCTTGTAGTCATTCGTGACCCCCAAGTCCCTTTTGGTCATGGTGCTAGTAAGCGTAGCACTGCCAAGCCTATAAACATGCTGTGGGTTTTTTTTCCCCAAGGTGGAGTACCTTACAGTTTTCGGTGTTGAACGCCATCAGGTTTTCATCCATCCATGTTTTGAGTCTGTCAAGGTTGGCCTGGATCACCAGCCTGTCCTCAGGTGTGGCTGCTTTACCTCAAAGTGTGGTGTCATTGGCAAACATGGCTGGTCTGCTTCTGACATCAATGTATACATCATTAATAAAGATGTTAAAGGCCCAAGGACAGAGCTGTGGGAGACCCCACTAGTCACGGTGCACCACAGTGATTTACTTCCATCTATTCCCACTCTCTGAGTCCAACCTTGGAACCAGTTCCCCAGCCATTGGACTGTGATGTAGCCAAGGCCACAGTTGGCTTATTTTTCCATGAGGAGATCAGGGGACACAAGATTGAAGGCTTTTTAAAAATCAAGACATATGATGTCAATCTCTTCTTTCTTGTCAAGGTGATATGTCAGGCAAGACCTACCCACAACAAACCTGTGCTGGCTATCCCTCAGGATGCTGCAGTCAGCCAGTTTGTCAAGAATGGTCTCTGATATTTTTTTTCCAAGATCTGCCCTGTGATATAGGTCAGGGCAATAGACCAGTAGTTCCCCAGATCTACTTTCCTTTCTTTCTTGAAGATAGGCACTATGTTGGCCTTCTTCCAATATTTGGGCCTTTCACCTGAGTGCTACAAGTTCTCAAAGGTCTGTGCCAGTGGCTAAGCTATAATGACTGCCAGCTCCTTGACTACCCTGGGGTGTAAACTGTCTGGGCCAGCTAACTCAAAGGTGTCCAGCCTCTCACGTTGTTCCTTCACATGGGCTACATTGATGTAGGGTAATAATTCTTCCTCCCCCTGGCCATTCCATACCTTATTGAGCAGGGTCATCCCTTGTTGTGGGTGAAAAAACAACACAAGATGTCCATTAAACAGGTTGGCTTTTTCCTGGATGTTGATTGTCAGTTGTCCCATTTGGTTTAGCAGGGCTCCAGTGTTACCGTTTCTTTTCCTCTGGCTCCCACATATCTAAAAAATGATTTTTTATTGTCTTTGATATGTGTAGCCAGTTGGAGTTTACTTGCAGCCTTGGCTTTTCTGGTTCACTCCCTACACATCCAGACCAGTGCAGAAAACTCCTCCTTTGAGGTGACTCCAGTGTTCCATCCTGTATAGCTCTTTCTTTTTAGATGCAGGAAGTCCACAAGTTCCATGAAGAGCCGAGGGGACTGCTGTGCCCTTTTGCTACCTTTCCTCTGAGATGGATAGATGTTGCTTGTGCTTTCTGGATCACACCCTTGAGCAAGACTTGGATAGGTTACAGGGGTGGGCTAGCAAAAACAGGATGTGCTTCAACACTGACAAGTACAGGGTGCTGCACTTGGGCAGTAGTAACCAGCAGCACACTTATAAGATGGGAAACTCCCTTCTTGAGAGCACGGAGGCAGAAACGGATCTTGGAGTCATTATTGACTCCAAGATGAACAACGGCCAACAATGTGAGGTCACAGTTGGCAGGGCTAACCGGACCTTTTCGTTCATCCACAGGTACATCTCAGGTAGAGCCAAGGAGGTGATCCTCCCCCTCTATGCAACGCTGGTCAGGCCACAGCTGGAGTATTGTGTCCAGTTCTGTTCGCCCCACTTCAGGAGGGATTTGGACAACATTGAGAGGGTCCAGAGGAGGGCCATCTGCATGATCCGGGGACAACAGGGCAGACCCTACAATGAGAGACTGCGGGACCTGAACCTGTTCAGCCTTCACAAGAGAAGGCTGAGGGGGAACCCGGTGACAGTCTATAAACTCACTAGGGGGGACCAGAAGGGTTTGGGAGAGACCTTGTTTCCCCTAG
>NW_017728992.1:36141394-36159018 GCF_001723915.1 Gavialis gangeticus
GAGGAGGCTTGATGCCTACCTAGCTGAGATCATTTCAGCCCAGTTTTTTCTCCTGCCCTGGCAGGGGGTCAGACTTGAAGATCTATAAGGTCCCTTCTGACCCTACATCTATGATTCTATGATTCTATGAACCACTCATCCTGAACTCCCCTCCCCTTCGAGTTATGGTCCCTTAGGGCCTTGCCAACAAGCCTCCTGAGCTTGTTAAAGTCAGCTTTCCTGAAGTCAAGGACTTCTGCATTGCTGACTGACTTGTGAGTTTTATGGTGGATAGAGAAAGTGATCAGCTCATGGTCACTGTCTCCCAGCTTCCTTTTGATAATTAGGTCACTGACTAGATCATCCCCCTTTGCCAGTACCAGTGAGAGCAGCGCTTTGCCTCTAGTCAATCCATAGACTTCTTGAGTCAGATAGAGCTCATCCATGCACATGAGAAAGCTTTGTGACCATTTGGATTTGGCCGAGTGCTCTTCCCACAAGATGTCTGGGTAGATGAAGTATCCCAGAATAACCATGCACCGGGAGCGTGCAGCCTCAGCCAGTTCCTTGGCAAATTCCTGGTCAAGCTCTTAGTCCTGATTAGGAGTTCTGTAATAGATGCCTACCTTTGTGTTCCCTGTGCCATGTTCACCACAGATTTTAACCCAGAAGGTCTCCAGTCATCACCCTAGGTGGCAATGTCAGCTTGCAGGGACGTGTAGCTTTCCTTGACATAGAGAGCTACACCCCTGCCCCTTTTATCTACATGATCTCTCCCATACAAGTTATGGACATCTATACTTGTGGCCCAGTCATAGGTGGAGTCCCACCAGGTCTCCCAACTTAGATTGGGTTGGCTATTTTTATATATTTTGACATAACTGTCCTGAACTTCTGTACAGTTCCCAGTACACCCGAGTCTGGGAAAGCCCAGCTACCAGCCCCAGCTCTGAGGCTGCACTTTTCTGACCTTGTTCCTGTCACGTGGCTATTTTTAGCCCCCAGCTCCTAACCCCACCCCATATGGATCACATTCCCCTCCTGTGGACCAGCCAGATCCCCAAGACTGCCAAACTCCCCATCTCACAAGCTGCTGTCATTGCCAGTTTTATTGCTGTTCAGCAGTGCAAGGATGTAATTTGAGTTGGGGGAAGAGATGGGTTGGTTGCAGGGCAGGTGGGGTGGCATTGGCTCAATAGTAGGGAAGGTTGTTCATCTGGGGGTTGGGGAGGAAGGCTGACTAAAAATAGCCCCTGGTCCTGGGGGTGGGGAAAAGAGCCCCCCCCCCAATCCCTTCAAGATTCATCTGATCCTGCTCAATTCTCCCAGATCCCATCTGTCCTCCCGATTTCTCTTGCAGTCTCTGCTTGTCACTTTTAATCCCCCCTGTGGACTCCACTTGCTCCCCATTCCTCCTGTGGGTGCCACTTGCCCCCTCCCCACTCCTTCCATGGAGTAAGTGGGGGCAAGTGGCTGTTTGCCCACCCCAATCTCCTCCAAGGACCTTATCTGCCCTCTTGAAACCCTGGCCCCACCTGCTAGCCCTCCCCATCCTGACTTACATTAATTCATTTTTATCTGAATCTAACTTCCCCCTAACCTCCCTGTATATCTGTATGTACCATGAGTGTGCTGACAAACTTATGTTCTAGGATCATAAGTTCCCTTAGACTACTGAATACTCTGCAAATGGAAGAGGTGGAAATGCAAGATATTTAAGACCACTAAACCAAATTGGGTAAATCTTTGAAGACTTAACTGGCTAGAATGACCCTGTATTAGTAGAGAGGTGGACTACCTGATGTTCTAAAAAGCATTTCATCACTGAGAGAAAGTTAGCATCAGCTTTATCTGAAGAGGTGCAGAGTATATTAAAGTAATTCTTTATAAACTCTCCAGTTTCCAATTTTCCCTCTCTCCTTTTGTATTTTGCTTTATGTTAGGTCTCTTTCTCCCTGCTGGCAATTTTTTCTCCTTTATTTTCATTTAGTTCCATCTAGTAGTACATATCAAATGGTTTTCATGTGATGTCTAAACTTATGAATATAGTCAGCTTTTGATACAATATGCCTTTGACTGAGTCTGAAAAATGGTCATGCTTAAACAGTCAAGAATGTGCATAATGGAGTTCTGTGAACCAAATCTTGAAATCCTTATTCCATTCCATTTTAATTAAAAATGTAATAAAGGGGAAGAGATGGCTCTGGGAACTGGTAAAGAGTATGAACTTTTTCCTTTTTAGGTCAGTAATTCAAATCTGTCAATGCTGATACTAATCTATAATTTTGCCAAGCTGTTGGCTATAAGATGAATTGACAACTTCAGTCCAGCTCGTAATAGGTAGGTATCCAAATTATATACGTACCACATCAGGTAGAATTCTTTAGTCCTCTTCTTGCAATGATCTATAGCCCGGGGCAAGTCTACATTAGATGCTTACTGTAGAATTGCCTAATTAACTCTGCAGCAAACATCTCAGTGTCTACAGGTGTAACCCTATTAGGTTGCAGGAAATGAATAAACTCTGCAGCAGGGTAGCACTTGAAAATACAATCACTATCTTCTGCAGATTTATTTTGAGTATAGCAGTGCATGTGCAAATGCTGACCTGAGTGGCTGGGGCATGAGTGTGCTTCAGTGCAGGGTCTGCCTGACAGCTAAACCCATGCTAAAGCACCCTCTTGCCCCAGCCAGCCCCTCCACAGCACATTGACTTCGGTCGGAGCAACCCTGGGCTAGCAGGCTGATCCTCCAAGCCCCCTGCCAGCCAGGGCTGCTCTAACCCAGATCAACATACTGTGGTCCCAGGCACACATGTAAATGTGGCACCCAGGAGCAGTAAACTGTAGCGCAATTTATTGCTATCCATTAATAACATGTGTAGATGAGTCCTGGTACTGATATTACTTTTCACTGTCTAGTTTGTGCTTAGTAAGAGACTTCAGTCTTCACTGCTGTCAACCCCCTTTCCACAAGAATTAAATTAAAATGTATGCATGCATGCATGCGTACACACACACACACACACACACACACACACACTCACACAGTCATATACTCTGATAAGAACATCTCTCTTATAGGTCTAGCCATCTGGAAACTGTATTCTGCCCAGTAAATGAATGTTAAATATTTATATAGAATAAATTGGGATTGTTCAATTCAAGATACTAGAGCAGGGTAGCCAATGTTTTTTGGCTGGAGTGCTCAAAAAACCACAACGTCTACCTTGTACCAGGAGTCCCAGCATGCCACAACAACAAAACTGGGGAGGAGGGGTGCATGGCAGGATGCAGTGTATATTTAATACTACTAATAATCATTAATGTTGCTTTTTTTTATTTTATTTTTTTTACAGCAAAGTAAAAACGGGGAGTGGGGGCTGCCCCAGGGCTCCACTACAGCAGGGGGCCCAGCAGCACCGGAGGTGGGGCCCAGCTGGCCTGCACGGCTCCGCAGGGATGGGGCACAGCAACCCTGCCCACAAAGGGATGCTGCCTGGCTGGGGCAGAACGCTGGGCCCAGGGAGTGCCCTGCTTGGTCTCTGTGCATGTCAGGTACAGTGCAAGTGGGAACTATAGCCGACCAGTTCCCCAGGCTCTGGGAACAGCCACCACAGCTGGTGCTCAGGGCCAAGCCAGCCAGGAGCTCACAGCACAGTGGCTCTGTGCAGTGCCTGCCCCAGCCCTGGCCCCTTATGAGAGCTGTGGGTGGGCAAGGCCGGGACCTGGGCAGGCTGAGGCAGCCACAGTGGCTGTTCCCAGGGTCCACAGGGCTCCCGTGGCCAGGCCTCTGCACCAGGAACAGCTTTGCCCTACTTGTGCTGTGCCCAGTGTGTAGGGAGGCTGATCCTGGAGAGGGAAGCCCCCCGAGCCTGGTGTCCTGCCCCTCCCATGTGTGCAGGGAGGCTGCAGCCCATCCCTGAGGAGCTGTGTGAGCTGCCCAAGCTCCACTACAGGTGCCTCTGGGCACCCCCGCCTGCCCACCCCACAGCTTGAGCCTGCAGAGCCCCGGGACAGCCTCCACTTCCCGCCCAGCCCCTGCCTTCCTAAGGGCCTGACTAGGCTGGCTTGCCCATGGCGCCTCTCCCCATGCTGCCCAGACCCTGCCCTGACTGCCCAGCCCCAGCACTCAGCACCTCAGTGCTGCTCCACCCGGGTGGGACAGGTCATCTGCCTGCCTGTGCAGCTCCCTCCAGGGCCAGCCAGGCTGGAGGGGAAGCCTGGGAGTAGAGCAGGGGCAGTAGAGCACAAACACCTCCTTGCCTGCACTGCCCTGGCTCCTCCCCAGGTTCTGCCCCCATGTTGGGACTGGTAGCAGCACGGGAGAGCTCAAAGCAGTAACTTAAAAAAAACCCCCAAAAACAATTTTCTTTGCGTGCCTCCCAGTGTGCTGGGAAAAATATCTCCGCATGCCGCTAATGGCACGCGTGCCGGGGGTTGCCAACCCCTGTACTAGAGCTACATGAAATTATAGTTACTGATGAACTGGACCACAGTATTTTGTGTAAAATGAAAGTGTATAACACAATCACCCTGTGCAAAAGGGAAATTATTGCTAGAGCTGGCCAGGCAATTGACTGAACTGAAACTATGATTCCTATGGATAGGACTGTAGCAGGTTTACCTTTTAGAGCTTAGGTTGAGTCCCAGGCTTGAGATCCTGCTATTTTGATTGGTGGAGCCCATCCACCAATCAGGAGGCAGCAAGGGAAATAAAGTCACGCCCCTTTCCTGAGGGGAGGGGGATCAGAGCTCCCCCAGACCTGATTGAAGACTGTAAACTGTCAGGTCCAGGAGGCTTCCGGGGCGGAGCCCTGGAGTGTATAAAAGGAACTGCGTGCCCAGCATGAGGGAGATGCATCAGGGCTGAAGAAGAGAGAAGAGCGGGGCTTAGAAGAGCTGAGGAGAGCTGTTCAGCTGGTCAAAGCAGTAACCCAGGAAGAGCCCCTGAAGAATTGTATCAGCAGAGAGTGGCGGATGGCTCCTGCAGTTAGGCTCTCAGTGCGCAGCATGGCATCCATACCCTGGGAGCTGAGTGAGGCGGCTGAGGTCTGCAACCTCTGGTGTACAGCCAGAGACACGGTGCACAGGCCAGTGCACAGAGAAGGATCTTTGGACCCCCTTGGGCAGCTCAGGTCCACAACCCCCAGCACGAGGCTGGGAGCATGGTGCAGGAGGTGCTGCACGGAGGGTGAGAGACCCTGGGAGCTGCTCGAGGTTGCTCGGGACAGCAGCTCAGTGCAGATGATGCTGCCCAGAGGGTCCGGGAGCAGACCAAACTCTGGTGCTGCGCAAGGCTGTCTGGGCTTCCAACCCCTAGTACAATGCAAAGCACCCAATACACACAGTGGTTCATGTGGTCCTAAGCCAAGCCAGCAGCAGCAGAGTCAGGCAGCAGGAAAGCCCAGTGGGGAATAGAGCTCGACCTGGAGAATGGGAGGTAACTCTCTGGGACTGTGGAGTAATAAGTTACCCTGGAGAGAGGGTCCCAACAGGGGAGAGACTCCCCAGGGTTGTGAAGGGGCACCACGTGGGTTGCTCCTGGGTGAAAACAGGGGGAGCTTAGGAGTCTTTGGGGTTTCCCTCTCTTTTTCCCCCCACCTCCTTTCCTGTAGTGGTACCTTGGGAGTGGGGCCCCTACCCCGGAGGGCACCCAGGTAGTCTAAGGATTGCTGGTTATATATGTAGACTGCGCCTCATAGTTTATATGAATAATTTGAAGCAATAGTTTGTTTATTAATAGAGTTATAAGGTTGCCTGATCAATATACTTTGTTCTGGGTTGTCCTATTGTTCATCTGTATTTTAAATAATAATTGGTTGTGTATGTATGTGTATGGTATAGGGTTTATTGTTTTTCTAAATTTGTGTGTGTGTGTATAATAATGTCCTTACCGTTTAATGGTTTTGTTGTAATAATACATTTTTATATAGTTAAGTAATTGATTGATTGGGCCTGACTCTATAGGGGATGGAGGTGGCCGCTGGGCTGTTGTGTCCCTCCACAGTACACTGCCCTACCAATAATTGCCCCAACTGTAGAGGTAAGGACAAACCCGTGTACACCTGGGCTACAGGACTATGGATCAGTATTCCATTACATGGAATAGCTTTTATAATCCCTGTGTGCCTCAGTGGGTTAACTGCTTTGTTTTTCTTTCTCCTACCCAATTTGCCTCCCTCAGCAGTACCCCTTCCTTTATCCTTCCTCTTTCCCTATTCTTTTATTCTAATTGCTATTTTCTACTCAGCAGCTGTGCTTCCTGTGGTCCCTTCACAGCATCCAATGAAGCACCTTCTGCTTGGTTAAACTTATTATATATATATAATTTAGTTAGTGTATAAGGTGAAAATCTCCCTTTCCTTCTGGTGGAATTTTCTGTTAAAATTCTGTTTCATCACAAAATGTTAGTTTGTCAAAACTAAAAAGTTTGTCAAAATATATCGGTTTCAATTAGATTTTCAGTGGTGGGGAGGGGACTTGGGTCTGTGTGTTTGAAATTTCTGTGAGTGAGAAAGCAAATGGGCAAAAAATAGCTAAGTGGTTAGGGCACCCAACTGGGACCTGGGAAACCCAGGCTAACATCCCTATTTGATTCATTGAGACCAAATGTAATTGGGCAAAACTATGATTTTAACCTACCTTCAGTCTCGCATTGAGAACTATAACCACTGGACTACTGACTTTGACTCTGGTCCAATGGATATGTACATAAAGTGAAACAGCTCCAAGAGGGAAGACCAGGGAACTGATTTAATGGTCTGATGGGTTCGGTATTTACTTGGGTAGTAGGAAATATAAACTTAGGTCCCTGGCTTGTGTGATGAAGATCAGGGACTAGAATCTGAATGGCTCACAATCCAGGTGAGTGCTTAATTATCTTTTATTTTGAGATGGAGGTGCTCTCTGATGGTCTCTTCCTCATTTCTTATTAAAACATTTTTGAATGAGCTCAGTTTCATTCCAGTGTAAGCTAAGAACTTATTCCAGAACTTCAATATTTTTCACAAACTAGAGCTTGATAGAAAACAGAAGTGCTAATGGATTCATACACTGAATATAAATGACAAATCTATACATGGCTTTGTGCTGCAGGAAGCTTTTTTGTAACCTTCTTCTGTTGTGAATGTATTGAGGGTAGATAATTATACAAAGCAACATTTTGCTTCTTTGTAGCACATTTACCTAATAACAAGGATATACATTTGTGTTCTGTTAACTCATGCATCTTTCTTGACATCATTGCACTACCATGATACAATCTACTCATGTCAGGGCATGGCCAAGGCTTAGGCTTCTCTAAGAACACTGCTGTGAACAGTGCACGCTACTCCATTTCAGACAGCTGCATAGGTACCACAATGTCTCCAATCCTGATCTGAGACAAAACATGCCAGGCACCTGCCAGGACTGCTCCTTTTGCCACTCTTTTTAGCCATGACAAAGATAAGAAGAATACATTATCATACTGTATTTGTTCTGAATTGATCACAGACATTTGAATAATGTACCTAAACATATAGTTTAAGAAATACTTTCAACTTGAGCATAACTGAACCTTAATTGACTTCATCACAATAAAAAAAAAAAAAATCAATCAGCCAGTCACCAGGAAGAACAAAAAATGCTTAACACTTTTATTTTATTCATGTAGCTATGGCCATAGCTTTTAGTCATGATTAATGCATCAGTCACTGGTGCATCACTTTTAACATTTATTTTTATTTCAAAGAACTAAGTAGGAAGTATTAAAAGCCTCTCAATTTAGGCTTACAGTTAAAAAAATGAAGTTAAAGTGGCACACTGGTGGATGGTGTACAAGACCTATGTTTTAATACGTAATTGAAAGGAATCCAGAAAGTTAAGAAAAAAGTTTCTAAAAGATATTTAAATATATTGTCTAATAAGGAACAGTATTATTTGAATTATACTTGTTTCCAAATGCAGAGATCCCAAATTTCTCTTTATTCTCTGAATATTTGTCTGAAGGAGTATTGGATCTGATTAGTGCTTGTTCCTGAATGAATAAAATGCACAAACTATCACAAGATTGCTAGTCTCTTGAGTATTTATGGTATAATCAAATTTAAAAGAGTGTGAGGAAGGCAGCTTTGCATTAGAAAACAAATTTGGCATCATCTAGGAAGGAAAATTTCCCCTGTCCATAGAGGAAGAGAATTAAGAAATGTAAAAAAATTCACACTGCATAACTGAGACAGATGGCAAGGATTAAAAAGGGGGGAGGGGGACTTGCTGAAATGGAGAGCACAGACATTAATAATCAGTGGGAAAAAATGCCTGGAAATATTCAGATGAAATTACCTATAATAAGGCACTAACTCCACAGTTAGATGGTTGAGATGAAACTGTTTGACTTTAAAGTTTTAATACCATACAGCTCTTACGTAGGCCAGAGAAACGAGGTAGTTAGTTGTGTTAATCTGAATCAGGCAGAAGGAAGGGGCAGGATGGCACCTTAGAGACTAATTGGCTCAGAGGCATAAGTTTTCATAGATACGAGCCTACTTAGTTGCTCTCTGATTAAGTAGGTCTAAAGATACTGGGCACCTACTGTTTAGATACTAAACTTTAGGCTCTCAAGTTTGAACATTTTCAACTGCTTTACAGTTTAGTTTTTGGTGAAGTTCAGAAAAAACTTGAAAAGTTCAGATACTGACTCAAATCTTGATGCCATGTTTCCTGCTCCTGGTGTCCTGTATCCCTATATCCCTGTTTGCATACCTGTGGAATCTTCCTGCTGGCAACAGAATCCTAGTTACCCACCCCTTCTGCTCTCTGGGATGCTTCCCTCCACTTAGATCTCATGGATGCGTCCAGATGTGCATGGATGTTTGGTTCCCAGGGGTCAAAAAACTCATGGAACAAAAAGCCTGGTGCAGGGCATGCTTGGATGATTCTCTTTTCTTCTCAAGTAATCTTCATCTGGCAAACCATTAGCATATCTCTTAACC
Source organism: Gavialis gangeticus (assembly GCF_001723915.1). Taxonomy (NCBI): domain Eukaryota; kingdom Metazoa; phylum Chordata; order Crocodylia; family Gavialidae; genus Gavialis; species Gavialis gangeticus. The sequence goes on from NW_017728992.1 coordinate 36,150,348, forward strand.
TTTTTAAATATTATACTCTACAATATCTGTAATTGCGTGTGTGTGTGTGTGTGTGTGTGTGTGTGTGTGTGTGTGTGTGTGTGTGTGTGTGTGTGTGTGTGTGGCTGTGGGTCAATAAATCTAGCAGACTGGAATGAAATACTGTCCTCCAGTGTTAATAATAAAGACCTAAATGAAATTGCTACAATGCACTTTAGGAGTTCTTATGCAAATAAAGGTAACTTTCTCCATAGTGGGAGAAGGAGTATTTAGCTAAAGCAACTAAAACTTACAAAAAATTAAGTTCAGGCTACTGGTGTCTTTTTTTTTTTTTAGTTAAAGTGGGTCAGCCATTTGTTGCCTTAATATTTATTTAATCCAAGCATTTATATTCATACTTTAAAGGATTCCCCATATAACTACAGTTGTGCTAAACACTGTCCAGAGATTATACATGATTCTGTTATTCTTGGATGGATGGGAGATGGAACTGAGAGACTGACAGAATTGCACCATTTATACTTTGGGAAAGTACATTGGCAATAGGAAGTTGTAAGACTAGCTACTGCTACTAATTGTGCTGAAGAGGACAGCTAGTGATCCAGAATGGGCATTTGAGGGTTAAACACTGCCTGCTTATGAATAGTACTGGAGTTGTCACTTGTATTTGCCCTCACCAAATGAAGCCAAGACTTGTACAACAGGCCAGTACACATTGTCCAACTCAAGCTAAATTTTGAAGAAATATATGGGATATATTAGTGAGTGTAGACACAATGTGCTTTCCCTCTTTGCAGATGCAGCTGTCATACATATTTTACCATCAGTGTTCCAGGTAGACACCTGCTGGTTCAAATAATTCACCACTCTCAGAAAGTCTCCAGCTAACCTCCGTTCCCTATACCCCATAACGTCTTAGTGCAGCAGCCAAAGTTCTAAAAACGAGGTATAGCTTGGTATTTGTGGATGCACTAAAGGCCAAAATTTGAAAATGTTGATGGCTCTGAAGCTCTGAAACAGGTATCCTTGCACAGAAGGGTTTGGTTTTGTTTTGTTTTGCTTTTTTGTGGGTTTTTTTTAACCCTCTAACTGTGCTGCATACACATATAGGGTTGTCTTTGTTTTGTTTTTTAAAGAGGATACCTATGAGTGTAGATTAACTGTCAGGGTTTGAAAATTTAGACTCTACTCTTTTTAACTTGTTTAGAAATGCAGGAGTTCAAAAGCAAAGGGTATGCTGCCGTGTGTCTCCTGGCTTGTGTATCTGGGAAGACAAAGCAAGTGGGAAGGGAAGCTTAGAGGACTCCTTTTCCCATTACTTGCAACAACTCTGTGCCAACAAACTATTATCCTAATTTAGTAGCATCCCTCATGCACTTTGCACAGGTATGTACGAGTAGAAAGTGGGCGCATCTAAATGTTCATTAGTGTGCCTTTACTACTGCGTATTAAGTTTAGTACCTCTAATATGAGGTATGAGATAAAGGTGCAGTAGCTGTGCTAATGGGCAGTAGCAAAGTTGAACATTTTTTTCTGATGCTTAATGCATGCTAAACTAATTCTACTGCACATTGGCATATTGTATGGTTTTTGCAAGGATGTGCTAATGTACAGTAAAACAATCCACTAGATATTAAAGTGTCTCATGTAGATGTGCCCAATGTAAAGTAAATGGAGAACTGAATTAATTGTCAAATGTTTGGATTTTGAAGGGATAACTTCAACAGGTGCAGTTGTAGCCATTTCCTTCTAAGATACTTACGATTCTTTGAACCAAGAACTAGGTGAATATCTATTAAGGAAAGAAATAACTGATGGGAACCCCTAAAGAGATAGGATTAAAACAGTAGGGCTACTGACATGACAAGCTGTACAGTTCCAAATCAGGGAATGCCTATTTCTCTGTGATACAAATTTCATACTTCGTGTCCGATTATATTAAACATCAGTGCATATATCAGGTTTCACTTTCTTGTTAAGTTTTTTATGAAATTGCTATACATTGTTTCTGCAACACCTTTTTGGTATACATCTAGAGGATCACCTAATTTATTCTCCCTCATCATTGGTAAATACATTTTGTAATTTCAATAAACATATTTGTGTGCTCTGGGCATACAAGATCCATCTTAAAGATCTGCACCATATGGCCCCTTTGGATGTAAGCTGTGCTTCATGCTGTTGCCCTAATTGAAATGACTGCCACTTTGAAGACATATCATGGCATATTAATACAAGGGGTTAATAAGCATATTGAAATATTTTGCAAATCTAATGGGCTGTATTGAAAGCTGCCAAGGATATTGTGGGAGACCTTCAAGGGATATTTGCATTTAGAATGAATACCCTGCACGGCTGCTGCAAAAAATAAATGTAGAAAATGAAATAAAGGTACAAAAAAGGAAGAAATATTTCAAAGCATCAGGGAGGAGAAAACTCATTTGAAGTGAGGACAAGTAAAAAAAATGTTTGAGAAAACTAGACAAGCAACAAGAGAATTAAACTGCTGGAGGACCCAAGGGGCTAATTAGAATACTAAGCAAATTAGCAGGAATGGGGTTCAAAATCAGAGAAGCTTCTTATCAAATGATCTCAACAAGGGGGAAAAAAAAGACTTTATGTCCAAAAATTAGGGGACCCAACAATGTTTAAAAAGAAAGGAAAACAGGATCAAAGGGAAATTCATAGCTTTTTTTTTAAAGCAACCTTCCCAGTTGCATGGAAAACTGAGCTCCAGGCACTGCCAGAGGAAAAGGATGATTTTTTGACACTGTGTCTTTGCCTATGTTAGATGTAGTACTAAGAAACTCTTTAGATGAGGACATTGCAAAGAAAGGAGATCACCACAATACTTTCTAATCTTAAAAGTTACAAACTCCTGAGGAAATGGATGAAGACCCAGCTGAACTCTTTAAAATGTGTACAACAGAATAGCTATCATTAAAGCATAGAAGATTTGTGGTGTAGTCTTTATTTTCCTCTGACAAAGGGAAATTTCCTTTATCAGCAAGAAATGAGTATATTGTTCATGATGCCTGTCTCATGTTGACTATTGCCACAACTGAAGAACGAAGATTGTATCTTTCTTATTCAATAATCAGTTTTCAAAGATGGGTTCCTTTAGGTCTATGGCTAAATATATTCTTGTCCTTAACTTGTCACAAATAATGTGTTGGGAAACTAGGCTTTTTTGTTAAGATAAGGCATGTGAAAATTTCTGCTGGTGCACATGGTTGGCATGTCTAGACTCTGAAATAAAATAATAGCATACTTACAGTAAATTATACAGTACCTTATTCTTTGGACACATCTACATGTTCATTAATGTGCTTTAGATACTGTGCATTTAGTTTAGTACTTCCTTAATAAAGTACTAACTAAATATGCAGTACCTATAGTCACTGTGCAGTAGCACCAGCATATGGTTATTTAGTAACACTTACTGCATATTAACCTAATAACACTGCACAGTAGACTATTACCATGTTTTTTTCCATGACACGCTACTATGCAGTGTTATTAGGCTAACACACAGTAAGTATTTCATGTAGACGGGCCCAGTATCTTTCTTTTTACCTTCATTCATCCTTTCCTACTTATCTCTCTTCCTTTTTTCATGTTGTGCAATCTTTAACTCTTCAGTAGTTTCTCTTTACTCTTCCCCACTTCTCACATGAGAATGTCTCTGAATGCTGCATTTCTTGAATGTGTCACAACATTTCTCCTCTCCTCTACCCTCTACAATATTTATCCATATAACAATATATGCCCACGCAACAGCATATGGCTGAAACTGTTGCCAGATTCCCAAGAGGCAAAGGATTAAGCCTATTAAACAAAGATGGACCTGAGAAATGTTCCAGTCTCCAGACATTAAAGTGTAGTTCTAGTGGCATATTGTGTAAGAAGTGAACTGAATCCCAGCTTTGAAATGGGATGTCTTTTGCTTTTTTCTGTGCATTTGTTTTGTTTTTGTTTCTTCCTTTTTCTTAGAAGAGCTCTGGCTTCAGTCCTTTGTGGACGTCCATTTTCTTATCAGCCTCTGGCTAGCTAGTATCTAACAAATTGAAAATAAATCCAAGCCATATCTGACTGCTATATGGTAAAAGGAGAAATCTCAAATTTGTCCCTTCACGCCTGTGGCATACAGCTTCTCGGCTACGTTGATGTTGAACGGAAGTTGAACATGGCTAATATGTTGTTCTTGTAACATCTTGTTTGAGCATGGCTGTCCTGAGAATAGCTCCAGTGCCTCCATTTATTTTTGCTCATAGTATTTGTATAATGAAAATAACCTATTTTAAGTGTTTTTCTACTTTTCACATTGTTATTATGGTTCCTTTCAGTCCCTTAGCAGAGTTCTGAGCAGCACTGGCAAAGTCAATAATTATTGCCATCACAGAATTATAAATTACATTTGGACAGGACCTCAGGAGGTCATTTAGTCCAAAACCCTGCTCAAAGCTGGACCATCCCCAACTATATAATCTACCTTTGTCTACCCAGGTCTTAAAAACCTCTAAGGATGGAAATTCCACAACCTCTCTGGGTAACCTGTTCCTAGTGAGAGAGTTTTTCCTAACATCTAATCTAAACTTCCATTGCTGGAACTTGAGACTACTGCTCCTTGTCCTGTTATCTGAGACCTCTGAGAACAGTCTAGCTCCAACGTTTTTGTAACTACCCTTCAGGTAGTTGAAGGATGCTATTAAATCCCCTCTCAGTCTTCTCTTCTTCAGACTAGATAAACCCAGTTCCCCCATCCTCCCCTCATGAGTCAGCCACAGCCCCCTTACCATTTTTATTGCCCTCCATTGGACTCTCTTCAATTTGTCCACATATTTTCTGTACCTGGGGGGGGGGGGACCGAAAACTGGACACCGTACTCCAGATATGCCCTCTCCAGTGACAAATAGAAGGGAAGAATTGCTTCCCTCGATCTGCTGCCAATGATCCTACTTGTCACAGCCCCAGAGCTGGCGAGCCAAGCTCACGGTCGTGGTCACGGTGGGGTGGCCGGGTGGTGGCAATTGGAGCGGACAGGCGGGAGTTTTTGGCAATGGAGTACTGAGCGGCACGGAAGCGTGATAGTTTCTTAAACAACAGGGTTTATTCAACTTACGCTTTTGAGGCGTAGGCAATGTAATTCTTCAGTTACAGTGGTGTGACGAACGAACAACAACACAGGGGTCCGTTGGTCCACAGGGTTCTTGAGCCAAGCCCTTGCTATCTAACCCGGAGGCTAGGGGCGGCTGTCTGGCTCAATAGTCCTAGGACTGGTCAACAGCTCATAAAGAGTGAACTAACATACAGTACAACGAACTGTAACTCGTTGAGGATAGCCAGGTGTGACGCCAGTCCCGAAGGACAATCGGATAGCTGAGGTGATTTCCGAGGTTGAAAGCCAGGTAAGTTGTAGTCAGTGTGTTGAGGGTGATCCGAAAGCGAAGTCAGAGTCCAAGCCAGAACAGTCCAGTAACCAGAGAATCAATCAATGCAAGACCGACCAAGATACGAAAAGCAGCGAGAGCCCACGCTGGAGGAGACCTAACTGAGGGACAGTCCCTATGAAGTAGCCTCTGTCCTCAGTAAATGGATCTCCCCCCGAGGGAGGGGCTTCTTAACCTTTTATAACAATTTGGTGGCCAATTAGAATGTGTCCCTCAAAGAACTTTCTAGCCGAATGACATCATGCTCTTAGCTGACTGAGCATGTGTGAGCCTGAACTCTCTGCTGTTACCAAGCATGCGCAGGGCTGAAAAGTAGGTCAGCCTGACTGACAGCTCTTGGGGTCGCCCAGGGGACACATGCTGGGTGAGCCCAATGGAAAATTCCATGAGCCTGTCTTGCGCATGTCAACTTTAATTCTCTCTGCATTGGCAGCATTCAATCAAAATTTTCCTTGACACTACTAATATGGCCCAGGATGCTGTTAGTCTTCTTTGCAAAAAGGGCACACTGTTGACTCATATTTAGCTTACCATCCACTGTAATGCTCAGTAGGGCTGTGCTCAGCTTTGGTCCCTGATTTGATTTAGCGGAGATTCGGCCCGATTCAGTAGCCGAATCTCCGAATCAAATCAGGAGACACTTTAATATCTCCAAATTGACTCAGAAACCTCCCAATCAATTCAGAGAGATTCAGTGATTCAGACATAGACACAGCTTTAAATGTTTTTTCTACATACCTCAAGGTACCAGGCTCATCAATGCTGCAATGGTGGGGCGGATGGAGCATCCCTCAAGAGCTCCCCAGTGCACTCAGCAACAGACCTGGAAGTGGATTAGAAGCACTTCTGGTCCTCTGCTGGGGAGTGTGTGCCCCCGTACCCCGCACTCCACCAGCTTAGTGACTGGTGCCTTGTGGGTCTGGGGGACACCCAGGGCCCCCCTGTGGCCAATTGCTGAGCCAAGGGGTGCAGAGGGGCCCACAGTACCAGTACTTTGGGTCCACTTCCGCATTCACCGCTGAACACACGGGAGGGGGGAGGGCCCTGTGGTCCCATGGGACACTCCATCTGCCCCAGCATTGCAGGGTTCATGAGCTGCACCTGGTACCTTGAGGTATGTAGAAAATACATTTAAAGCTGTGTCTATGGCCGAATCACTGATTCATTGAATCTTCAGGTTTGGATTTGGCCACATTGAATCAGGGACAGTGATCTGAATCAATGAATTGAATCACTGTCCCCGATTCAGGCTGAATCCAAATTGAATACGGCCCATTTCACATACCTCTAATGCTCAGGTCCTTTTATGCAGAGCTGCTGCTTAGCTAGTTGGTCCCCTGCCTGCACTGTTGCATGGGTTAGTTTTGTCCTAAGTACAAGACTTTGCACTTGTTCTTACTGAAATTCATGAGGTTTTTTTGGTCCATTCCTCCAACTTGTCTAGGACTTTCCAAATCCTATCCCTACCCTTCAGCATATCTACTATTCTCCCCCACCCAGCTTAGTGGCATCCATAAATTTGCTGAGGGGTGTACTCCATCCCATCTTCCAGATTGTTGATGAAGATATTGAACAAAACTGGCCCCAGGACTGACTCCTGGGGCACTCCACTTGATACCAGCTGCCAACTATACCCCAAGCAAATGATTACTACCCTTTGAGACTGACAATCTAGCCAGTTTTCTATTCTCCTTACAGCCCGTTCATCCAACAGGCTTCTTTAGCTTGCTTGCAAGAATGTTTACTTAACATTGTCTTACTGGTTTGGGTTTTTTTTTTTTTTGTTATCTTGGTCCATATCAATCTGTCTATTGCCTCAAACTGAGGCAAGGAATAACCTGACTGTGTTTATACAGAATCTAGCATAATGAGATCCTGATTCAGGCCTGGGGCTCCTAGGTATAATGTTTATACAACTACAGTAATAATAATTCAGCACAGTTAGAGGGTTATTGTTATACTCTAAAGAACAACATTATTTTTTAAAATAAAACCTTAGCACTTGGAAGGGTTGATGACATCATCTATCTTGGAAAGCTTTTTTTCCCTTGGGAGAATGTTTTTTTTCAGGCTGTTCCTGAGGCCAGATTCTCATTTCAGTGTGGAACTCCAGCACATGGGTTCAGTGAAAAAGGGGTATATGTGTGGAAGGAGAAAAAGAGAAATTATTCCTGTTCAATGGTCCACACAGATCTGTGGGACAGTGGAGGATGGAGGATTCATTCAGTACTAGATCTTGTGGCCTTTCCCTCACTTTTGACAGAATCCTACTGCATCTACAGAGTAGGCAGACTTTATAGTCTATCCTCACAATGCACAAAGGAATGGACACCCCCAGCATATACTTCTCATTCTTATGCAATGAAGCAAATGGACTTTCTCCTGCCTGAGAAGCAGGATTGTCTCATGGTGAAAGTTTTATGCACTTAGAGGACTAGAAAACGCATCAACTATCTCTGTGCATTAATAATTTATAAATACTTTTCTTTGCCCTAGTAACACAGTGTTAAAAATCCAATATGATTCCCTGCAAATACCTGGAGACTTTTAGGCCTATACCAGGTATTAAAATCAAAGTAGTAATTGCTATTCTAGTGGGAGAAGAGTCACAGAATACTCTGTTAAGAGTCTTTTAAAATGGGTGCAGAAAGCAATTACACATACCAAGGGGGATAAGATTCAGATCGAATTTAGCAGGATATAGGAGCTAAATGGTGGCCTTCTGATATATAAAATAATTGAGGATTAAGATAAAAATTATGGTCTGCCATTATCTATAATTGGTCATTTCATTTTTAAAAAATAAAAATGAATACTCTTCCTCAACTGCCACAGTGGTGACAAGTATGAACTGTTATTTTATCATAAAAAAAAAGCTAGTTTTCAAAATCTCTCTGAAGTTAACTCTTTCATTCACCACAGATTCCCTCCTCCTATAACTATGCATAAAATAATTCTTTTTTAGAGAGAGTCGGGGAAGTATACATAATGTTTGTTCCCCATCCCCACCTTATACCTGTTTGGAAGATGGAAAGGGACTAAATGCTATTGCTAGCATTGTTTCAGGTAGATTCCACTTAGTTTAACTGGAATTTAAGACTACCCTCTATTCCAACTTCTTCTCTCAGAATTTCATATATATATAGCAGAGACTATCCTTAGCAAAATCAAAACATTTTGTGATTATATTACAGTACTTAATGATCTTACAATAACATATACTTATAAAAATGGTTCATGGC
>NW_017728992.1:36164018-36173367 GCF_001723915.1 Gavialis gangeticus
ATTCCACTTAGTTTAACTGGAATTTAAGACTACAGCAATATCCTAGTTTGGGCATCTCAGAACTTTGGAGGAATTTGGATCACAATCTAATATTCAGTGCGGCTTAAGGCCATTTCTACATTGGACCTTTTTGAGCTTTATCATGGATATGGGATCACCACAGGACACACTGAATGGAAGGAGTATAGAGAAGATGCCTCTAACATGGGTATTTTATGTTCTTAGTGAATAAAACTGAAAGAAAAATGGTCACCAAGCAGCAAGTAAAAGCTTTCTATCCCAACATTTGGTCTTAAGAAAAAAGTCACAAAAGTATTTTAAATATATGATGGCTTCAAAAAATTGTAAGGAAAGATCACCATTTCATGCAAGTAGAACAGAAGTGGGTCAGAGCTAATTTTAAGTCTAGTTTGCCTTTAAATGTTATGGCTTAGAGGGAATCCTCTATGCACAGATCTCTCCCTCCCTCTATAGACAGAAGGCAGGAATTGGCCATCTCTTTGAAACTGTCCTGCCTATTATCTGAACAGAAGGCTTTCCACTACTGTCCCCTGGAATTTAGGGTTGTGAGGCTGGAACTAAGACAGGGTGGGGAACATGTACTGTTCACCCAGTAACAAATGAAGAGAAAAAATAACTGCATTTGCAGGATGAAGCTCCTAGAGGATATTTCAATAAAGACATGGAGTACCCTCTAGTCTAGGGAGGATCCCTTAAGGGATGCTGGTGCAAAAATCAGGCAGGGCATCCTTGGAATTGCAATTACAATAGAGTAATGCATGTATAACTAATAAGTTTTTCAAAGTCTGTCTTAGTTTAACTTCCTTTAACTAGTTTCTGCAGTATAACAAAGTTGTATGTAAGTTTTAAGTACAGAATCAAGCCACTCATATGTGAGTGACTATGTTAATGCCTCTTGTAGGTATTCCCAGTATGAAATAGGCATTTCAGAAGCTTTTAAGAGTAAGCTGAGTGTTCATGCAGTTAATAGAATGTACTGTGCCTTCTCTCCTGGGTGTTTATTAGACATCACAGGTGACTGTAAGTAACTTTCCAATAATATAATTTAAAGACACTTTTACTGCATTCTATTTGGGGCCATACATTTTCATTCCAACTTTTCATGATATGTTGCCAAGATTGAAAATGTGTAATGCAGATTGCTCTCTGAGATAAAGCTATTGGAGCAAAGCAGGACTGTAAATGTTTCAGATGAAGGTATATTGATGATACCTTTTTTTGGCTGCCACTGATGTTCATCACATGCTGTATGTCGTTTTTTTGTTTGTTTTTATTCTTCCACCTTCCCCCCAATATCAGAGGTACAACCCAGATTAATGATTGCACCTTGGCTCTGTGTTCAATTATGTGGAACTTGTGCAGGGGCCCTTTAATAATCTCAAAGTCACTGGGGAGTAAAAATGCTAGAGTTATTCTTTCAATATCATTAGTACAATAGTCTTTTTTTATAGAATTTATTTTGCAAGCGATTATTTTCACTATAGGCCATTAGCTTCCAATTAGCTCTAATACACATTTTGCAAAACATTATGTTGCCTTGGTTGTGGAAAGCATAGATAAATTCCAAGCACTACACAGATGTAATAGGCTCTGCTGCATTCTTAAACACTTGAATGGAAAGATTCACAGATGTCTTTGAGGCTTATTAGGAGTCCCTATCTTCTTCTTTGTCCATCCACAGTAGTGGTGCAATAGAACTAGATATACAATTTCAGTTTATGAAATAGATACAAGTTTAGCCACAGGAACAGGAAAACAGACATTTAAGAGCCACCATGAGTAGGAATCTTGTAATATAATACGAGTCAGTGGGACATTTATTTTTAGTTCATTTGTTATATATACTAAAATGCTCAGGTTAGAACCTGGCTCCACGTAAAATGACAGTCAGATTGCATGCAGAGAAGAGATGGCTAAAAAAGGTGAAAGCCCTCCATACCAGATCACAAAAGGTGGTACATCAGCAGGTACCATCTGGTAATCCCCAAAAATGGATTACCAAGGTTATTTATCCTTTGGATACAGGAAGCTACCATAGCACACGCATGAAGCAGAAGAGAAGTGGACAGAGGAGAGGGAGAGGGAGGTGGGAGGGGGAGAGAGAGAGAGACGGTGAGAGTGTTAGCCTGAAGTCGGGCAGAAGGTGAGGCAAGTGGAACCTTGCCCTGCTTCTCACTCTACTACCTCTCAAGCATGGCAGCTCTACCCCTGTCCTTGTGACTTTAAAAATCCACATTCCCTCCCATATTACTTTTATGTGTATCAATTAGTTATTCAGTTTCTTGTGCAGTGGGAATATTGAATCACTATTTTTCTCTACTTGTTTGCACATCTGGGTAATCACCATAGCAACCAGTATAAGCCAGGTGTCTGTTCAAAAGAATTCTATCTTCCCAGCTCACTCACTAAATTCATTACCTTAATTACTAAGCTAATACCAAACTAAAACAAGACTGAACTAAAAGATAAAAAAGCATACTTTTTTATTAAAAACTTAATAAGCAAAAGCTGTATAATATGGAAATGACAACAAATGTATAAATTAGCTAATGCATAAGATATACAATTTATGTAAACATAATGTTATAATCCCATATATGTGACAGAAAAGAGCAAAAGCATTCCACAAAGCCTAAATATTTCTCCCTATTACTCACCAAATCTGTTTCCATCACTACAGCAAAATTATTCTGATGATCATGGTAAGCAGGATAGGGCCCTGTGGCTGCAACCATAATGTAAATTATATCTATTTCCCTTTTACTCTGTGAGTCACACAAAAAATTACCCTGTATCAGAAACTGACTTTATAGAAAGAGACTAAAATAATGAAAATATGTAGACCTAATCCAGTGCTCGTTGATGACTTCATTAAACTGTGGGTTTCCTATGATAAAGTAATAACATTTGCATTCACTGCTGAACTGCAGATGAAATTCCAGAGTCTTAGGCTGTAAACAGATGTTGCATTTCTCCCAAGAAGAAAAACCCTTTTGTTCTAGGATCCTACAGATCTTCACACACATTGTTCACTTCAAGTACCTGTGAAGTATACAGGATAACATTTGAAAACATTTTTTCCCAAAACATCTCTGTGCATGTCTGTAAATTTATTGTAGCTCATTGAACTTAATTGAGGTGCATTACAGGAATAAGCCTGTTAATCTATGTACTTTCTCCCTGGCCACCTACTGGCAGAGGACCAGCCATGCATCTTGGAAGGGCCATGTGTGTAAAAGGCTGTGATGCTCCGGGTTAGGTCCAAGTAAAACCCTAGGACAACCAGAACTGCCTCAAATGAGATGTCTGTTTACAGCCTTAGTATTCTGTCCTTGATACTACCGTGGCAGATGGCCCTCTAGTACAAATTAGCCTAGCTCCTGTGAGCTCAGCAGAGCTGTTCTGATGGACAACAGTTGAGGATTTGGGTTTATTGTATTTCTTTTCCATATTGCTTCTAGATAGACATCTGCTAGACACTTTCCTCTTCAGAATTGTATGAAACTATTCCAATATTCTATTTGTCTTGAACTAATACCATGACAGAATTAAGGTTGTATAAAATTACTTAGTATTACAAAAATATCCCAATGTTTTGTTTTGTATAGTAATGAGACAGAAGCAAAACTAGCAGAGTTTGTGCCTTGGGAAAAACCCAACTGGAGAGTGCGTGGTGGGAAATACCAAGCACCAAGGGCGAGAGTAGCATCTTACCTTCTTTGGGGACTCAAAAAATCCCTGGCTGCTGCTGTCATGCTGCAGTCTGCCAGCTCCTGTTGCTAATAAAACATCAGTACAGTTTTCCTATTCACTGCTCCTGCTGCAGCAGCAATGGCACAAAGCTTCTGCTGCTGTTGCCATGGCACAGATTTCCTGGGCTGTCATCATTCTGGTGCCCCATTAATTTGGTGCCTGTGGCTGGTGCCCCATGCACCCAATCCAAGCTATAATATTGTAGTAGGATATATAACATCTACCTTACTTCTGCTTTCCTGTGTGTGAATTATATATGTATTATATAAAACACTCTATAGTAGGGTTGGAGTGTAGTTGTAGCCATGGTGGTCCAGGAAATATGTTGAAAAAGCCCAAAATGTGTCCAATAGCTCTCCCAACTATATTGGTCCAATAAAAGATGGCATGAAAAATCCCTCCCTTTTGTGTAAACCAGACCTTTAAGTCATATTCACATATGCTATGCTATATTATCAGATCTATGACTAGAATCCACACCACCGGTGGGATATATATATTCCAAAGGAAAATGTATGTATTTTAGAAGAAATGTATAAGTATTCACACCACTGATTAGACAGATAGCTAGATAGATATTGATTGAATATATATTGGTGGATATATTGGTGGTTACAGCTTGGCCAGCACCATGTACCTGTCAGAGAGTGTGCTACCTTCTCAAGATACTCACCCACCACAATTTAATAATATTCATGTAGAATTCTCCCCAGAAAAAGAAAACCAGCTCTGCTGTCAAGGCTATCTTTAATAATCCAAAAATAATTAGTTATGGCCTGGAGTGGGGGGCTTCTCCAACCCCTATACTCCCCACCACAATTCTCTGGTTAAGGGCTCCTGCTGTTAAAGCATCACAGACGGGAGCTAAACAGTACCTTCCTGATTGACTTCCAGGAATTCTCTGCAGTCCATCAGTCACAGAAATAAAGAAATAAGGGCAGCTGTGCCCTTTACCCCTTGCTTCCACTGATCTCCAGCATAGGGTCTCTCCTTTCACTATTCCCTGCATCCTTTTTAAATTCTACAAATTACTTACAAATTATGTGTAACTGGTAAGATTAACATATTTAGGTCTTGCCTTTCTCAAATTATAAATTAGATCAGTTAATTTGTTAGATATCCTAATTTTCATTATAAATGTAGTTCATTGTGCTCCTTAAGTTCGTTAAATTCTTTAAAGTTTCCTCACTTCTGTCTTCTTTCACGTCATTTCTGGAAACAACTGGAATTTGGGCTTGCACTTAAAAGGGTGACTTTGTAAAGATCAGTGTAATTTGGCGGAGGATCAGAGATGAAATTGAAATGCTTATGCTGATGATCCCCTTCTTCTTAAATAAAAAAGGAACCTATTGCTGTGGCTGTATGGAATTGCAAACACTCAGCAAACTCAATATCTATTCTAGAAAATTACACATATTCTTTTGACTGTTATGTAATATGCATGATTTATTTTAGTTTAAGCTTTCTCCTTGCTTTGTACACAACTAGTGTTTCCCCCAAAAAACACCTTTTTCTGTTATCTAACAATCTATCCTTCTCAACATAATATGGAGGGGCAAGTCCTGCTTGCTTCATCTTCCCAAATATTATTGTGCAAGTAAAAAGGTAAGATTTGCTTCTGAACATTTTGTGAAAACCACTCTACTGGTATGACATTTCTAACATTTAGACATGTGTGGCAGATGCATATGAAATTGGTGGTATGTTGGATTCCTCTCCTAACAAAGACAATAGCAATAATTTTTTTTTCAAAGGCACACTTTTGCTATCACTTCTGTAAGGTACTCTTATGGCTCCCATCATTTGAGGACCTGCCCCTTGTCTCACAGAAACTCTGTAGTTGAGCACCTAAATACAGATTTTTCAAGTCCCAAACTAATACACTAACTAGAATTGTCCCCTGTCCTTTTGGTTTCTTATTAAAGGACAGATGTATCATCTAAAGGGCTTGCTAAAGTGACAAAAATCTTTTAAAAGTTTCAGGCTGCACCATAAAAGTGACCGTATAACATGGGGATGGGATATGTAAGAACATAGGTGACTGGTAGGGGAGGTACGGGGGGGGCACATGCCCCCCTTCCCTCCCCCCACCCAAGATTGCCTGATGCCAACACCACTTCTGGCTTTTGCAGGCAGTCACTGCTCACCATGCCACCACCACCACCAGCTTCTGCAGGCAGTTGCTGCTTGCCACCCCTCCACTGCTGCTGCTGGCCTCTGTGGGCGGTTACCACTCACCACCTCGCCACCAATGCCACCCACAAACTGTGCCCTTCCAGTTTCAGGAGGCACCAGTCAACACGTATAAGAATGAAGCCTGTGGTAAGTGTACAGTGGCTAATAAGGTAGCTATAAAGATTATGATGATGGTAAGAGAATGATCAGAGAAAACAGAACTTGAGAGATGGTTCCATAGTTGTAGGCATCAGAGAAATGAAATGAAATGAAATGTCATTTCTGTAGTTTATAATTTGTAATACATTTGTAATGTCTTGTTATGGACAGCCCAGGGTGCTAGGTGGCACAACATTGCACCGTTGGTTTCCTTTTTTGTGTACAAGGCATGAATATAACATGAGTATGTTACATTCTACATATCTGTATAGTACCATTCACTCTATTTTACCAATTTTAAAGTCCTTTTCTTGTTATTGAAGACAGGGTACCTTTTCTTTTCCTTGGTACAAGGGTAAGAAACTGTTTTCTTGTTTTAGAAGATGGAATCTCTAGTGGCCAATAGGAGTTCTGCCACTTTCTTGAGGTGGTGTAGTAGGGTTAGAGTATTGTTGCTGTTTTGATGATGCCAGGAATAAACTGAGGGAAAGACATGAGAGAGGGCATTTTGTACCTGCAAGCTCCTCTAATATTTCTCACAAATATATAGTTGTCCAATAAAACATATCACAAAAATAAAAGCCCTTGCTTTTCACATTTTCTTGAGAGCAAGAACAGACATTTTAGATGTCAATAATGTTTAAAATTCATGTTAAGAGGCCTAGTTTTCTGGTACAGGGATGAAAAGTAGAGTCTTGAATGTACAGAGTAAGAAGAAAAATTAACTGAGAAATGTATTGAAAAGCTGTTGAATGATGTAGTATACTATATATATCTCTCTCTACTAATTCTGTAGTTTTGAAAATAAAATTCTGAGAAATGTCCTTAATAAATGCTGTATGACCCATACCCCTGACTGATCATACAGCAGTAAAAGTCTCTGAATATTATGCTATTTTTGCTGTTATTTTTTGCTACTAGAAGGCAGCCTGATCAGCACTACAACACTAATACCCTTTGAACCTCTTTGTTCAGAGCTGATCTCAGTATTTAGTACTGAAGAGTGAATGGGATTAGCAAGTAATAGGGGAACAATTACTTAGTCTACATATCCACTGGTTCAAAATGCAATGTGTAATGAAGTTCAGCTAGCTACTCCTCTCCATAACTGGTAATAGTGGCCACCAAGCAACACTAAAGCAGTTAATGGAGAATGTGGCCGAAAAACTATCAGGAATACAATTTTTTACTGAGCACAGCCTCTCTAAATGAAAGCTAGCTTGGGTATGCCTACTTGTGCTGCAATCACATGCTCCAGTTGAAATATAAACATAGCCTTTGCCTGACCCTGGCTCAAGGAGTACAATGGAAGAAGGCTGTCCTCTTGCTCCCTACTAGCCCCAAGATTGGACAACATTGTTCCGTATGTATTGCAGAGGCCATATGCAAAATTATGTAATATAGTATAGATTTTCTATATGTAATTTGAAGCATAAGGAAATGTTCAATAACATTTTAATGAAATTCTAAACAATAGGCAAATTCAGAATAGGCCTTCACATTTAATCTAAACGTTTTGTTCAAATACAGCAATCAAAAAAGAAGTTTTCAGTGTTCATTCTTTATCTTCTTGAATAAATGAGGGGCCCCTGT
Source organism: Gavialis gangeticus (assembly GCF_001723915.1). Taxonomy (NCBI): domain Eukaryota; kingdom Metazoa; phylum Chordata; order Crocodylia; family Gavialidae; genus Gavialis; species Gavialis gangeticus. The sequence continues at coordinate 36,171,720 of NW_017728992.1, forward strand.
ATAGTATGTGTTATGAGACTATGCAAAACTAATTATTACCTTTCTGAAGCAATATATGAATATCCCAACAGCCAATACTGTGGAAAACATATCATGTAGCGTCTAACAAATAGCCTTAAGGGCCTTCATAATTACTGACAGGGATATTACAACTGACAGATTTGAGCCGTATGCTACAGAATAAAAAGAAATTATTGTAGGCTAAGTTAACAATTTCTCATTTATATTTACACGTTTGACAAATCAGACAACTATTATGTTGCAAGAAATGATCTGTTTTTGTTACCTTTCAAATGGAGATTGATGGTTCAAACTAGTGTGTTTTCCTTTCTAACAGGAGGGTACCTGACTTCCTGCAGAGAGAGTCTTGTGAGTCTTTCAGAAGTATAAAGCTATTTGTTAAAAGGCTTCCAGTCCATTTACTGAGACATGTTTCTCACTCGTAGTGTAGCAAAATATTTCAATTAAGCACACCAAGCATACTATAAATTATTTGTTAGTAGAACTGCATGAGGAATAGGTTTCCTATCCCCTTTTTTTGGATGGGATTTTAACTTTTCTTCTCTTTCATCTAGGTATAAAGAAAAACATTTAAAATAGCTCAGGTTGCAGGGAGGAGAAGGGGAGAGAACAGATTGAGCTAATCATCTTTAGATTTTAGAATGATAAAAAAATAATTCAAAATAAAAAACTGGAACTTGTTCATTTAAAAATGATGAAATGGAACACTTGGATAAATTCAAGTTTTATTTTCTAAACTTGGGAAATTGTTTAAACCAGACTTTTCCCCATAAATAGTTTTCATGTCAATTAACTGGATTTCTTCAACCAAAAAAGTCAAAATATTCCCAACTTTCTCTAACTTTTGTTGTGATATGTAAAACATCTGATTGATGTACAAGCTTGTATATACCATATAAAGCTTCAGAAATGTAATTATCAAGGAACAAATGTTGTCTCCCATGCAAAGTCAAAGTTAAGTGATTTTGAGAAGTTATTTTTTCACATCTCAGCATGTCATAGGCAGGGTTTTGCTGTCAGCCCAAGCTGTGGAGCTACTCTTTCACTGTTGTTGCTTTTTCACGCTTGAATTTCCTATCCAAACCCATGTGTGCCTGTTAAAGTCCCTGTATGTGCTAGAGCATGTTGCCCTGTATTATGGAAGCTCCTGGGAGTAAGTTTTACTTCTAGTTACAGAGATGTAACCCAGCTAGTTGAAAACTAGGAAACCTATACTTGTCTTTGTGCCTATGTGTTGTACTATTGATGATCACTGCTGGCTTTAGAAAGATTTAAGCTTTACCTTATATTTAATACTTTATTCCAGTGGCTGCACCTGGCTTCAAGTGCTGAATAAACTCTTATCAGTGTGTCATTAAATGTAACACATATAATAACTCTATGGAATACTGTATGGTATTAAAGTTAGAACATCTTCTGAGCAGTTGTGTGCTAAGGCTAGGTACAGGCATTAAAAAAGCCCGAGGTAGAATTGATCCAAGTTACAGTTTTCTGTAAACATCCTAGTTTAGAAATTGGTACTGAACAGAAAACATGTTCACCCTTTGTTGGGGAGATCAGCAGGTTGGGGGAGCACCTGCATGCCTCCCACTAGGTCCTATGGATCCCTCAAATTACTAGACGATAC
>NW_017728992.1:36173452-36177659 GCF_001723915.1 Gavialis gangeticus
TATGGATCCCTCAAATTACTAGACGATACAGACCACAGCCAAGTGCCTGGGCCACCTCCAATTGGCTGCCAGTCGTGGGTGAGCATGCCTCCCTCTCCCTGCTCTGTCATCTGTCAACCACAGGCAGGCAGTGGGGGGAGGGGCAAGAAAGGCATCTGTAGCCCTCCATGAACCCCATCCTGAAGCACCCTATGATCTATACACAGACCTGACACAGAGCCACGAAGAATACACACAAGCAAGTTCAGCACCATGGAGCTCAACTAGGCTGCTGGACATGAGCTAGCATCCCCTCTTCCCCCGCTGTCTGTACTGCCTGCCTGTGGCTGACAGATGACATGATAGGGGAGGTTCACCCATGCCCAGCAGCTCAGTCAGGTTCTGTGGTGCTGCAGCAATTTGCAGGGGTTCTCCTTTGCTCAGTTTCATGTCTGTATGTACACTGTGGGGTGCTTCATGATGGGGTTCATGTAAGGGTGCCTCCCTTTTCTCCCTGCACTTCTTGCTTCTGGCTGACAGCTGGCTGGAGGCAGGGCTGCAGAAAGGGTCTGTGCTGGAAAGAGTCCATGTTGACTCACCTCTGTGATAGCTCAAGGGTGGGACCCACTGGCACTCAGCTGGAGCAGCCATGTGTGGGGTGAGTGCTTGTGCACCTCCCTATGAGGTGCATCTAGCTGAGGGCTGGAAAGGAGCCTTGGAGGCTGGAGGATGACAACCTAAGATGAATCAGTAGGGGAACTGGTACTGAAGTTTGATGCACTGATTAAGTCAATTAAGTTTGTGTGCACATGGAGCCAGATCTATCTTAGACCAGGTTCCACCATTTTTAGACCTGTCTATGTGCCACACTTCTGTTGTGTTACAGGTTTAGATCAGTTTCTGATCACTTAGGTAATAAAAGTGTTATGTTTGTACATGACCTGGGGGTTAAAACAGTCTCTGACCCATGCAGCTCTGACTTACCACAAGAGTGCTGGCTACCAGGGGTGAAGGTAGGAGCCAGGACACCAGGGTCCTATTCCTGTTTTTGAGGCAGTTAAAGCAGGCTATGCCACCATATACTTGGGGCTGCTTCCCCTTGCCATAAGTGAGGAGGGCGAGTGGTACATCATAGTATACTGGAGGATGACAGACTGCTAGTTTTATGTCCTTGGACCAGACTGACATTACCACAACATGAGCTGGGTAGCACAACCCAAAGATGCTCCTTGCTTTAAATGGCGTAACTTTGTAATGCTCTGAAGCATGCATTTTCTGGCTTTAACATGCACACTCTTGCATCTTAAGTGCTGCATCTTAAGTAACATGGCCCAAGGGTAAAGTGTTACAAGACCCTAAGAGATCTAGTTGTACCTACATTTTGTATTGCAACCAATTACCATGATAAACGTGAAAGGAAGTACACCAGCCCATCCCTGAGTTTTGTTGACAAGACAAATTATTTTTAGATCAGTCTGGTAACTGTATTTTTGCTGTCCCTGATCCATGTTGTGGATTCCATTTGGATTGATGTTTTCTTCCAAGTCAGTGGCTGCCTTTACAGCTCTCAAATTCCTCAGTTCAGATAGCACTGGTGTCTCTAGAATATAGCAGAACTCAAAATATGTAGAAGCAGATCTGTCTTTAGAATGATGATAAGGACAAGCGTTATATAATATAAAGATTGATAAGAGGAGGGAGAGCAGAAGACCTGATATCTCACCATAACAGTTGATAGAATGTGACTGAAAGTATGGAGCATACCGTGGAGTGACTGAACAAATTAAGGAATGGCAAACATTATTTGGTCTCAGAGAGAGAAACATAAAAGGGTCAGAGAGGGTCTAAAGAAATATCTCACTAAGCTAAGTGATTGGGCAAAAATAATGGCAGGTCACCTTCAATGTTGAAAAGTGCAAGGGCATGCACCCAGGGAAAAATAGCCTCAACTATATATACATGATGTTAGGTTCTGAACTAGCTATTACAACTCAGAAAAGAGACCTTGGAGTCACTGTAGATAGTTCTGTAAAAAAAATCAGCTCAATATGCAACAGCAACAAAAAACCCAAATGCTTAGCTATTTTTATGATGAAAATAGAAAACAGAGAAAATCAGCATGCAATAATACAAATGAGGGTTGTTCGAAGCTTTGGTCACTGATTCAATTTGGCAGTGATTTGGCCCAATTCAGTGGCCAAATCTGCAAATTGAATCAGGAGACCCTTTAATCTCTCTGAATCAAATTGGAACCCTCTGAATTGATTTGGAGAGATTCGGAAAGACACGATGATTTGGACATAGATACAGCTTTAGATGTTTTTTGTACATACCTCAAGGTACCAGGCAGCTCATGAATGCTGGGGAAGATGGAGCATCCCACAGGAATGTGTGTGTGTGCGGCGGGTCTCCCCAGTGCACTCAGCAGCAGGCCTGGAAGTAGATCAGGAGCACTTCCAACCCACTTCTGCGTCCACCAGGGAGTGCACTGGGGGTCCACTGTGGAGCATGCAGGGGGCCCCCTCATGCTTCTCTGGCTTGGTGACTGGTGCCTCCTGGGTCTGGGAGGGCACCTGGGGTCCCCTGTGACTGGTCACTGGGCTGAAGGAGCATGTGGGGGGGGGCAGCGTGCTCCCTGGCAGATCTGGAAGTGGATCAGAAATACTTCTGGTCTATTTCTGAGTAAACCGCCAAGTACGTGAGCCCCCTCCCCACCCCCCCGACACACACACAGTCTTGTGGGATGCTCCATCCACCCCACCATTCATCATTCATGAGTAGTGCCTGGTACCTCAGGTATGTAAAAGAAACATTTTAAGCTGTGTTTGTGGCAGAATCACTGATTCTCCAAATCAGCATCAAATCTTCAGATTTGGATTTGACCAAATCAAACTGGGGACAGTGATCCAACTCAACAAATCGAATCACTGTCCCTGATTCAGGCCAAATCCAAATTGAACACAGCCCATTTTAAACACCCCTAATACAAATCCATTGAGCTTATCATGAATACTGTGTGCAGTCCTGGTCTCTGCATCACAAGAAGGATGTGGTTGATTTAGAAAAGGTACAGAGAAGGGTAACTGTAATGTTGTGGGGCATGGAACACTTGCCATGCCAGGAGAGATTAAAGAAGCTAGGACTCTTCAATTTAGAAAGGAGAAGGGTGATGGGGGAATATGACAGAGGTGTGTACTCTATACAATCATCAGAAACATGCATACATGCAGGCACGTGGGCTTGCAGCAGCTCAAATAGTAGTGGCACAAATTTGAGGCAGGAATTTTTGCCTCAGTGCTCGTGCCCGGACATGTACTTTGGTGTAGGGCAAGTTGTGCCACTTCGGACAAAATAACCTTCCCCAACTCTTCCTAGAGCTACAGCAAAAGGGAGCTTGAGCCTGGAGCAGTATAAAAACCTGCTCTGTGCTGGCCCCAGCAAAATAAAAAGTTGCCTTGGCAAGTAGCTCAGGGCTAGTTGCTCTCAGGAGCTTCTGGGGCTTGGCTGCTTGGTATCTGGGGACATGATCCCCATGTGCCAGTTGGACTGCTGAAGCATCTCTAACAGAGAGTTATCTGTACCTTTTACCCACTGTAGCAGTCTGTCAGTGATATAACCTGCTGCTACCTGTAACAGTATGTGGCCCCAAGGCTGCATGCTTGCCAGACCCAGATGAGGACTGCACAGCCAGTAGAGGCATCTGCCCCTCTGGGCCAGCTGCCAGTGGGCTGTGACTGCACAGGTGGCCTTTGTGAGGCACTACTGCCATATGTGCCGCTGCCCTGCCATCTGGGCAGCTATCACCTGGAATATGTTCTCAGTGTGGTGGCCTGCTTTGATCCCAGGTGCCAGCTATGAGCGGGCTCCTCTGCCTGGGTCCTGCCACTTTCCTCCCTAGCAGGAATTCTGGTGTTCCCTATTTAAAAACTGCAAAATCTCTGATTTAAAAAAAAAAATGTCAAATTCACTCTTTAAAATACCACTAAATCAATGTTCTTCCAATTAAAACAAAAGACCACTACACATGCGTGCACACACACACACACACACACTATATATATACAGAGACAGAGACCAGTTGGCCAATGTTGTATTGATTATATTTACAATTTTAAAGCAGTTTGGAAGCCTACCAGAGTCTCTATCATCATAAAAAGTAAATTCTAATATCTATATGTTCTGATGTTTGCATTTGGTTTTCTTATCATAGAACAAATAGAGCTCCCCT
>NW_017728992.1:36177875-36179365 GCF_001723915.1 Gavialis gangeticus
GGGGGGGCTGCTCAGGAGGGGTAGGTCTCCTGCTTCCACACAGCACACTGACTGCCTCCCACAGGGCCACAGCCCTGCCCCCCTGCAGGGCCCACATGCCTCCCACAGCTTACCCACAGTAGCAGTGGCCAACAGGGCACTCGGGGCCTTCTGGCACAGCCCCTCAATGCAGCGCGGGGTAACGTGGTTCGACTCTGACTTCCTGGCACCTGCACTGCCTGTGCCACATCACTCAGGTCTGGCCTGGCTCAGTGCAGAGCAATGCACCTTCAGGCAGCTCCATACCACTTAGACTGTCACGCAAGGCCCTGCACTGCTTGTGGGAACCACTTGTCACACCAGGCTGGGTTCTGCAAGCACAAGCACTGTGTACCATTGGGCTGGGCCAGTCCCATGTGTGCAAGCCCTGACCCAGTAAAACAGGCAGTCCCTGCAAGTGGCTCAGGGGCCTGTGTATCAGCTCGAGTGGCTTGGAGCTGCTTGAAGATGCACAGCCCTGTGCCGAGCCAGGCCAACCTGCACAACGTGGCAAAGGTAGTGCCGGGTGCCAGGCAGCCAGAGCTGAGCTGCGCTGTGCTGCCCTGCACCATGCGGTGGGGGGGGAGGGGGACTGTTCCAGGAGGTCCTGAGCACCCTGATGTCTGCTGCTACAGCTGGGCCCATGCAAGGGGGCATTTGGGCTGTGCAGAGGGTAGGCGGGGGAACTCACTCCTCCCAAGCTTCCTCTCTACCCTCTACTTACCCAGAATGGAGTCCAGGTTGCTGCATGGCAACCTGGACTCCAGGTTGCCATGCAGCACTCCATGCCTGCACTGCTGTTTGCCATGCACAGGCAGGCAGCGTGCTGCAGCATCTAGGCAAGGGGCATGCATAGAGATGCTCTAGCCAACTACCAGAGTGTCTCTTTGGAGGACCCGAGCCTCTGGTTGCCTCAAGGCATGGTCCTGGACTGTGATCTGCCCCACTTTTTTTCTGGGTTTTGGGTTTTTTTTTTAATACCTGGATATCCAGGTATCACATTTTGAGCCTGTGCTGCAAATATGCAGTGCGGGGACTGTTTTTTTGTTCTCAGAGTGCCTCTTGCCACATCTCAAACTGCTTTGAGATGTGGCAAGAGGCATGTGATGGCTTGTCTGGGATGGCTTGTCCCATTAAGGGTATGTACAGGTAAGCAGGGAACTGTTGTTTAAGTCGCAGAATGCCACAACTAGGGAGCACCCAGTGAAATTAGTGGGAGTTAAGTCTAAAAATAACAAAAGAAAGTACTTTTTTATACAACACATACTTAACTTGTGGAATCCATTTGCTACAGGAAGTGGCAGAGGCAGATATCATAGCCAGATTCAAAAAAGGACTTGAAAAAGGCATGAATGATAGATCTATTAATAGCTGTTGAGTAGAATGGTTGGAGATGGTTCTTCTGGCATCTCTAAACCAATAGATGGTGGGTGCTGGGAGGATAATGAATAGGTAATAGATAATGATAATGT
>NW_017728992.1:36184365-36184744 GCF_001723915.1 Gavialis gangeticus
ACACTATATATATACAGAGACAGAGACCAGTTGGCCAATGTTGTATTGATTATATTTACAATTTTAAAGCAGTTTGGAAGCCTACCAGAGTCTCTATCATCATAAAAAGTAAATTCTAATATCTATATGTTCTGATGTTTGCATTTGGTTTTCTTATCATAGAACAAATAGAGCTCCCCTTGACCCCTTCACTAGGATATGGGTACAGCTGCCCGTGCAGCCACAGCTCCTGCCAACAGGTCTGATTCTAACTGGCAGCTGGGCATGATGAGTGTCTGATGGGGATGTGGGGTTTGCAGGGTTAGGTGTGAGGGGATGTGGGTGGATGTGTGGGTGGTTGTGGAAGCATGTGGGAGGGGTGGGATGTATGGGCAGGTGG
>NW_017728992.1:36185059-36210611 GCF_001723915.1 Gavialis gangeticus
GTTCTGCAAGCACAAGCACTGTGTACCATTGGGCTGGGCCAGTCCCATGTGTGCAAGCCCTGACCCAGTAAAACAGGCAGTCCCTGCAAGTGGCTCAGGGGCCTGTGTATCAGCTCGAGTGGCTTGGAGCTGCTTGAAGATGCACAGCCCTGTGCCGAGCCAGGCCAACCTGCACAACGTGGCAAAGGTAGTGCCGGGTGCCAGGCAGCCAGAGCTGAGCTGCGCTGTGCTGCCCTGCACCATGCGGTGGGGGGGGAGGGGGACTGTTCCAGGAGGTCCTGAGCACCCTGATGTCTGCTGCTACAGCTGGGCCCATGCAAGGGGGCATTTGGGCTGTGCAGAGGGTAGGCGGGGGAACTCACTCCTCCCAAGCTTCCTCTCTACCCTCTACTTACCCAGAATGGAGTCCAGGTTGCTGCATGGCAACCTGGACTCCAGGTTGCCATGCAGCACTCCATGCCTGCACTGCTGTTTGCCATGCACAGGCAGGCAGCGTGCTGCAGCATCTAGGCAAGGGGCATGCATAGAGATGCTCTAGCCAACTACCAGAGTGTCTCTTTGGAGGACCCGAGCCTCTGGTTGCCTCAAGGCATGGTCCTGGACTGTGATCTGCCCCACTTTTTTTCTGGGTTTTGGGTTTTTTTTTTAATACCTGGATATCCAGGTATCACATTTTGAGCCTGTGCTGCAAATATGCAGTGCGGGGACTGTTTTTTTGTTCTCAGAGTGCCTCTTGCCACATCTCAAACTGCTTTGAGATGTGGCAAGAGGCATGTGATGGCTTGTCTGGGATGGCTTGTCCCATTAAGGGTATGTACAGGTAAGCAGGGAACTGTTGTTTAAGTCGCAGAATGCCACAACTAGGGAGCACCCAGTGAAATTAGTGGGAGTTAAGTCTAAAAATAACAAAAGAAAGTACTTTTTTATACAACACATACTTAACTTGTGGAATCCATTTGCTACAGGAAGTGGCAGAGGCAGATATCATAGCCAGATTCAAAAAAGGACTTGAAAAAGGCATGAATGATAGATCTATTAATAGCTGTTGAGTAGAATGGTTGGAGATGGTTCTTCTGGCATCTCTAAACCAATAGATGGTGGGTGCTGGGAGGATAATGAATAGGTAATAGATAATGATAATGTAATAGATAATGAATAGATCACTCGAGATCTGTGCAGTTTAAAGCTCTCCCTCTAGCATCCACTCCTGCTATTGTTTGAGACAACTGGTCTGACCCAATACAGCACTTCTTTTGTTCTTAGGGAATTTTGTTTGTTTGGAAATATGGATCTGGGGATGGAAGAGGCTAGATACCAGAGTATGGAAAAGGTGGATCTCACAGCTACAATGCAGATACAGAGCAGGCATCTCAGACTTCTGAGGACAGTATCTTGGAAGGGGAATTATTTACAATTGATGACCAAATGTTGAGAAAAGGATTAAAGGTGGAGCAGCAAGTGAAATAAGAAAGGTCAATAAGATTTTAGTTTCCAACAAACATCCACGAAAATGATGATTAGAGAAACAAAAATAAACCAACCATTTGATATTTAATAACAATTTTTCTTAGAGGCTAAAAAAGAAATTCAGAATGTTTATCTTATGTGATATCCTTCACAAAGTGTTTGTACATAAGAATACATAATTTCAGTCACTCCATGTGGAGATACATATTTATCTACACAAGTCACCATTCTCATGTATAATTACTTAAGCCATTCAGACTCATGTTGGTTTTGCATATGGTTATGTTCCTGTATATAAACTGACACTGGTGGACCCCAAAGCAATTGTGACCTCATTACTTGCTAATTGATTTATAAATTGTATGGTACTGGAACTTGCTGAATCCATTTATTTTTAATTGATAGCAGAGGAAATGGTGACTGTTTGTGTTAGGGAAAAATGTGAGTGTAGCCCACCCATTTTTACCAGCTGTTCTTATTTTATTGTTTGTACTTATGTACAAACCATCAGATCGAAATCCCTTATGATTTTATGGAATTGCTTCATCCTCATAACACTGCTCTAAGGTAGTGAGGTTCTGTCATCCCCATGTAACAGAGACAACTGAGATCCAGAGAGAGTAACTGATTTGTTTAAATTCATACATGGATTTTATGACAGAAGAACAAAATGAAGTGTAGTTTAGCTCAGAATTCCATGATGCTCAAGGAACCAGAAATTAATTCACCTTATTCTTCTATATCCCTGCAACGCTAACAGTACTAAAAATGAAGAAATTGCTTATTTTTTTTCAAACAAGTGTTCTGATATGAAGCTAAATGTGCACACCATAAGGGAATCTGTTCAATAAGTAGGCAACTTATTGAATTGAATAAGAAAGGGATTTTTTTAAGCACTTGGTGTTTAGTTATTGGTGTTTAGTTAATACTTTTTATTGAGGTCAATGGCAAAACTGCCATTGATTTCAAGGAACACTGATTGTTCTATTTAGTTATTTCATAACATTATCACAACCTAAAGGTATAAATTAGCCCATACATTTTAAGAGGTTACTGAGCAGCTAATTATTTTTATTGTGCAGCTTAATACAGTTTGTATTTAAGAATCTGTATTGAAACTTGGATTCAATAATGCCTGTATTTTTAAAAAAGGCAATTCTGACTCCTGGCCTTAATAGTCAATAACTTTTAAAAACCTACTAACTTTCTCTGGTTGGCTATAATGTATAAATGAACATAGTTTATTTTAAAACTACAACCTTAGACAACAGTTTTGAGGTCTACTGCTTTTGGCTGTCTCTGATAACTTTCTCATATTAGGAATGGGTTCTGACTGGATCTACCCAGCCTGAAGGTATGCTTGTTTCTGCACTCAATTGTCTTTTCTTTATATCATTATCCTACCAGACACCTGAGGGACAAATGAGTCAAATCCTAGAATGAGCAAGCATACTTACGGGATGCCAACATATCGTAGTGACTGTATTTATACCTGCATCAAGCATTTCTGACTATGCTTAGTATGAGCTGGTTATTTCTACGGGTCTGAGCAAATTCTGGGAAGGATGTCTACTCATGCAGTAAATAGTGTTGCTGGATTTTTCTTTAATGTAAGTGGATGATTAAATGGAACAGAATCCATAGGAAAACACGTGGAGTTTGTTGGCTCTTTTATCTTTATGACCATCAGCATGATGGAATAAAAGTACACTAACTGGAGTTGATGCTGAGTTCATGGTACTACTTCCCACAACTCTAGTGTAATTAGAGATGATGTTCTGGTGGTAATCAGGCTCTATTCTGGAGAGGATATGGAACATGTTGCTCAGAAATTTGATCGGGTTCCAGTAAAAGCTGTGAAGTCAGTGAAGCATGACAAGAAATGTCTTCCTGCCATGCATGGGTTATAAAGTGGCATTGCGATTGGTTAGCTGTAGAAGCATAATACTTTGTATTTCAATAGGGTAGCATAAATTGGGAATATTTGCAGTGCTTTGAATGTCTGAAGTATTGCACAGTAGAACAGGTCCTGCCTATTATTATGATTGTGCCTCAATGCTCTAGAGAGAATGTGGATAGTGCATGCTAATCATATTTATTATTAACAGAATAATAGACTGATAAAATAAAAATGCTGGAATACTGCGAAGCAATTTGACATTTTAATGTGATATCTTATTACGGTGTTTACATTACTGAGTATTAGCAACATATTTTAGATGCTAAATTTGAAGCAGTTAAACTTTCAATAGTAAATTATAGTAATGAAAAGATACTGACATAAATAATTGTTATTTCAGCAATATGCTGGTCTGAGATGGTTTCATCGAGATTGTGTTTTCAGACCTGGATAAACAGGGAAATCAAACCATGCAGAAGTAAATCTGCTACAGAAGTACTGGCTATGTACTGAAACACTGGCAGGAGATGTCAGTCATGGAAGCTGTGGCAAAGGCAATTTCAAAGTGAAAGCATAATTTTCCTTATCAAAATCTGAAGAAAAGAGCTAAACAAGTCCTGTCAAAATGTTGAGAATTTTGCCATTTTCTACTGCAGTGCTCCCAAAATGCAGCAAGCACAAACTGTACATTAATAAAATGCAGAATCTCATTCTCCAAGCATTTTCCATGAGCGAAATGGTAACTTCACAGCTCGTCACCAGAGAAAACAGCTCCCAAATATGGCACATCATACTTCTCTAATAACTGCAGGGCCCAATCCTGTGAAAGCTAAAGGCACATATTTTAAAGCTACAGACTTTCGACTACAACATATTTAAAACTACAACTAAAACTTTCCACATTGCAAGTAGTCCTCTTGAGTTTACAGCAAACAAAAGTCACACTGAAAAAAGATTGGGTTTCAAGGATGACTGTCTGTCATCATTTCTAATGGTCATGACTTCACAGGTGAAAAGGTATATTTATTTCTTTTCTCCACTGTAAACGTGTTGAGTAATATCTTTGTGTTCTTCCTGTACTCGCCTGCCATGACTTGGATTTAATAAGAAAAGGAGGGAGATCAGTAAGTTGTTGAAGCCCGTGATCAATGAATAGCATCCAAATGTTACACGCTCAAATTATAGATTTATTTTTCTAAGTAGAAGATATAGTAATAGTAGCCTTACCAATTACTTCATAGGCGAAGGCAGTTGATTTGAAAGTGAGAAAACCCCCAACTGAAACTTTTAATGATACTTTGTTGAAACTAATCTAACTTGCTAATTGCCTCATTAGTGTAACACAATCCCCACGTCCTTCACTCTTCATCTGCAGCTTGTATCAGGAGTGGTTCGCTGCAGCTCCCACACAGCTCTTCTGGTTATTTTTTAAACATTTGTTGTCCCAGCAGGGTTAGGGACTTATCTGAAGCACTGTTTCCCCACATATTGTCCCAAAGACACCGTCTTTTATTCAGCTCTCTGCCAAGCCTGTTCCCACTGCCTCAGTGTCCCTCCGGACTCACCACAGCAGCACGATCCTTTGTATCAGCTTTTGTTGGGATCTGACCTGTTGAGTCTTCAGGTAGTCCAGAGCTTCCAACGTCCTTCCCAGCCACAGGTTAGACTTCTTTCTGTTTATCTCTCTCTAGGGTCTTGATTACCCCCATGTTCCACTTCTGGTGCCCGAAGGCAATCCGTAAATGTACCGCTGCTGGTTTTATCCCTGGTTTTTGTAGGCTTATCATCCAACCTGTTTCCAGGTGTGAAATCCTCTCTACCTGGCAGGGTGCATTCAGAGGTCACTCCTCCCAGAGTTAGCTCAAGTAACAGGGCTCCTGCTTGAGTCCCTGTTACATCCACTACTGTTGTCACAAAACAGAACTTGATACTTCTCGCTAGCAAAATGAGTCTGACTCAAGTGTGTGTCTGCACATGCCCTTATGGCACCATTGTTACTGCGATTAGCATGCACTTCCTTTAGGAAGTAGTAAATTACAGTTCAGTAACAGCCGTGCAGGAGGCGCATGGTTAGTTTTTTAGTGCTACATTGCTGTAGTGATGTGCTATAGTGAGGGAGCATGTCACCATGGTGACGTAGCTGTGGACTTACGGTTTGTGCCCACCAATTCTACGTTGCCATAGCAAGTTGCTACAGCAATGTAGCATCTTGTGTAGATGTGCCCTAATGTAAGATTTGACATTGGTAACCTTAGTTTTGGTTTGAGAGCCTTCTCTTAGAAAAATATGAGGAATCCAAATAAACAAAGAGTTATGTTCAGTATAAGAAAAAAGGTGTGCTCTGACTATAAACTATAGGAGAGGGCAGTGTAGCTCAGTTTAAATCACTTGGTCCCTTGATCTAGTCCAAAATTAAGATCCAAACAGATTTTTCTTAAACATGTATGTAAAGGGTGGCCATGTGATTTTGAGAAAACTCAGAGCTTCTCTATGGGTATCTAAGTCCAAGCACCATAACCAAATAAAATGAGAACCAGCTTTTGAGGGCAGCCCTGAATTGCAGCAAGGTAACTATACAGCACCGAAATTCTAACTGTGACTCTATGTTGGCACCCACAGAAAGCTAATATATTAACAAGAATCTCTCTCCTCCCTCCATCTGACCCCCTCCACCACACTGAATGAGATGCCTATATCTAAAATCAGGTTCAAATTAAGTTGTTACATCTCTCCCAGTTCTATCTTGGTTCAGTTTCCTCAAAATGTATTAAGGCCATGTAACACTGTGGTCTGTCTCTCTAAGGATGAACAGTCAGCCCTGTTAAAAAAGCCCAACTGCAGGCCATTTGGTTAATGTGGAAGTGTCCTACTGAGAGCTTTAAAAGTTTCTAGAGAGAAAGCAAGGGAGAGGAGGAAGCAAGCTGTAAAGTGAAGAGCTTCCTGTAGGGAGGGACCATGCTGCTGTGCTGAAGTCAGAGCAGAAAGGGGCTCTCCTAGTATCCAGGAGAGGACAGAAAGATTTTTTTTTTTTAATTTACTGAAAGATTGAATTTTGCTTTGGAATAGGTGCCAAGGCATTTCTAAGGGAGCAAATTCTCTTACAAATTTAACAGGCAAAGAGATCTGCTTACAGGCCACCAATTCACTTCTCAGAAGGTGATGAAGCCAAATTGCATGCCAGACTAGGATATTATTAGTGGTACCTAAATATCAAAAGGGTCTACATGCTATTACCCCATTCCTGAGGCATCCAACTTCCCTTTCTCATTTTTCTTCAGATATCCAGAAATCCCAGAATCTTCCATGTTGCTGGTATCTAATCTAGGAGTTAGAATAATAGAAAATAGGACTGGAAGGGACCTTAGTATGCCATCTAATCCAAGTGCCTGCCTGAGTTGGGATCATTGATATCCAAACCAGGGGTGACATGTAGGGGGTTCATGTGGGTACCCATGCATCCCCTGAGTGTGGCTGTGCACCCCCTGCAAAAAGGTACTGCCATTCACCTCTGGCTGCTGCTGATACTGCCAATGGCTCCTACGGGTGGTTGCCAATCCTGGTTGGCACTCCCCCTCCCCCCTCCCCGCCGCCAACAGTGCCAGCGGGACTCGCCCACTTACCACCACCAGGCTTCCGCTGCCACCACTGTGCTCCCACCGCCACCAGTGCAGCCATGCCCCCCCAGTGACTGGGGGCATGTGCCATTCATGATCCAAACCATCCCAGACAAATCCTTGTCTAACTACCTTTTACTGAAATTGGACAGGACACCCTGTTACACAACCACAAAGCACAGTAACCTGCCACAGGTAAAGCAGGGCAACATCAGTGGCAAATGTCCTGCTGCTGCAGGGGTTATCAAAATACACTTGAGCAATCAAAGGAGGGGTGGGGAGCAACACCCCCTCTGACAGAGGAAGGCAAACTCCCCCCTTTCCCCAAGTCTGCACCAATACAACCACGGAGTAAAATTCCTTCCTGATCCCAAATGTGATCAGTCTGATCCTGAGCAGGGGTGCTAGAACTCTAACCTCTAACCTGATTTGTTCATAGTAACATATCATGCCAAATTCATGCTGGCTACTCATGAGTACCCTTTACTTCTCCAGATGCTTGCAAAAGGACTTCCTTCAGTAGCTTCACAAGTACAGAGGTAAGGCTAGCCACCGTATAGTTCCCCAGGTTCTTCTCTTTCCCTTTTTTAAAGAGGGGCACTATATTGGTCCTCTTTCAGTCGTCTGATACCTCACCCATCTCCCACAAGTTCATAAATACATTTTGAAGGGTTCCAAAATCTCCTGTGCCACTTTCTTTAGTACCATGAGATTAAGTTCTTCAGGACCCAAATACTTGAATTCTTTCACATCAGTCAAAAGCTTTCTGTTTCTTTTATCTCATCCCTCAGCTTGTCAGCTTCCTTATCTAAATAATCCTTATTAGGTGTATGGTTACAATTTAATTTGTTGTGAAGACTATGACAAAGTAGGTGCTGAACATCTACATCTTTTTTACATCTTTTGTTAAGAGTTTTCCTGCTATTTAATAATGGACCCACAACTTCTTTTATACCTCTTTCTTCCTTAGCCAGGGAACAAATATATGTATTTTTGATGTACAAAACAATTCCACCAACTTTTCTTCCAAACCTGTCCCAGTGTGTAGCCCTCCGATGTTGATGTTTCAGTCATAAGAGTCATCTCTGTGATACCAATAATTTATTTCCCAGGCAGTGACCTCCAGCTCATCATATTTGTTCCCCATACTTCTCACATTTGTATGGTGCCCCCCCAACCCAGGAATCACCAGTCACCAGGCTGGGGGGGATGTGGGGGACAGGGGCAGTGAGCTCCCTGGCAGACCCAGAAGTGGACTAGAAGTGCTTCTGGTCCAGTTCTGGGTCTGCTGCCAAGCGCGATGGGGAGCCCTCTGCACTTCTGTGGGACACTTCATGCATCCCACCATCTCAGCATGCATGAGCCACCTGCTACCTAGAGGTATGTAGAAAAAAACATTTAAAGCTATCTCTATGTCTAAATCTCTGAATCTCTCCGAATCAATTTGGAGGGTTCTGATTCAATTCATAGAGATTAAAGGGTCATCTGATTTAATTTGGATTGAGAGATTCAGCCACCAAATTGGTTCAAATCTCCACCAAATTGAATCAGAGACTGAAGCTTTGCACAGCCCTCATGTTCTCCATACTTTTGCATGGGTGCTGTACAAAAAGCCTCATTAGAAGCATCTGCAGACAATTTGTCTGACAATTGTTGTTATAAAATCTAAGCACTGGAGCATTTTGTAATAACTGTTCTAGGTTCCTAAACTTTTCAGTGTGATGAACTTCCCATATCCATTGTTTATTTTTGTGCTGTAAAGCTCTTAGTTTGTTGCATTTTTGCCTTGGAATAGGTATAAACTTCCTCACAAACCTTACCGTGTCCAGAAACTTGTGTGTTCTTCCTTATCTGTGGGAGGTAGTATATTAATAATTGATTCTACTCTGCTGGGATATATCTGTACACCATGGTCTTTTTTTTTTACCCTAATATATTGTTTCTCTGACTATAAATTTGCACTTTTGTCTATTGAATTTTAACGCTGCTGACCAAGCCCTTTCTAGAGCTCTCTGAAGTCTGTGATCATTTTCACCCAGGGTACACAACCATATTAAAATATCATCTATATACACTGTGGTACCTTCAATGCCATAAAATATTTGTTGTATATATTTATGAAATTATTCTGGTGCTGA
Source organism: Gavialis gangeticus (assembly GCF_001723915.1). NCBI lineage: Eukaryota > Metazoa > Chordata > Crocodylia > Gavialidae > Gavialis > Gavialis gangeticus. Next base: position 36,194,179 of record NW_017728992.1, read on the forward strand.
ACATAACCCAAAAAGCAATATACTAAAGCAGAATCTTCCATATGAAATGGTGAATGTGCACTAGTGTCTGCTATTTTTCTCTAAGAGATCCTGCTAAAACCCAGTTGATAAATTTCATGTGGAGAAATGTGTTGATTGTGCTAGCTCTTCAAAGTTTGCTTCCCTAGTGGAAAAGGGAAAATGTTCCCTTTTTACTTATTAGGTTCTAGGCAAAGGGAAAGGGTTCCATCTTTTTTTTTTGCACTATTACCAAAGAACAGGCCCACTTAGTTTTTCTACTTTCTCAATAACATCCTAAGCAACTAGTTTCTCTAAGGGTGCTGTTACGGTTTATCTTTATAAGGTTTGAAATCTGTGGAATATTATGCTATCATAAAGTTAAAGAGTTTCAGAGCAGTCACAGGTTAATGCTGTCTCCGACCTATGTAACTGTGACTTGCCTCTCAAGGGATGGCAAGCAGGGGTGTGGACTGGATCCAGGACTATTACTCCTTGGAGATGAGGGTGTGGGGTGGGGGAGGGAGACATGTAGATCAAAGGCAGAGCAGAGAGAGGTAAAGGGAGAAAAGAGATTCAGCAAGCAGAATGCTTTTGCTCTGGTTGATTTAGTGCTGGTTAAAAGTGCCCTAGAGAACGAAGTCCTGAATTTATCCACACAGAAGGTATAACACATGCAGAAACAAGACAAACCTCTACCCCATGCCTCAGCTGAGACCTGGAGGGAATGAAAGAGATCTCCAGGTCATCATCCTATCCTTGATATTGTTCATGTGGTGGCAGGGCCCAAACAGGCAAGAAACAGAGTTGTGTAGCTCATGCTCTAATCTGTCAGTCAGAAGAGCTGAGTTCTGGCCTCAGTTTTCCTGCTAGCTTGCTGTGGGGTTTTGGGAAGCCCCTCTGTCTGTTTTCCAAAATAAGAGATGATTTTGAGTGCTTTGAAATAAATGGATGGCCAGTTCCACATAAGATCTAAGCATGGCTTTGGTAGGTGCTGTCTGTCTGGGTAGTACAGCCATGCCTGCCCAGCAGCAGTTTTTCTCTCACCCTCTAACTCCAGTGAACTGGATGCATTTAAATGCCCTTGACTAGATGGTCCTTGAGACACCCCTCAGTAGACTCAAGGTACCCTTTGGTAAATGTCAAGTTTTAGTTTTCATCCATTCTTATACTATACAAAAATAAAAGAGCAATTCTTCTCTTACAAAGACCTTAGAAGGACCTCAACAGCCCTCCACACTAAATTTTAACACTATGGTTTCTTATTTGAAATCTCTGGAACTATTTTGTGAACTGCATATTAATCTAAGAGTTAAATCCCTGTGGCTCCATTCTCAGCCTGGAGCTGCAGCTCAGTAAGACCAGAGAGCTCAGGGAAGCATGCTTCTTCAGGCTTTCTGACCTCAATGAAAATGACATGGCTGCTCTACACAGTGAGGCCAGGGGAAGCTGGGGGAAACAGCTGCTCTCAGCATGGAAGTGGGGGTGCAGGGAAACCACTAGAGTTCTGGAGGGTGGAAAGGCATAGCACAGCAGGGAGCTGTATATCTTGGAATACTGAAGGAATGAAAGTGTTCCCCCCCTGGCCATTCAAACAATACCCTGGAATGAATAAAATGTTTCAAAGTTATAAACCTCAGTCTAAATGACTTATCTCTAAAATGTTTGGTATTATGATGTGTTAACAACCTTTAATGAGCAAAAACTCTTGTCTTAAGTGCCTTTATGATGGCTTAAGGCAGGGGTAGGCAAAATATGGCCCTTGGGTGATATCAGGCCTGCCAAGGGATTTTATCAAGCCCATGGTGGGTCTCTTGGAGGAGGGAGCCTGGGATGTGGTGTGTGTAGCTGGTCCACCCATCCCCAAGCCCATAGCAGGGCTGGGGAAGCACAATAGCTAGATTCCACTTCCCAGCTGCCCCTGCAGTAGTGGCTTCTTCTGGCAGGAGCACTGGATGGCGTGGGTAGGTGGGGTCCCCAGGGAGACTGGCCCAGGACCCAGGTGGGCATGGCACACTAGGCCAGGCAGGTGGGATGGGGTCATGGGTGGGTTGGGAACAACATCTAGGAGTGGGTTGGTGGGGCAGGGCCTGGGATTGGGATCACAGCGTAGTGGCAGCATGAGACCAGAGCTAAGGCATAGCTACTGTCTGCTCCCCACATGATGCATTAGGACGAAATTAGGCCACCTTACACTGCTGGGTCACATTGTTCCAGAGTGCGTGGGCAGCTGTGCTGTACTGGGGATGCCTGCATGCACATGAGCTGGAGCTGGGACAACAGGATCTGAGCCATGGGCGTGCGCTTCATCCCACTTCCTCCTCCTGCCTTCAGGCTTTGTCTTATAGCTAAGGGAATTTTTCTGGTAGCATGTATTTTAGGAGTATAGAATTCAGACTGCTCAATTTTATATTCTTTGTTCAGCTTCCCAAGCTTCTCAAATGCATCCTGAAACTTATCTACAATTTTACTGTGCCCCTCTATGGTGTATATGCTCTGAATTATGACTTAGTGCCTGACAGGTCTTTAACCCATATCTCTAGCTCATGTGTGCCAAGAGTAGGCATCAACTCCCCACTGTAAGCTTGGTACTGGGAATACTCACTTTCTTTTTCCAACCCTTTACAATATTGTCTGGTATAGCATTGGTTTGCACACCACTGTCTAGTTCTGAAGTCCAGGAAATTTCATTTGCTTCCAGCGTGAGTCTTCCAATGATGTTGTACCTTGTATTAATACAGCGCCTTTTCATTGCTGCTTGCAGTGTTGTAGTCCACCTTGCTTGCACACGCTGCTTCTGTCTGTGCTTGCAGTCCTCTTCCCTGGACACTCTAACAAAATGGTTCAGTCTTTTCCACTTGTTATTCAAAAGCAGGACATGCCTGTGATCTATGTTTGTTATTATAGTGTTTATAGCCCTTTATGCTGCTTTTCTTAACCTTTCCCTGATTGCATTTTGTCAGGCCTCCTTTGCAATTTTTGTTTTATGTCTGTTCTTTTCTGGGATGGCTTATTATTCCATCAGCCATTTCAGTATCTGGCTTTCTTTCCAAATACTTCATTCTAGTCTGGGTCACCTTTGCTAATTTGCATATACTGATTGATTTTTCTAGTTTCAGATCAGGATCCTCTAGCAGTCTTTTCCTGAGCTGCATGACTCTGATCCCTCTTACTATTTGATCTCTAATCAGGGAGTCTGTGGACATGTCTACATATGCAAATGCTGCTGCATGGGTTGACTCCAGAGTAATTTACTTTGGAGTAGACACACCCTGGGCAGGCTTCTACACGTGTGCCCTTTTGGGAGCAAATATACTGCTCCTGGCAGCAATCTGCTCCTGCCCCTGCCCTCTGCAGGAGCCAGGGGGAACTCTAGGCTCCAGGGAGCACAGTGACAGGGGACAGCTGTCTTCTAGTGTGGGCTGGGAGATTGCTTCCTGCCCTCAGGAGCTGCGTACTGCTGGGGAGGTCTCCAGTGGCAGAGCCTGGCAGGGGCAATGTCCCCCTGCCCTGGCATCAGGGAGCTCCTGGCCCCAACTCTCCAATTATGAGGTAGGGGGCATGGAAAGAGCTTCAAGGGAAGGGTAGGCCCCAGCCCCCTGTCACCTGTCCACTGGTGGGGCACCTAGCAGCAAGCCCCTGGCTGGGTCGAGATTCCATGCCCAGCTGGGGGCTCACTGCTACCTGCCCCACTGGTAGATCAAGGCAGGGAGCTGGGACCTTCCCCTCCCCCACATCTCTTTCCAAGCCCCATGCCTCAATCACCCAATTGGGGCATAGGACTAGGAAAAAGCTTACTAGCTGGGACCTGCCCCTGGCCAGTTCAGTCCTGCATATGCATCCCAGAGCTGGCTGGGGACTGTTGAGTTCCAGGACATGTGTGCAGACTTTCCTGCACAGCCTGCAGCAGGCCAGGAGCTGTCCTGGTCAGGGGCAGGTCCCTGCCAGCTGTAGGCTGGGCAAGGAACTTTCCCTGTGCAGTGAGCAACCTCCCAGCCCCCTGCTCCACGGTTGTGGAGCTGGGCCTGTATGTTCTCTGCTGCTAGTGCAGTGAGATATTGTCCCTGCCTGGGGTCCAGTGTCAGAACCTACCCTGGCAGCAGGTAGCTCCAGGGAGCAGGAAGCAATCTCCTGCCCCCTGCTCCCCACCTGACTGGAAGCAAATTTGCTACTTGTAAGTCATCTACACATGCATTACTGCACAGTAATTCCTCAGCAGTTAATTTACTACTTGCATTTTCAGTCAGCAAATTAGCTGCTGAATATAGCAAAGTACTGCTCAGTAAAGGTCTGCTCATGTAGACAGTGATGCTTACTATGCAGCAATTTGCTCTTCTGTGCAGTAAAGCAAGTTGTGTAGGCGTGCCCTGTGTGTTTTCCATAATTACAAGATTGACTCAGTAACCTGAGATCCTTTTAAAATTCCCCAATGGATTCTCCCTCTTTTTGTGACCTCATGGTGAGTGCTCTCCCATAATCAGCCTCATCTTCTTGGTTCAGTTTCAGGCTGTTATATATATTCAGCATGCACTATATTCAGAAAAAAATAACTATCTTTTTGTCACTTGGCTTCTCAGTGGTTCTACTTGCCTTCATGTACAGATTGAATTGTTGCTTAAACCTCTTCCAGTTCTGTACCACATGCTAGAGAATTTCAGCTTTGCTGGAGCCCATAGGGTACCTATAGATATTCAGGCCCCTCTAATTTATGGTGCTTTATATAAGGTGCCATGAGTTAGAGCCTCACCCCTGACCCAACAGATGTTAGCTTGTTGGGTAAGGGGAGGTTGAGCCTGCCTGAACCAGTCTTCCTGGGCAGCAGGAAGGGGTGCTCCAGCAGCCTCCAGAACTGCCCCTCCCCTAAGCTGTGCCACCCTTCCCAGTTCCAGGGCTGTCAGAAGGGAGGGGGGTGGAGAGGGAAGTGAGCAGCGTGGATTTGACATCTTGGCTTTGCCTGGCCTGAGCTGGAGCAAGGGGTTGTGGAATAGAGCCCCCTTGTCTTGTGGCCTTCCCCCTCAGCTACTCAAGAGAGCTGGGCCAGGCCTGTGAGTTGAGGACGCTCTGTTCAACCCTCTCTCTCATGAGCTCAGGGCAGGCAAAGCAGGCTTCTGCTACTGTTGCTCTCAAGAGTCCCAGCCAGAGCTGGGGTGGAGCATAGTGGAATGGAATCCCCAGGCCCTGCATGAAAAATTAACTCTTGGGGGAATGCAAATTCTCTATGGATCTCTAAAGCAGTGCCTTAATCTAGTACTTGATTTGACAAAGATTAATTTTTTGTGTGATAGGCCACCTTAAAAACATTATGTAGGCATGCATGTGTGTTAGGTCATGGCTGTAGGGTTTTTCCAGGGGCCACACTGAGCAAAAATATCACTTCTGTCTGCACCCATAATTGTTCTTTTTTTTTTTCAAAGTCCACTCTATGCAGTGCAATCACCTGTTTTCAACCATTTTACTGAGTCAGAAGCCACTTTTACAAAGAGGTACTCTTGCTAGCAGCTCAGCACATAGTCATCAGATTAATCTTTGCTCTAACCAACTTTTCCTAGATCTTAAAGGCATACAAACCTCATAAGCTTTTGGATGATTTTTTGTCTTTCATGTGTGGGTTTTTTCATACTTCTAAGGCTGAAATTATAGTACAATCAGGCAGTCATCTCAAAAGGACCAGTCAACTCAAGATATAATGCATGTTTTAACATCTTTTAGTTACCAAGTCAAGGTTTACTATAGAGTGTTTTAAATCATGGTTTGCATTATTAGAACATTTTCAAATTGAAAGAGAGAGAGAGAGAGAATCTGACAATGTGAATTAAGGATAAACATTTGAATGTTAAAAGACTTTATTGCTAGCAAAAGAGGAGGATAGAGGATGGAGACCAAAGCCCTGAGGCAACTGGGGAAACATGAATAACAAGCAGAAGAGAGCAACAGGGGAGGTGCTCTCATACTTCCTGAAAAATCAGGGCAATCAACTACTTACCTCACATGCCTGTACATGAATGCACAGAGTCCAGGAAACAAGCTGGAAGAATTAGAAGTCCTTGCACGGTCACAGAACTATGACATGATTAGAATAACAGACTTGGTTGAATAGCTTGCATGACTTGAGCACTGTCATGGATGGGCATAAGTTGTTCAAGAGAGACATGCAGGGGAGAAGAGGAGGTAGAATTACACTTTATGTAAAAAAGCCATATGATTGCTCAGAGCTCCAGTATGAGACTGGAGTTAGGCCTGTCTCTGGTTTAGAGTCACAAGGGAGAGCAGCAAGAGTGATGTCCTGGTGGGGGGTCTGCTGTCAACCACCAGACCAGGAGGAAGTGGTGGATGATGCTTTCTTCAAACAGCTAGAAGAAGTTTCTCAGTCACAGGTTCTGGTTCTCACTGGAGACTTCAATCACCCTGACATCTGCTAAGAGGGGAATACAGCAGTGCTCAGGAAATCCAGGAAGTTTTTTGAGAGTGTTGAGGACAACTTCCTGGTGCAAGTACTGGAGTGACCAACTAAGGGTCATGCTTTTGTTGACCTGCTGGTCACAAACAGGGAAGAATTGGTGGGGAATATAGTAGTGGGTGCCATCTTGGGCAGCAGTGACCATGAGATGATTGAGTTCATGATCCTGAGGAAAGGAAGGATGGAGAGCAGCAGAGTAAGGATGCTGCACTTCAGACAAACAGAATTCAACTCACTCAGGGAACTTATGTGCAGGATCAGCTCACTCAGGGAACTTATGGAAAGCTAAACTGAGGGGGAGAGGAGTCCAGGAGAGCTGGCTGTACTTGAAAGAAGCTTTACTGAGAGTGCAGGAACAAACTATCCTGATGCTTAGGAAGACTAGCAGAAGACCAGCTTGGCTTAGTAGAGAACTCATCAGTAAACAAAATCACAAAAATCTTATAAGAAATGGAAACTTGGACAAATAACTAGGGAAGAACATAACAGCATTGCTTAGGCATGCAGGGATGAAGTCAGGAAGACCAAAGCGCAATTGCAGTTGCAGCTATCAAGGGATGTGAGGCATAGACAATGCATGGGAGGTGTGGGGGGCACTTTCCCCCCCTGAAATTGGCCCTTGCTAGCTAGTGAGTGGGGAGCACTGAGTGATGCCCCCTCCCCGGGGAAGTGCTGGCACTTTCGGTTTGCTGCCAGCACTTCTGGGGCGGCGATGGGCCACTGGGGAAACTCTTTCTCCAATTGGCAGTCAGACGCTGGGGGACCCCCCCACACCTGTCAGCGATTAGCCACTGGTGCCCCTGCCAGAGCCAGGAGGCACCAGTCATCCATGATGTGAAGGGTAATAAGAAGGGTTTCTACAAGTACATCAGCAGCAAGAGAAGGATATGGGAGAGTATGGGTCCCTTACTAAATGAGGGAAGCAAAAAGTCTGAAATGCTCAGTGCCTTCTTCACCTCTGTCTTCACAGGAAAGATCAGCCCTCAGTGGTGAAAGAACAAGTTAGAGACTTCTTACAAAAGTTGAATGTGTAGAAATCCATGGGGCCATAAGGGATGCAACCAAGGGTGCTGAAGGAGTTGGCTGATATGATTGCAGAGCCATTGGGCATCATCTTTGAAAACTCATGGTGATCCAGAGAGGTCCTGGATGGTTGGAAAAGGGCAAACATAGTACCCATATTTAAGAAAGGGAAAAAGGAGGATCCAGGGAACTACAGACCAGTTAGTCTCACTTTAGTCCCTGGAAAAATATTGGAGCAGATCCTCAAGGAATCCATTTCTAAGCACTTGGAGGAGCAAAAGGTGATTAGGAACAGTCATCACGGATTCACCAGAGGCAAATCATGCCTGACCAACCTGATTGCCTTCTATGATGAGATGACTGGCTCTGGGGATGTGGGGAGATCAGTGGATGTGGTGTACCTTGATTTTAGAAATGTTTCAAGGGTGTAGATTGTAGCTGTGTTGGTCTAAGGACATAGGCAGAGAAGGCACTTGATTTGAGCAAGGCTTTTGATACAGTCTCCCACAACATTTTTGTAGGCATGCTAAGGAAGCTAGATGAATGGACTTTAAGGGGAATAGAAAACTGACTGGAGTGTCAGGCTCAGAGAGTAGTAATCAATGGCTTGATGTCTAGTTGGCAGCTGGTACCAAATGGAGTGCCCCAGGGGTCGGTATCTGGGCCAGTTTTGTTCAGTGTTTTCATGACTTGGAAGTCAGCATACAGTGCACCCTCAGCAAGTTTGCAGATGACACCAAGCTGCGGGGTGTAATAGATACACTGGTGGGTAGGGCTAGGATTCAGAGTGACCTAGACAAATTGGAGAATTGAGCCAAAAGGAATCTCGTGAGGTTCAATAAAGTCAAGTGCAAAGTCATGCACTTAGGACAGAACAATCCCATGTACCAGTAAAGGCTGGGGGCTGACTAGCTGGACAGTAGCTCTGCAGAAAAGGACCTGGGGGTTACAGTGGACAATAAGCTGAATATGAACCAGCAGTGTGCCCTTGTTGCCAAGAAGGCTAATGACATACTGGTCTGCATTGGTAGGTGTCTTGCCAGTATGTCCAGGGAAGTGATTATTCCCCTCTATTCAGTGCTGGTGAGGCTACATCTGGAGTAGTGTGTTCAGTTTTGGGCCCTGCACTACAGAAAGGGTGTGGACAAATTGGAGAGAGACCAGTGGAGGGTGACAAAAGTGGTGAGGGAGCTGAGGGACATGACTTGTGAGGAAAGACTGAGAGAACTTGGTGCATTTAGTTTAGAGAAGAGGAGACTGAGAGTGGACTTAATAGCGGCCTTCAACTACCTGAAGGGGAGTTCAAAAGAGGATGCAGCTAGACTGTTCACAGTGGTGGCAGATGATAGAACAAGGAACAATAGTCTCAGGTTGCAGCAAGGTAAGTTTAAGTTAGATATTAGGAAAAATTTTCTTACTAGGAGGGTAGTAAATTACTGGAACAGATTACCCAGAGAAATGGTAGAAGCTTCACCCTTGGAGGTTTTCAAAACCCAGCTGGAGAAAGCTTTGGATGAGATGATCTAGTTAGGGCTCATCCTGCTTCAAGCACGGGGTTGGACTAGGTGACCTCTTGAGGTCCCTTCCAACACTAACAGCCTATGATTCTTTGAAAAGAGCGCTGCTTCTGTGTACATGGAAATGGATATAAATGTCATGGAGTCATACCAACTACAACTTCTCATAGTGTTTCTGTATCTGCTTACCAGGGAGACAAAAAATGTCTTAAATGAAAACGATTTTCAAGAGCATCTAAGTGAAGGTACAAAGTGGTGTATGAATTGAGAGGACTTTGCTGAAAGAAGAGATCTATTTCGTACAATTCTGAATTATGGGAGTGTAGCAAAACCCCCAGGTTTTTCTCTTTTTTTACTTAAAAATACAATCCCTCCCCTTCCCCAACCATTTCTGACTTTCTTTCTGCCCTCTCTATCCCTTAGAAGTAATTATAAGTAGTCATAGGTAAGCTAAGGTAAGTTCTTGTATGCTATTATTGTATTAAGCCCCTTTTATATTGTAAATAGTGTTCTGTTATGTTTGTATTGATTTTTACTGTTTTATATTGTACTATATTCTATTCCTATCATTTTTGCATTGATTTTTATTGTTTCATATTAATATTGTATGGTTTAAGCCTGTGTCTGTAAAGTTAAGCAAAGTAATGTCAAGTAATGTCAAGTTTCCATTTTGTAATGTCAAGCCTTCATCTTGTGTCCGCTGCCCTATACAATAGGGCATACCTCAATGTATAGTATATTGCAACTGTGATTCATACCCACCCTTCTTATGTAAATGGGTTACTGAATGAATGGGAATGAATGAGGGTGCTTGAGGCATAAAGGTAGCAGGCCTTTACTGAATGACCAGTAACTACCGGACCATCAACTCAGTGACCTGATCATTGCCTTGCATTGACTCACCCAGGAACCACAGACCTCACCCAGAAAGAAAGACAAAACCCAGCATTTGAAAGATAAAGAACCTACAGGAACCCAACATTTGGAAGACAAATACCCTACAGAAACCAGCAACCCCACCCTTGTATCCCACCAGATAATGAGGACACCTGGATCTCCAGGTATGCATCTGAGCACGGCTGCTCTTGCCTGGGCATGTCCTTTCCATAGGAGACACAGGTAGCCCACCCTTATAAAAGGGGTGGTAGAGTGTGACCTCCTTGGGACGCCCTTTCCATCTGGACCAGTACTATGCCATGCCACCTATCCACCCAAAGGCCCTGCCAGTGACCCCCCTCTGGACAGCACCTTACTAGAGAAGACCCTGACTGGCCATTGAGGATCAACTCTCAGCCTGGGATAGGTAGATCTTACCCACCTTCTTCTCCCAAGCAAGGGACCTGAACTCTGTTTCTACATACCTGGACCTCGAATCCCGCCATTAAGTCTTTTCTCTCCTGCTACCATTGTGTGGGTGTATGTATGCGAGTGTTTCTGAATGTGTGTGGGAACAAATAGCTTCATGGGGCTGTGTAGTGTGTTGCCTGTTTAATAAAACTTACTTTGGAACCCTGAGTTGGGTTTTTGTCTTACTCACTTCCTGGCCCTGCTCCAATCTCTCCTCTCTGCCCCTCTGACCTTTGTTCTGGCTCTCTTTCTCTTTGCCATCTTGGCTCCCTCTCTGCCACCTCCAAAACCCTGGCTCTGCTCTCCAATAAATCCCAGCTTTCACCACCCCTCATTTCTGTCCCACCACCCCTTTACCTCTTGTACTGCCACTCCTCCTCGCTACCACCTGATTTCCTGCCCCAGCTCCACTGCCTGTTCTGTTTTCTCAGGCCCTGGCTTTTTCCCTCACTTCCACCCCAGCACCAAGTGTCCCCAAGTAACCCTGGGGCACTGTGACCCTGAGTAAATCCAAAGCACTTTGATCCCCAGTAACCTCGAACCCAAGTTACCCCAAATACCCCCTAATGTTAATACACAGCCTAGGAAATTCATGTTTGTGTATTTGTGTACGTGCATGTGTGTATGAACCCATAGAGTGTTTGCGTAGCTTGTGCATGTATATATAATTTTGTACCATGCTCTCCTGTCTAATAGTGCAATATTGAGATCCTGAGTGTTGATCTGGTGCATGACAAGTCAAAAGGAGTGGAGTTACTGTCTAAAACAGGTTGAGAGGTTAGCCATTGTCAAAGAGGACCAGATGGCAACACTTAATCCTCTTATGGGAACCACTTGAGCCACCAATTATTGAGGCATAATATAGAACAGTCTCATCTGGTGTAAAAAATATATATATATTTGTTTAAGCAATGGATGAAATAGAACACAGCTGTAATAGCACTACATATCTAATACTTAGCAGAGTCCAAAGAGTCTTTTCCAAAAATTGGAACAATAGCAAAATTTCATCAGGAAAGATGAAGAGATTGTTTGTCCTTTGCTTTCATTTCAATTAACCTATGGTACAAGACAGCATGTATGATGTAAGCAAAATGAAGGGATTCAAGAACAAAATTTGCCAGTTTATTTTTTCCTGAAAGATGAATTATTTAAGAAGAGTCTTGTGCTTGACAATCTACCTTCAATAGGGTCCACTTCTTGCATTTGAAATATTAGTGTATCCCATTGGGTATGTTCATATTCCAGGCTGTTGAGGGTGGACTTAGTAATACTTTCCTTTATAGATAAAAAAAAATACTTTATGAAACAGAAAAAAATGTGTCAATAGAATTTTCCTGCTGGACCCGTGCCCTCTGTGTGGAATTCCCAAGCTTGCCCCTCATCTTTCTCCCCCTCATTGTGCTTAACACAGAGCTGCTAAAGCATCTAAATGTAGGTTAATCTCATGCTTTTACATGCAAATGTAATCCTTTGTCTGTTTTGTCTAGCAATCTCTAAACTCTGTCATTTACTATCTGATAACTACAAAAACCCTAGCAACAGTATTTGCAATTAGTCATATAATATCCCAGTGACTGCCTTTGTGTTGTTCACTTTCTTCATTTAAGAGACCTTGGCAATTAAAATCTATTTCTGAAAGACTATGGCTATTTTCATGGTAATGAGCAGAAAGGTTGCTTTAATTGTGCTTCTTTTCTGTATATTGGAATACATTTAAAAATAATGTTAACAAGTGAGCTATTGTGTGTGTGCAAAGTTCATATGTTTACATATTTATGTTTATCTGAAGAAATACACTCAATATTTTTGTCATCCTTCATGGCACAAGAAAAACTTTCTTAAGTTAGTCTCTAAATTTTTATTAATTTTTTGGTTCTGTGTAGGTAATGCTCCTTCTACTTTATTACAATTGACTTCACATATATGTTAGCTAAAAAGATTATGCTTTTCTTTGTGTTTTCCACTTTCAAGTGTTTTTTTCTAGTTTTGGTAAAAGCAAATATTCAGATGTAAATAGAAATTCAGATTAAGAAGTGTAATTTGTGTAGTAGCACATATGATGACGAATGCCATGCAATAACACTTTGCTGTCATGTATTTCTAATTAAATGTATAGGATACAGATAATACTTCTAGCAAAATTCCTCCCACAAGCCTTTCATTGATAATGTTTCCCTATTTGCAAAACCCACAACAAGATGAAACACACATCTAGTTTTTTATCTCCCTTACTGTTTCTAGCCATCAGGTTGCTCATGATTTCAGCAGATGTTTCTGCTTTTGGTTGCAAAGCAACTTAATGAACCCATTTTTTCCTCCTTTTCTTTCCACTTTCTGAGGAGCAAATGCATTCATGAGCAAGATCTTTGCTGTACTTTGTAAATCAATTTTGCATGTTTCACCCAATGTTTCTGCCACAGTAATACAGCAGAATGTGTAATCTCACTACATTATTTATAAGAACATTTAAATAATTTAAAAAATGGTAAGCTTTGGAATGATGCAACAAATAGAAGGACCCACTTTGTGGCAGCTGAAAAGGAAGGCAGGTCTTTCTTAAAGTTGCTATAATGTGTATCTTGATCTGTGTTATCTGGAGCAGAAGGAAGCTGGAACCTTCCACTTCCACTCATCTTAAGTGGTGCTTCACTGGTATTTGCAGTAGATAACTTCAGTGAGCTAAAGAGAGCAAGAGATGTCAAGATATACTATTTGAGACTATCTGAAGATATGAAATTGGACAGTTTTTCAGCTGAAACTTATCTATGTTTACTTAAATAGAAGTACAGCAGTTTATAGCTAAAAATTAGCTATTCATGTGAATATTGTCAAAATAAGTGCTTATATATATACACACACACCCATAAACACAAAGCTGCCCTTAGGGGTGGGCAGCATGGGTGACTGCCCAAAGTGCAGTGGTTTGGAGGGTGCCAGTGGCATGGTGTAGCTCTGAAGGCAGAGGTTTGTGTGCATCTCTGGTATTACTATTCAGGCAGCTAAGAGAGATGATTGTTAACACCTGTGAAGTAAAGGACAATGGATCATTAACAGGTTATTAAATTCCTTAGCTGCCCTAATAGTAATACATAGTAGAGCTGCACCACCAGGGGCAAAGCAGGTGGCTGCTTGGCAGTGGCAGAAGCAGATCCAGAGCTTGGATGTTCATTTTAATTTTCACCAGCTGTGACCCTTGAAAGTTTGTGGCAGTGTGTGCCAGCATGTGCAAGGGTGTGCTGGGATACTCACTGTAATTTTCACTGGGTGTGAAACTTGGAAGGAAGCAATGCTGCAAGTACCTAAGAAGAGGCTATCAGAGATGCAGAACAGGAAATGAAAAGCTCAGTTAATGACTGCAATGAAAAAAGATGCAGACATGATGAAAAAATACTTGAAATCTGTTCATGACAACCCATTCAGTAGTAGTGAGACAGTCACAGTGAAGGCATCAGATGAAAGATGCATAAATGATCCACATTTCACCTTCTAAGGGGGAAAAAAAAAGATCCAGACAAACAGAAATTCTTCCTCTGGACCAGAATAATAACAATGCCATTAGTAGGGTTACCATATTTCCAGGTCCAAAAAAAGGACACCTGTCATGGGGGTGGGGGGCAGAAGTGCCCTGCCTCTATCCATTCTGTTGCCTGTCACTGACAAGCCACCCCACCACCCCCAGCCCTTCTGCTGCCCCTCACTCTGGATCTGCTGACCCCAGCCCTGCCTGTGCTTCTCACTCCCAAACAGCAGTAACTTGCTGATGCCCCTTACTCCTGACCCACAGCCCCTTGACACTGCCAGTGCCCTGCACACCCAATCCACAGTCACCCATCCCATCCCCCTCACTCCTAATCTGCAGTCCCCTGCACCCTGCTGGTGCTCCTCACTCCTGACACCCACAGCCCTGCCCCCTTGCCAGCTCTGCCAGTACCCCTCACTCCCAAGCCACAGCCCCATGCCCTTCCTCCCAGCTCTGCTGGTGCCCTGCACTCCCAACCCACAGACCCGTGCCCCCCGCAGCCCTTCTGCTTACACTCTCTCTCTGGCTTGCTGGAACCCACACGGGGACCACATGATGCTGAACAAGCAATCACCTTGCCCACTGCTCCCAACATGAAGCAGCCAGTCTGGGAGAGCAGAAAACCTGCATATTAGTTCTTTTTAAAAAAAAAACCCACTCAGACACAGCACCAGGGTCCAAAGAAGTGGACATGTCAGGGAAAACCAGGATGTATGGTAACCCTAGCTATTAGTGAACAAGAGATTAAATGATTCTCTTTATATGGCCAGTCAGGGGGATGGACCAAGGTGGTCAAGGGCCCTAAGGGTCACCACACCTAGGCCCCTGCCCCGCTGGAGCTTAACAACAGGTATGAACCTCTTGCAGCCCCAGCAGAGCCTGCTGAGTTGCCAGCTCCCGCAGGCAACACAGGCCCAACTGCAGCTACTACCCTCGCTCTCCCCAAGACAAAAAATAAAGTGTTTGTTGTGGGAGATTCCACCCTGAGGGGGACTGAGGGGGTAGTCTGCCGCACCTACCCCTTAGCCTGGGAAGTCTGCTGCTTCCTGGGGCCTCATATCTGAGACATTGCAGAGAAGATCCCTAAGCTCCTCCAGCCCACAGACCACTATGCAAAGAACCCATGCTCCTTATTCATGTGGGCACCAATAACATGGCTTGGAGCACTCTCAGCCAAGTCATGAGGCGCTACAGGGATTTGGGAGTGGGGCTAAAGGGTCTGGGGGCACAGGTGGTGGTCTCTTTGATGCTCCCAGTCTCGGGGTATGGGCTGAGGAGGGAGGGGAGAATCCAGGTAGTTGTCCAAAGACTGTGGTGCTTGTGTCATCAGGAAAGCTTTAGCTTCTATGACCACAGCCCGCTCTTTGGCAAGAGAGGCAGTGAGCTGCAGGGAAAAGATGGCCTCCACCTCTCTCCCCTGGGGAGGAGGCTCTTCTCAGCCAGACTGGCTGACCTGCTCCACTGGGCTTTAAACTAAGCCCGCTGGGGGGTGGGGGGACTACCGTCACTGCTGGCCTGCTGAACAACCCTTGCAAAACCAGCAGACCAAGGCACTTAAGGAAGCCCACCCCTTCCCCAGCCCTGGTACAATCTGTGGGCAAGGCAAGAGCCCCAAAGGGGACACTTGCTTGCCTGTACAAAAATGCCAGGAGCTTGGGGAATAAGCAGGGGGAACTCGTCTTTCTGCTTAACGCAAATAATTATGATGTCATAGGGATAACGGAGACCTGGTGGGACCTCACCCATGACTGGACCATGGGTATAGATAGCTATACCCTGTACAGGAGGGATCGAGTAGATAAAAGGGGTGGGGTTGTAGCTCTCTATGTTAAGGAAAGCTATGTGTCCCTGCAAGCTGATGTTGGTGACCAGGGTAGATGACTGGAGACCCTCTGGGTTAAAATCCATGGGGAACATGACACAGGGGACACAACGGTGGGAGTCTACTACAGACCTACCACCCAAAGTCCTGAGCTTGACCAGGAGTTCACCCGGGAACAGGCTGAGGCCACAATGGTTGTCATGGGTGACTTCAATTACCCAGACATCTTGTGGGATGATCATTCAGCAAAATCTGAGCGGTCGCAAAGCTTCCTATCATGCATGGATGACCTCTACCTGACTCAAGAAGTCTATGGGCCAATGAGCAGTAAAGTGCTGCTCGACCTGGTACTGGCTACTGGAGATGACCTAATCAGCTACCTAGTGATGGATGGGAAGCTGGGTGACAGCAACCATGAGCTGATCAACTTCACCATCTGCCATAAAGCTGGCAAGTCAGTCAGCAACACGGAAGTCCTTGACTTCAGGAAAGCTGACTTTGACAACCTCAGGAGGCTTGTCAATGAGGCCCTAAGGGACCATGACCCCAGGGGGAGGGGAGTTCAGGAAGAGTTCTTGCTCCTCAAGGAAGTGATCCTCAATGCACAAGCTAATTTGATTTCATCTCTGAGGAAAGGCAGCAAGAGGACACAGCAACCCCCCTGGCTCTCCAGGGATCTAGCAGACCTCCTGAGGCTAAAAAAAAAGGCCTACAAAGGATGGAGGATGAGATTCACCTCCAAGGAGG
>NW_017728992.1:36215611-36219590 GCF_001723915.1 Gavialis gangeticus
GGCCTCGGTGAGGCCACAGCTGGAGTACTGTGTCCAGTTTTGGGCTCCACAATTCAAAAAGGATGTGGAGAAGCTTGAGAGAGTCCAGAGAAGAGCCATGACCCCAGCTAACTTCTTGCCCTTCAGGTGGGGGGCTGGACTCAATGATCTTCTGAGGTCCCTTACAGCCCTAATGTCTATGAAATCTATGAAATATGTGTATCCCCAGGGAACCAAATGTCCACACTTATCTGGATATGGCCAGAGGCCACATCTACACAAGATCCTTTAAAGCATATTAACCTAAAGTTAAGGTGCATTAAGGAGCATGTCCACACACCCTCACCCTTAATGAGCTTTAAAAATGGTGATTTGGGGCCTATCGTGCCTAAATTTTATATCTGCATATGCAAATAAAGCACATTAACACACACATAGACATATTTAAGTGCATTAATGTTGTGTGGTTGGACTGACTTGGGAGTAACTTTAACAAACAGATGCCAAACACGCACAGCATTAATGTGCTTTAATGCCTGCATGTATAGAAGCCTGCCTAAACCCACTTAATGCACATTAAGCTAATTCACATTAAATTTAAGTGCATTTAAATGCATGTGTAGATACGCCCAGTGAGAGTGTTCATAGAAGAACTGTTTAAGCAAATTAATCAATATGTTACTTTTTGGGGCTTTCTACATAACTTGACATGTCCCCCTGACAAAGAAACTTTGAAGTAGCACAGTAAGGACCTTCATGGTGGACTGGTACCTGGAGAGAGATCTGACATTAACAACGTTGACCTTTGTGAAGAACTTGGCTATTTCCACAGTCTACTTCCAATGGACTGCAGTGCTCCTCAAGATGTTCTATGATTTACATATAAAAATGAATTTCATGACAGTTTTCCAAACATGTGGATAACACTCAGGATCCTGTTAACCATGCCTGTATCAATGGTGAGAAGTGAATGGTGCTTCCCAGGGTTAAAGCTCATAAAAACATATTTGTGATTGACCATGGGAGATGACAGACTATCTTTGCTGGACAACCTGTGTATCAAGAAAGCTGGAGCTTAAAATATATACCTGTTACAAGCAATATCAGAGTTTGCAGCAGTAAAGGAACACATTTTGGGCTGCTTCCAGACGTGGAAAAAAGAAAGCAGTGCTTTTGGTGTGCTCCTGCATTGAGCCCAGTACATGTCCAAAAAAGGCAGTGCATTAGTTGGGCTCAGCTTTCCCAGTGTCTGTAGAGATTGAGCTCTATATTGAGAGATTGAGGGCTTTTTTGGTGCTTTTATGTAATAGCTGATTGACTCAGCTTTAGCAGAAAGCACCAAAAAACCCTGCTGAAGCACCCAATCTATACAGCACTGAAGAGCCAGGTCTAAGTAACACAGTGTTGTTTCCAGTAAACTGCAGGTTTTTTCCCCCCCATGTCTGTAAGACCCCTTGGTGAACAAAGTGATTTATATGTTACTGTTATTTTTTAGTTTAAAGTTTGAATTCACATTTAGTTTATTTGTCACTTAGCTAAAAAAATTTTTATTACTTATATATTTTATTATTGGAATCAAATTAAATTAAAATGAATTTTGTATCATTTCCTCTTACATATTTTTTAGTAAATTATGAAAAAAAAAACTTCTGAGATTTACACCTTCATTTCTGAAATGGAGGGGGGCACCAAAATACCAGTTCACTCAGGGCACCATTTTCCCTAGGGTCAGCTCTGTATACACTTATATTTTTGCTGATTAGAACAAATATTTGAGGCCAAGATTGAAAATGAAGCTTAACATTACATCGCACATTCATGGAAAAAAAACACTGTAGTTTTGACATAGCCCATAGATCGGGTTGGAATGAGCAGGGCTGTGGTCTCTCCTTGGTTTGACTGTGTGATGTGCACAAATTAAGCTTTCTGCCAGCAGGACCTCTTGTCTCTGCTGCTATTCTCCAGTGTTGGAGAATTCCCCTCCCCCTCCACCTGAGAGCTCTATATTACCATACCCCCTCTTTCAAAATCCTAGATCCATTCCTCCATTTAGGATAATCAGACGGAGTAAAACAATCACAGACAACTGCTATGGAAAACTTCTAGACAACTCTAATTTCAATTTTTTTTTAATCTAGTCTACATGATTACACAGAAAAGCTTGAAAATGGGAAGTAAGTGCACAGTACTAGCTCAGAAACCATAAGACAAATAAAAGCAACAACTATATATATATAAAAAGATATTTTTGGTTCCTAATTAATGAACTTTGTTTACTTGTACTTGGCAATATTGATAATTATCTGAACAGGTACCAGATACAGAATACAGAATCCTGTGGTAAAAATCTACCACTTTGACTCCATCTCTGAAATGATTTCTAATTTCCAAATAAACCAAGGTTAAACCACAAATCAATATTAAATGGGTCAAAATATAATTAAATATGAAGACCAGAAAAAGAAAATGTATATTAAAACTTACCAGCCTTCAAAAGTGAAAATTTCCAATATAACAGGCTTCACTGCTGGCTTCTCTGATATACAGGTGGAAAGAGAAAAATCTAACTCACTTAGATAAACTCTTTTTTTCAGTTTAAAGGACCCACATCTGTTCATACTTTATACCAACCTATATGGTAATAAAAAGTATTATCTATGACATCAGAATCAGTTCATAAACCAAATGAACAAGGTGTATAACAAAGCAACCTCCAAAAATAAATTGCATGTACATCTCCAACCATGTTATTACCTCTACATCAGAACAGAGTAAGCACATATGCAGCAGCCTGTGTCCAACCCTGACAGTGAAAACAAACTGCCAAAACTGAAGTGGAAAAGCAGGTGTATCTAAATGACAAACAACCATTCTCTCTGAAACTGTAAATAGTGTGAAATAGGGAAGTCACAGCACATTAAAAAACAAATGGGAAGCAAAAATTCAGATTTCCATAGAAGATGACTTCTGAGCTGACATCCACCATACTGCTCAGCTCACCAGCTCATTTCTATGAAGGAGCAATTTCCAATAGGAATTGCTTAGCAATATGATTCAATTGTTTGATGACACAATGTGAGGGAGTGATTTAGCATGCTCGGTAGTTCTGATGGCCTAACAGTGGTGTCATTTAGAGTCACATTCAATGTTTTATCCTCCTCCTGTTGCACGTTTTTAAAGAAATGACTTCTTGTGAAGAAATCACACATCTGACTGCAGTCTTCTCAGTGCCCTAGAGGCATTCTTTACTCTCCTCAGGCAAAATGCCTCAGGCTACTAGCACTCTACCCCCATGTTAGACCTGTTCCAATTCCCAAAGCCAGAATGTGCTCCTGAATATAAATGCATACAGATCAGGCAACTGTTTGGTTCAAAGAATGGCAGATGTGATGCAGGATGACAGCAAGTTGAAGAAAACGATACAGTTAAGACGCTTTCTATTTTCTTACAGAACAGTTGCATCCTTGATGTATAGCCTCACAGGGTCCATATCGTTTATTAACATGTAAAAGAACAATACAGTGATTTTTCAAGAAGCCCAGCCATGCACACATGCTGAATCTTCTGTTATAGCAGTTGTACAATATTTTAGCACAAATGAAAAAGTAGAATCACCCAGGAAAAAAAAAACACCCACACAATAATAATAAAAGAGAAGTAAGTAGGCTTTTTAGCTACTGAAATCTTTTGAAAGAGCATCAACTCTATTTCTACTCTTCCCAGTTTCAAAATGGGAAACCTTCCTTAAGCTTTGGGATAGTCTTTAAGGGCACGTTCGGACAAGCGTGCATGTGCCTGTTGCCTCGCCTCAAATCCCTTTGAGGTGGGGCAACAGGTACATGTGGGAGTGAAAAAATGTTTCCTGCGCTGCAAACTTGCAATGGGGGGAGAAAATTAGACCTAAAAAAATCATTCCACAATAGAGTGGAGCAAGGCACAATTCAAGGCCATGCCCAGAGCCAGTCCTCCAAAAGAGATGCTTTGGTTTTGGCCAGAGCAT
>NW_017728992.1:36221240-36223259 GCF_001723915.1 Gavialis gangeticus
TGGGATGCTGCTGCAGCAATCCAGCTGGCACAAGGGGTAGTGTCCCCAGGCTGGGCCCCAGAAGCTCCAGAGAGTGAGTAGCCCCGAGGCAGTTTTTTTGTATGGATACAGCCAGGACAGGGCAGCTTTTTATACTGCTGGGGACAGCACAGGTGCTGGCCCCTGGCTCTAGCTCCCCCTGGCTGCAGATCCAGGAGGAGCCAGACAGGGTTATTTTGCCCCAAGTGGCACAATTTGCTCCGCACCAAAGTGCATGTCTGAGCACATGCGCTGAGGCAAAAAGCCCTGGCTCAAATTTGCACCGTTTCTATTTGACTTGCTGCAAGCGCACGTGCTTGCACATGTGGACATGCCCTAAAAGTTTATTTTTAAAACTAACCTATGAATGTAATCTCCAAAAAAGCCAACAGTATACAGTTTCATAATAGTAAAGCTATTGATATTTTATGGCTAGCATCTTCTTTGAATGCTGGAGAAATGTTTTGTTCACAATTAATCAAGACTAAGCTACCTATTCAGAAGTTGCCTCTAACTTCTTACAACTAGTGTTATTAAGGTGATTGAAATAAAAGCTGGAAATTTTATTGTTCTTGAGTCCACCATTTGCATGTGCACCTTTAACCATGGCACGTTGAGCTGGGGCAAACCAGTTGTGGCTGGCAGGGGGCCCAGGGGGTCAGCCTGCCAGCCCAAGGCTGCTCTGGCCTAGCCCAATGTACTGTGAAGGGGCTGGATGGAGCACTAGGATGCTTCAGTGTGGGGCTAGCCAGCAGGTAGCTGCCACACTAAAGCACCCTCATGTCCCCGTCAGCCCAGTCAGCATCTACACCCGCACTGCAGCAGAGTAAATAATTTCATAGGAGACTACGTGTGTTTACATAACTCTGTCCTAATAGCACTGCATGTATAGACATTGTCATTTTACTACAGAGCTAATTAAGCAATTCTATAAGGAACATCTTGTATAGGTGTTCCCACTGTGACCTTCTTAACCACAATGATAAAGATTCGTTCACCCAACTAATCCCACTGAAATCAAAGAGTTAAATATCAGCATTATAAACTTGAAACCCCAGATTTTTATGTACCTAGCAGTTTGCATGAAATGTTATGCCCCTGCATTTGAATGTGAACATGTAAACTTCACTTATTCATCCAAGTAGATCAATTCAGCAACTGCTACTTAACTTCTGCATTCAATGACAGGTTCCAAAACTGTGTCCTCCACAAATTGGGGCATGTGTGATTTAGAATAAGGGTAAACTACTTTGAAAAAATGTCCCTTAAATGTTGCCTGAATAACTTCTAAACAAAATCTTGACACAACAAAAAAGGTGGAAATAGGGGGAACATAGTGACTTAGAAATTTATAAGGAATGAAAATATCTTTGAGAGAGGCAACAGGGGATCTAAGATAGATTGAGATAAATAGTGATGGACTGGAAACAGAAAAGAGTTTATCTAGGTGAAATTTGATTATTCTCTTTCCACCTATATATCAGAGAAGCCAGCAGTGAAGTCTGTTAAATTGGAAAGCCTCACTGACAAAGGCTGGTAAGTTTTAATACACATATTCTTTTTTTGGTCTTCATAATTAAATATATTTTAGACACACTTATTGCGGATTTGTGGTTTAACCTTGCCTTATTTATAAGTAGAATTTTTCAAAGATGGAGTCAGAATGGTAGATTTTAACCAGGCGAGGTTCTGTGGGTAGATGTGATATGTTTTATTAGACAAATTAATAGCTGGAAAAATTTTTTTTTGCAAGCTTTTAGGCACAAATGCCCTTTTTCAGGGATAGGGACACTCTGATAGTGTTATCCATAGGATTTTGCATTCTATGTCTGGTCCCTATTCAGATATTCAGTACCATAGCAAAGAAGTTTGGCGCTCAGGACAAAGCCCACAGTGGCAGCCTGCCCTCACCCCA
Source organism: Gavialis gangeticus (assembly GCF_001723915.1). Lineage (NCBI taxonomy): Eukaryota > Metazoa > Chordata > Crocodylia > Gavialidae > Gavialis > Gavialis gangeticus. The sequence continues at coordinate 36,223,174 of NW_017728992.1, forward strand.
TGCACAGATCTGGAGGCACATGCCCCCCATATTTGCCCAGGAGTGCACGAAGTGGCAGAAGGGGCCCTCCCCCCATCCCTGCACCC
>NW_017728992.1:36228259-36238812 GCF_001723915.1 Gavialis gangeticus
CTACCAAGGAAGCAGCACTGAGTGCCCTCAGGGGCTGGCAACTTTGGTGTTATCCTCTGCCTTAAGCAGGAGAGACAGCTCTGAGCATCAGTCAAGCGTTCAAGGGAGAAGGGCCTGTGTGAACTCTGCAATAAACACTCACCTGACACAATCATGAGGAAATAGCTCTGGCAGGAGGCAGCTTGGGGTAGGTATTGTACAATGTTCCAGTTGTTCTCCAGTAAGTCTTCCACACTGGCCTCTCCATCTTGTTCCCCATCTGCTTCTGCCTCCCCCTCCCCAAAACAAGCCATTCGTGGCTCTGTCTTGTGCTCCACCCCAGCTGGGCAGCATCTGTTAGTGCCCCTTCACTTCAGTGAAGTGGGATGGTTGCCCCACTTGCCTCCCCTGCAACCCCTTGCTACAGTACTGCAGATATTTATCAGTATGGCAAGCACAAGTAAACACCTTTCATGAATTAGGAACCAAAAGTATCATATAAGGGGTTTTTTGAAAAATCTATATAAATTACATCTCTTATTCTGAAGGCCAGATCTGGAAGCCAGATTGTGGGGGTTGGTAGCTCACCCATGTCAAAATTTTCAATTACAGTCTACAAGAGAAGAAGGCAGATGGAAACGACGATCTGAAAGCTTTTGAAGTGGAACAGGCAATGATTCATAAACCATAAAGTGGAGATGATGATGATTATGACAAAAGTTTATAAACAATAAAATTCAAATTAATCTTTTACAGTAAAGCCGGGTTCAAGTAGCAAATATATATTGGCATTACTTTTATTTGTCTTTTAGTTTCTGAGCTATTAGCATATGCTTGCTTTCCATTTTCAAGATTTTCTGTGTAACCACATAGACTAGATTTAAAAAAAAATGAAATTAGAGTTGTCTAGAAGTTTTCTGGAGAAGTTGTCTGTGAGTGTTTTACTCCATCTAACTACCCTGAATGGAAGAATGGCTCTAGGATTTTAAAAGATAAGGTGAACAGATTTGGGTCCTTGAAAACTGAAAAAGAAAATTTTATCTAAATGAGTTAGATTATTGTTTTTCCACCTATATACAATAGAAGTCAGCAGTGAAGTCTGTTACATTGGAAACTTCACAGTCAAAAGCTGGAAAGTTTTAATAGATAATTTCTTGTTCTGGTTTTTGTATTTAATTATATTGTGACCCATTTAATATGGATATGGGGTTTAACCTTGGCTTATTTGAACAGTAGAAATGATTAGAAAGGCAGTCACAAGTTCAAATTCTTAGCATAAGCTCATATTTTTACAGTAGGCAGCTTGATAGCATTTGGTTAAATTCAAGAATAATGGTCTGCTATCCTTGCCAAAGATGGCTCCAACTAAGTCAGTACATGCAGATTCATGTATATGTATTATGCCTCAATGTAGAAAGCCACATACTACTTGAACACTAAAATCTGCCCATATGATGACCATTGAAGCAACCTGCTACCTGAGGCTATAGTTGCTTCTTCTTGCTGTATGTATAAAGCCAGCTAGAGCTAAAACTAAGTGTGGAAACAGGCATCACCTGTCTTTCCCTTTGTTCCACCATAAAAGTTTTTTATTGTAGCACAAAGGGAAAGCAAATAAATGTCCATGCCCTTCATTATGACACTAATGCCCAAACGTGTGGCCATGACAAAATTGGTAGTAATTTGTGCTGTGAACTTCTATTTGCTTTATGATGGGAGACTGCAGGCACCCCTTAGCCCAGTTGTCCTGGGCAGGCACTTCTTGGGGTTGAGGGGCATGATCCTTTGTACCCCAGGAATTTCTGCCAGGATTTGAACCCTCAAGTGTGCTGGGAATGCCTACCCTACTTTCCCTGCTTCCAGAGACAAACCCCAAAGGTTACAAGGAATGGATCTCTGGAAGTGGGAAACATGTCAGCCATTCTCCTGCATGATCAACAGTAAGGACAATGAGTGATGCGTATTTTGCCCGTAAGTTCGTGCCTTTTTCAGGGCCACAGTGTTTAGTGACACCTTGGGAATAGCTTTCAAATTTGGAAGCAATATTTGAAACATAGTGTGAGAGGGGAAAAAACAGCAAACGGGGGTTTTCCCCACTTTCCCTCACATGGCAGGTGGAGCAGTACCGGCATGAAAGGCTGCAGCATGGCAGTTCTGCAGCAGCCTGAGCGTGTGAACTGGAGGAAGAAGGGGTGGAGCTCAGGAGGAGAGCGGGCCAGAAGGGGAGCGATGTGGCATGAGTCGGAGAGGGAAAGGTCCAGAAGCAGCAAGAAAACACCGCGAGAAGAGCAGCACCTGAGAGAAGAGGCTTGGAGCGGCTTGCAGGAGGGGCAGAGCCGCTGATATTCTGCAGCAGACTGGGATGAAAGCAGCAAGCCAGCACACAGCTAGAGTGAGTTGCTAACAGTGGGGAGCAGACTCTCACGAGAAGGTCAGGCCAAGAAGTCACACGTGGCTTGCCCAGAGAGCTGAGTTTGCTGTTTGCTCTGGTTATGAGTGGCTGGGATGAGACAGCAGAAGAGCCCAGTGGAGAGCTGTGGAGGAACCCAGAGCACAACCAGACCTGGCAGCACTGGGAATTGGAGGTACCTCTCTGGGAAGAGTGGGGACAGGAGCTGGGAGGTGACATGAGGCCAGACAGGAAGGCCCCATATGGCACTCTAGCTGGCCAGAGTCAGGAAGTGATCTAGCTCAATAGGGAGTAGTTCCCCTGAAGTGCCAAGGCCCTAGAGTCAGAGTGGGGCATGAAGCCCCAGACAGCACCAAGGGTGGGGTTTGGCGACCAAAATGAAGGGACCCAGGAGAAGGCCCTATCAGAATTGAGGGGCACAGCAAGATGCTGATGAACCCTAGATTTCTTGTGATAAGAACCCATTATCCACAAGAGTATCCCAGCGGTGGCTGGTCATTGGATCTTTAAGTTGATTTTCCTAAGTTAGTGTTTAAAGAACTCTATTAATGCAATGCCATGATGAAGTTAGTCGTGAGGATGTTAGACTGAGCCAATGAACAACAAAGGAAGGGCCAAAGGCTGAAGAGCCTCTCTTACCCTGACAATGGGAGATGCAGGTGAGAAATGATCACCTGTAAAAAGAAAGCCCCAAGAGAGTGACGCCTGTTCCAGCCCTGGATATGGTAAGGGTGGGGTAAAGGGGAGGTTGCAAGAAAAGACTCAAGCCCTATAATACCTACCAGTGATATATAGGTACACACACAAGCTCTCTTTTCACAGACAGAAGTTACATTTGTCACATGATTAGCTCCCATGAACGTGTTCTACAGCTGTGCCATGACATGTGCTTGGCTGCAGAGCATTTTTAAAGTAGCCAAACACATGACAAATTAATCCTAATCTAATGAGGGATCAGGTGAATGCACTCCACTTTCAAGCACCTTAGGGAACTTCCATAAGGTCAATACATCCTGTTATCAGGGCTGGCCTGATGTAGCCCAGCCCTTCCCCTGGTGCTGCCTGCAGGAAGGGGTGGGGGGGAAGAGAAGGGGAGTGAGCTCCGGACTGGGGTTTGCCTAGCCTGAGCTGGAGCTGGGTGGGTGGATTGGAGCCCCCGTACCTCATGTTCCCCCCAGTCTTCCTCCTCCAGCTCAGGCCAGGCAAATCCCAGCCCACAACTCATTCCTTTTCCCTTCACCCTTCCTGCAGAAAACACCACAGCAGGGAGAGATGGAGGCAGGGCTAGGGAAGAGAGGTTGCAGGCAGGCTTCTCTACTAGATTGGCTCCAAAATGAAGCTTGATTTGTGCTCCTCCCCCCTCCCCCCCAACCCAACAGGTGAACATCTTTTGGGTTGGGGACCACTCTAATTCATGGCACTTTAGTCACAGACAGTAGTGCAGCTCCCCGCTGTAACTTTGTAGGAAGCGCCATGAGTTACAGCAATCCCTTGGACCCTGTTGCTGTTTGCTGTTATAATGAGGGTTCAGACTGTTGTGGGATTAGGTCCTTTTAAAGCTCTCTGCAGCTATTCACTTCTGTAAGAGCATGGTTGTAGAGCACTTTTGGTGGCCAATCACATGACAAAATGTCACTTACATCAGTGTCCCTTGAAGACAGACATGGTATATCTGTCAGCACCCTCTAAAGTCTCCACCCACATTAGAGTGAAAAGATCAGGATAGATATCAGCCACAGAGTGGGTGGCATCCTTCTTTCCCTGTTCCTTTGAACAGGGAATGTTTTATATTCCTTTGAGCCACTGAGTAATTCATAAAGGATGATTTGCTGGAAAGGATTGAGCACTCTGTCTTTAGAATATGTAATTGAGATGGAATTTGGATATGAAATGCAGCCTGTACTTTAGTGTACCCCCACTACACTGCACTTTCCTACTGTGTTATGGAACAAAACTTAGAAGGGAGGTATAAATCAGATTTCCAGTAAAAGTTATAGACCTACTGTGTTATCTTCACTGAATACTAATACATTTGGAATTAAAGAGCTCTCCACAGATTCTTGATATTGACAGAAAATTGCCTATGAGTAATGATATCAAGGAATGCTTTTAATATAATTGCTATAATGTCTGTATCACCCCTGCTAATGACTAGCCAAATGTATGTTCCACAAGTAAAATATCTCTTTGACTAGCTCTAACAAGCACAAGTGTTTTCTCTGTCTGTATTAAAGCAAGCTAGCTTATTTATAACATATTATATGGATGTTATTTTCTCTTACCCATAGATATTTTCCCAAATGCTTCTGAACAGAAATCTTCCCAAGTACTCTTTTAGCAGTACATCAGTAGAAGACTTTTTTTTCTATCTTTGCAGTAGCTATTCATATGCCCATACTGTACACTGTATAGTATACAAGAACACAAAAGATTGTTGAAACAAATAAGGGCTAGGTAACCAGAACTGGTTGGAAACCAGAGTCACCATTCTGTGAGAAATTCTGACATTTTCCTCTTTCTGTGGAAAATTCTAAAATTTTCTTTCTCCTTTTTTATTGGAATCAGAAAGAAATACTAACATTTAAACCTTTACTACAAAACAGAAATTCAGGGAAAGAATTATCTGAGAGAGTCAGATCTAGTACTTGAGTCACATCACATTGAAAATCAGAAATTATTTCATTGGAGGTATTTACACATGAGTTTACACTGGCTTAAATTTACTGCACAGTAAATTACAGCACAGTAAGATGGAATAGGCCTGTGTTTACACATGCAAGCATTAAAGCGCATTAACACTGTGTGTGGACTAACTTGGGACTGAAGTTAGTCCCAAGTCAGTCCACACACATAGTATTACTATGTAGTACACATGTGTTACTGTGCAGTAACTAGTTGCAGGTGTCAAATTTATGCTCCAATTGGCATAAGTCACCATATTTACTGTGCAATACAGGCATGCACGTATAGATGTGTGCTTGTATTTTGCAGTAATTTTGGTTACTGAACAGTAAAAGTTCATGTGTAGATGCACCCTGTATATCATTATTTTGATTAATTTTATTAGAATTTCAAATTGTATTTAATATATTATACCCAGTATCAAACACAGCATATGGATACAATATTAATTACAATTAATATTTTATAGACCATAAATGTTTAAAAATGAATAAAAAGGAAAAAAAGCGCACACACAGTCTTTCTATCTTACTGAAATAAAAGTTTTGCTCATATTCAAAATTAAACATTTAGATATTTTCCCACTGGCAGTATTGTCAAAACTAATGCAAAATGTTTTAATTTTTACCAAACGATATTTTCAATGAAAAATGTTCCATTTAAGACTTTCCAGGCATTTCAATATTTGACCTATCATGTCACCTTGCCTCTTTGATATGCCAGGATTTCTTGCTTGTTGTCTTCAGAGTGGTGCTTTAGATATTTATATTCTGTGTGTATAAAATATCCATTAAAACATATCTTTAGGTTCTGTTTAAGTTTTTAATACCCTTTTACCATACTTTTACCAGACAGAATTGACTGATACTGAGAAGAATCAGTACAACTGCAATTTAAATGGAAACTGGGAAGATTGATAGTTTCTAAATTTAACCTCCTTTTTATACCTCTTTACAAAATTAATGCAATTTTAATGCATTTTACTCACCCAAGTATTTCAATTAAGTCATTATTTGCAATTTGAAAAGGGGAGAAATGCTCAAATCAAGCAGAAAAAATAAACCCATTTCTTGGTGATACATTAAGTTGTTATATGCTTGCTCAAATTAATGTTTGCATGATGAGGAAAATGTTTAGTAAAATAATCCATATTTTGTACAGCAATCCCTATTCCAAAATGGGACTGCAACTCGTGTCCTTATTACCAGTTTGAACAGAGAGGTCAGATATTGAATAGACCTGAAAACAATTAACTACAAGGGCAACTTTGAAACATTTGTCCTAGTAAATTTGCATTGCAACTGCTTACATTAGTGGCAGCGATGTCAATAAATGAATTTACAGGTCAGAGGGGGATAAAAAAGAGCAAATTTATATTTTGAGCTTTCATGTTATAATGAAGAATAGTTTATTATAGTTTACCAATGAACAGGCTTTTTTAAAGCAGTGAGATGTATCCTGGCACTGTTCTTTTACAATTGTTGTGGTTTCTAGTTTTAGAAATTCTATTTCAAAGGTCCTCATAAACAAAACAACAAAAGAACTCCTAAAAAGCAAATTCTGTAAATTCCCAACCTAACTAAAAGTAGTTTACCTAAAGCTATTTGAAATTTGTAGATATGTTTATGCTGCTATTTCTTAAAACTTGTCCTATTATGTTTTCCTGCTAAACCTTAAGCTGCTAGGATTATACATGTCCCTTAGCCAAATTCTGAGGTTGGTACTCTGGTTTTCTTCCAGTGCTATTCAGATAAATTTCAATCAGCTGGAGTTTTCATGAGAGTACATTCACAGAAGGAGACATGTTGCCTTGGTGGAATGACTCTCCTGATGTTTGTTGTGTTCCAGGTTGTTAGAGAGGGATGAATAGGTAGGTCAAAAAACTTTTGAGCATGGGGCTACAGCATCTGGGCTTCCTCAAATGTTCTCCATCAGAACCCACAGGAGAAAGTAATACAAATTAATATAGCACTATTTTAACTGCCCCTGGTTTATCCTTGCTGTATATTTGACTGAGGTATGGAGAGGAGACTCCAAGGACAGATGAAGATTATAACTCCCTGCTAGCATATCTGTAATAAATTTACATTGCTTTTGAGCAAAAAAAAGGCACTGGGAAGTATTGTATTCAGAGGAGAACCCAATTTCATACAAATGGTCCAATGTTAATAGGCCATCTTTCCATCAACTGGGGTTTTTGAAGAAGGGAGCTGATACAGATTTTTGGAGAAATGGTTCCCAGATCAAAGGTGTCTGAAATCTCACATACTGTAAGTCATTTAGGCCCCCTCTACACATTATCTCTCTTATGCAATTACCTTTTCAGTTGCACAATAAATTTAGATTACCTACACATGCACATTAGTGGCCATGCCTTAACAAGTTTCAAGCTATGAAGTTATTGCTTGAAAATATGTAATAATGTTTGAGCTGGTTTCTATTGAGCTTTGATTTGCATGTGTAAGCAGTCTGAAGCTGGGAGGCCACAGCTGCTGTGAGCTCTCAGGCACTGTGGAGCACAATGCACACCCAGCCAATGAGATGTCCCAGCTGCAGGGGGGTAGAGGCACTCCAGGTAGTGGCTAGAAGATGTCAGCTGCTCCAATCTCCCAGCCACCAGGTACTTCGCATACCCCCACAACTGGGAGACCACAGCAGTGCCCTATGGCTTCAGGGTCTGAAAGTACAGCATCTAATGAGGCTCTTGGTTCTGGCTGTGTGTGGCACAGCCAGGACCAACAGCCCCATCAAGTGCAAGGATTCTTGGTCCCAGCTGTGCATGGTCCTGTCAGCTGGGATTCCACTCAGCAAAGGAGCTCCTAGCATTGTGGGCTTCCTGCTAATTCAGGGGCAGCCCAGGATCAGGTTCCCCCTATACTGGTGATAAGGCATGGTTGGATGTAAGGGAGGGGCAGGCAATTATTTTGGGCAGAGGGCCACTTAACGAGGTTTGGTGAGCTGTTGAGGGCTGCATGGATTGCCATCTTGGGACTGCCCACCCTTAGACCTTGACCTTTTCCACTGGAAGTCTCTCCCCTTGCCCCCCAGAAATACTCCTTTATGGGGGAGAGGTTGCCACCTTAGAACCAGAAAAAACCAAATCGTACACTAAAAGTTAAACACCTATTACAGTGGAGTCGCATCTTATGCAGGGGTTAGGTTCTAAAGTTAGTGTGTAAAGCGAAAATTGCATATAGTCAAAATTATGGAGAGCGAGTCACAGATGAAGTGGCTGGCTCTGGTTCAGCTCGAGAAGTTGATTGCATAGGCTTATCTGTTGCTGGTTGTTTTTTCTTGAAAAACATGGTGATCGGTAACTGTCGCTGTTGTCTCTTGAGCTGCTCAAACATTTCTTGGAATGGTCCCAAATCGCCCATAATACTACATGTGATTTTGAGGCTTCGTTCCATAGAGGGATCATATTCAGAAATTAAATCTTTCAAGTGTTTTGCTTCTTGGAACACTTCAGCAAATTTATGAAGATTCCAACTTGCTGGCTCTTCCTGTTCGTCATCATCATCTTCATCTTCTGCAGATGATATTATCAATTCCTCTAACTCTTCATTAGTCAATGTTTCTCTATGGCCCTCAATTAATTCTTCAATTTCTTCCTCGAGGATGTCGACAAAGCCATCACCAACCACTTGTCTGGCTGGCTGAACAATGCGTTTCACTTCTTTGTCAATGGTCAGGAAACCCTTAAAATCATTCACACATTCTTTCCATAGGTTTCACCAACATGCATCAACTGTTTCAGGCTTGATTGCATCCATTGCCTGTTTAATATAAGTGATGCAATAGGCAATGTTGAACGACTTCCAACACTCTATCACATTAAGTTTGGGATCAGTAACTGTAGCGCTACATATCTGTGAGAACGTAAGCCTCATGTCCATGGCCTTGAAACAGCGAATCATGCCTTGGTCGAGGGGTTGGAGGATGGAGGTGGTATTGTGGGGGAGAAAGACGACTTCAATGTCATTATGCACAAACTGGAGTGCCTCAGGGTGACCAGGAGCATTGTCTATGATCAGCAACACTTTAAAGTCAAGTCCTTTCTCTTCGAGGTACTGCTTGACCTCCAGAATGAAACACTTGTGGAACCAATCCAGAAATAATGCTGCCATCACCCAAGCCTTTTTATTTGATTGCCAGAACACAGGCAGGAGATTTTTGTTCTTGCCTTTTAGGGCATGGGGATTTGCAGCCCTGTAGAGCAAGCACGGCTTTATTAAATGACCAGCCGCATTGCCACAAAACAACAAAGTTACACGGTCTTTAGCTGCTTTGAAGCCAGGGGCTTGTTTTTCTGATTTCAAAATGTAAGTGCAGTTGGGCATTTTTTTCCAGAAGAGCCCAGTCTCGTCAGCATTAAAAACTTGTTCCAGAAGACAGCCCTTTTCTTCTATGATTTTCTTTAATTGTTCAGGGTAGGCTTTTGCTGCCTTTTCATCAGCAGATGCAGCTTCACAAGTAGTCTGCATGTTTTTGAGGTTGAAGCGGTTCCTAAAACTGTTAAACCAACCTTGGCTGGCTTTGAATTCCTTCTCATCAGAAGGCTGTCCCTCTTTGGTGGGAGGTTTTAACAGTGCGTAGAGGATAAGAGCCTTTCCTCGCAATGTGTTGTCATCGATAGGCACACGTTTATGGTTCATGTCTTCCAGCCATAAGTTTAAGCCTTTTCAGTCTTCACTAAAGTGTTATTACGCACTTGGCTCCTCACCTTAGCAGTTATTGGAGCACTTGATGCCACGGCTTGATGAATTTCTCTCTCTCGAACCTTGATGGCACAGATGATAGATTCATTGTGGCCATATTTACACGCCACATTGGAGACTGACATACCGTCTCTCAATAAGTCCAACACAGCCAGTTTTTCCACCAGCATTGGAACAGATCACTGTTTCTTCAGTTGAGCACCAGATGAAATACTTAGCTTGCATTTAGGGGCCATGTTGTATGAAAAATAGGTATCTTTAAACACTAGAATCACACTCAGCACAGCAAGATGCTCACACTATGAGAGGCACGCAGGAACTGAGACTGACTGAGGGAACAGCAGATTCACGTCTCCCATCTCACGCTCACTCTGGGGCATACACTTATTGAGTGGAATGGTGGGCAGAATCTCCCACACTATTTAAATTGTTTTTTTCTTCTTTTTTTGCTGAGCACGTACTGTTGAATTTGTGTAAGTTAAATGCATGTATGATGAGACTCCACTGTATAACATTTTAGTTGTATTACCAAAAATAATTTTGGCATGATTTGTGTTTGTGTACTATATATAGAGGTACTTGCATAATAATTCAAAATAAATTTTATATTGTGTGTGTATGGTGGGGTGGGGGTATGTGTGCGGGGTGGGAATGGGAGGGTGTTAGGAGGTATAGAGAGAGTTTGTGAGGTTATGTGGCTGTGTGTGGGGGCATTGGGTATGTTTAGGGGTTGAATGGTGTTTATTGGTGTGGGTGTGTGGCTC
>NW_017728992.1:36238823-36240636 GCF_001723915.1 Gavialis gangeticus
TGGAACACACTGGTCTCTACTGCAGTCAACACAGGCAACACTGCAGTGTGTGTGTGTGTGTGTGTGTGTGTGTGTAATTTGAAGGAGGGTGAGAAGGGTGTAGGGACCGCTCCCACACTTCCCCCATGGTGCAGCAGCAGGCAGAGGCACTGGTGCGTGGCTCTGGCCAGCACTGCATGTCACAGTGAGGAGCACAGCCTCCTTTGGGCAGTCTCTATTGCCAGCATGCCCCAGAACTCATGCAGCAAGAAAGGGAGGCCCCTGGTGCTGGACCTGGCTGCCTTCCCTGCCCCAGCTGGCTGCCATGCCTGGGGCTTCCCTTCTGTGCCATGCAAGTGCAGGGAGTGCTGGCCATACAGACTGTCTTACAAGTGCTGCACTCCTTGCAGTGATGTGCATCACTGATCGGAGCGAGGCATCAATGCTAAGCATGAGCACGTTCCCCTCCCCCACACTGCTGCTACTAAAGTCACTGTCTGCAATGGGGGGAGTGTGGAAGGGGTCCCCACACCCTCTCTCACACCCTCATGCTTCCCAGTCAAGCTCCATGATACCCCGCTGGGTGTGGGCTCCATACTGGAGCCAGCCCTAGCCCCAAGCCCTAAGCCCCACACCCACTTCCAGCTTCCCTGCCTTCTGCCCAGAGGAAGCAGGACAACCAGGGAGCCTGCACCATCAGCCCTGCCCTGTGTTAGTGGGGACCAGGCTTTTCATCCCATGAGGGTAGGAGTGAGGCACCCTTCATGGGTGGAAGGGCTGGGCAAGGCACAATTCGTTGGTGGGCTGTGGGTCACACGAAAATGCATGGTGGGCTGAATCCAGCCCGTGGGCCATATTTTGTCCACCCCTAATCTTAGGCAATGTCCCACAATCTCACCTCCAGCTGTGAATGTGTAGAGGAGGCCTTTGCATTTCAAAATAATAAGGATACAGTCCATTGCCAGATAATCCCCCTCTCAACTAATTTGAGCCCTGGCTAGATGCCTTATGCGGGAAAGAGAAGTTGCTTATGTTCTTTAACAGATCTGTGGTCATAGGGTGGCCATGATGCTCCCTGGTAGCCATGCTGCCCCTGCCCAGCTCAGGCTCAGCTGCAGCCCTTCCCTTGAATTTCACGCACCACACCTTGATCTTAATGAAGGTTATAGAAGGGAGGGTTCTTGTGGGCTCTATGTGAGCATGAACCTGTGTCAGTCCCCATTAGGATCTTCCTGGGTCCCTGCCATCACAGCCCCACACCCGCATACTAGCAGGCCTTCTCAGCCTGCCTATACCTCTGCCAGGCACCTGTTGCCTAAGGGATTCCTTGCAAGGCTCCTTACATCCCCTATACCATGCCCTAAGCCTCATGGGTATTCTCATCCTTCATGTTGCCTAATTATGTTCTCAGCCCCCTTCAGCCTTTGAACCCCCCTGGTCCCTTATACAGCACCTTCTTCAGGCTCCTGGACCCTGGGTCCTGCATGGTGCCCCTTCTCCAGGCTCCTGGATGCTCTGTGGGCTCAAAATTAAAATAAAGGCCTCTTGCCTGCAAAACTTAAAAAGTTATGTGCTCAGGGGGCTTGCCTCTCTACCCAGGCCTGAGTTGTCTTTATAAATTGCAGTACCTTCAAGAATCCTGCTGCCCACAGCTCCTCACCCCATGATTGCCAGGCACAGACCACCTGACCAGTTCAGGCTCTGGGCTTATATATATCCAGCCTGAACCCTCTTCTGGTCAGGTGATTCTTTCATTAGCCCCCTGCAACACCTTCAAGCAGCCTCATCCCTCCCAACTCAGCTCCCACAGCATCTTTTCCCAAAGTGTCAAAAC
>NW_017728992.1:36240647-36248428 GCF_001723915.1 Gavialis gangeticus
TGCTCCCTGGTAGCCATGCTGCCCCTGCCCAGCTCAGGCTCAGCTGCAGCCCTTCCCTTGAATTTCACGCACCACACCTTGATCTTAATGAAGGTTATAGAAGGGAGGGTTCTTGTGGGCTCTATGTGAGCATGAACCTGTGTCAGTCCCCATTAGGATCTTCCTGGGTCCCTGCCATCACAGCCCCACACCCGCATACTAGCAGGCCTTCTCAGCCTGCCTATACCTCTGCCAGGCACCTGTTGCCTAAGGGATTCCTTGCAAGGCTCCTTACATCCCCTATACCATGCCCTAAGCCTCATGGGTATTCTCATCCTTCATGTTGCCTAATTATGTTCTCAGCCCCCTTCAGCCTTTGAACCCCCCTGGTCCCTTATACAGCACCTTCTTCAGGCTCCTGGACCCTGGGTCCTGCATGGTGCCCCTTCTCCAGGCTCCTGGATGCTCTGTGGGCTCAAAATTAAAATAAAGGCCTCTTGCCTGCAAAACTTAAAAAGTTATGTGCTCAGGGGGCTTGCCTCTCTACCCAGGCCTGAGTTGTCTTTATAAATTGCAGTACCTTCAAGAATCCTGCTGCCCACAGCTCCTCACCCCATGATTGCCAGGCACAGACCACCTGACCAGTTCAGGCTCTGGGCTTATATATATCCAGCCTGAACCCTCTTCTGGTCAGGTGATTCTTTCATTAGCCCCCTGCAACACCTTCAAGCAGCCTCATCCCTCCCAACTCAGCTCCCACAGCATCTTTTCCCAAAGTGTCAAAACACCTAGTTGTGCCTCTGGGGGCCCCTTTACATGTTTACAATTAAATGGATAATTTTGCATTTACCTTAAGACCAGCAACACATGCAAAGTAGCTATCAAACAATAAAAAGGTCCAACCAGCTATAAAGTTAGACTTTATATTAGAAAATATTAGAAATATTAGAAAATATGTACTAACTTTGTAGCTGGTTGCTGTCAAGCTTTAATTTGCACATGTAGCAGGGTCTCCCTTGTGATTGGGAGCCCTGTCAGCTGATGGGGTTCCCAGCTGAAGGGCGGCACAATGCCCAGCTAGGGCTGGGAGTCCCACATCTGAGGGGGCTGTCAGCAGCGCAGATGCTAGTTGTTAGGACCCTGCTGAGTATGGCAGCCAAGGGGTGTGGCTTTCTTGAAGATGCATGGGGCACCCCTGTGGCTGGGAGCCCCACAGCTGAGAAAGCTCCCAGTTTTGGAAACTTTTTCCTTGCTAGTTTAGGGGGAGCCCAGGATAAGGCTTCCCCTATACCAGCAATAATGTGCAATGGGATCTAATGCATGATGCCACAATCATGCCTACTGCCATGCATGTGTGGCATGGCAGAAGGCACAATTGTGTGGATCATGTGTTAGATCCCATCACACCTTTACCTGTACGTGTAGAAGGGCCTTGAGAGCTTAGACGGCCTCTGAGTCTAATTGCCAATTATATGTAGCACATCAGATATGATAGATCAATAGTTTAGTCTAATAAGGTAAATTCTATGCCTCTATTAACTGTTCTAGAAGTAGTAGAGATAATTCTGAAATAGCCAGGATCCAGACAACTTCTCAGTTTAAAATATTTAGAATAAGCACATCATTAGGCATCGGCTTGGATATCCTTGGGGGTTATGACTTAATTAAGCTAAAGTGACATTCATGATCAAAGGCTATAAGGTAAGATGATACCAATGTAAAAATGAAGAACAAAAGAGAGATGACTTGGGGGGAGGGATGTGCTGTAACCGCTGTTAGAATTTTAACATTTATTCTTAATTTCTTCAATAATAATATTCTTAGTTTATATATTTTAAATGGGCTTTTCTACTCTTCCTTCCCTAGGTCTAAGAAAAAAAAAGATTGAGAAAGAACTTTTTGTTTCTTAAAATAACATAAGCATTTGGCTGGGAAATTCACTAAGTGCACTAATTAATATAATCAAAAGTCTAAGCCATTATTGTAGGCCTGAAATGGACAATTTAATGGACTGAGTTTTATGCAGTTTCTAATGAAAGTTGACCTCTTTCATTAATCAGAATTCAGCATAATACAGCACTGTCTGAATATTGCATAAAATTCTTTACCTGAAGCTGGCAAATAGATTGTGGTTAAAAGAAAGAGGGTAAAAAAAGAAAGTAAAGCAATAAAGAGGGCTGCCTTCCACAGCCTCATAAAATTCCATCACACACATTTATTCAGGTCAGTTATGTGACACAACTCAGTATGTTTTCAAAAAAAGAAACTGTTTCTCAAGGCATAAAGAAGCCCACACTTGGAAGGCACTACTGTATTATATAAGTACTGAAAAATATTAGCTCTTGGCTTCTTAGATCCACACTTCTTCCACTTAATCTTCAGCTAAACAGTTATCAATTAAGGAAAAACTCCTGAGAAGCAGTTCACATCAAAAAAGATTATTTCATGCCTTAGGTGTAAGTGGTCAGATAATAATTTGAAGGTCTTCAGTAATGCCTTGTAATTTAATTAATTTTACTCATTGGTTCTCACAAACTGGAAGTTAAGCAAGAACAAAATAGCCTTGCATTTGTCAACACAAATTTCAGCCCCCTAAGTATCACCAGCCACAAACATTAAAAAATCATGAGGTATTCTTTAAAAATTCATGAGATTAGCTGAAATGTTGGACGACTAAAATAAAAAAAAAGTGGGGGCAAAATCTTGGCTCTGGTGAAACTTCTGGATCTGGCCATAAACTTAAATGGGGGGGGAGAGGGGGGAGGGGACAAATTTCAGTGTTTTTTGTGAGGGTGGGCAATTGCTTCTTTATTATTACAATTTTTATTTATTTGCCTTTAAGGTACACTTTATTCATATTTTCAAGCATTTCCAATCATCATAGGTGCTGCAAACTTATTTTCATTTTAACAAAAGCTGAGATTTTCATGTAATTTCTTGATCCTATAAGTGCAGATTTAAGAAGCACCAAAGACTTGTGATAAAAAACACCAATGTAGGGGATGTTCAGACAGTCCCCCTGCACATTATCTGTTTCCAAGGACAGTGGTGATTGCCTTTTGCTTACTCATTATTGCAACCCCTTTTCCCTCCTGCCCCCCACACATTTGGAGGCGCACTAGTAGTAGTATAATGGACAGTCTATGTTAACAAAGGCACATGGAGTAATTTTCATAGATTTCATAGCTGCTCATGTGTACAACAGCTAGAACAAAACATATCCCATTTGGGGCTCATTCTGCTAATGCTTGCACACTTCAGAAATACATGACTGGTAAGACAAATGTGGTTGTGTTGAATCTACAAGTGTCAATAAAGTCAACTGTTGTTATTTTCTGTTGAATCTACCAATATCAATGCATGTATAGTTTTACTTTAAGTTTACAATATATTCTGTGCATGTCTGGCAGCAATTTTCCCCACACTTGTGGCTATAGTTATTTATCTATGAAGGTCCTGTGATAAACAACAGGTACAATTAATGGAAGAAGCAGAGTTATGCTTCCCCTGCACTGCTTTGAAAATCTCTCCCTTTACTCTTTGTAGTCTATAGGAACTAATAGTGATTCTTCTTTCTGAAGAACTTAAGAAATGTAAAATTGCAGTTATACATTTGCATTTACTGAAGAACTCTCTCTGATGGCCAGCATACATCACAAACAGCTGCTTTTCAGAAATTTCTGAATAAGTTACTAATTTTTTTGGAAGCTTGTTAGATTTTTGTCAAATAAATACTAAATATTAGAAGCAGAAGAAATAGTGTAATGCATTGTATCGTCAAAGCAATGTACAAGAATTAAGCTGTGTAACTAACATTAACATTTCTGGGTATCTTGACATCTAATTATTGAGCTTCTTTCTTTGGTATTATGAGAGGCTATTCTTTTATTGTAGTGCAAATACAAGACTAGATTGTGAGATGGCAATGTGCCCTATGCAAAGAGAAGGGCATAGAGCCCCTGGAGCAGTCTAGGAGGGAGATTTGCCTGTATATTCTCTTGCAGCTTTGGGAAAGTGTTATGCTGATACAAGTCTGTCTGGAATACAGGGGTCTCACTGCTGTAGTGGTGCTATGTTGCTGGGTCCTCCAGTTTTTGGGAGCCTGCTTTCTCTACCACATACACATACTAATTTTGAAGGGCCACATTCTGCCCGACTTCTGTGGCTCAATACAGTGGCTTTGCTCTGGCAGGCAACTAAAATGGTGCATAATAGAAATCTCTATTGCATGCTGCATAAGTACCTGGCAGAATTCCAGCCCTTGCATTCATGAAAGCTTAACAAGCTGCTCCCTCTTTTATTCATTGGGATTGCTGGTGTCCCAGAGGAGATTGGGGGGAGGAGGGGATTATCGTCCATTTAAGTCAAACACATGGACATCTCCAGCTTCCCATTCCCCAATCATATAGCTGATTATACAAAATATAATAGCTGCCAGCCATAAATGTATGTAGCAGTAGATGCACGGACCCTGTGCATTAATTCCTTTTGCTGGCTCCTTCACTATGGGTAATTCTTAAAAGGCACCACAGAGCCCAAAATGGAAACCATATAATTAGCTATAGAGCGCATGTCCAGATGAGTGTTCATGTGTGGTATGTGGCACTGCAGACCTGTCTGAGGAGCCCACACCACTTGTGCTGCACATGTAGGTGTTCCCTATGCCACTAATTCACAATACAGGGAAGTGGGTGGGTTGTGGGGAGTTGACACCCACAGCCCAGGTGCTGGCCTCAGCCTCCCCTACCCTACCTGGGGAAATGTGCAGTGTGCCAGAGCACACAAGCATGGAAGTTCCCCATGAAAAAATAGCAGTGGCATATATTGTGCCACTGCTGTTTGTCCCCAGGGAAATGCACTTTTCCACTCATGAGGATGCACCCATAGAGTGGCTGTATCATTAAAAGTGGAACTTGTTCAAGTTTTTTGGTGGGTTTTTTGGTTTCCTTTTTTACTAATATGTTAAAAATATTATATTCATAAATGTTTCATGTTCAGTATTTTAGTTTCCAGTATGATTACTACTACTAATGATGATGATTTTTTACATTAAAAATTGTTTGTTTCTGCCCCATCTTTATACTTGCGGGGAAAATGGGAAGGAAAAGAAAGGGAACCTAAACCCCAAACTTCATCTTTTTTCTTTCAAATGAAAATTAATATTTTGTCCAAACTGAACCTTTTTAATCAAAATATATGATTGCTAAAAAGCTTGTTTTTTACCAGAACATTATTTTCAATCACTTTTCTCTAAATATAGCATAAAGAATTATACACAATGTAAATACATATCAAACATTAAAATGACAGTGTAAGTAACCTCTGAGTTTTCTAGTGATCATGTATGTAGTAAGATTTTCATGTGTTCAGTATTTCTATTTACAAGTATATGATAAGGTTAAAACACTTGATTGCTGGATTTGTGTTCAGTTTAGCTATATAAAAATCTCTGGTGATTTAGAAGTTGATTGTGATAATTTATAGTATCATTTTATGTGGTGTGCTTGTTATTTTCTTAGTGAATAAATAAAGTTTGCAAAACTATTTACTTTTACTGGGCTTTTATTTAGATTGGAATAAAAGTCAAATTCTGAAAAGGGGCTAATTTAAGAGCAAAGTTGTAAAGAGTCAACATCTAGAGGAAATTTAGTTTGCAGATATTTCACTCTCTTATTAATACACTGATACTGGAATTTAGCATGTACTGCCACAAATTCCTCTGACAGCAATGGGATTTACAATGACTATTATGAGCAACAAGTTTAGAACACTGAATTCTGGAAATATTTCAAAAGCAAACTTGTTTCTCCTGCACTTCAGGTAATGTTCATTGCATTTATTTTAGCGTAATCTGTATATACTGCTTATTTAATTTATATTTAAAAATGAATCCTTCAGGAGAAAAAAACAAGGAGGGACAAATTCTGTTCTCACCTATACTACTGAAAATGTAGCAGATCTCCAGTCACTTTGTGAAATTCAGTTGGATTTATCTTGGAGTACTTGAGGGCAGAATTTGGCTTATTTCTTTTCCCTGACTAAGAAACTACAAGTAGTTGGGTAAGAAAGCTGCCGCCTTGGCAGTCTGTGCAGTGACTGCAGAATGCTTCAGTACCATCATACAGCTCCTGGAGGCCTATAATTGCCAAATGAGTTATGGTAATTGTTGATTCCCTCCTCCTGTCTTCTGTTTCCTAAAGCTACTCATAATAGGTGGCTGTATAGACAAAAGGCAAATCTATAAGTATAGCAAGGGAATGTTTTGCTGCTGCTATTTCATGTTAGTTTGCATTTGCTTGAATGTACTACCAGGAAGTAGTATGTCTAAAAATCATTTATAAGCAGATCGGTTAGCATATGTCACAGTATACTTGGGAGAAACCATCTGACCTCTTTTAAGTTTATCACATAATAGGTTTGACTGCCTGCCCAGACTTCATTCTGGGTAAGACCACACAATCTAGCCAATCTGACTGTATTGCCAGGCTGCAACCTCTCTGTTTCCCAATCTTATCAATTCCTATTGTATTTGGCAGCTGTAAACCCTTTTCCGTTACAAAAGTGAGATCTGCAATCTGATTAAGAGGTCTCAGGAACAGATTTTTACCCTCTCCTTCCTGGCCTTCTGTTTCACATTTAAAGAATCAGTGCCATGTCCTCCTGCCTGCTAAAGGATATTCAATGTGAGGTCTGTCTAAGTGGATCACTGTGAGATAACTAGTTAAGAAGAAAGCCTTTTTCAAATAGTGCTTTAGGAGAAATATTCCCACTCAAAGTGATGCTGGTGACATGGAGGAATCTCAAGGTAGTTAATTTTTAAGAACTTTGTCTTCCATTGAAAGGCTCAGAATTCAAGTGGTAGTGGGTTATCCTGACAAGATACAGGAGCTGCCAGTATCAATGTAGTAGAAAGGAGGGGATTTCTGCATTTAGGTCCAGCTGTGAAGCATCTCCTCTTCTGCATTTTCTTGCAGTTACTGACCCAGCCCAAATATGAGGTCACATCTCTTTCTCCCTCCTTCTAAGAGAAGGCATAGTCCAAGAAAGAAGGAACTGGGAATGAGGAGAACTGGTGCTTCTGCCAGCACTCATGCTATGTGTTTTTACCAGGGGTGGATCCAGGATTTTGTAAAGGGAGGTGCAGCACTGCAGAGGTGGCCATACCCCCTTTTCCCTGCCTCTCCATCCAGGGGGTAGACAATGCCATAGGAACAGTAGCTGGGATCTTTTTTTAACTCCCTCAGTCAGGTTACCTCTCCTGTTCATTCCCATCCAAGCACAGCAGTACATCTAATCCCCTTTCCTTCTATTCCCCCTCGTCCCCTTCTAGTTGCTTCTGCTTTCCCCAGCCAACATAGGGATGGGGGATGAGAGACTCAGGAGTTGCTCCTGTCCCACTCCACATAGGGTGCATCCAGATGACCACACATGTATCTCTTGCTCCATCTCAAATCCCTTTGAGGCAGGGCAAGAGGCACATGTGGGAATGAAAAAATGTTCCCCGCACTGCAAGTTCCCCTGTCCAGGGGTCTAAAACAAATGAAGTTAAGAAAGCAGGGCAGCCAGAGGCTGGGTCCTCCACAGAGATCCTCTGGCTGCCAGAGCATCTCCATGGTTGGCCCTTTCCCTGGTGCTGAAATACGCAGCCTGGCAGACAGCGTGCTGCAGCACCAGGGCTCCAGTGCCAGTAAGAAAAGGGTCGGGGGGGCTGAAGAAGGGGGGAGGAAACCACGAGGGGGTGACCTCCATTGGCCCTGCCCACTCCCCCAGCCTTCCTGATAACTTCCCTGCTAGGCCCCTCC
>NW_017728992.1:36248593-36255266 GCF_001723915.1 Gavialis gangeticus
TGGGGATGGGGTGGGGCATGCAGGCCTTGTGGAGGGGTGGTAGCCCCTGTCGGGACCATTTGGCCCTCATTGGGGGGTCGTAGCCACTGTTGGGGGGCCATATCCCCTTCAGGGGCCATTTGGCCCCTGTTGGGATGCCATAGCCCCTGTGTGCCTGTAGCCTCCCAACAGCCAGTGCTTTAACAATGTAGCTATATTAATAAAACATTGGCCAACTGATTGCTGTCTCTATGTCTCACTCTCTCTTTATAGTGGTCTTTTAATTGTGGAGGAACATAGATTTTGAAGTATTTTACAATGACTTTGGTATTTTTTTTTATCAGGGATTTTTCAGTTTTCCAACAAGGAACACCAGAATTCCTGCTAGGGAGGCCATTGGCAGGACCCTGCCTGCTCAGACCTGGCACCTTGGACCCAGCTGGCTGTGGCTGACCTCCTTGCCAAATGGGGCCAGGAGGACATGCTTTGACAGTTCAAAGCAGGCCACCATGCCTGAAACATCTTCCAGGAGATAGCTGCCCAGGTGGCCGGTCATGGAGTACACATGGCAGTAGCAAGGTTCCCTCCAAGCTGCACATGTGCGTGGCCATGCACAATTTAATACCATGCTATGCACTAACTTATTAAAACTTCACACCCTCCTGGAGAGGAGCTGGGCTGTGGCATGGCAAAGCGAGGTGGGGGCTGGAGCTGGGGGCTGGCATAGGCTCTGCTGGTGCTGGGGAAGTGCTCTGCTGAATCAATGCCACTCCCTGCCTTTCAGCTGCTTTTACACCATGGAGCTGGAGCTGCCCTGCTGGTCCAGGCTATGCCTGCCCCACACACCTGCCTGCTCACCCACCTGCACTGCCTTGTCTGGCAGCACCCCCTGGTGGCTACGGGGAGCAGTACGGGTGGGGCTGGAGGAGGGGCTGGGCCAGGCAGCTGGAAGCAGCCATGTCTTCCTGCACCTTCTTCGGTGGGGAGCACTACAGGGGCCACTTTAAGCCAGGTGAGCGGAGAGTTCTGCCTGTAGGGCCTTGCTTCCCATAGGGGCTCAGGGCCTCAAGGTGCCCCAATGGGGGCTCCACTGCCTATAGGCACCCCTACCCCATATAGAGACCCTGCTGCCCCTAAGGTGCCCCAGCTTCCCCTGCAGGGGCCCCCACTGCCTAGAGGGTGTCCATTCTCTCTTATAGGGAGCCCCTGTGCCCCCATAGGACCCTAACCCTAACCTGGGGTCCCCTGACCCCCAGTTTTCTTTCCTGCCTGGTGCACATGGGGCTGGACCCAATGATCTTGTAATGGCCTTTCCAGCCCTTACAATCTATGAACTCTATAGACAACATCCAGTGTCCATGCTCCCTTACAGGGGACCTCTGTGCCCCCATGGGAGCTGCACTGCCTATAGGGTGCCTTCTGTGACCTTAACCCAGAGGATAATGGTAAGGATCCATTACATGAGGATTCTAGTCTATTAGGCTTAGCGTAGTCCAGATCCAAGCTTAGCAAAAGGGGGAGGCAGGACCGAAGCGGGCACTCACAGACTGAAGCAGTGCACTCATGGACCAAAGCAGCTCATGGATCACTACACCTTAAAGGGAACATTGGGCAGTAATGCTGTACAGAGGCCAACCCTGCAGCCGCAGCACACTGGCAGCTGGCCCAGAGGGGAAGATACCTCATCCCGGGCTGGCAGGTGTGCAGCAGGTCACAGTCAGGCAGCAGTCCCCAGTGCCAGACTGCTGAATTTGGTAAAGGGTTCAGGGAACTGCTTCAGCAGTCCAGCTGGCACAAGGAGTAGTGTCCCCAGGTACAACTGGCTGGGTCCCAGAAGCTCCTGACAGCAAGTAGCTTTGAGCTACTTGCCAGGGCAGGTTTTTGTACTGCTGAGGCCAGGACAGGGCAGATTTTTATACTGCTGGGGATAGCGCAGGTGCTGGCCTTGAGCTCTAGCTCCCCCTGGCGGTAGATCCGGGAGGAGCCAGGCAGGGTTATTTTGCCCCAAGTGGCACAATTTGCTCCACAATAAAGTGCATGTCTGAGCATGTGCACTGAGGCAAAAAAGCCCTGGCTCAACTTCTATTTGAGCTGCTGCAAGCACACATGCCTGCATGTGTGGACACACTCATAGGGTGCAGATGGAGCCAGGCTTGGTCAGAGATAGCAACAGAGGCAGCAGGTATGTTTATTTCCCCTGTTCCTGCTTCCATGCTGGCAGGGAACACTTTGGGGACCAGGCACAGAGAGGTGATTCCAGCTGCCACTGTTACTGCCCCTGACTTAGCCTGGCTCCCCGTGGACTTAGGCTGGAATGAGTAGAGAGTAGCTTGGGGTCTATTGTTCCCCACCTCTGGGGCAGCTGGAGAGAACAGTAGTAGTGATCAGGGGAGAGAAAAGGGGGAAAGTATCTGCTGCTGAACGTATCAGAGGAGGGGGCGGGGATTATTACCCAATTCAGGCTGCTGCTCCCATCATGTCATGGACTGAAAGGGAGGCAGCTAAGTACCACTGCACCCCTTCTGGATCTGTCCCTGTCTTATTTTTTCACCTGTGTTGCTGTTTTCTTACCTGTAAAGTAGGAATAATGGTTTTTTTCAGCTTACCATTTACGTGTCAGAGTGTATATGTAATAAATATACAAAGCTATGTATTGTACAGAAAAGATTTCTCTTTCCTGAGTGCTTTCGCATAGTAAGGAACCGGTGCCTGATGAACCTAAAACAAACTGTGAGAATCTTTATAAAGTATCCTGCTTCTAAAAAAAGAGGAAAAAAAGGGGGAAAAAACAGAAATCTCTTGGGAACGTTTCAAATATCTGGTAAAATAATCAGTTGTAAAAAACAGATGTATGCATTGTGAATGAGAACACAATACTACATTCATTATCAATGAAATATGTCATAATTTTCAGCTCAGTGCCAATAAAATGACAAACACCCAATATTTTAAATATACATCTGTCAACATCAATTTATTTGACAAAAATCCTATTGTGAAAATATAATTGAATCTAAATTTATTATTCAATCACAGAAAATACATTTGCTATTTATGTGAGAAAGAGTCCCTGGAAAGTTTGCTCCGCAACAAATACATATTTCTCAGTAACGTTATGAATTGCAATAGAAGAAAATGAATGAAGCATACTGAGAGTACTATGTTGTTGCCTAAAAATACTGATTTTGATTGGCTTGTGTCACATGTTTAGAGAGTGTAGTGTAAATACTAGGGCTGTGCAAAGCTTTGGTCGCTGATTCAATTTGGAGGCGATTTGGCCCGATTTGGCAGCTGAATCTCCGAATCCAAATAGAATCAGGAGACCCTTTAATCTCTCTGAATCAAATCAGAACCCTCCAAATCGATTCAAAGAGATTCGATGATCTGGACATAGACACACCTTTATATGTTTTTTCTACTTACCTCAAGGTACTAGGTATGAATGTTGAGATGTTGGGGCTGATGGAGCATTCTGTGGGAGCACAGCAGAGGGGTGCAGTCCCCAACGTGGTTGGTGGCAGACCTGGAAGTGGACCAGAAGCACCAGTGCTTCTGGTCCACTTCCGGGTCTTCCGCAGAGCGAGTAGGGGACTGTCCCCCCACTGCCCAGCTCTGCGACTGGTGCCTCCTGGGTCTGGGGGGGCACCCAGGGTCCGCCCATGGTTGATCGCAGAGCTGGTGGGACACAAGGGAGTCCACCACTGAGCATGCAGGGACCACACCCACATTCCTGTGGAATGTTCCATCTGCCCCACCATCTCAGCATTCATGAGTCGCATCTGGTACCTCAAGGTACTTCTTAAGTAGTTGTTCATATTTAGTTCTATATATCCTG
Source organism: Gavialis gangeticus (assembly GCF_001723915.1). NCBI lineage: Eukaryota > Metazoa > Chordata > Crocodylia > Gavialidae > Gavialis > Gavialis gangeticus. The sequence continues at coordinate 36,252,408 of NW_017728992.1, forward strand.
TGCTTAAGGATACTATTAAGATATTGTTTATTTTATGTGATTGGGTTTCTTATATGGTGGGTGGTGAATTATATGCCTGAGACCTCTTCCCAAGGCCTGTGTCCAGGTTTTGAATTTTACTAAAGCCCAATTTTGAGGATGCAAAAGGGGCTTAGGTCCTAATTTAGGAAGGTATTTAGAAATATGCCTAATGCTAAGGATATTGAGTTGTTGCTTGTGAGTACTTGTAATGAGCCTCCTGGTGTGTGAGGTATTCTATACCATTCTCACAGTGCTCCTGGAAGTACTTTTAAGAAATATGGCCCAATCGTCCTGCTCCCACTTCCCAAGACTAGGGACAGAAATTACATGTAAACTGGTATAAGTGTTTGGAAATCGATTCAAATCTGTAACATAACAGAAGTTCAGAGTGCATAAACTGCTTTGAAAATGACCGAAACTGGTTTAAGATAAACCTTGATGGATGTAGTATCAGATTTAATGGATTTAAAATAAATTAGTTTATTGAACTTCTGTTTCAGATTGCCTCCAGATTCAAGTAACTCAGTCTCCCAGCATCTCAGGATGCGTTTCATCTCTCCCCACAAACCCCCTTCTCACAAGGTAAGCAGACTAGCCTTGTCCTAAGCTGTCTGCTCTAGCTGAGCAGGGTGATATACTCTAACCTCCCCCAGCCCAGGACTCACTGCAGACATGTGGCTATATTTCTAGAATCAAAAGTGAATGTCTGGTCACTTGCTTATTGGTTCAATCTACACAGCTTAGACCAACCTGCAAAAATTGAATTGATTCCATCTCAGGCCTTTTGACTGTCTGTACTTAGCCCATGTGGCAATCCTGGAAATGAAGCAATGAAATCATCCTGGCACTGTTGTCACTCTCAAGCATATGGGGAGGAGAGAGCAAAACAGCAACATCAGGAGGCACCTTTAGGTTACCATGACCACCACCTTTCTAGGTTTGGCGCATGTGGACTGGTGGGCTATTCTTCTTGGTGGTACTCTCAACACTTCTGTAGAATTAGAAAAATAACAAAGGAATGTCAGTATCAAATTCCAAACTCTAGAGTCATATGGTTATATATAAATAAGGCTCTCAGCTTTTTATTTGGTTAAGTTAATTTGGTATGTGGGAAAGCTTGGAAACCTGAACCCAAAGCTTAGAAAACCATGGGCACATCTACATGTACCTTTAAGCACAACTAAGTTTAAAACATATTAAGCTAATGTGCATTAAGCAATTTTTGGCTGGTGTCTACATGCACAAGGACTTGGCAGTAACATTTGTGTAGACACGATCCAGCACTAACTTTAGTGTCAGATCTGCCCCGCCACTAGAGGCACATAGCACGGTCGTAAGGACTTGGCACTAAAGTTAGTGCCAGGTCATGTCTACATGTGCATTAATGTGCTTTAACTAATGATGCCTAAATTTGATACCTGTATTTGCAGGTGATTAACCTAATTTTGCCATTTTTAATGCACATTAAGTGCACGGACATGTAGATTCACATCAAATTTAGCTAATGTACTTTAACACATCTAGTGTAGACATGCCCCATGAGTCAAAAATACTTTGTTGAAGGTCTTCTAATGTATTGGAGTGAATTTCATCCTCCAAGTACCCAGCAAAATAGCTCATGTTGCCCTCATTGCATCCTAAGCTACTTGAGTTATAGCTGATTCTCTACTTTTGTTGCTTTCTGTACACTGATGGGGTTTACTACTGGTTCTTTTTAATTTACATGAAAATTATGCATCGGTGGAGTGCAGATCTTCCATGAATAGAATCCATACTGACATTAATTTTAAACTAAGCTGCCTCTAACCTCATCCAGCTGCTTTGTGATGTTTCTAGCCTAAATAGAGAGAGACTTCCTGATCTGATAACCAAAGAAGTGTACGAAAGAAAGAGAAAAGCAGAAAAGCCAAAAGAAAAAGTAGGTTAACACTAATACCAAAGACATTGTGCTGTACAGGATACATTATTGTCAGAATTTTAATATGTAAAATTTATTAAATGAAGATTTTTCAATACTTAATGGGTTTTTAACATCAAACTGAAAAATTGCTTTGTTTCAAAATAAAAGCAATATAAGCTTGAACATGGAACCAACTAATAGATCATTTTGCACAACATTAAACCTCCAAATGCTTGCAGGAATGTTTGATGCTACAGTACTTTTAAACAACTGTGATGCAATTAATTTCCCAAACTAAATACACCAGCAGCTAATAACCATAAATGCACTACTCAGGTGGTTAACTGATTAAAAATATATATATTACAGAGCTTTCTAAGAGTATGGAGGTGGGGAAGTTGGAGGGGAAATGAATTAGAATTCAAGGTAACTATTTCCTTTAAAACCTTCAATTTACATGTAAATTTATTTGAAAGGAGTGGTCCATAAATCCTGCTTGCATACCTTGCTATTTCCATTGTTGGTAATTTATCATTATGTATTATCATAAAATCATAGATATTAGGCTTAGGAGTGACCTTTTGGGTTACCTAGTCCATGTCTCTGCATCACAGCAAAACTATACCCATATTTTTGTACAGATTCCTCCATTACTTCCCTCTCTAGTGTGCTTGAATGCTTCTAGTGATTATGACTTCCATTGGCAAGTTATTCCATTATCTAATTGACCTCATTGTAATAAAGTGTTTTTTACTCTTTGCCTTCCATTTTTCTTAATTTTAGGATATTGCTTCTAGTTTTACCAACAATGACGAATGAAACTAAAACCTCTCCTTTTCTTTTTGTTAATTTCCTACAGGTACTTATCCTGTCACCTCATTGTTGGTCTTCCCTGTACAAATTCAGTGCTCTTAACCCCTCTCCATAGGTCATGTTTT
>NW_017728992.1:36255277-36257671 GCF_001723915.1 Gavialis gangeticus
CTAAACCTCTCAGCATTTTTATTGCCTATCCTGCTGTACTGATTTTTTTTATAATACAGAGCCCAGAATTGCACGCATTGTGCCAGATGTTTCCAATGCTTTATATTTCTATACAGAAAAATGATAATGCTTTTAACTCAAGAAGCACCTTTTAGATTAAGATTTTAAAGCACTTCAGAAGTATTGACCAACCCAAAATCTCTTGGAAGGAAGTAATATTTTATTGTGGCCATATTAAAGACAGTGAAAGGAAAGCATGAAGGTTTTTAGTTTCTTCAAAGTCACATGGGAAATCTCTAATGCTGACTGCCAGCCCTTTACATCAGCAAACTATCAATATTTATCTTATGTGTTCATATCCTATCATATGGAATTTGCCATAATGGCAAGAGGGGGATAGTACATCTAGTAATCAGTTCATTGTCTATTACAATATCTGGCTCACATTCTGCAATCCCCCTCCATAATCTACTATAGGCAGATTCCCCCTTTATCTGGGAAACTCCTGGCAATGTAGCCTTGTTGTGGTAGCTCTTATGACATCTTGCTGCACATTCTTAATGTGGGAGGAATAGTCAGGAAAAGCAAAACTGGGGGTTGGACTGCTCTTTGTTCAAATGACCTGTGGGGTTCTGGGGTTATAGGTATCTGGAACAAATATAAAACAGCTTTAAGATGGTTTTATATTATTTAGAGAAATAGTTAGTAGACCTCAGAAAGAAGGGAACAAAAATCTGGATTATATCAGTCTTTGTCTTCTTCGCCCACCTCTAGTTTTGAGTGCTTCTCACTAAAGCTGAAGCATTAAATACATCAAAGAATGTACAGTGTATGTAAAGTGCTACCATTTTTATCTGATAACATTTTTCATTCATTTTGCACATGTGTAAATGACTGAGAAATCAGACTTTAATAATTACACCTTGAATAATCATTTATACCTGAGCAAAACAGGTATAAAGGAAATATCCTTGCTAGTGGTATATCTGGATATAATAATGTTTTATACTTTCAAAGTACATATACTAATTCATGGCACAAAAAGGTGGAGAACCAAGCTTTCTATAATTTTTCTAATTGTTTAGATGTGATCTTTTTGGAGCCAGGGTAATTGATATGATAATAATATGTATTTGAGGAGTGTAAAAGTCATGCGGTTTTCTCCCTGGGGAATATTATTTTTCTTTCAAGTGCATACTTTTTTTTTTTTACAGTTGGACAAGGACTGTCATGTAACTGAGATTTTTTTATATTTCTCTTCCAGTTTCTTCTACAGTGCAGGCTTACTTAAAAAATAATCAAAAAGCTTTTTAAAAAAGTCATTGAACTTGTGCAATCAAAGGGATTCATTTGGGAGATTTCTCTCTCCCTCTGCTTCTGTTGCTCTTTCCTTTCTTTGACACCATGCATCAGATCCCAAAATGAACACTGAATTGTCAGCCTGAGACAACATAAAAACTTACACAAATAAATCTTCCTTTTCCCCACTTTGCTGGTATCATCTGTGGAAAATCCCTAAGCAGATTTTCAGGCATTTTCATTAAGTATATATTATGATTCTTTGAATAGGTATCATAAAGCATATACAATTAAAATGTAATAAAACCCCGATGTACATAGTTTTGATTTCTCACCAGGCCTTTTCTACATAGAGAAAAGGACTTCAAGGGACCTCTGAGGTCATCAAGTTCAGTACTCTGCTACTTTAAGCAAAAAATGCTGTACAATCATATTCCTAAATTACCATCTCCTTTTAAAATCTAGTCATTCTGAATGCAGCTAGGCAACTTCATGAAAGCTGTTTGGAGTCAATACAGTTGCAATAAATACAGTATAGTTTTCCATTATTCTATACCAGTCAAAAGAGAGATGTCAGAATGTCTTGAGATATGTCTGCAATATCATAATAGCACTGTTGAGATTAGCTTTACACTTGCTGGCCATGTCCAGTTGAGAGTGGTCATGTAGTATGTGGTGCTGCAGACACATCTGCAGCACCACATGCCACATGTTCAACTGTTCTCCACACTGCAAGGGAGTAGTGCAGTGGGTAGGGGAGAAGGGGAGTTTGACCCCTGGATATCCAGTGATAAAATAAGCCCGCACAAAAAATGTGGAGTGGTGCACAAGGAGGCAGCATGCACTGCTCAAAACCAGATCGTGGCCAGACAGAGCCACACTGAAGCTGCTGGCCAGGCTCCACGGGCATTTATATACATCCTTTTTGTCCTGCGATGTGCCGGAGATCCGCCACTTCAGACTAGACTCAATTAATCAAGCATGCTCTGTATGCAAACTGATGCAAACTGCACTGCACTGCTTGCAGTTGTATAAGCGGCAAAATGCATGTCAGCTTGCAGAAAATGGCAGTGGTGCACTTTTGAACTAAAGCAC
>NW_017728992.1:36257682-36264041 GCF_001723915.1 Gavialis gangeticus
ACAGGTATAAAGGAAATATCCTTGCTAGTGGTATATCTGGATATAATAATGTTTTATACTTTCAAAGTACATATACTAATTCATGGCACAAAAAGGTGGAGAACCAAGCTTTCTATAATTTTTCTAATTGTTTAGATGTGATCTTTTTGGAGCCAGGGTAATTGATATGATAATAATATGTATTTGAGGAGTGTAAAAGTCATGCGGTTTTCTCCCTGGGGAATATTATTTTTCTTTCAAGTGCATACTTTTTTTTTTTTACAGTTGGACAAGGACTGTCATGTAACTGAGATTTTTTTATATTTCTCTTCCAGTTTCTTCTACAGTGCAGGCTTACTTAAAAAATAATCAAAAAGCTTTTTAAAAAAGTCATTGAACTTGTGCAATCAAAGGGATTCATTTGGGAGATTTCTCTCTCCCTCTGCTTCTGTTGCTCTTTCCTTTCTTTGACACCATGCATCAGATCCCAAAATGAACACTGAATTGTCAGCCTGAGACAACATAAAAACTTACACAAATAAATCTTCCTTTTCCCCACTTTGCTGGTATCATCTGTGGAAAATCCCTAAGCAGATTTTCAGGCATTTTCATTAAGTATATATTATGATTCTTTGAATAGGTATCATAAAGCATATACAATTAAAATGTAATAAAACCCCGATGTACATAGTTTTGATTTCTCACCAGGCCTTTTCTACATAGAGAAAAGGACTTCAAGGGACCTCTGAGGTCATCAAGTTCAGTACTCTGCTACTTTAAGCAAAAAATGCTGTACAATCATATTCCTAAATTACCATCTCCTTTTAAAATCTAGTCATTCTGAATGCAGCTAGGCAACTTCATGAAAGCTGTTTGGAGTCAATACAGTTGCAATAAATACAGTATAGTTTTCCATTATTCTATACCAGTCAAAAGAGAGATGTCAGAATGTCTTGAGATATGTCTGCAATATCATAATAGCACTGTTGAGATTAGCTTTACACTTGCTGGCCATGTCCAGTTGAGAGTGGTCATGTAGTATGTGGTGCTGCAGACACATCTGCAGCACCACATGCCACATGTTCAACTGTTCTCCACACTGCAAGGGAGTAGTGCAGTGGGTAGGGGAGAAGGGGAGTTTGACCCCTGGATATCCAGTGATAAAATAAGCCCGCACAAAAAATGTGGAGTGGTGCACAAGGAGGCAGCATGCACTGCTCAAAACCAGATCGTGGCCAGACAGAGCCACACTGAAGCTGCTGGCCAGGCTCCACGGGCATTTATATACATCCTTTTTGTCCTGCGATGTGCCGGAGATCCGCCACTTCAGACTAGACTCAATTAATCAAGCATGCTCTGTATGCAAACTGATGCAAACTGCACTGCACTGCTTGCAGTTGTATAAGCGGCAAAATGCATGTCAGCTTGCAGAAAATGGCAGTGGTGCACTTTTGAACTAAAGCACCTCCGAGGTGTTTTAATTCAAAAGTTCACTGCTGCCATTTTCTGTGCTGATGTGCATTTCACCGCTTATACAACTGCACCCATTGAAGTGGCATTTGCATGTCTAAAAATGCCCCCAGTGGAAGGGTCACCAGTGTTGCAGCCCTGGGAGGCCCCCAGGATCCCAAGTAACACTGCTGGGGTCAGCACTGGTCTGGCCCCAGACTCCCCTACCTCACCCAGGATAACCTTCCATGTGCCAGAGTGCACATAACATGGATGGTTCCCAGGAACAATTAGCAGTGGCACAAGGTGTCAGAGTTGTCCATGGGGAATCAAATGTCCACATTCATCTGGACATGGCTGCTTGGTGCATCTACACATGCAATTACTAAGCCTGAAAAACTCTGAAGTGTATTACTTCAGACCTAATAGCTCCTGGGCATGCCATTTGAATGTGCATCTGGGAGCAAGTAACTGCGCAGCAAAAATCTCCACAGTTTATTCAGGCACAGCACATGGAGCTTGGGCAGAGCAGCCTAGCTGGTACAGGAGCCTGGGGGTCAACCTGCCAGCCTGGGCTGCTCCCTCTAGCTCAGTGTGCTGCAGAGGGGCTGGATGCGACAAGGGAGCTTCAGTGCAGGGCTATCCAGCAGGCAGCCCTCATATTAAAGCCCCCTCATGCCCCAACAGCCCCTTTAGAGTCTACATGTCTGATGCTGCAGAGATTTCTTTGAAAGTACTCTGTGGGGCTGCATCCAGATGAGTGGGAAGGTGTGCTTCCTCAGGGACAAATAGCAGTGGCACACCTACTATTGCTTGTGTAGTGGCACACCTGCTACACAAGGTGTGCTGCTGATCTGCTACTTGTTTCCAGGGAATGCCTGTGCCAGGTCTGCTCTGACATGTGGCATGTTACCCTAAGTGGGGTAGGGGAGGTTGGGACCAGTAACTATGCAGGCCTGAGCAGCATTACCTGGGGTCCTAGGACCCCCTTACTTTCAGCCACGGCAGAAAGCCTGGCTGGCAGGTGGAGCATGGCTCCGGCTGGCCAGGTTCTGGTTTTGCGTGGCGTGCAGAGCCACCACATGCCCCACCCCACTCTTTTCAGCGTTAGTTTTTTTCCCATGTGGGGAATGTCTGCATGTGCAGTGTGTGGCACTGCAGAGGGGTTTGCAGTGCCACATACCACACGTCCATGCTCATCTGCATGCAACCCTGCTGTGGAGTCAATTAGTTTAATTGGGACACGTATAAACAGTGAGACATTTACTGTGCATCTAATTAGTCAACTGTGCAGTAAATGTCTTGTGTAGATGTGCCTGCTGTGTAGTTTAGCTATATCTACATGGAGTTGAGCATTTACTACTATACCCTGCTGTAAGCCATCATGCCTGCTGCCACATGCCTGCTACCACAATCCTTTCTGTGGTGCCCCCTGTTCCCTATGTTGACAATAGCTGTAGAAGAAATACAAACATTTCCTTCATGTCCCTTTCTATACAGACTTTAATGCTGCCTTGTGTTGCTCGTTATGCCCGCTACATATCTGTATATCATTTAGGCAGAATCTATTCCTTAAAGTTTACTAAATCTCAACTACATTCAGGAGCCTTTGCGTGCAGTTTATTAACTTATGCTCAGTGTCAGGTCCTAGCACAAATGGCTACAAAAGTCAGTAGTCAAGAGTGAGTACTTAAGGTGTTAGACACTATTAATGCAAATCAAAGTGACAGAATCTGATCATTAGTGAAGAACATCTCCTTCCTACTGGTAACCTGGGCAGGTGTCTAAAACTACTGTTAGCAACTGTCTATATGTGCTATTACTGTGCATGAATAAACTCTGGAGTGTTTTGGGTCAGAGTTAATTGCTCCCAGAAACACCATTTGAATATGCACCCAGGAGTAATTAACTCCTGAGCAATAAACTCCAGAGTTTATTCATGTCCAGCACATGGGGCTGAGTCAAAGCAGCCCCAGCTGGCAGGGAGCCCCAGGGGGTCAGCCTGACAGCCTGGAGCTGCTCTTCCTGGCTCACTGTTCTGTGGAGGGGCTGGCAGGGGCACAAGGGAGCTTCAGTGAGGAAGCTAGGCAGCAGGAATGCCCCTCTCTTGTGCCCCAGCTAGCCCCTCCAGCATCTACACATGCACCGATGCAGTTTTTTACTCCACAGCAGGATAGCGCTTGTATTTACTACCCTGTATTGTATTTACTATGCTAATACTATAGTATTTACAAGTACTATCCTGCTGTGGAGTAAAAAACTCTGCAGGAGGGCATGTGTAGATGCTGGAGGGGCTAGCTGGGGCACAAGGGTGGGAGACTCTTCTGTCTCAACAAAAATGTCATTGTCATGCAAACCGAAGTGAAACAGTATGGTAGTTAGCAATCCACACAGAGATACTATAAGAATGCAGTCACCATGTTATAAAAGAAAGTGGTGCACATTCTGTTGAATAAATCTTTGATAAAAAAGTGCATGAAGTCTAGCACCATGCTTGTTCTTTCTGCTGTTTTTGCCACTAATGGTAATAATCCCCCTAAAGAAAGAATCTAGTCTTCTTTGAGATCAATACTGCAGTTACACGTTATGTCTGGGTCAAGTCATAAAGCATTTAGAATATGTTTCCCCTTTCTTTTTTATACAGGGGCTTGCTGCATGTCACTGACCCATGATTAATTCTATTCTGGTTCTGAAGACAATTGATGAATACTATGGAGAAGCTGCATTTGAAATGTCAAATCTACAGGTTGTGGGCTAGCTGCTCAAATAGAGGACTCTGCTCAAGATCCATAGCTTCCACATGACCTGGAAGCAAGCTTTGGGCAATAGGTAAGAAAAGAAAAACTGGGATAGTAGCATCTTGCAAGAAATAAAGCATGCTCCTAACAATGACATCTATTTCTGCCACTTGCAGATTCTTACCCCAGTGCTTCTCAGAATGATTCCAGATTTCATTAGGGGAAAGGAGAGGGAAGGGGACAGGAGAAGAGAAGAAAAGAGAAGTAGCTAATGGGCTCTGGAGGTGCCATAACTGGTAAAAAGGTTCTTCTGGTCTCCGACTCAATTGAACTGTTACTAAAAAATTATGAAGCTATGACAATAATAATAAATTAATAGGGGAACAGGACATTCAAAAGTGAAAATTTAGATTTTCAAGGGGGCTTAGGCACCATTTAAAAAACAGGGAGAAGGAAACTAGAATTAGCACAACACACACTTGTCTGCACATCATTGTAACTATTTTCTGTAAGTGGCTATTCAATACCAAATGCCCAAACACTCTGGGTTCGCTTCACATTATATAAAACCAGCAGCATCTAGTATGGGATACCTGGCAGCAAATTTTCCTCATTGAATAATAATAAACAAAACAATCACATTTATAATTTTATTATTATAACAAATACACTAACAAATATACATCAAACTAAAAATGAAAGCCTTATGAAGAAAAATGTTAAAATTCAAAATTATACGTATATACATATTGCTTCTTGGTAGTGAATAAGCTACTAACCAGCTACACGACTCTAAGTACTCCTCATATTATAAGTCCAGTTCACAACAGATTAAATCTACCTTCTATGGAGCCTCTGGATCGATACAACATTCTTGTGTCACTTCTGGCTTTTAGCTGGCACTCAGAGCAGGAGCCAGAAGTCACACAGCCCTGATCAGTCAATGTTTTCAGTAGGACAGTCCATTACAGCCTTCTTGACCCTGTTCCTGTTCAGAGTTCTTGAGGCCAACTTTGCACACACTCCCAGTGTAGGAGACACATTTATACTTTTTTTCTTTGCAGCATCTTAAATTGTATCAAATAAACTATTTGCCAACACACCAACAAAAAATCTAGCCTTACTTGTAACTACCTCCTTGTTCATTCTTCCTTCTGCTGTTGTGGCAAACATAAAAACCAAACAACCGTGACAAGGGGTGGGTGGTATTATTTCTATGTCAAACTTGCCACTGGCTAAGCAAGACGTTTGAAAAATAATGCCTTGATAAACCACTGGAAGTCATTACAAGTTTTCCATTTTGTTACTATTATTTAAATAAATAAACTCCTCAGATTAGCTTTTATATTCCTAAGTTGTCCACTAACAAGTGCACGTTATGAATTGTATTTAGCACAACAGAAGCTCTAAATGACCTTGGGTCCAGATGACTCATCAGATACTGCAGAGTCTAATTTTTTTTCAAGTGAACTTTACTAGGTGTATATCCCAAGTGTGGCTGTGCTAGAAACATTGCAACTAATTGTTGTTATTTATTACTGCATACAATTCTTGGTCAACACTACAGAGGCTCAGAGCTTTTACATACATTTTTCATGAACAATGAATGCTCCCATCAGGAACCATAGCTCTTTACTCCTCCTTCTCAGACTCATTTATGAATCAGATAGTAACTAAAATACATTATAGACCTTTTCTGCAATGGGCTGCTCTTGAAAGCATATTCAGTCTTTTTTCCCTGTAGAGACTCGGTTCTCTTTTATTTCTTTTGCTGTTTTGCTGAATATCTGTATTTTCCAAATAGAGAGTTAGGAGAGCTTCAGGGTCCCCTCTCCGCCAGCCCAGGGATACTTGTAATCTAGTGTTATGGACCAACTTGGTGATAGGGAGGGCCTGCAACCTTTATCACAGGACAACAAGTTTCACCCATCCATCATACAAGTTACAATAAGACAACCAGCAATAGTGAGTGGGTTTGCCTATTCTATTAGGATGATTACACTGCATCTATCAAGAATTAACTGTCTCCTTTCTTTTTCTTGTGATATCCAGCCAATGACAGTCAGAGATGGGACAACAGTAACAGCTAGAGGAACTACCTACATCATCTAGTAGGGAAAAATTGAAAATCTTCTCCCTTCTTAACAGGTATTTTAATAGTTTACAATGTTAACAGATATTTAAACAAAATGT
>NW_017728992.1:36269041-36273344 GCF_001723915.1 Gavialis gangeticus
TGTGTGTGTGTGGGTGTGTGTGTGTGTGTGTGTGTGTGTGTGTGTGTGTGTGTGTGTGTGTGTGTGTGTGTGTGTGTGTGTGTGTATAAATGCATTGTGATTTTAGGAATGTTATTAAAACAATGACCCTATTGCCATAAAGCCTTATCATTATAACAAAATACAGGAACAATGGAGAGAGCAAAACACAAATATTTGCCTATACCCCAAAGAAAGAAAGTAACTTTATAAATGTATTTTAAAATTCCAGCACAGAACTGTGCATGCACTCTTAGCAGCACAAAGGCTAAGGATAGAGTTTAAGACTTAACTTTTTAATTTTGTTTTGTGGGTAGAAAATGCTTAGCTGATCCTAAATTTAGTAATCATCCCCAAAAGGTGGGGAGGGGAGACAACCCCCCCAATGTGTTAATGGATAATTTTCAAACTTTGCCAGACAAGAATTGCTTTATTTGACTATTAATAATTAGATGAGATACTTTCACAGAGAAATAAAACAAAATCCACATAAGGACTGTTATTAATCTGTAGACTTGTGAAATTGTGAAATGTTAGAAATAATTTTAAAAAATAATCTTTCTATATACTGAATGTTAAGTATGTTTCAGTAGCTATGGAACTATTGATATTTTCCAGTTTGAATGAACTACAGTGGATTTAGATTTGTTCATTTTTGTAATTATTGGTATTTAAAGTATTAAGCAAGACCACCGGGTTGTAACTGCGCATGTATGTGTGTGCACATTTAAATGAGAGAGTGTATGTCACTTTAAAATGCACAAAGCAAACACCAGTTCTTTGTAAACAGAGTGGTTACTGTGAGCATATAAAATACTATATAAGGTACTATATTTAAAACAAGCTTATTATTGAACAACACTGAGGTTTTAATGAGTTGTTAATGAATAAAGTTCTATTGAAATCTATGAAATCTATGAAAGCTTCGGTTTTAAAAGAAAGTACCTTTTGGAAAATAGGTGTTTTATATTTTAAAGAAAGGTGTTACAAGGGGCTGCAGAATTATTTTTCAAAACCAACCTTAATGCTGGTATATCTGGTCAACTTTTTAGCTTTAATTCCATGTTTTTAACAGTTGTTTGTTTTTTTATGTAAATTTCCTAGATTTTAAAAGCACAAAGCATTTTATGTCTTGTGCAACTATATTCACTACTACCCTTCCAACAATCATTAAGGTTTGAGCCTATGACCTTCCACATGGTAGCCCAGATCTCTTCTGTGCAACATCTGTTTGGGAAAATTACAGCTGGCAGTGGGAATAACTTGTCACCTCAATGGAACAGACACATCAGCACTTCTTACCTTCTGCACAGAAAATGGGTTACCCCAAAGGCATAAATTGAGATACACATCTCCCTAAAAAATATAAAACTTTTCTTAAAAATAAGACTCTTTCTTCTTCTTCATTCTTCAATGATGGTCTGACAGTCAGAGACAAATAAGCATGGATTTAGTGAACACATGGTTGACAAAAAGAGACGTTTCCTAAGCAACATAACCATGTTAATGCAACTTAAATCCCTGCTCCTTATGTTGCTCTACTGCTTAGCCTTCTGGAAATGAAGTTTTTTATGATGCATATGAATTTTGCTTTGGACTTAAAATCAAGTTAATATAAAAGGAAAAATATTGCAGCTAAAATTCAGAAGTTACAGGTGATGCTTGTTCACTGAACCCCAAATATGTTTCTGACAGATGAGAATGTCTTCTTTAAGTCACTTAATTCATAGGGTATCATTACTCAATATGCTATTGTACTGTTTCTATCTAATGCATTCTCATTTCATAAAATGTGTTAAAAATTCTTTTCATTCACAAGAATAAACAGGGATTTTGTCTTTTAAGCATATGATTCAAAACAGAATCAAATTCATAAATAAATTGGGTGCCAAGAGATGGTTATCTTGTTTTTAATCTTCCTAAAACTACTTTTATCAGATAGAATAAAAAATTATGATGACTAGAACTTCTAAAAGGTTCCTCAGAACTGTATAAACCAATTTCAACCCTCTGAGACAGTTTTCCTTCATCTCATAGCAATGTATTTTTGGGGCCGGGGTTTGTTTTTGGGTTGTTTTGTTTGTTTGTTTTTCGATGTCTTGACAGGTAAAGAAGCCTACACTTACAAATAAAACAATTATATTGTTGAAGTTGGAACTACAAATGCATTAATTAGATCAGGGAGACCTTCATTACTGAAAGAGGAATGGCTATGTATGGTGTGTTGTGAAACAGTGCATGTGTCACAATATGGCCACCTCAGGGATGGCTGTGATGTCCTTAGGGCACCATGACCATGCCAGCCTCGCCCTATGGGCAACTATTAATCTTTCCTGCCACATCTTGCTGGATTAATGATGAATTGGGAAACTACTCTTGAGTTGCTGCTCGGTCACAGTCCTGACAGACTCCTTTAAATTCTGTGGGTTGTTGGACCCCTTTTTGGGTCCCAGACTCAGGAGGTGCCTTACGGTACTTCCAAGCTTTATGGACTAGATGTGCAGTTCCAGCACCTCCCCTTTACCATGCCCCATGCCTCATAGGTGGTATTTAAACATTGTCCCTATTTTAATGAGGCTTCAGTCTAACTCAGCCTCCTGGTCATCACTGGGCCCTTAGCCCCTGTAACTGTATCCTCTCCGGTGCTGGGCTCACTGCAACACTGTCTCTGTCTCCTCTCTGGAGGTGGGGTCTACACCATAGTGTGCCCCCTATGAGGCCTCCTCCTCCCTAATATCCTCAGTCCAGTCCACCGGTATAAAAACAACAACATAAATATAAGCCCCTGGGCTATAACATAATATGAGTAATGCAAACCACACCCTGATTCTTTAAGATCCCAAACTGCTCCTTGAGTATTGAGGTCCTCCCAGCCCTGGGCACCTTGTAGACTCCTGGAGCCCCATTAGTCTTATAAATAGTCTATCTGGCAGCCACAGCGTTCCTTGGTAGTTCTTCCCTGCAAGAGCTCCTTCCCCTGGGCAGCTGGCCAGGGAGCTAACCGCTGCTGGCCTCAGCCCTGTGGCTTATATATGTCCAGAGCCCTGTCTCCTTCTGGTCACCTGACCAGGTGCAGGTGCAGGCTAATTCCCCCATTAGCCTGCTGCTATGGCAACCTGGAGCTGTGCATCTCTGTCTAGCTCCTCAGGCTCTCTAGCCAGGCAGTTTCTGCCCTTAAAGGAGCAGGCACACCTTAGTGCCCTGAGACAGCATGACATACCTGAGAGGCAAGATGCAAAGATGGCCTTATGTCCCTTTTCCAGATTTCCCTGATCTTGAGGCCAGGTATACGGCTGGTATATGGCTCCTCTGAGACACTCTAGTCAGTAATGACTTTCAAAGAGTAATTAAGTAGGCCAGGGAGTATGGGACTCCTAATGCATTCTGTTAGTGCCCTGTCATACTCTTTTCTGGCCCAAGATTAAAAGGAAAACATGCCGTAGGTCTGTCTGTGTTGGTCCAATTCTAGCATACCTAGAACGACTGGCAATGGTGTAATACAGATAAACAGATACAATACTACTTGGTTTTTTTTAAGTGTTTTGTTAACAGCTGCTAGTTTAACATGCAAACCAAGATTTTATTCATGGAAATCAATTGGTTTCTTCTGTTAAGATTGCATTAAGTGACCCAGTATATAAATGTGAGAAAAAAGAACTACAAATCCCAAACTGAAACCTGATCCTAGAGTGATATAACTGTTATTGTTCTCCTGAAATCTATACAGCTGTGATCATTAGCTAAGTATCTGCTCATTAATGTTTTGCCCTTATCTGCTTTCTACTCATTTTGCTAATGCAGCACATGCTTGTGCATGGAGTGCCCCCCATGCCCTTTAGTTTTGCTGTGCATAATTATTGACAGGAGGCTTTACAGATTAACTTGTGTAGCCATCTCCTATTCTATTCCTCTACCCACAATGTACTGTTTCTATTGTTTGCATTTTAAGCTAACCAAAATGTACCTCAGGGAACCATTTTTTCAGGTATGTTAGTTAAGTGTTATAGGTTAACTTCACTGTAACTAACATATAACATCAGAGTATTTCAAGATTATACAAGTACTTCTAGAGAAATGGTAACATCTAAATAAGTGAAACTTCAGAGTGGGTGGCAATCTGATTTCAGAGTACTGCATCATAGACATTTATCAAGGCAGCGGAGTCCTTGGGCCAGTGCTGTTCAACATCTTCATTAGCGACCTGGAGGAGGGTGTGGAGAGCACCCTGTTCAAGTTCACTGATGACACCAAGCTGTGGGGTAAAGTGAATACACTGGCAGGCAGG
>NW_017728992.1:36273502-36289336 GCF_001723915.1 Gavialis gangeticus
AGGAGAGGCTGAGGGACCTGAATCTCTTCATTCTCTGCAAGAGGAGACTGAGGGGGGATCTTGTGGCTGCCTATAACCTTATCAAGGGCCGGCAGCAGGGACTCAGGGAAAGTCTGTTCAGCAGGGCCCCCCTTGGAGTCACCAGGAACAATGGCCACAAGCTGAGGGAGGATAGGTTTAGGTTAGATATTAGGAAGAACTGCTTCACTGTAAGGGTGGCCAGAGCCTGGAATAGGCTTCCCAGAGAGGTGGTGCTATCACCTTCCTTGGAAATCTTCAAGAGGAGACAGGATAGGCACCTGGCTGTGGTCTTATGACCCCTCCCACCCTCAGTGCTCATTCCTGCCCATGGCAGGGGTCGGACTAGATGATCTGTCTAGATCTCTTCTGACTCATTGATTCTATGATTCTATGATCAAAGGAAAAAGTAGGTCTGGACAAACTCTCTAAAGAAATAATCTTGTAATGGCCAAACTATGATGATTGAACTGATATTAAAAGGAATATCAAGAAAGTAGAAAGAATCAAGAAAAGGCATAAGGCTAAAGAGCAACTTTTTCAGCCCAGTTGGGTTGTGGCTTTTACAAAAGTTGTTTGACATCCAGAAGATGTCTGACGGTTATGTCTATAGATTGTAAGTAAAATATTAGTTTAGGGACAAAAAAACAATCTGCTTGTCATCTGCATTTCAGTGGTAGCTCAGTCTCATGATACTGACAAATATATGAGAGGGAACAAATAGAGACAAATAATAAGAAACCATCCACGAAAAAAGCAGTGTAGGAGAAGTATGGGCCCTTGTCCTGAGGCAGGTTGTGAAGTACAGCTCTTAGTGGCAATACTTTTAACTAACTGTAAAATGTGGAAAGCAAATGACATAGGCAGAGAATACAGGAACTCCATTTGGTGTTCAAATTGCCCTAGGCATGGAGAGTTACCTTGGACAAAGCCCTAGAAGATGTGCTGTAGATGATAATTGCTGTTAGCATTTACGAATAATTTTTAATTGTGTCTCTTTTTCCTCATACTGTTCTGCTGATTGCAGTATTTTACTTTCACAGAACAAAAAAATAAATGAAAATGTAAAGGAGGAGGAGGAAAAGAGGAACTCTTGCCATTGTAGGAGAACAGGCTAACTATCGTAATAGAACATCATTTTAATATCAGGGATTACTTTGCCCTTGCAATTGTGTGTCATAATTCACAAATAGTATTTAGGCTTTAAAAACTGGTACATCTCTAAATACCTTTCTTTTAACAACCATGGTAAAATACACTGCTAATCAGAGATTTGATGCAAGATCAAATCCCACTTATCTGTTTTGGTGGACTGATTTTTTTCCAGTGGGTATAAATGAATGAATTCTGCTTACAGTGAATTGTGACCAATTGTGGGCACAACATGGAAGGTGCAAATGAGAAGCCAGCTTGAACATCTTTTAAAAATGTTGTCAAATAGATTTTTGTTCGCTGTGTTGCTGTGATTAATTTTGCCCTTTCTGCTGCCTCGAAGTTGCCAGTGAAAATACTCCCAGGATTAAACAACCATAGCCTATTTTCATTGTTAGAAGGTAGACTTTTTTCCACTTTGCTGCTATTCAATTTTATTTATGCTTAAGACAAATCATTATTACCTAAATGAAAATAATGGATTATATTCTTGACCACTTCAGAACCTTGATGAACATCAATGAGCCAGAAAGAATCATTTGTGACTTCTTAAAAGGAAATTAATCCAAGGGCACATGCCAAACATCTCTGAGGGGTTGATGCTAATGAGATAAAAAATAAAAACATAAATTACTATCATTTAAAAATTTTCCAAGATTCCAGGAAGTTTATATAAACTCAGTTGCCAGTTGAAATTAGGACTTAATTTCCTATCCTATGTTCCATTATTTCATTATTAATGGACCACATACAAAAAATATATATATAGCCACATTATACATACTTAGAGGCTATCTAATTTTTTTTCTCTGTTGAAAGACTCCATGAAACAATGAAATGATAGGAAGGTAAAATGCATCACGACTTGTAAACACAATAGCTTGGTGTCAAAAAGAACTGAAAAATGTCCCACAGCAAGGGCCCGTCAATATCCATTACATTTCCAGTGCGTGCCTGATATGGATGGAATGCATACTTACTTCCATTTTCTTTCTTTCCTTAGCTCCAATTCAGCACAGTGAGATAATACAGAATTGACTCTCAGTCCTGTTTTTGACTTGAATCTTCACTATCAGGCTGGGAATGGTATTCTTTGAATTAGGATACGCTTGTAGGATGCCAGTTATCATTTCATCTACTATCCTATAAGAGGACAACAAGCAATGTCCTTATGCTATCATTTTGATCAAGCTGCCCTTATACATGAATCTGACAGAATTTTGTATTCTGCTCACATAGTGGATTCTCTTCCCTGTCTTTTTCTTGTTTTGGTTTTTTTTTAGATACTGAAAATATCTGTACTACCCCCAAAAAATTTCCTGATGCTGCACTAAAATTGCATTTGTGAGTAATAAAGCCATGGAGGGTTGCAGAATCTCACCAAATTGAATATGTGCAAAAAGCAGTCCCTACTGCAATTTGCCTGTTTACACAACAGACTGATGTATCTGTCAAATAATAAACAGATCTCATCATCCTCTTTTGCTTGCATTTCTACTGATTCAATACATTTAAATAGTTTTTTATCCATTATCAATATAGGAGGGGTCCCTTTATTTATTTAAACACAACTTTTTAGCAAGTTAAAAATCTTTTGTTTATTTATTAGGGCTGTTATTATCCTAAGAGAGTTCATTAAGGCTGTGCAAAATGGCTTGCATACAATATAATGCCTCTTTAAGAAGAAGTATTGTATCCACACTGAAAACTTAAGACCCTGATACACAAATGCTTCAGTCTATTTCTGCTTGGCAAAGAACTAAACCTCTTTACATGCTCCGTCTTGGATTTTGCACTTCCCTTTCCCATAATTTTCCCATATTTTCATTTTGCCCTATCTGTCATAACCATTTTTACATTAAATAGAAGGTCAGTTTATACTTATAAATTTTGAGGCATCTGATTAGTTGGTATTAATCAATTTAAATCAGGCTGCAGAAGTTTATATCACCTGAAGATTTGCCCCTATGGAAAATTATTTTGAAATGTGTGTATGAGCGTGTGCATATGTACATCAATCAATCAATTGGCACCATCATTCTTTACAGAGCATGGTTAATGTGCCGATCAGTTTTTTGGGCTAGGGACTGACATTACACATAAACTGGCTTAAGTGATCAGAACCTGGTTTAAACCTGTAACAGAACATAAGAGTAGTGCACATAAACCAGTTTCAAAACAGCTGAAACTGATTTAAGATAAACCTGGTTGAATCAGACTTAACTGATTTGGGTCAAACCAGTTTATGCAATATCTGTTCCAGACTCCTTCCCAGTTTAAGTTAAACCAGAGTCCCCCAGCATCCCAGATGCTTTGCAGCCCTGGGCTGGGTTAGGCTGTCCATTACAGAGAAGAGGTTGGCTCCACCCCTCTGCTCCCTAGCCAGAGGTCTGGCAGAGACTGCAGGCACAGCAGGGTCTGGCTGGATTCCTCCCTACTCCCTCCTTCACCACTCACTGCTCAAGCAGGGATCCCTTCTCCCTCCCACCTCCCATAGCATGGACCCTAACCAACATGTGGCATGCTAGCTAATGCTGAGAGGGGTCTGTGTGTGTGTGTATTTCCAATTTCACTGGGACAGGACAAAGGAAGACAGGACAGTGTCTTCTTAGTTAATCAACAGGTCAGCTGGTAATGTTCCTCCCTTCCATCCTTGGAAACAAACTGTTTAAGAAGAACTTGAACTAATGAGAGAGGCTTTTGTTTTCTTGATAAATGCTGATAAATGCTGTGTTAGCAGCTCCTTGTTGGCTCTCTCCCCTGTTAGGTTTGCTGCAGGCTGTGTGAAGAAGCAGGGAGAGGGAGATTGGGAAGTTCAGTATCATCAACAGATACATGAACTCCACACCATCCCCTTTGCCTCAGAGTGTTAGCTGGCAGCTGGGGTCTAGCAACACTCCTACTCCTTGAGCAGCGAGTGGGGAAAAACCTGGTACTCTGGAGGCCAGGATGGGGGTTTAAAATCCTCCCTAATCAAAGTGACCCCCCCCCCCCCTCAGCTCTATGGAATGAAAGAGAGGGTTGCTCTAGCATCCCCAGCTTCTAGCCTGAGCCACTGCAGGCATGTGCCTGCATTTCCTCAGTCCGGAGGGATTATTTTTGCACATGCACACTGTTTCAACCTGGGCAGGTTAGACTAAACTGCAAAGCTTGAATCAGTTCACGCTCGGGCTTTTTGAATGTCTGTTCCTAGCCTTGGTAGCTGTTGAATCTGATGCAGGAGTGAGAGCCCCACTGACACATAGGACACACCCATGCATTAGCAATGCTCAGAATCTGAGCAGCAGATTCTTTTCTTCTCTGATGCCAGTCATCACAAAGCTTGATCCAGTCTAACTAATAATGCCTTGCTTCATTTGCAAGCTGACTGTACCAACCAGAGCAGCACTCTGCACACCTTTCCCAAACATCCACAGAGATTCCAAAGAATGCTAAGTCATCTTTGGAAGCATCCCAAAATATGCACAGAAGTCTGTTTCTCTTCCTAGACCCTTTTCAAGCTTCAGAGTACAGCATTTTCTTTGGGATCCTGTGATCCAGCATTTACATGACCTGAGTCTCAGCCATCTGAGTCTTTTCTTACTAATGAATGTTCTCATGGATGACATACCAGCATGATTCAACATTTGTCACCATGTCTTATTCTAAGAATTTTACACAAAGCATTTTAATCTTTTAATATGTTTGGCATAGGTCACCCATGTTTCTGATCCATATAGAAGAGTGGATAAAACACATTTCATAACGGATTTTCACTTTAGTTGACAGTTTTGTTGATTCTACTAGTAAGATCTACATTGCTGGTAACAGTAGAGCCAAGGTAGAAACATATGCATACACATACACACACTGCACATATATGCTCACCTAGTGTTTTCTTGTATTCACCCTCTCTGCCACTTCAAGGCATATCCACCTACATATAGAAATATCCTTTGGCCCAGGATAAGTTACAGAGTCCAAACTAGGAATTTTCTCACTCTAGTCCAAAAAAAGGCTTCAGGTTTGTTGCGTCTGCTGGAACTACTGTCTTTGAGTTTCTTTCTGCTTCTTTTCTAGTTTGGATAAACAGTTATTTGTCCTTTCTGTGTCCCTGCCTCAGGTTTTCTCTGACTTCTTTTAATGAAACCACTTCAGTAAGACTTAGTTTAACTCTTGCTTTCTTAACTAACAGAGTGTGTCCCAATATATGTTTACTATAGTTCTTTGTAATTTCTTAACTATGTTTCCTTTCAGTTAGGCTACCATAACTCATCGCATTTAGGTTTTATAGGCTAAGTACCTTTTAGGATATTGTAAGCTAAAAGTTCAACAAATTCCCATTTTATGTATATATTTTCAAAATGCCATACCATAACTTTAAAAATATTTTTCTAATTTTTATCAGAAATATTTTTCTAATTTTTATCAAAATTTCCAGAGGTCAAGGAGGCAGGTCATGAAATGAGGTGTAGAATGTCAAAAGTCATGATGGTTGCTTGATGGGAAACTAGTGGAAAATACGGAAGTTGAAAACTGGACAGCCTTATACACTTTTTATTTATTTGTATAAATGCAAAGATTGTGTCTTCAAATGGTGAGCACTACTAATATGTACCCCAGCCAGAATGGATAAACTACAATTAATCTAGAAGAGGACACAACATGACAAAGTGGCATCAATAAGAATTGGTAGGAACTGACAAAGTCGTAAGACAATCAGAGTTCTACTACAAAGTGATCATGGCTTCTTCTTCAGTTGGAATCTTCAGGTCACAGTGATTATTTATTTCAAGCCCATTTCAGTGTTTCTCGCTGAATATGGGCACAAGAAAGATGGACACTTAACCTTGCAAGAAGCTCAACTGGGGGAGAGTTTATTTTCCTCTTTGCAGATTTTGGGGCCAGCCCTGGAGGAGCATGTACACATCTGATTATTTGTCAAAAACAAACTAAATTCCCTTTGAGGGTTATACTGATAACTACAGTACTAAAAATGGTATATCCTACCCTAGGTCCTAGGCCACTGGAATACTGAAGGAGAACACAAATGTGTGCTTTATAAACTGATACCAAAAGGCCATGAAAGCTGTTATCTTGCTTTATTGATGCACTCAATTAGTCATATAACAAACTTGGACTGAAATTTTAACTGTAGACAAAACAAACAAACAAAGAGACCCTGGCACAACTCTATTACGTTGTGATTTCCCAGGTTTATAAG
This sequence comes from Gavialis gangeticus, assembly GCF_001723915.1. NCBI lineage: Eukaryota > Metazoa > Chordata > Crocodylia > Gavialidae > Gavialis > Gavialis gangeticus. The sequence goes on from NW_017728992.1 coordinate 36,279,876, forward strand.
TCTTGCAAAATTCAAAACATCTGGTAAAGGATTTAAAGGGTGTTATTAATTTCCAGCATTATGGAATTGCTTCACTTTCTATTACATTAAATTCTGACAGCATCTTAGTATAAACCTTTCACCCTTTGAGATTAAACTTTCTCCTCTGAATGATTTGCAATTGCTAATTTGGTCAAGGTTAGAATCAAACTTGGCTACTTTGATACAAATGAAGAATAAATTAAGGTAGAGAGCCGGAAAGTGCTGTACTTCCTGTAAGAAACTTTTAGGGAGGAAAAAAAAGCCCTCTAATTTTTCTTTAAATGGGTTTAATCATGGTTAAATAACGTCGGACCACCAGAATATTTGTTTAATTGAATAGAGACCTAAAATGTTGCCAAGGTAATTTGTCAGGCTACGGAAATTTAGATGTGATTCAGTTTTCTTCACAAAATATCTAACCTTCGTACTCTGCAGAGAATCTTAAGCACATGATTTATCCTCTTGGCATTTCTGTTAGCTAAATTATCATCTGAAGTAAGTCAATAATATGTGCTTTGATAATTTCACAGAAACTGGGCTGTGTAAACTGTATGTTGACTCCTACTGCTGCTTTCCTTTGCCTTAGATGGGTATCATACGACTGGCAGATTAAATTTGCTTACATATTTGTAGTGGCAGGAGGGCCACACTCTCAACGGGTGTTTCGCTCCCTGTTACCTATATCCTGCCTTGACTTAATGTTAATTAAAAGGATATCAGGCAATGATACCTGACTGTGGGGCTCACTAAGGTGGGGGCTGGTCTCAGCATCTGAGAATTCTGTGTGAGGCTCCACCTCCCCTATATCCGACCCCTTTCCACTCAAGTGTTTCGTTGATGGTTGAGATAGATGCCTGGCCTTCCTAGGTGCCTGTCTTCATGTGATGGGAGAAAAGGTCTGACATTAGAAGGAAAAAAACATAGCAGTCTGGGACTGACCTGAGCTGGCCAAGCTCTGTAACTCTAGTAAGGATCTGCCTCCAGTAACCTCTATCCTGGAAAAAAATTAATAAAGCAATATAACATAAATATGTATCTCTGTCATCTACATGTGCCTAGCTTCAGCCTTGTAGTGTGCCTCTGTCTTTTCCTCAGGCAGCTGAGGCTCTTCAGGGTTTGCCCCCAGTTGTAAGCCTAATTCATAGGGCAGGCTGTAGTGGGTTGACCCCTGTGGGTAGTTTGGGGCCACAGGTACTATGAACCCCTGTGAAGACCTTGTAGGTACCTGGTATCCAGCATTGCAGGGTAGTCAGGTTCCTGCCATGGGAGCTGGGGTAAGACTGGTCTCCAAGATGTCCTCAGTTCTGTTGGAGGCAAGCAGCATAGTCCAGTGCCTAAGCCAGCACCTCCCTCTCTTTGCAGCCAGTGCTGCCCTTTAAGGGAAGTTCCAGGCTGGTCTAAGCCAATCCTGACCCCTGTGTGCTCCCGCATGCCCTGCAGCTGTTGCCAGGTTCTAAGTCTTAGAATCTAAGAGCTCCTGTGGGGCTCATTATTGGCTGCAGATGCAGTCTGCTGGCTCTATACTTGCTTTTGCTTTCATTTGGAATCTGGGCCAGGTGGAGTCTGGCTTCCTGATTTCAGCCCTGCCCGGGCAATGGATGCACAAGGACAGTGTCTCCTGCCACTTGCCTGTCCTGCCTGGAGGGTGAGCATACAAGGAAGGGGCATGCAGCCTCTCCATGGGCTCACTGCTTGCCACTGGAATGGCTGAGGATCCTACAGACCATGGGACCCTGATGGTCATTGCCCTAGTGAGTACCAGGTCCCTGTTACAATGTTTTTTATTATTATTGAACTTATTGAAACAAAGTCTCTAACTTCTACAAAGTATTAAACCCCCAGTGCTTGGATTTTAAAAAATGGCTGAATTTAATAAAGAATGTTAGAAATGAACTTGGGACTTTTTTATGTTTTTATTCACATGCGAATGACATTGGGTTGTCTATATAATCTGGTTTTAAAAAGTAGTTTAAATGATTCAGAAAAGGATCTGTAACAGACCTCATTTAGTAAAAAACTATCAGCTTCATGAAGATCATAGTTAATGTTAACTACTTATACTTCATTGTGTCCTCTCAAAATTTCACCATCATTAAAATATTTGATGCTGAAAATAGGAACTAAAATGGATTTATTTTTCCATGCAGGCTACCAGTTTAAATCCTCTTGGGCTCACATTGCCATTGGTGTCCTTCTGGTTCTATTCCTATCCCACTTCAGAATTTCATTCTAAGTTAATATCCCAAGCTGAGAGTGAATACAAATTGTTATTTTTTGTTAGATAGTATGAAGTGAATTTGGTGGTTTTACCTATTCTCAATAGAATGAAGAAGGATTAATGAGATGGAATTCCTTCATTCCAAACATTAGTCCCTGAGTGCAATGCTTGAATTATATGGGGAGGACATCATGAACAAGCTTTCTGTGCCCTTACTTGCAAAGTTGACATTTTCAGTATCTAAGGGCTCCTATACATGGAAATATAGCAGGTTGGAGCAAGTGCGCTTAATCTAATTTGCTGGAGCATGGAAATTGATATACAATAGTCTCTCGGAAAAATCTTAAGTATATGCTGCCAACACAGAAGAACTGTAACTGACATGCGCGGTTGAATTCTGTGAGTGGAAAGTTCCAAGGCTCACCCAGCTCGTGCCCCCTGGGTGACCTACGGACCTGTCAGTCATGTCTGACCTACTTTCCCCACAGACGCATGCTCAGTGACAGCTAAAGCATGAGGTAATCTAACTAGAAATTTCTTCTCTGTAAGTGTTCTGATTGGCCACTAAATTCAGATAGAAGTTCAGTGAGCCCCTCCCTCGGGGGGGGGGGGGAGATCGCGTTAGCTGGAGACAGAGGCTGGTATTCCAGGGACTGTCTCTCAGTCAGGCTTCTGGGCCAATTGATCTCCTCCCCTCAATTGGCATTTCGTGTCACTTGCTGCTACTGCATTGCTGTTTTGATTTCCTGGCTTCGACTTACCTTCAGCATTGACCATCAACGTTGATCCAGACCATCCTCACCGGCTTTGGCTGTGTCCTCAGTTTGTCACACCGGCTCCTGACTTCTACTTCGGACACCATTTCGGCTCTTCGTTGTCCTTACCGGACTGGCGTCAAATCATTACAGTTCGTCGTGTGTTATCAAATTATGAGCTGTTGACCAGCCCTAGAACTATCCAACAGGCAGCCGCACCTACCTCGTCAGGGTAGAAAGCAAGGGCTTGTTGGGGACCCCTGTGGGCCAACAGACCCCTTTGTTCATTCACCTGTTTGTTACTGTAACTGAAGACATCATTTCCTACACATCTAAGAGTAAGTTAAATAAATTCCATCTTGTTTAAGGAACCAATACACTTCCTGTGCCACTCAGACTCCATCACCAAAGCTCCCACCTGTCCGTATCCAATTTGCCACCACCCAGCCACACCACCATGACCAATACCGTAAGCTTGGCTTGCCAGCTCCGGTTTGACAAGTAGCAGCCTTCTACGCCATGTGTATCAGCAGTGCAGTGTGTCCCCACACTGAAAAAATGGTGGTGGGTTGCTTTGAACTAAAACATGTTCAATGAGTTTTAGTTCAAAGCATCCCACTGCCATTTTTTCGGTGCAGGGACACGCTGCACCGCTAATATACGTGACACATGGGTACTTTTAATTAGCACTTCTCACTAATTAAAGTGCCTGGTTCTGCATCCCACAGCACATGTAAAAATGCCTTAAAGCAATCAATCTGGTATTTTTAGGAGACCTTTAATAAAAATAATAATGAAAAACAAACCAGAACTCCAAACTGCACTGTGTGCTCTAATGGAGTTCACTGGTAATTATGTTACTCTCTTTCATGAACAATTGGCTTACATAATGATAACAAGAGTACCTAAGTATAGTAATAGAAGTTCCTAAGTACATGTTGCACATTAGTGTAACTATATAACTCTGTAGGTGTGATAACTGTGATTAACTGCTTTTTCTTCTCTCTCCAGAATGTCTGCAAACAGCTGATATTTTCCTTGTTTCTGTTTGTTCCTAATTTGTCAGTTCATCATAGTAGATTTTACACGGCAAGATAATAATGTAACTTGAAAACATTAAACATGCAGTAATATGAATTCAGTTCCCTTGTCCAACTACAAAAACACTTGGTTACCTACTTTTTTTTTTCTTGCTTAGGAGTTTTATCTCACAGTCCCGCAGTAAAGTGCTTTCATGAATCTTTACTTTTATCTACTTTCTTCCAAAAACAATTTAGCTAAGTGCAGACATTGTGAGGGTTAGGGGGAGGTTAGATTGCATTCAGAATGGTCACCTGATCTAAGGTAAGTCAGGATGGTGGGGATAGTAGGGTAGTTGAAGGGATGGGGGCAAGCAGGCTCAGCAGGTGTTAGGAGGGAACGCAGGGACTGCTGGGGTTTTCTGGGGTTCAGGAGGGTTTGGCAGGATCAGGGGTCCATGGCATGGCTGAGGGGGCAGGGGCTATTTTTAGCCCCACAACCTGCCAGTGAACCTACACCCCCATCCCTCCCACCCCTCTCTCCACCAGGAATTACCTACTTGGCTCCTAGCAGTGCCAGACACTGATAAGTGACATTGGGAGAATCTTGGTGGGCTGGTTGGGGACTAGCTAGTCCATGGAGGGGAAGGGAATCAAGAGGTTTGGGGGTTAAAAACAGCTCGGTGCCTGGGGTGTGTGTAGGAAAAGTCCAGTCCTAGGGCTGGGGCCAGAGGCTGGGATTTAACTGTACAGAAGTTCCATGAACTGGTCTAACGTAGATAAAGTAAGTTTGATATTACTTGGATTCAGATCTATCTTAGACCGGGTTCTGCTATTTTTAGACCTGTCGGCATGTATGACATTTCTGTCCTTATACCAGTTTAGACTGGTTTCCAATCACTGAGACTAGGTCTAAGTATAAGGTCCATACCGGGGTGAACAAATTAGATTGGGTGGCCATTTTGAACCTGATCTAACCTCCCCCTAACATCCCTAGATGTTTGCACTTAGCCTTTAGGAATACTGATATAGCAGTGGGATAGTATTGCCTATTCCTTGACAATCTGTAATTGTCGCTCTATAGCCCTAAGAGACATATGAAACAGAATAGTGTCATTTCACAGGCGATTCATACACGTATTTTGATGTTTTGATCAGTGTGAAGTTTTGAAATCAGTTCGGCTACATCATGGTAGCTGAGAGTAAAATTTACCCAACATTTTAAATACATTGATTGCCTAAACAAGGCTTTCATTCAGCATGTTTGGTGAGATGAATACTTGGAACTGGCATCTGACTTATATATGCCTTTATACCTAATTATTTTAATTTATTATTAGAACAGTCCTTACATTCATCCACTTTATAAACATGTCAAATATTTAAAATGAAAATATAAAGATAGTAGGTCAGAATAGAGGTTGTGACATACATTTTAATTATTTTTATTTTATTTTAATTTGTTAGCTTATATGGGATTAGGAAGGTATTATTAGAAGGACTGTGGAGAAACCAAACACATGATGAAAGAGAGCAAGACTGCATTGTGATTAAGATCAAAAAAGACAGTTCACATTTAGTGAGACACAAGGGAGAGGAAAGTGATGTGCTTTACAAAGCAGGGAACAAAGTAAGCATGAAGGGATGCAGAATACAAGGTTTATATAGCAGAATAGTAACTGATCACTACTAGTAAAACAGAATTGCATTGAATCTTAAAAGTGAGGACAGGGAGTACAAAACTGATACAGAAGGAGAATCACAGCCAGGGTCTGTAAGAGGACTGAACTAGAGGTGAAAACAAATGAGTTGTATGATGGATATGCTGAAGAGAAAGGGAACACAGTAGGCAGTTAGAAGGTAATCAAGGCATAGCAAATGTTGAGACAACAGCATAGAAAGGAAGCAGTAGGCTTTGGAGATGCTGAAAGGGCAGAAGTGGTAAAATTTAGCAGCAATGTATAAGAGTGAGGAATAAAGGAAAGGAAGATGTTGAATACAATAATGAATGTGCAGTTTTTGGAATGAGAAAGTTTACAGGATTATCTACCATGGCTGAAAAGGAATTGAGCAGAGAAGACATGTTGATTAAGGTGGCCATGATTTTCTTCAGGTCATTTTTTATCCTGATATAAAAAAATCTGAAATAAATCAGCAGTTTTATGATGGTTTTAGGAAATAAAATACAAGGCATCTATTATTTCATTCAGTTTTTGAGCATCTTTCTTTCTGAAACATCTTAAAATGAAACAATGTACACATTTTCCAAAATGAAAAGTTTGCATTTCTGTAAATAAACAAGTAAACACAAAGATAAAATTATCTTTTTATGAATGATTTCTACTACCCTTTTGAGTCTGCCTTAGAATCCAGTATATTTCTATCATGTAATTTGTTTTGGGTTTTTTTAGTAGAGAATATGCTACAAAGTTTCACATAAACTGATCTAATACCTTTAAAAAAAGATTGCTTGGTTCTGGGCTGGCTACACAGGAATGCAAATTTAAAAAACAAAACTTTGGAATAAAAAAGAGTTTAACTGTCTATCCTCTCTGATTATATTTTTACATCTTACTGCCATATTAATATAACAAATTGTGACAACATCTCACAGATTTGGGGTGGAATCTTGATCTCAGGAGAATGGGGAAACTATCTCCTCAGGCAAAATATTGTTTCTTTTCCAGTTCAGGGCACTAATGTTGACTGTAGCATATGGGTTAGCTATCCTAGGTAATGGAAAAAATTCCATGTTTCTATGAGAAGGTTTTTGAATTTGCACTTTTATGGTTTTTATACTCTTTGGTTAATTGGATCAAGCCAGATTTAATTCTACTGAGGCTGCAGTGCTAGTGTCATCACTTCATAATCTGTTAAATCCCTCTGAAACCCCTTCAATAGCTTTTATAAGTGGCTATGTCTCTCTGTATAGTACCTTGTATAACATGTGTTGGATTTTGATCAGAAATCTTTATATTTAACATGAAATTCAACCTGCTTATTGTAGTTGGATATACAAGTAAAGAGATAATTTTATTAGGAGTTCCATTAATCACATGGATCATTGGTCACATTCTTTTTCTATCAGCTAAGCCAGGGGTAGGCAAAATGTGTCCTGTGGGCCAGATGCGGCCCGCCAGCCCATTCTATCCGGCCCACAGGGCCCCTAAAACTTTAGAAAATGAATATTTATCTGCCCCTGGCTGGCTGTCATGTGGCCCTCGATGGCTTGCCAAAACTCAGTATGTGGCCCATCGCCCAAAATAATTGCTCACCCCTGAACTAAGCCATTAGGTGGCAGTATTTGGAAAAGAACTACTGAAAGGTCTGAAACATTAGAATTATGCCTATATGTCATTGATGACAAAATGCCATCTAGAAAGTTGAATCTGCAGGATGACCCACACTTTCATGTGAGTAAATACCATATTTACTTCAATGTAAGATAAGGTTTTTCCCTCCAGTAAGTATACGGGAAAAATAATTCTTCCTTTTACCTTTGCATACAGGGAAACCTCGATAAATACATTGTCTATCATTAAACTACTGCCAAAAGCCTCATGTGCTCAGTAATGGAAACCAACTATGAAGTAGATTAAATGCAGCTAACAATGAGCATGACTATAAAATACATGGCCTGTATTGGGTAAAGAGGCTAATAGGAACCTACTGCAAGGGTAGGTTAGTTCTGCCTATCTGAATAGGGTATACAGCAGGGCTGTGCAAAGGTTCAGTCACTGATTCGATTCAGCGGAGACTTGGCATGATTCAGCAGCTGAATCTCTGAATCCAAATCGAATCAGGAGACCCTTTCATCTCTCCAAATTGAATTGGAACCCCCCGATTCAATTTGGATTCAGAAAGATTAGATGATTCAGACATAGACACAGCTTTAAATGTTTTTTCTATGTACCTACAAGGTACCATGTGGCTCAAGGATGCTGAGATGCTGGGGCGGATGGAGCATCCTACGAGAGTATGTGGTGGGGGGGATTCCCCAGTGCGCTCTGCAAAGTGCCTGGAAGTAGACCAGAAGCACTTCTGGTCTACTTCCAAGTTCACTTGGGAGTGCGCAAGGGACCCCTTTACCCCCTAGCTTAGCAACTGGTGCCTCCTGGGTCGGGGGGGGCACCCAGGGACCCGTTGCAGCCAATCACCAAGCCGGGAGGGGCACGGTGGGGGGGTGGATCCCCCAAATGCTCCTGTGCAATGATCCATCTGCGCCAGCATTGCAGCATTCACAAGCTGTGCCTGATACCTTGAGGTATGTAGAAAAAACATTTAAAGCTGTGTATAAGGCCAAATCATTGATTCTCTGAATCAGTATCGAATCTTCAGATTCAGATTCTGCTGAATCAATTTGGGACAGTGATCTGAATCAACTAATCAAATCACTGTCCCTGATTTAGGCCAAATCCAAATCAAATATGGCCCATTTTGCACACCCCTAATGTACAGTAGTGCCCATTGTACTCAGCCTCTTTCAGCGGTGACATTTTTCCCAGTCATAGTTAACCATGACTTTGAATACATTTCAGCTTCATAGTCTTCACTCCCACAGCTGAGTTGTACTTTTGTTTTCCATTCCCAATGATTCCTGGTCCTTCTCCAGCATTAAATGTCTGGCAAAACATCACCAGACATGACTCCAAACAGTTCACCCAGATTCCCTCTGTCACCTGCTCTCTTAGCTTGTTGCAGGACTTGACAAGAACACCTGGCTTCCAGTCATGAGTGGTGGTGTGGGGGTGGAATTAACACATGGATCCTTTGTGGAAGGTGTCTGGAGTACATGCACATTCTTGACACATCTACATGTGTTCCTATAGTGCATTTGTTACTGCATTATCATTTAGTACTTCCTTTTATGACAGTGCAGTAACAGCCTGTACTGCACTATGCTGGTGGTGCGCAGTTATTTTTAGCTGGTATGTCGCTGTACCAATGCACTATAGTGAGGGAGCATGTTGCAATGGCAATATAGCTGTGGCATCACAGTTTGTGCCTGCCAATGCTGCATCACTGTAGCATGTTACTATGGCAATATAGCATCTTGTGTAGATGCACCTACTAAGCAGTGCTGAGCTATGGGATTACCATGGTTTAAGAGACTGTTGATTGTGTTGGGGCCCAGCCCAAAGAACTATATGGCAAATAGACTTTGAACTAATATCATGCCTAGTTCATACTATATATAAGTAGGCACAGAAGTGCTGCTTAAAAGTATGTTTATGGAGTACTTGTGATAAAACTTACAGCAGTTTCAGAAAAAGGAAAATGCATTAATTCTGGATGAACTAAGTCTATGGGTACCCATAGTAATTTGCTGATATGTTTATTTCAGAGTCACAGTTTTCAAATTTTCCCCTCACCTATATGTGCTTAAAGAAATCATGTTCTGACTGTAAGGGGTTGGGGAGCTTTAGGGGGAAGTAGTGGGGGGGGGGG
>NW_017728992.1:36289527-36297547 GCF_001723915.1 Gavialis gangeticus
GGCAGAGGGCAAGGGGGCCGCCTGTTTCTCCCAGATTTATTTTGCTTGCTGTATCAGTGGGAGGTTGACAAATTCAAGGTAAACCTTCAATAGATTCTATACCTGGAAAATTAGAACACATTTAAACATTTTCCATATATAAGGTCTAAATAATATGGGGGTTGTCTTATAGTCAGGGTCATTTTATATTTGAGTAAATACAGCAAAATATCATTCAAGCCTGTATTTGACCTTGATAAAGGCCAATAAATGATTTTCATTTTGCTTTCTGAGTTGAGCTTGAATCCTTATTTTTCCTGTTATTTGTCTGTTTTTGACATGTTTATATTTTAATTTAGAAATAGTTATTTTTTCATTACCATCCATTCAGTTTTTCTTTCCTACTTCTTCTCTTGATTCAAATATACTCCTGCAATAGGAAGTCACAAAGAAAATTGCTAAGTTGATCATTTTAAGTTCTACCAGAATAGGATTTTTCTTCTAAGTTTTTTATCCCAATATGAATATGTATCTATAAAAAAAAAAAAGATATATCCACTAAAAATCTTGAAAAAGAGTAAATGGACAATATGGGCATGCCTACACATTGCCCTACGGCAATGCTGTTACTGTGCTGTGCTTTAGTACTTTCTTTTGGAAGTACTAAAGCACAACACAGTAACTGCCCATACTGTGCTGTGCCTTCAGCATGCAGTTAATTTTAGCCACTACTTTGCCACTACTCTGCTGTAGTGGCACACTAAAATGGGAAAGCATGCAACTATCGCAAAGTAGCTTCTATAGGATGTTGTATGGCAATGTGGCACATAGCTATAACAATGTAGGGTGACATGTAGATACGCCCTATAGGTTTTAATGAAGTGAGTTAGAATACTTGTGTGTCTGTGTCAACACTATTGAGTGCAGCCTAGAGTTGAGATAAGCCACATTGATTTCTATTTTAAGCTACCTTGGATACTTTATCTGCTCAAAATAAATTAGCCTAGGCTGAGTTCCATGTCGTGCCCAAGATAGTTTGAGTATCTCAACACTATTACAATACAGACCATGTAGATGTAGGTTGGTATAAGCCATATCCTCATGATAGAAGCCTATTTCATTTCCCATGTCCAAATAACATGCATCTAGCCACATAACTGCCACTTTTAACAAATACTTGAAGTGTCCAATCCTATTCCCTTCACAGTGTAGAAATTCAAGAGTCCGCATGACTACTGAGTGTGCACAGAAAGCTATGCACTGACCTAGCAGGTAAATGGGTCTATACACATATACCTAAGCAAGCATAAGTCACAGAATTGTAGAAAGGCAAAAGCCTATCACAGAGGTGTGGGGAGGAAGAAGGTTCTCCTATGTTTTAGCTCAATAGCCTCTTAGTTATGACATTTATCTAGGAAGCAAAAGATTTGCATCCTGAGGGGACTTGATCCTGAATCTCTAGCTTCCAAACAGAGGTCCAGAGGTTAGGCTTTATCAACAAAGGCATTTGTTAGGCATATTACCAAAGTCAGGGGGGCCCCCAATTTCAGATTTCTACATGGCTTCTACTGCCTTCATTTCAGCCAAGCAAATGTGCCTTTGGAGAATTTTCCCTCGTGTTCATTTGAAGAGATATTCATGTCATCCCACTGCTCAGTGGGGACTTTTTGAGCATTTCTACCTCACTGCAGCACAATGCCTCAGGATATTTTGGAGCATGCCCTTCTCACCTGCTCCAGAAATATGCTAGTAATGATCCTCCAGGATATCTCCCTGTAGATGCTCTTAAGACTTCAGTCTGTGGCTTGGGGGCTGCTGATCTGAAAGGGCAAAAGGAGGGCAAATAGTTGTTGAGCTTACAAATGCTGAATGCTGTCACTGCACGCAAGTGAATGGCTGACAGAAAAAATGTATTATTTTAATATGCTAACTTTTGCATGCATATATAGAAGTTAGGAGGAGATTTATTTGAAAAAAATTGCAGTATTAATTTCCAGGTCATATTCTATTGTTATTCTTAAACACTGCAATAGCTATCCAAAAAGGAAGGTGTGTAATCAAGGATGAACCTTAATATTTAATCCTTATAATTCAATAGCTCTGAAATATTTCCAGTAACTTTTTTTAAAGAGCTGATTTCTCTAATTACAAATTGAAAGGATGAATCTGAATAGTCTTTTTGGCAGATAATTAAAATGCTGACCTTGACTACCTTGAACTGTGACTTCCATCAGCCTTACCAGCTAAGCAGTGTCAGACCATGGTCACTTGTGGGATAGATGGGTTAAAATGAATGCTTAAAGGGTTTAGAAGATAGATCAGATGTTAATATTATAAAATGCATTTTAATACTTTGGGTTGATAGGTTCTGTAAAACACGTGAGATCACTACTATCATCATAACCTCTGAGTTAAGAAAGACCAATCGAATATAAGGCTATTTAGATCTACTTCAGATTTTACTCAAGACACAATATATACCAGTACATAAAACCCTTGAACTCCCATCTTTCCTGTTCCTCTTTGAGTTACTTTGCTATTCCAAGTTTTAGTAGATTAATTTAATAGAATAAGAATTTTCCTCATAATCATATGAAGGTAGTATCTGAACCTATTGTATATAAGGCTTAGTATTGCATGAGTGATTCTAATGAGCTCAACTCCTTTCTTATTCCACCAGAAGGGCACCTATAAAATTGCCTAAAATATAACTACTTCAGCCAGCAGTAGCATTGCATTTAATATGCCATTGGAGCAAATCCTGCCATTAACTCATCGGGCATGGAGTCGAAACAGTGACAAGAAGAAGGTAATTTTGTGCCAAAAAGTTTGTATAACATCCTTCCAACTATATAGTTGATCCAATAAAAGATACTTTCATAAAAAAATTGCTTCTTGTATATTCCCTGGACCATCACAGATACTACACTATAATACAGTGTAATTTCAGTCAAAACAATATACTTTCAAGGTACAGAATGAGCATAGGAGATATACAGAGGATATACAGGGATTATTTACACTTTCTAAAAAGAGGAATTGAGCTCCTTATAGCTGTGCATCAGAGAGTAGAAGGCAGGATGTGGACTGTGGCTTATGAATCTACTACTGTGAAGATGATACCTGAGCTCTAGGGCAGAGGTATCCTCCATAGACTGATCCATTTTGCAGTATTGAGAAAATCCCTTTGTCTTTGGCTATCTTTGTCCCCACAAAAGAAGCCCCCTGAATTCATCCATTATGTTCAGCCTCAATGCTGGATTTTTCCATAATAAAAGTGCCTTAGGGGGATAAATAAATAGATTATCCCAATATTAAGTAGCTTCCTCTAGGGTAGGTATCTCTAAGCCGGGGGTCTCAAATTCATCTTGCCCTGTGGGCTAGATGAAGGTCACTGGGCCAGTCTTCAGGATTTCATAGATCTCATAGATTTCATAGACATTAGGGCTGAAAGGGACCTTACAAAATCATCAGGTCCACCCCCTGCCCAAGAGGCAGAAAATCAGCTGGGGTCAAATGATCCCAGCAAGATAGGCATCCAAGTGTTTCTTGAAAGAGTCCAGAGTAGGTGCATGCACCACCTGTGGGGGAAGTCTGTTTCAGGCCCTGGGGACTCAGACAGCAAAGAAGTTTTTCCTTATGTCCAGCCTAAGATGGTCTTCCAGGAGTTTGTGACTTTTGGGTCTTGTCTTCTCTTGGGGCGCTCTGGTGAACAGATGTTCTCCCAGTTCCTGATGCACCCCCTTAGGCCGACACCAAGTCACCACTGAGCCTATGCTTTTCCAGGATGGAGAGTCTCCTGGCTCTTAGCCTCTACTCATAAGGCCTACGCTCTTGTCCTCTAATCATGCACATGACTCTCCTCTGGACTCTTTCAAGTTTCTCCACACCCATTCTGAATTGTGGAGCCCAGAAATGGATACTGTATTCCACCTGTGGCCTCACCAAGGTCGAGTAAAGTGGGAGGATGACTTCCTAGGTCTTGCTTGAGATGCATCGGTAGATGCAAGCCAGAGTTTTGTTTGCTTTGTTGGCTGCAGCATCACATTAGTGGCTTATGTTCATCTTGTGGTTAATAATGACCCCCAAATCTCTTTCAGTTATGGTGCTAGCAAGTATAGCACTGCTAAGCCTGTAAGTGTAATGTATTTTTATTCTAGGGGTGTGCAAAGTGGGCCCTATTTGATTCAGATTCAGCCTGAATTAGTGACAGTGATTTGATTTGTTGATTTGGATCACTGTCCCTGGTTTGATTCAGCCAAATCTGAATCTGAAGATTCAATGCTGATTTGGAGAATCAATGATTTGGCCATAGACATAGCTTTAAAAGTTTTTTTTCTACATACCTGGAAGTAGCAGGCGCAGCTCATGTTTGTTGTGAGGCTGGGGCACATGGAGTGTCCCACAGGAGTTCAGGGGGTCCTCCACATGCTCAGCAGCAAATCCAGAAGTGGACTGGAAGTAGCGATCAGCCACAGGGGGACCCTGTATGCCCCTCCCAGACACAGAAGGCACCAGTCACTGAACCGGTGAGGTACAGGGGGCACCTCCCATGCACTCCCCGGTGGACCCGGAAGTAGACAAGAAATACTTCTAGTCAACTTCTGGGTCTGCTGCCATGCACACTTGGGAGCCCCCCCGTGCTCCTGTGGCACATGTGGCCCAGCATCTCAGCATTCATGAGCCCCTGTTACCTAGAGGTATGTAGAAAAAACATTTAAAGCTGTCTTTATGTCCAAATCTCCAAATCTTTCCAAATCTCTCTGAATCAATTTGGAGCGTTCCAATTTGATTGAGAGAGATTAAAGGGTCCTCTGATTTGACTCAGATTTGGAGATCCAACCACCATATTGGGCAAAATTTCTACCAAATCGAATCAGGGACCGAAGCTTTGCACAGTTCGTTTTTTCTCCCAAAGTGGAGCACATTGCATTTCTCCATGTTGAACACCATCAGGTTTTGATCCACCCATCTTGCAAGCCTGTTGAGATTGGCCTGGATTGCCAGACTGTCCTCTAGGGTCACCACACTTCCCCTTGGTCTGGTGTTGTCAGTGATTTAGCCAGTCCACTTCTGCTACCAGAGTCTGGATCATTTATAAATACATTAAAGAGTACAGGTCCAAGAATAGAGTCCTGGGGGATTCCACTGGTCACCATGCACCATGTTGATTCACTTCCATCAACTACCACTGTCTGGGTCCGACCACGGAGCCAGTTCCCCAGCCATTGGACTGTAAGGTTGTTGAGGCTGTAGTTCCTCAATTTTACCATGAGGACATAATGGGACATGAGGTAAAAAGTTTTCTTGAAGTCCACATATATAATATCCACCTCTTCTCCTTTGTTTAGATGATGTGTCACCTGGTCATAGAAGGAAACGAGATTGGTCAGGCAAGACTTACTTGCAGCAAAGCCATGTTGGCTATCTCTTAGAAAGTTGCCTCCTGTTAGCCCATTGTTAATAGTTTCTTTGATGATATTTTCAAGATCTTTCCAGGGATTGAGGTCAAACTGATTGGCCTCTAGTTCTCTGGATCTTCATTCCTCCCTTTCTTGGAGATAGGCACCACATTGGCTCTCTTCCAATCTTCAGATATCTTGCCCAAGTGCCACAAGTTCTCGAATATCTTCACTATTTGCCATGCTATGATGTCAGCCAGTTCTTTTAGGACTCTTGGGTGCATTCCATCCAGACCAGCTGATCTGTGGATGTCCAGCCTCTCAAGGTGTTCCCTCACAAGATCTATGCCAATGATGGGTGTATGTTCACCCTTTCCCTGGTAATCCTGCATCTTGTCAGGCAGGGTGGTTCCCTTGAGTTGGTGGAAGACCGACACAAAGTAATCATTAAGGAGATTGGCTTTTTCCTGGGTGGTAGTTATCAGCTGCCTCATGTGGTTTAGCAGGGGTCCAATGTTGCCCTTGTTTTTTTTTTTCTGACTTCCCACATATCTAATGAAGAACATTTTATTGTCCTTGATTCGTGTAACCAGTTGGAATTCAGTTTCAGTCTTGGCTTTCCTAGTTTGCTCCCTACAGGTATGGGCCAGTGCTTAATACTCCTCCTTAGTGGTGTTTCCTGTCTTCCATCCTTTATAAACTTCTCTTTTTAGGGACAGGAGGTCCATGAGTTCCCTACTGAGCCAAAGAGGTCACTCAGTCCTTTAATGGACTGAGGATGGAGTGAGAGCAATCCCTTGTGCAGAGTATGTGTCACCGGCTCTGGCTTGTGTGCCACATACAGCAAGCACCCACTCTGGGACTCACTGTTCATGCAATACATGGTGCTAGACTGGCAGTACATACTGCACAGAGTACAGGCAGCCAGCCTGGGGCATGTGCTGGATGTGGCACTCTGCCAAACTGGCCTTTTGAGCTGGTTCCATCACGACCCAGTCCAAATGAGCCCCAGAGCCAGTGTACAGGGCACACTTCCCAGACAGATTGCCTGGGCTGGATGCAGCATGTGCAGCACCATGTCTAGCCCCATCACCGCATTCAGCATGCAGGGCCAGGGCTAGAGTATGGGCTTAATCCAGTGACCCAATAGCTAAATCATACAGCTCCACAGGCCAGATCTGGTCTATGGGCTTTATGTTTAACACCCCTGCCCTAGGCCAGTGAGGTCTAGCACAGTGCAGGAAGGATGTATGTTTTCAGAGTCACAGAAGTACTGTCCTCTAGATACTTGAAAGGTGCTATCTTTCCTAGGTCACACTGTGGGACACAAAATTATGTGAGATGCTTAAGCCACAGGTGCCTTGATAGAAAAAAGAAGAGGGCCTTTGCAATATCTTGTCAGTGAGGAATCCTCAAATTTTGAACCTTTCTACACCCTTGACCTATCAGGGCCTCTGTTAGTCTGTTGTTCTGGACACTGCAAGATTTTGGGGCATTTTTGTATGTGAAGGAATGAGGATTTGGTAGAGTCTGTTATTAAGATTTTTTTTGTATTGTAAGGGTTTTTATAAGTATTGTAAAAATTATGATTTGGCTTATATGGCAATGTCAGTTTGCTTTAATAAGTATAGTGGTTGCAGTTTAAATTCTTGTGAGCACTAAGAGGAAAGATGGGACTGTTTGAGAAACTGAAGAAGTAAATAATGGAATACTTGTTGCATTCTTGCTATAAAAATAGTTATATGAAATTTCATGTGTGTGTAACAGGCAAGTGCTCATCAAATGAATGTAATTAGTTAAGGTCACTAGGGTTCATAATTATATTGATACCCTGTGTCAAGCTTGTATGTATGTATTTGAGGTCCTGGAGTCAATAGAGACATGCAGTATCCACTACAGAAAGTACAGCCATTGAATTATTATTATTGTTGTTGCTGTTGCTGTTGTTCCTTCTTTTTTTTTAAATCTTTGTCCAACTCTCAGAATGGCTCTTGAAACAGAAACGTGGATGTAGCAAATGGACATATGGTTACATTTGATGAATTACTCGAGCACTGGACCATGCTGTATACATGTAGAGAGTTTTGAACATATTGTCACAGCAAGTGCTGTTATGAAGACAAAAGGAGTGAGTTTATTTTGCGGAAGCATATTGCTGATTTAGAAATGTAATGGCCCCTGACAAACCCATTCATAAGTGTTACATACTGTTGACACAGTAGCACTAGTTCAGGAACATTTTCCCTAATAGCCTTTTCTGATTGTTGACAGAGCTTTGTTTTCTCAAAGGAAAAATAAATCTATTAGTCCAAGAAATTGCAGTCAGAATGTCTATCTTGTAGGTGTTTGTGTGGTTAAAGTATGGGTGTTTATGTGGTTAAAAAAAAAGGAAATTAAACATAATCACATATGATTCTATTCACAGATAAATTATTTGATTTCAGAATTACTGTCAAAGAGATAATGGACACCCAAAATCTAGGAAGAGCCTGAAAGCATAATTTCTAGAAATGATTAGTCTAGACAGGTTAAAAATTGCTAAGGGGTATTTGTGAACTGTTTTGTTTGTTTGTTTGTTTGTTTTTGAGGGGGAGGGGTAGGTTTTTTTGTTTTGTTTTGTTTTGTTTTGTTTTGTTTTT
>NW_017728992.1:36297558-36300417 GCF_001723915.1 Gavialis gangeticus
TTTTTTTGTTTTGTTTTGTTTTGTTTTGTTTTGTTTTTTACTCTTTCCTATGTATAATTTGTAGTGTAAAATTGGTGATATAGAATACGTAATGGGCGGATTGAATGACTGTTTTTAATGGGGAAAATTAATAATAATGAACAATCTTATAGAAGTAGGAACCAGTCTTGGACCTTGTCGTTTAAATAGGTCACCACATGGAATGACTCTTGTGTCATGGATGTCAGGCCATTCTTATATATGCAATGAAAATTCTGAATAGTGACTAACCTGAGCCTGTTATGTCTTGTTATTATCTTATCTCAGAACCCTAAAAAGCTCCAATGTATGTGACATATGGGCATCCTCTATGTGTTATGCTTTTGCTATGATTAACGTGTTCATCACAACATAAATGGCAAGAGTGGTGCCACATATGCATCCAGTTGAAGGCTACATAAAATGGCAAACCAACTATAAAACTGTTCTACATATAATGTATAAAGTTTTTTTTATGGCTACTTTGTATGGTGTTTGAACTGAATGTGTGGTAGGTCTGGGGCCAGGGCTGACAATCAGTTGATTGTGAACTCCAGTCCCAGGACCGCATTGGGGTTTGAAATCAACTTGGTGCAGTCAGGACTGTACACCCATCCCAGAGCAAGAGCAAACAATTAGCTGGTTGTTAGCCCCAGCTCCAGACTTGTGAGCAGGGGAAGATACAGGAGGATGTACTGGCTTGGACACCACCTCCTTTCAGTCAACCACATCATGAGAGAAGTAGCTGGGGACTTTTTATGTCCCCAAAGCAAGAAAGAATCACTCATCTTCCTCTCTCTGCTCAGTGGTACATCCCACCTTCTTCTATCCCCCACTTCCCTGCCCACCATTGCTGCTATCTCCACCTACTCTAGGGATGGGTAGGGGAGAGTGGGGCTGGCTCTAGAGTTACTCTTGTCCTCTCCAGCTGGGCTCTTCATGGAGCCAAGCTTAGCCAGGGACAGCGGCAGCAGCAGGTGGATCTCCACTCTCTTCCCACTCCCTCAGGTTAAGGGCTGACAATTAGGTGTTTGCTAGGGGGTGGGGAAGAGTACCTTCCCACTGGCTCCACTGTTGCCATTTCTAGCTGAGCCTGGGTCCACATGCAGCCCAGCTGTAGCACTGAAGGAGTAGCTCTGGAGCACTCTTCTGTCCTTCCTCCCCTCCCCACCTCACTCATCTGGGGACAATTGCAACAGCAGGCATGGAAGTGGGGATATGTGAGGGCAGGGAAGGGAATGTGCTACTGAGCTCAAAAGGGAAAGGAAGGGGAAGGGAAAATTTTTACCTGTTTAAAGACTTTTAAAATGTCCTTGCTTCTGCTTCTGCAGTCTGCCTACCCTGAGTTGAGAGGAAAGGCTGGGAACTGGGATGCAGACCACTTGTAGAACAGGTCACTGCTTCCTCACCACCCCCTTTCTGAAATCCAGGATCTGTTCATGCCTGCAAGGACCCTGTTTTCAACGTTCTCCTTCCTATTTTCCTTAAAATACATAGGAGTAGACTTTTCCCTGTCCTACTCCTTTCATCCTTGGACTCCTTTGCACTTTAGAGAAATGGCCATGGGTCATGGAGCTAATGCAAAGGCATGAAACATGTGTTTTTATCCCTTGCCTTGTTTACCTTGAAAAAAAGACATTTTCTTTCCCTGAAGAGTGGGGTCAAACATTTTCTAGTATTTTTCACCTGTGACTATTACAGCTTGTGCAAAATGGATATCAACCAGCAATTTGGATAAAGACAAAATAAGTACTGAGTGAATTGCTCAACCATGCAATTAATGAGGACATCAGGCCTCAATTCGTTTCCCTCTAGGTCTCTTTTTTCTTTAAACATAAATGATATTGTACCATTATGCTACAAATAGCCTAACTGAAAGGTTTGTTCAGCTCCTAAAGTAGATAACAAGGATAAGAAAGAAGGATTTGGGAACATTTTAGAGCTTTCTCTGAAGAAAAATGATATACATACAAAGAATTGTCACAACGTCAGGCTATTATAAATGGCTAGCAGAGTTTTTCAAAATATGGAATAGACTAAAGGGGAATTTAAAGGACATGTTACTATTCATAAGAGGATGGTGGCAGTCTTTTTGCTTGCTTGACAGAAATTTCCATGCAGCAACAAATGAGTCACAGTCTTCATGTTCTTTTATCAAAAGCAAGCTTTTTTCATAGAATTACTTTTCTTTTAGGCAAAGATAACAAGATGGAGATCAAAATAAAAGGTCTTTCTCAGCAAAAGATAAATAATTCAAATACATTAGCACTGAGTACCTGGTACTTCATCATCATTATTTCAATTATATGACACAGAATTGCCTCCTGAAAACACACACTATAAAGTTTTGTTAATGAAACTTTTGATTCCATAAGTCATTTGCTTACCTCACTTCCTGCCGCCCTGCCTGATAAAAAAAAATATAAGTCTTCTGAAGCTTGTTCAGGTACGTGATTAAGGTACTAGATGGTACTAAAGTTTCAACAGCATCTTGGATTGTATAAACAAAAGTGTCACATGCAAATCAATGGAAGTGTTTCTTCCTCTCTTTTTAGCAGGGATAAGGTCTTACCTGGAGTACTGTGTATAGTTTTGTCTCCATGCTTCAAGAAGGATGTAAACAGTTTGGAAAGAGTCCAGCAGAGAGCAACACAAATGATTATGGGCATGGGAAGCAAGCCTTATGAAGAAAGGCTGAAAGAAATAGGGATATTCAGTCTAGAAAAGAGAAGACTGAGGGAGTATTTGATAAGAGTCTTCAAATACCCGAAGAGGGATTATTGAGAGGATGGAGACAGGCTCATTTTTTAATTTTTTTTTTTTTTTTTTTTTTTTTTTTTA
>NW_017728992.1:36300428-36301530 GCF_001723915.1 Gavialis gangeticus
TTTTTTTTTTTTTTTTTTTTTTACTTTTTAAGTAAATAAGTCACTTATGCTTTAGAACTGAAAGAAATTATAAGCACTATTATTTAATTCAATTTATTTTCCTTTCTTTCCTAATTTCATTGATAACTTTAAACTAATTTAGAAAAAGTAGAAGTATTACTAACAATTTTTGTTTGTTTTCTTAAAGCAGCAGCATTTAGAATAAAAATATTACTGTTTCATAAAACACCTTTTTATCTTTGACTCTTTAAATCTCATTGTGTTGGTTAAATGCAAAGCCAAGATTTGAAAAGCAGCTTCACTTTATTTAATGCTACAGCTCTCTCCTGAGCCCTTTTCTATTAGTAATTTGTGAGAGTGCACAGTTCAGAGCTATTTAATTCCTCTCTGACATTGAGAAATATTCCTTGAAACTTAAGAGAAGCCATCGTGACTCTCATAATTAAGGAGGGGATCAAGAGAAGAATCATAGTCTCCAAGGTTTTTGAAAATTCTCTTTTTGAAAATTGATTAAATACCCTCTGGAACAATGTTTAGATGACATTTTTTGTCAGACTTCATATATGTTTAATGGAGTAATTTGGCAAATTGGTGATGAAGATAGCATTAAGCTCAGCAACATATTGCTAAGTATACTACTGATGGTGAATGTCCCCATAAAGTCAATTATTTATTTATTTCAATTCCCTACACTAACAAAGACAGCACCCACCCTAACACTCTGGGTGCATTTTACATTCTTTTTAAGAAGTCAATATTTAAAGATTTGTCACATCAAATGGCCCTAAAGGAGAAATGCCTTGCCAAATTGGCTGTTTTCTCCTTTATCTACTTAAGCATGTCTGTTGAGTGTAGCTGGAACAGAAAATCATAGTTAGAGAGGCAGCCTCTTCAAAACATTATGGGATATAGAAGACTTTACAATTCAATACCAACATGTCAAAAATCAGCCCATAAACCAATAGGCAACACATACACATTGCAGAATATGGATTTTTCATGTATGTATTAAGAAATCCAATTTGGCAAGAATATTAAATACCATATTTTCTCACATGCAATGCACATGTTTCCCCAAAAGTCAATCCTCTCACCCAGCTTG
>NW_017728992.1:36306530-36318958 GCF_001723915.1 Gavialis gangeticus
TCTTTTTAAGAAGTCAATATTTAAAGATTTGTCACATCAAATGGCCCTAAAGGAGAAATGCCTTGCCAAATTGGCTGTTTTCTCCTTTATCTACTTAAGCATGTCTGTTGAGTGTAGCTGGAACAGAAAATCATAGTTAGAGAGGCAGCCTCTTCAAAACATTATGGGATATAGAAGACTTTACAATTCAATACCAACATGTCAAAAATCAGCCCATAAACCAATAGGCAACACATACACATTGCAGAATATGGATTTTTCATGTATGTATTAAGAAATCCAATTTGGCAAGAATATTAAATACCATATTTTCTCACATGCAATGCACATGTTTCCCCAAAAGTCAATCCTCTCACCCAGCTTGGATATGTATTTTAAAGAGGGAAGGTATTTTCTTTTCTCTTGGAGATGCTAGGCATGCTCTGCAGCAGCCAAGATAGCCGCTGCTTATTTCTGCTTAGCCAACAGAGGGGATGGAGTCTTGGGTTAACTTTTTTACAGCCATAGCTATGAGCTCAGCACTATTCCTTAAGTAGCAAATGAACTATTGGTAGTATCTTGATGTGGCTTGTGATATGGAAACAACACTTTATTTACAGATTTTATAAATTAACTACTTGCAGTAAAGAAGTAACAGTTTTGCTACTGCTGTTTTGCAAGGGTCTGTGGCCTAACTTTGTATTATGCAGAGTTGGGCCTCCTGGACATGTGGTGTGTCCAGGATATGTGGCATTGGACAAGGTAGTCTGCCATATCAGGGAGCTCCTGATTACATATTTCCTGGCCATGCTTTTTTTTCCAGGAGGGAGGATTTACTTGATGTCACACAATCAGCCATGACCCTGGAAAAATCCTTTTTCTAATTGATGTCTCCCAAAAACAAAGTGTATGTTTTATTATAGGAATTTTGTATGTGATAAAATATGGTAAGGGGGATGCTTCCATTCTGGTTTGGGTTTCAGCGAGCCTTAGAGCTAAGTGGTTGTGTACTACACAGCTTTCCAGACATGGGCATAAGGCAACCTGCTTTACTAGAAAAGAATCATAAGTAAAACATCATTAAGTTTTAGTGATAAGAATGGATGCTGTAGAAACAGATCTCCAAGTCAGTGGGGGAAAAAATTCCAATGCATGTGTGTGTGTCTGTATGTGTGTGTGTGCATTTATTCATTTCATACATTCATTCATTCACTTAAGGTTTTTTAATTAAAGCATATCATAGCTCTGGAAGACACTTAATAGTTACAGGTTTGGACACTGAGAGATAGTATTTTCTGGGAACTTCTATTAGTTTCGTCCTTGTTCACATTGTACATCACCAGCACACAATAAACAAAGTTAACTACCATCACCAGTCTTGCTAATTTTGAAAAAAAGGGCACTTGTCAGTATTAAACAATAAGGAAACTAAGTTCAGGAGAACCCAGACAATAAAATGGCTATTAAAATGCATCTGTTCTCATGCTAAAATGCATGTAGAATGCTACAAGACTGAGGAATGGTAAGGGATATTATTCCCTGGAAAGTTACAGGCAAGCAAATATTGATTAGAAAGGTACAGAAGTTAATATAGTATATACATTTAAACCCTTCAACACCATAGCCAGAAATGAGAATGAAAACAAACAAAAAATGCATATACACTTAAGGAAGGAGAACAAAATATCACAAGATAATATCATGGTGCTATCCATATAAGTACTATGATCACACTTTTGCATAAACAATTTTGAATGCTATTTAATAGAAGGAACATGGTTGAGTTAAAAAAGATCAGAATGATAAACACAACCAAAGGACAATCGATAAATGAAAAAGACAACCAATGCAATATTTGGAAAAGCCTGAAAACCTTCCATTCTATTGAGTTCTTTCTTCTCTTAGGAATCTTAGAAGATCTAAGTAATGACAAACATAGGTAAGATACTCTAAGAAAGATGGCTGTTACAAAGATTAAGAACATATTTGAAGAACAATAAAGAATGAACTATAGCTAAGAAAATTTGGTATAAATATTTCCCAGAGAAATTTGTGTTACACACAGAATTTTTTAAATTGTAACTAGTTTACTGGAGAAGATATACTAGATGTTCAGAAGGAAGTGCAAATAAAGGTGCAAATCCAATATCAAGAAATGTAGACAAAATTGTATGTTTCTTATACTATTTCCATCATAAAATATGATGGTTTAGATTAAAATAATTAATTTAAACTAAAGGCTGGTTGAACTTCAAGCTTCCATTACATGGTGCCAGAAGTGGAAGGCACCGCATACAGGAAGACCTAGGCCATTGTCCTCCCAGGGAAAACCACGAGTGTTCAGGAATTTTCTCCAGGAGCAAAAATGGCTACTCCAAGAAAAAAATAACCTGGGAGCAACCAGAGTTAAATCACTGCCAGAAAAGCTTCTCTTGGAGACAGCGAATATCTGTACACATTCTCTTCTGAGAGAATGCAAAACATAGTCCTCTAGCATCTTTTGGTCCTACCTACTCCCAGACAGAGAGCGTGTCATTTTCTGAATTCTACTGCTCCAACCAAGCAGGGAGGAGAACATGCCCTCTTCAGAATCCCACCTTGAGCTTCAGGCTGAACCTGATCAATCTGGGTCTGTCAGTCAGGTGTCCCTTTGCACTGCTGCCATCTGTTGCCAGGCAGAGTGAGGGAATGTGCAGAGTTCTCTGAGATGTGAGCACAGGGTTCTCCTAACTGGGAAGCAGTAGCATTGCAAGAAATCTTCTCTTCAAGGGCTCGGCATTCTAGTGTCTGTTCAGGCATCTCTGGGTAATTTTTTTCACCAGGAGAACTAACTCAGAAGAATGTTCCCTGAACATTTGAATTTGTGTACACAGCCCTAGTGAAAGTAACACAGAAATGGCTGTTATTGAACCTATAAAACTGCAAGTAACATCCCCATAGCCCTAGAGAGGGTCATGCTGGACATTCCTAGAAAAGGATCAAATAGCAATTTGAGCTTCAATTTGAGCCACAGGGACAAATAAATTAGAAGACAATTGCCTAACCATTGCAGGCAACGAACACTGGATATGTATAATGCTGAAGAGGGAAAGGGGGAAAACCTTAAAGAAATAATGACAAGATTAGAAGATAATTGTGTTCCTAGAAAAAAAAAAATACTTATGGGAGATAAATGTTCAGGATGCTAAAAAAAGGGGGAAAGGGAAACAGTAGAAGAGTTTTTCACGGACCTAAAACTAAACAGTTAATCCTGCGAATATGGAACTCACAGACTCTCTCATTACAGACCAGATAGTCAAGCAGACACACAAGTAAAAGGCCTAGAGGAAGGCATACAAGAAATGACTGTAACTGGAATCACTAAACAGGCAAAAGAAAAGTCCATCAAATTTAAGCTGGGAAGGCATGGTCACATGGGAAGGAATGGACAACATCATCATTGTGACCACTAGCATGACTATGGAAAGTATTCAGCAAAATGTAGAAGTTGTAATAAATTGAACCATTATGCTAAATTGTCCAATGTAGGAATTGACTTGTTTAGCTTAGGAAGATACGACTTCCTGTTTATAATGTCCTACTATGCTAATTACCCAGAACTAGTGACCTGAAGATACCACAGTGACAACAGTCATCAGGCATAGTAAGTCTATATTTGCATGCTATGGCATTCCAAGAATTGAAATTACTGATAATGGACCACAATTCAAGGACAGGGAATGTCAAGTGTTCCACTTTTATCATGAGACATCTAGCCTTAAGGCAATGGATTGGCAGAATGTAGAGTATATATTATGAAGAACCTGTTTAAAAAAAGCAGTGGGGGATAGAATAAATGCATACTAGGCACTACTCAGCTCTGAAGCTATACCACCTCAAAGTGGCAAATTACCCGCAGAAATTATCTACAACAGGCATATACAAACCTGATGACTTAACATTCGTCAAAAAATAAGGGGTGACAAAAGAGTCTATGATAGTGGAAAAAAGACTAGGAAAGTAAAAACAGAAGAAGAATTACAAAAAAAAAGAGTAAAACTGTTTCCACAGTAAAAAACAAACAAACAAGGATTCTGTGTAAATTGTACAAGATAGATATTGGCCAGTTATGCCTAGGACAATCAAAGAGGTGTCACCTCTATCATATTCTGTGATCACACATGAAGTCCAAATCTTAAGAAGGAATCACCTACATCTGCTCAAAATCCCTGAAAATGAAGATGATATGAGTGTAACTGAAACAGAAACAGCTGGAACTAATTTACAAGTTGATGCAAAATGTGACCAGGAATCTGAACATTCACATGTAGACAAGAACATAGACCAAGTACATTGGCAACCTTTAATTCTCTGGATCATGGTGTATATGTAAGTGGTCTAGTCTGATTCCTGAGGCATCCACTTGTGGCTGCCAAGCCCAATTCAAGAGTGACACAGCTTGTTTACAAGTTTCATCAATTCATGTATTGCCTGAGTTAGTGGCAACGTTTACAGTATGTTGCTTCCTCCTTCCTCTCTTTGCTTCCATCCTCTGGATCAGTTTTGCTTCATGTTGAGCTGCACCCAGTGCCAGATATTCCCTCCATGGATGTGATTATGTGCACTCATCCCAACTTTCTACATATACATAGACAAAGGGGCTGTGATACAGTACAGCTGGAAGACTGATGAAACAGCCATGGAGACTGATTGATATTTGTTAGCTTGAGTTTGTAATAGTTATTCTCTTAATGTTCTTAATCTAGCTGGCATTTTATAAAAAGGGGAAGATGTGACATAGAGTAAGTCCTAGACAAATAGGGTGCATCCCCACAAGCAGGAAGGTGCATTTCTCTGGGGGACAAAGAGCAGTGGCTCTGCTTGTCCCTGGGAAACACCTGTGCTGTGCCCACACTCTCTGGCGTGTGGCACATTGCCCTGGGTGGGGTAGGGGAGGCTGAGGCCAGCATGTGGGCTGGCCCCATCAGCCTTACATGGGATCCTGAGGACCTCTGGGGACTGCAGCTGCAGTAATCTAGCAGCACAGAGCCTGGCCAGCAGCCAGAGCATGTTTCTGGCTGGCCAGGCTCTGGTTTTGGGTGGCACACACTGCCACCACGTGTGCCACCCACTTTTTTAAAGGATTTATTTTTTTTGACATTGGGATCTCCCAGTGTCACCCCCCCACTCCCCCCCACTGCAAATTAGCAGTGTGGGGAATGCCTGCATGTGTAGAGTATGTGGTACTGCAGAAGGGTCTGTGGTGCTGCATACCACACAGCCATATTCATCTTGACATGCCCGTAGGGTGTAAATAGTATTCACCACACCTGGTTTAGGCAGCTTACTTTAAGTTTAGGTGACATGTCCTACCATTCACTACTACTGGGAGCAACATGTGCAGCCATTTGCTGCTGCTGGGAATGGTACAGGAAGCCCAAGATAAGTAACTCAGGGTATGGGGAGGCACTGGCAGTTTTGAAGGGGGCTGGTGGGTCCATGTGGGGAGGATTGCCCAGTAAGAGGAATAAAAACAGCCCAGTCAGGGTTGCGGGGGTTGGGAACATCACAGTCTTGGGGCTGGGGTGAGCAGCTGGGCTTTCACGGCCACTGAACTATGCTGCAAATACATGTGGGCATGCTCTAAATTGGATTAACATCTTTGTAGATTGAGTTAACCCTTTCTCAGTCTAAATCAGTGCATTTCCTGAGGTGGTGTTCAGATTGGCTATGCCATTTTTTGGCTGAATTAAATCCCCCAACTGCCTGCATGAGTGGGCATTTAGATCAGCCTAACCCTGGTTAGGTTGATTTAAATGTAACACCTGCACATACCCATAGAGTCTCCATGAAATGTGTTCACCCAGGAGACAGTCTGGTGAGTCTACCATGCACTTTCTTGTGGTAGAACAGGAATGGGATAGCCACTGTTATTTCTTACTGTAAATAGTTCTCTATATAAGTTTCTGTATGGAATAAATCCATAGTGCAAGCCTTTAGATATTACATCTACTATATGGAAGTTTGTGACTTGCCTAAGACTTGCATTAGTCATAAATGGGGCTATTGCATTAGACTCAAACACTATTTTCCTTTTTTCTCCACTTTCTTCTTGTGATTATTAAACCACCAATGTACAGTACTTCTGTAAAACAGGTAGGAAATAGAAAAGAGTATAGAATCTGACCTAATTTAATAGGCATACATAGCATGGAAAATTATTGTCTTTACCAATCATATTTAGATAGGCCTAAATATGTTCAATTTAGGGAGGAAAAAATAGAACTACATACATTTGCATGTAATTTTTCCAAATTATTCTAAGCATAGATTTCTTAATGAGATATCTCTGCCTCCCTCTCTTTTGCTCTAAAGGGGAAAATGAATATAAGTGACTGATCATTTGTGCAGTAGCAGTTGACTTTACTTTATCAATGATTAAATTATTGAACATTCATAATGTCCATTCATTTATTTTGAATATGAGCAGTTTAAATGTGCTCATAGCAGTACAGATTTAATAACTTGCCTTTAAATTATAAAGAAGCTAAGATAGTCTTTTGTATCTTTTTTTCCCTCCTTTAAAACTATATAGTCTTTATCCAACAAATTCAAGAAGGATATGTGATTCTGAATGCCTCATTTGTTGGGTGCTCCAAGTGTTCATTTTCTAAAAAATCAGGTCACCTTAAGATTTGTCAAATTTGGCACCTATAACATGAGATGTGCTAAATTACTTTTTGGTCTTGGTCACTTTGGGCTTAGTTCTTATATGACCCACAGTGAGTCAAATCTTGCTTGGAATACGGAGGATTAATGTGATTTAAATCAATATATTCGCATCCTCTTACACCTGGATTATTGTTCACAGCAGGATACTGCCTAGTACTTGCATTATTCTTTAATGCTAATCTCTTTCATTATAACAAGTACAAATGATCAGTTTTTCAATGACAGAAATAAAATTAACAGGCATAATGTGCCAAAAAGTACATAACTACTTAGTAACTGGGTAGTACTTTTGTAAAATGTCTAGCTGTAAGAAGAAAGGAATTACTATAAAGTGACTGTCTCTCTCCTGTCTTTGTGTACTAAAGCTAATGGAGAATAAAATTTGTTTCTTTAGGTAATTTTTAGTGAACTGATCACTATCATCAGGTTAAACTCTGTGATTTTGACTTTTTTTCTTTTATTTTCTTTCCTTCTTGATGCACAGTAAAGTGTGTACACATTCTTCAAAATAATCTCTGAGCTATAAATTGTGTCACGTCACAGTGGAAAGGGGACAAGCCAAACTGTGACTAGGACACAGCACCTGAAAGAGTTCCTGATGCGATAATCAGCAGTATTATTCCAGAGGCTTGTAGCAATGGAGAGCAAAGGAAAGAGGAAATTAGCTGTGAACTGGGATGAAATAGAACTATATTGAAAGCCCAGTGGTAACTGGGGACGGAAACATCATTCTGAGTCAAAAAAAAAAAGAACCAAACCAAGACCAAAAAATACAAAACCTGTGACACTATATGTATGAAATAAACTAATATTGTAAAATGAATCAATATAGTACAAAAGGACTGACTAGTTTAGTAAAGGAATTTGAATGAGATTCTGAAAGGATTGAACAATAAAACACTCAGGTAGGCCTAATTTTGGTATTTGTTCTTTGAACTTTCTAACCTTTTTTCTCTCTTTTTGTTAACCAAATATTTGAAGAAGTCACATGAAAATGTTTCAGAATTTTCACCATGTACTTTCTGTTTAGTGGTTTATCTAGCAAACATTTTGGAAAGCCATCAATAAGCCATGCCAGTTCACCAAAGCTGTTAAGTTTTCTTTGATTATGCTAAATCACTGGTTTTCAACTTTTTTTTTTCCATTCACAGACTCCTAAAACATTTTGCATGGAGGCGTGGACCCCTTTAAATGGGTATTCATATACTTTTGATTAATCATAGTCATCATTCATTAGACCCCTTAGATATAATCTGTGAACCCTCAGGGGTCTGTTGGCCACAGGTTGAAAATCATTGTGTTAAACTAGTAAATGGGTATTGTGAACACTTTACATATTTATATGTTCTAAATTGGTGGTCTTTTCCCTACACATATAATAAAAGAAAAAGCTATCAAGTTTGACCTGCTTCTTTTCTGATCGACATTGGTGTAACAAAGTCAACGTCTTTGGAATCATTCTTAATTTGGATATGTCTATGATTTAAAGGTGTTAAGGGCATATCTATGCTGATAATGTACATGGCAGGCAGGGGCATGCTGAAACATAATGTGCTGCTCTGCATGCTTTACCTGCTGTAGTAGAACAAGCATAACTGCCTTTACGTGGATTAATGCTAATCAGTTTACCTGCAGCAGTGCGCAAATTTGGCTACAGTGGTTCAGGTTCGGGAAATAGGATTGATAGAGCAGGTGAGTATGTTTGAGTGTACAATTGCTGAGCATAGTAGTTTATTGATTGTGCAGATAAGCTTCACTGTCATATTGAAAATAAGTGAATTGATTAACTTAAATTGATTAACTTTAAATTGACTAACATTTCTCTTAGCCTTCAAATTACACCCACACTAAATCTTTCAACATTAGTTTGATTTCTGTTTTTGTCATTCTGCTCCAAAAACAAGAAATTCTTAACCTCCAGGGAAAAAATGCTTTATTTTAAACCCAGGTGGAATCAGCTCACATAGAGAGATAGGAAGAATTGAAAATATACTAAGAAAGACTTTTCTTGAGATGGATATGATAGATTAATTTAGATTAATCTATGATCAATGCAAATCTATTTGAAATTCAAATTGTTCATTTGAAATGAAAATGTCATAGATATATTTTATCTAAGCTTAAACAAGCTATTTAGTGAAAGGTGGAAACAGAACTAGCTTTCACAATGAAAATGTAATATTTCCAATACTTCTAAACTTCTGATTACAGGATTAGGAATTCTCAACATTTAATTTATACATCAGAAATGTGAGGATTATGTAAAATAATAATAATAAAAAAAAGTGACATATTTTTCTGGCAAAAATCCACAAAAGAAAAGTTATGTGTCTTCGCACAGCTTTTCTGACTCATACTTTCCCACAATGAGTCACAATTTTGACACAATATCTTAAACTTTTTTATGGTAAATGTGTAAAATGCCTTACCTTACTGTTGGAACGTTAGAACTGTGAGTTTTCCAAAGTTTATGACTTGGCTCCCAATAAATTTGACTGAAGCTCTGAAGCTTGGGGTGAACAGAAAACAAAGCAAAACCAAATAATAAAGAAGGGCTTATACTTGGTATTTGTTTGCAATGTTAAAGTAAATGTGAACACAGTATTGCAAGATGGCTACAAACAAAACAATGTGAAGTTTGGATTGATTTTGCACATAATCAGGATGGATGATATTTACCAACTTGGATTAAACTCAAGCCATTCTATTGCACTGTAATAATCATTTCCTAAGCTATGTGACTGTCCTACTTCTTTTTTGTTCTCTACGTAGTTGAGGCACTTTTTTAAAAAGCTACATCTTTAATAATTATCCATTATAAAGGCATGCAAAGCAACATTTTCCAACCATGGATAAATACATTTTTTTTAATGGAACTGACAGGTATGGCATTATAATAATTGAAACAGTTAAATTTATAACAAACTTGTAAATCCTTATGAAAACTTCAAAAACCTTTAAATTGTATGTTTGAAATGTAAATATTTTGTGTCCTTTTGTTTTCAGTAACACAAAGAGGTATATAAATGCTCCGTGAGATGCTTTATGATGATGATTTACTTGTTCATAGATGTTTGCCAGAAAAAAAATAAGTAAAAACATTTGTTTTTTAAGAGCATGTGCATTCATGACAACCTACACCATTTACCATCATTAAATGATAAAACTAGGCTGTCTGTCCTCTTCTTTATCTGTACTGTTAGGAGATATAATTCATAGTTTCTGTCATTAGCATCTCATCCAAACAATGATTAGTGAGGAACAATTTAACAATTATGGGCTATGGGACATTGAACTCGAAGGTGTAAGAAATATAAACTTTGACATTGACATTGAACATTGACATTGAACTCCCGGATGTAAGAAATGCAATAGCAAAATTTTTTCAATAGGTGGTCCACTCTTAATGAAAGGATTTAGTTTTTTGATAACATCTATATGTTATACATGCTTTGGAAGATATATAATCCTTTCTGATTCCTCAGTTTTATAGTCCGGTAGTGGACTCTCAAGTGGCTTCTGTCAAAAGTAGATGTACTGTCCTTGGCTGTGATATTATTCAAACTTACAGCATAGTTGTGGCCTACCATGTGGTCTTGCTTATATCCTCAGCTCATCACAGAAAACCATTCTCAGTATTTTAAAGCAATATACAATAAAATCAGCTCAGGGCAGATGACAGGCATTGGGTGTGTCTACACATGCAATTACACTGGCTTAAATTTACTGTGCAGTAAGCTGGAATAGGCTGGCATCTACACGTGCAGGCATTAAAGCACATTAACGCTTTGTGTGGACTGACTTGGGACTACAGTTAGTTCCACGTCAGTCTGCGCACACAGTATTACTGCTCAGTAAGGCATCTACATGTGCATTACGATGCAGTAACTAATTAGGCATATATTTGATATCTAAATGATGCAGGTATTAAATTTACAATCGAGTTTGTGTAAGTCACTATATTTACTGTGTGGTATGGGCCTACAAGTATACACGTGTACCCATACTGCAGTAATTTTGGTTACTGCACAGTAAATGTGCATGTGTAGATGCACC
Source organism: Gavialis gangeticus (assembly GCF_001723915.1). Lineage (NCBI taxonomy): Eukaryota > Metazoa > Chordata > Crocodylia > Gavialidae > Gavialis > Gavialis gangeticus. Next base: position 36,317,277 of record NW_017728992.1, read on the forward strand.
CATTGAAAGATGGTTCCATTTTTGCCATAATTCATGATTCCATGAAATACACAGGAAATGATGGAACTGTCATCATTGCACAGTTAATTTTTCTTTCCTGATGGTTGTAAAGCATGCAAGATTTGAAAGTATACAAAAATGAAATAAACAAACAGGAGAACAGATATGAGTCCCTGGCATCACTGGCAGAGAGCAGAGCAGTGGAGGCCACTCCCACAGCCACCACCAAGCAAGCTAAGAGAGAACCGTGCAGCTGGAGGAGAAGACATTGGGTCATCATGGTGGGGTTTGGATTCCTTGACCACAACCTGCAATTCCAGGATAAGGCCTTGTTTGGATGAAAAGGGCTACATCTCTCTCCAAGAGATAACAGTCTGTTCTCTTACAGGTTGGCTGATCTCCTACGCTGGGCTTTAAACTAGGTTCATCTGGGTACAGGGATTTTGATGACAGGGAGGGGCCAGGAATGACGAACACCAAGCCAGGTGCTGGAACAGTCCAGGCAAGTACCAAAGGCATCAGAATGGGGAAGTAGCAAGAGGGCTATTGGGGTGCTTAGATGCCTCTATACTAATACTAGGAGCATGGGGAACAAGCAGGAAGAACTTGCACTCCTGTTTGCAAATAAAGAATTTGACCTGGTTGAGCTAACAGAAACTTGGTGGGATCCTACCCATGACTGGGCAGTGGACATTGAGGGCTACAGGCTGTACAGACAGGGCAGAGTGGGGAAAAAAGGCAGGGGAATTGTTCTATATGTTAAGGAGCAATATACATCTTCCGTAGTTAATTTGGACCAGGAAGAAGGGCAAATTGAGGTACTATGGGTCAGTTTACAGAGGGATCAGGGTAAAGGGACTTGGTAGTGGGGGTCTACTACAAACACCAGGGGGATGAGTTGGACCTAGAGTTCTCGAGACAGCTCTCAGAGGCAGTGCACTAAAAGGACCTGGTCATCATGGGTGACTTTAACTTCCCAGACATCTGCTGGGAGAAACAGGCAGCAAAGTCTGTCCATTTATGAAAGTTTCTAACCTCTTTACAGGACTTTCACCTATCACAGGAAGTACATGTTCCCACTAGGATAAATGCCTTATTAGACCTGGTACTGGCCACAGGGGATGACTTGGTGGGGGATCTGCAGGTGCAAGGTAACCTCGTGGATAGTCACCACCTATTGATAGGGTTCAGCATCTGGAGAAAGGTGTGGAAGATAACTAGTAGGGCAGAAGTACTAGACTTCAGGAAGGCCAACTTCAAAAAGCTCAGGAGATTAGTTAGGGAGGGACTGACTGGTAAATGCCTTGGAGAGATGGGAGTCCAGGAAGAGTGGGCATTTCTCAAGGGACTAAACCTCCAGGCACAGAAAAGGACCGTCCCAGTACACATGAAGTGGGGCAAAAAAGAAAATAAACCCTCTTGGTTGAGCAGGTAAATTCAGGAGAGCATGAAGGGAAAAAAGAGTCCTACAGGCTGTGGAAGCAGGGGGCTGCCACCAAGGAGGAGTATACCTGCTTGGCTCAAGCTTGCAGGGAAACAGTGAGGAGAGCCAAAGCAGAAATGGTGCTTAGTCTGGCAGCAAAAGTTAAGGATAACAAAAAGTCAATCTTTAAGTACATAGAAAGCAAAAAGAAGGTGCACGGTAACTTAGGGCCCCTTCAGGATGAACTAGGGCAACTGGT
>NW_017728992.1:36320617-36324640 GCF_001723915.1 Gavialis gangeticus
AGAGAGCGGTGGTAGATGGGTCAGTTTCTACCTGGAGAAACGTAGGCAGTGGAGTCCCCCAAGGCTCTGTCCTGGGACCGATACTATTCAATAGCTTCATTAGTGACTTGGACGAGGGAGTAGAAAGCATCCTGTCCAAGTTTACTGATGACACCAAACTGCGTGGGGAAGGTACACAAACTAGATAGCAGGGAGCAAATCCAGGCTGATTTGGACAGTCTGGGGAAATGGGCCAAACAGAACAGTATGCATTTTAACAAGGATAAGTGTCATGTGTTGCACCTGGGGAGGAAGAGTCATCAACACTCCTATAGACTGGGACATAACATTCTAAGTAGCACAACTGCAGAAAGGGATCTCAGAGTCATAGTCGACTCCCAAATGAACATGGGTTACTAGTGTGATGAGGTCATAAGTAAAATTAACTGCACCCTTTCTTGCATACATAGGTGCATCACATACAGGTGTAGGGAGGTGATACTTCCCCTCTATGCAGCATTGGTCAGGCCGCGGCTGGAGTACTGCATCCAGTTTTGGGCACCGCACCTCAGGTGGGTTGTGGATGGCCTGGAGAGGGTTCAGAGGAGGGCCACTCATTTTGTTAAAAACCTATAGAAAAAGCCTTATGTGGACCAATTGGGAGACCTGAACCTCTTCAATCTCCACAAGAGGAGGCTGAGAGGTGATCTTGTGGCTGCCTACAAACTCACTGGGGGGTCCAGCAAGAAATAGGGGATACAGTGTTTACCAGGGTGCCTGTCAGGGCAACTAGAAATAATGGCCACAAACTGGAAAAGAGCAAATTCAGATTGGACATCAGGAAAAAATTCTTTACAGCGAGGGTTGCCAAAATATGTAATACTCTTCCAAGGGAGGTGGTGCTGTCTCCTTCCTTGGAGGTATTTAAAAGGAGATTGGACAGACACCTGGCTGGGGTCATCCAACCCCAGCACTCATTCCTGCCCAGGGCTGGGGGTTGGACTCAATGATCTAATAGGTCCTTTCCAACCCTAACAGCATTTATGAAAATCTAATAGTTTTATATTTGGTTAGCATTTGCCTTGTTGACCCAAAATTCTGCTTGGTAGAATTCATGGCATCAACTTGAATTCTGTTCAAGGACTTTGGCTCAATAGAGTGTTGCCTATAATAATACTTCCCAAATATGGAAATGGCTTGACCGACTTTAAAGGAGCATGTTCATAAAATAATGGTCTCATGATGCACATCACTAAGAATGGGTCAATAAAGTACTATGTTTTCTTGATATTGATCAAAAGCACAAAAGCCTGTGCAGCAGTCACAGTCACTTGCAGATCACACTGGGTGTAGGCAACGATTACAGAATCATGCATCTAAAGTAGGTTGTGAATTCAGACTTCCTATATTTTGGTAGAGGCACAGACACACAATGGTAACAACTGGATATAGAAATCTCTAAACTCATTTCAATAGGCAATATGTTCAAAAGTCAATACTTGTATTGCACCTATAAAATGTGTGCATGTATCCAATAATTCCCAAATACCTAACTACACATACATTTACTTTTGTTCAATAGTAAATTAATCTACAATGTGTTCCTTTAGTGTAGAACCCTGTAGCTTCCTAGCATTCCACTTTAATTAACAAGACTTAGTTTAGGGATAAAGGACCACACTAGATCCTATTGGTAGAATAAGGCCATTATTCGCACACATGTTTAGAAAACTAATGATTTAAAATGTAGTCTATATAAAACATTGTTTTCCCTAACATTTACAGATGTGTAATTGTGTTAATTAACAGAAAAATGTGTTAATTAGTATTTATATTTGAAGTGTGGTAGGAATTTTTAATCTGAATAATTTTCTGGTAGAAATGCTGTATTCATAAAATTGAAATTTTCCATCGGATTATATCAACACGATGGGTCCCCGGCTGCCTGAGTGGACGTCTCATATCAGTTTTCCTTTCTACTAGAGAAGGTGAGATTGACAAGAGCCCTCCAGACAGACAAAAAGCAAACCAAAGAAAAAACTAAATTCAATTTTATGGATACACTTTCTCACCTTAAAAAAACCCAAAACAAACAAACAAACAAAAACAACACCCCCAACTTTTCATCCAAATATAACATGAAAACTTTTCAAAAACACTGATACACCATCCATTGAAAGGAATTTTTGTTTTCCAGCCAATTCTGAATATATTATAGAAATATATAGATTACTGATCAGTGTCCTATTGCCCTGTGTATTATATAAGAGCCAAGGCCTGCAAGGCATTATGCAGTCTTGTATCTATTATTAAAAACATTGAAACACATGACTAACTTTAAGGGCAGTTTTCCAACTGGTGCAAATTCTTGAATCTCTATTAAAGATGCTTTGAGAGCTTCCACATGTGCTATTAGTTTATTTTACTGGGTCAAATGCTAAGTATTTTACTGCCCAGTAAGCCTTACCAGGAGCATGTCTATACTTGCCCCCTGTTGGGAGTAGATATGCTCCCAATGGATGCATCTAAATAACCGCACACATGCCTCTTGCAGCATGTCAAAGACCTTTGAGATGCTGCAAGAGGCATGTGCAGGAACAAAAAAATGTTCCCTAAGCCACCAATTTGCATCACAGAGGCAAAATTAGACCCCTGGATATCCAGGTGTCAAAAAATACCCTGGGGAAAAAAGCTGGGGCAGGCAACCAGAGGCTTGGGTTCTCCACAGAGATGCTCTTGTAGCCAGCCAGAGCCTCTCTATGGTTGGCCCTCACCCCAATCCAGAAGCACGCTGCCTACCCATGCAGGGCAGGAAACATGTCAGCCACAGGGAGCTGGACCCAGGCTCCATGACGGTAAGTAAGGGGTGGGGGGGGCTAAAGGAGGGAACTATGGTGGGACCTCCGCTGGCCCCAGCCCCCGCCTGTCTCCCAAGGCCCCCTGAGCAGTGCGCTGCCCAGCCTCATCCCCTGGCTGCCCCCTAAGCCCCCTGATCATTGCCTCACCCAGCCCCATCTTTCCTGTCTCCTGATCCCCCTGTTTGCTGTTCCACTCAGCCCCATCCCCCTCCCACTCCCTGAGATCACCCAATTGCTGCCCTACCCAGCCCCATCCTGTGCTTGCCTCCCAAGTCCCCCAGATCACTGCCCTGCCTGGCTCTATCCCCTGGCTACCCCTACAACCGCCCTGATTACTGCCCTACCTGCCCCATGCCCCACCTGCCCACCAAATCCCCTGATCACTGCCCTGCCTGCCCCCATCCCCTGCCTGCCCCTCAAGCTCCAGATTGCTGCCCCACCCAGCCTCATCCCCTGGCTGCCCCCGCTCCCCTGAGCCCTCCCAATTGCTGCCCTGCCCAGTCCCAGGGTCCTGACAATTAAAAAGAAAAAATCCCCACACCCACCGGCAGTAGTAGCTTCCATCAGGCCTCTTGGCAGAGCCCCCCCACACACAGCACAGGGCAGCAGTGGGCAGTGGGGACCGGCTGCCTGGCATCTGCACTGCCACTGCCCCATCGTCCAGGTGCAGCCCGGGTTGGCAAGGTGCTGCACAGCTCCTCCTGAGGTCAGGCAGCTGGGGCCACTGAGGCTGTTACCTGGGACCCAGCACTGCTCAGCCCGAGCAGCCCAAGTTACCCGACAGTGTGTGGAGTTGCATGGCACCCTGCTGAACCCATCGGGACCTGTGTGATGGGGCAGTGGCAGTGCGGGTGCCAGGCAGACAGGGCCAGTCCCCACTGCCCCCTTCTTCCCTGTGCTGTGCATCAGGAGGGTGGGGGGGCCCAGCTAGGAGGCCCCAGTGACCCTTATGTCTGCTGCTACAGCTGGTGAGTGTGGGGATTTTTTTTTCTTTTTCTTTTTTAAGTGCTGGGAGGCTGGGACAAGATGAGGCAGCCAACATGGGCCTGGGGTAAAAGCAGCAGATGGAGCTGGGTGGGGCAGCCATTGGGTGATCTGGGGGTGCAAGCAGGGGGTGCAGCTGGGTAGGGAAACAATCAGGTGGTCTGGTGGTGCAAGCGGGGGAGGGGCCAGGAGGGGCAGCCAT
>NW_017728992.1:36325077-36333810 GCF_001723915.1 Gavialis gangeticus
GACCTGCTGGCAGAAGCTGTGGCTGCAGGGGCAGCTGTCTGCACATCCTGGTGAGTGAAGGGGTCAGGGGGAGCTCTAACTGCTCTATGGTAGGAAAACCAAAGGGAAACAGGAAAACATATAGGTATTTAGAATTTACTTTATTATTATGATAGAGACACTGGTAGGCTTCCAAATTGCTTTAACACTGTAGATATATCAATAAAAAATTGCCCAACTGATCACTGTCTCTCTGTCTTGCTCTCTCTCTATATATAGTGGTCTTTTGTTTTAATTGTGGAGGAACATGGATTTCAGGGGATTTTACAGAGTGACTTTGGGATTTTTCAGCTTTCAAGTAGGGAACACCAGAATTCATGCTAGGGAGACAAGCGACAGGACTTGGGCAGACAATCATGCTCAGAGCTGGCACCTTGGACCCAGCTGGCTGTGGCTGACCTCCTGGTCAATTGGGGCCAGGAAGATGTGATTTGACAGTTCAAAGCTGGCCACCACACTGGGAACATCTTCTGGGCAATAGCTGTCCAGATGGCTGGCCAGAGGGCACACATGACAGTAGTGCCTCAAAAAGGCCAACTCTGCAGCCACAGCCTGCTGGCAGCTGGCCCAGAGGGACAGATGCCTCTACTGGTTGTGCAGTCCCCATCCAGGTCTGGCAGGTGCATAGCAGGTCACAGCCAGGCAGTAACCCCCACTGCCAGACTGCTGCAGTAGGTAAAGGGTGCAGGGAACTCTCAGGAGTTAGCAGCAACTAACTGCAGATTTTCTCCCAGTCATCAACTACATGAGTGTTACTGCAGAGTCTCTACCACAGTTAGTTTACTACCTGTATTTACAGGTAGTAGTAAACTAAGCAGTAAACTAATTTACTGTGCAGGAAGTGGTGCGCACATGTAGACAATGAAGATTTAGTGCATAGTATATCAGTCTACAGGAGGTAAAATGTATGAGATTATACCACCTGAAAAGCTGTCTCTAAGCACGAGTATTCTGACTGACTTCAACGGCACCATTCAAGTACTTAAACCATATATTTAAGTGTTTTGCTGAATTATGGCTCTAGTGCACAATAACTCCAAATAAGTCAAACAAAGCTATTCCTTCCTTAGTATTGTACCACTGTAAGATGTAGATAAAAATGCAGTTCACATCATTGTTGGCAGATATCAAGCAAATGATCCAGCACTAAACCTAGAACCATGGTGAAAATGATGTGATAGTATATTAAAATGTTAAACTAAGGGCAGAGTATTTTTAACTAGCAAGTTCTCTCTCAAGCAAGCCAGCCATTATATTTTACATGCCACTCCTTCAGTTGTGACAGTTTTTTTTCTTTAAATAGCATGAATCCCAAGTCTACCTATGTTCAATTGCCATTAACTTTAATAGAAATAGTGTAAAAAATTGCTAATACAACTATAAGAATGTCAGTGAAAACTCTCTATTGTATGTGAGACAATTCCAAAACCATTGATACCCTAAATAATCAGTTACCCCCTTGAAAATCTGAGAGTCTATCTATTGGATCTGTACTGCACTTTGTGGGGCAAAGGGAATAGTTTGAATTTAATGCAAGTGTCCTGACTCATAAAGAATGAAAACAAAATTTTATTTTGACTATCTGTAACAGCATTGAAAATGATCAAAGCTTAATTGCTTTCTCCAATTCAACTGCAAAACTCTAGATACCTTTGGTAAACAAGAAATGGCTGAGAATTGACAGCTAATATGTCTTGTAGGAAGAAGTTAATACACAATGCAGAATCATGAAACAGCTTGCATAAACCAGTCTAAATTTTAATGACAGGTTAGGTGTATCTGTCAAGGATTTTTCTTTTTACAAGTACCAAGGCCCCGCTGAAATCACTAGTGATTCAAACTCCACTGAAATTAATAGGAAATGGTCTCTGGATTTCAGTGAGCATTAGATAAGCTTTTTTAAGTTGCCACTCTGAATTAACATATCAGTTTTATAGCCTTTGGCAAGTTTAAGTTAAGTTATAGATGACAAATTGAGGGTTAGGGAAAAAAATAAATAAATTATTTGTTAAGAATAATTTATCCAGTCTAGGCTGAACATAGATGTTATTGGACTTTAGTTACTGTCTTGACATCTATACTTGCTGATTCAACAAATTGACAGAATACTCAAATTAATCTTTTATATATTTTTTTTTCCAAAGGAAATCACTAGGTACAAATATAACTTCATATACCAGCAGGAAATAGGAAACTTACAATGTAAGAGAAAGAGCTTGTCAAAACAGAGAACTTTACCATGTGCTTGGATAGCCCCAGCAAGAGGATCAGGCCTTCTGAATGGATTGAAATATAAATCAATCAATTTAATAACAGAAATGGTTAACAATAATACAGGGCATAGAGACAGTTTTAGAACTGTATTTTGTCTAAGAAGGAATGATACATTCAAGGTGTATCACTGACTTCCTGCTTTATTTAGGGAATGTAGCTAATAACCATGGCCAGTTTTGCATTCATGACAGCCCCAATTCAGTGGGCTTTACTCTAAGTGCCTAAATTTTATTAAGCTCACACATTTTTTCTTCAATAAAGTGCTAAATCATTTTCAGCAACATTATCTATTGATTGAATGCGATGAACTAAGGGATGGAAAAGCTGATCCAAAAATAGACATATTTAATATTTACAAAGTGTTTTTTTATAAAAACTGTACATTATTTTTACTAAATCTGCTTAGTTTATAAGATCTAATCAATATATTCAGAAGAGAAAACACTGCTTTGTCCTTGCTTGAAATTATTAATTATTACTATTATTATTTTATTAATAAATGTAATTCCTTTCCCTCCTCAACTATCTTTATAATTTACTGCAGAATACTAAATGGGCATGATTATCAAGGACATTAATCTTTAAGGAAGATAATATAGTTGTCTTTCCAGAAAATTTTAATTAGAATGTATCCTTCACTTGCATGATGCCAGATAGGATTCATCTATCCTAATGTTCTATTTATCATCTTTTGGCAATAGACAAAAATGGAGCATTTCTGTGTAAATGAAATGCAAAGGAAGTGCCTTTCTTTTAAAGAAGAAAAAGAAATGTTTTTAAACAACTGTTTTCAATTTGCACTGCAATATTATATGATAATATATTCCATTTTCCACTTTTAGTTGAGCAGGTTCATTCTTCAATTGACTTGGAAAGTGCTTGTTGTATCCAGAGTCTCTCCTTTTCTGAAACCACCACTTGGAATACCTGATATGAATATTTTGCCGTAAATAATTACCTACAGACTAGCATGAAACCAGTAAACCTATTAAATCTCTTCTTGATATTGGCAACAGTCTTCATCAACATTCAAAGTTCTTATTGAGGTTGTAAACTGTTGCTTTCTGTCTGATAACCTAAAAAGCATAAAAATTGTATCAAAAAACAAAAATCTTAAACATTAAACCTCTGAGGACTAGGTTTTGAATAGAATGCACCAATGTTAATCGGTAAAGGGAACCAAACCCCTCATGGGTTACTTAAATCTTGAATCTGTACATATAGGACTTAACTTCATCCCTATCTTGCTGGCCAGTATAGTTAAAGTGACATGAAAGCATACAATTTACTCTGCTGTAAGACAAGCTAATTATCCTACTGCAGCTATGAGAGAGCAAGAGAGAAGCTATAGTTCTGAGGGGCGCCTCTGAATTTCAGGGCCTGCAAAGGCTATAGCTGGCGTGCTGCAGTTTATGATATAGTGGTCCTTGATCAGGGTTATGACTGAACCTTATGACACTGTAGCCCCTTCTACACATGCAAGTAAAGGTGAAGTGCATGATCTACACAGTCACACCTGCCATGCCAGACATTCGTGACAGGAAATGCAATTTTGACATTGCTAGTTAGATCTCATCATGCTTTATTGGTGGTGCAAGGGGATTTCAATCATGGGTCAACCCTGCACTGGTAAGAAGCAAGCTCCCAGACCCAAGAGCCCCCTCAGTTGAGGGGCTCCCAGCTGCAGGGCTGCCCTATGCACTCCCAAGACTGGGGGATCATGGCCACCACAATCTCCCAGGCTACAGGAGACAGATTTTCTGTTCTCAGAATTATAGAAAGTGGGAATTACAGTTACCGACCTGTTACTGAAACCTGCATTTGACAAGCTGAGTTGGTCAATTGTGGCTCAGCTGGCATGGCCCCATCCCCTGGGACCAGCTCTAGGCTCAGCACTTAGCTGGTGGGGCCTGGCTCAGGGCTTGGCAGCACTGCTTGCGGCAGACAGAGCCAGGTTGAGTGCTCAGCTAGTGCAGCCCCATCCCTTGTGAGCCTGATGCTGCTCACAGAGGATAGGGCTGTGCCAGCCAAGCACTGAGCCTATCCCTGTCCCCATTCCCATATACTATGAGTGGCACTGGGCCTACAGGCCCAACAAGCCTGGCCCTGTGTTCTGCAAGTGGTGCTGCTGAGCACCAAGCCTGGCCCCACCAGCTGAGCACCAGGCCTGGCACTGCTTGCAGGGAATGGGGCTTGGCTCAGCACTCAGCTGGTAGGCTCAGTGCTAACTGCTGGGCTTGCAGTGGATGGGGCTGCACCAGCTGAGCACTGAGCCTGGCACCACTCACAGGTGACAGGGCTCGTTTTTTGGCAGGCACAGTCCAGGCAGTGCCACTCGCAAGGGATCGGGCTGCACCAGCCAATCACCGAGTGCAGCCCTGTCCCCACCCCTGTCCCCTGTGAGTAGGTCAGTTGTGCCTATGAAAATCGTAACTTTTAGCATCAGAAAACTGGGGTTGACCTATACACCGGGGTCGACCTATACACTGCGTAGACATAAAATATGGTAGTTTTACTTGTTGTGTCTATTTATTTATTTGGAGCTCCTTCACTAATTTAACTTACAGGAAAGAATTGCACTGGAATGTTATTTTGGGAAAAAAAGAAAAGAAAAGATTGGAGTTACTGTCTTGTTCTCCTAAAACAAGCTGAGTCTACTTTATTTAATTATGGAAGCTTTAGCAGAGCCAAATTTATTATTACAATCCTCCAAAATCCACAATACACTCAGCCTCTTTAAAAAAAAAGAAAAAGACTAATATATGGTTTTGTACTATAATACATGTCAGGCCCTAGTTCTTCAAAGATATCATTAAAAGAGTTTTGGGCAGTCCTAAGTGTCATAAATGTATTCACTTGCATCTCAGTTATAATATATGTTTACTATTGGCTTAATACTGCAGTGCATACAGTGTTCATGATGGAGAACTATGTGGGAAGCTCCAAATTGCCAGTTCCACGCATTTCCACGTCTTTATTTATCCTCAGCAGATGTGTATGTAGCTTGTAGTCCCCCAAATTGTTCAGCCCATTTGAGACTGTCATGCAGTTGAGAAGCATTATGCTTTGATTTATAAACACAGTAATAGTCTGTTTTGAGATAGCAGAAACAAATTAAGCAAAGTAGAGTGAGATTGGAGGTTATTTACTTGTCTTTTCTGTCAAAAAGCCTGGTTGTTGAAATTCAGTACATCTGACAACATACGCTATTATTTTTGTTGACAAAATGCAGAATGTCTGCAAGCTGGTAACAGTTACATGTAAAATTTCATGGAGACTAAGGAGTTTCCAATGGGCATAGCTTTTCTTTTTTTTCTTCCTCCGTTCGCCCATGATGTGAGGAAGGGGTTAGCTGAAACCACCAGTAATTCTCCCATCTTGAAACAGATTTTATGTACATCTGTTTGAATCCTTCTGCCTTCACCAGACAGAGACAGTGAACTACAGACTGAACTACTATTTGCCTGCATTGCAAGCACTCATTAGAGCTAGAGGGTATGTGTTCTTTACATGTTGCCCTAGTCAATTTAAAATACTTAAGCATATGCATCATCCTTATCATGAGTTAATGGAAGATGGAATGCACTTTGTAGGATTGCACCTTAGCTTCTGACCCGGATGTGGTAGATGGTTAAGAATGGTTTATTTGGTATCCAGGCATACCGTTTGCATTGTAAAATACTGTCTCCTGCTTAGGAATAGCTCAAGTTTATATATATGATTTTCTGGCATTTCAATGTTCATAATGAAACCATCTCAAAGCCACTGAGGGATTCCAAATCACTATAAAATCTTCCCCCTCCTTCTCTTCCACATGATTTCCATGTGCTGGTAACTGAATTATTTCTTATTTATGGCACCACTGCACTTCAGTGTCAAAAATTTTAAAACTGATATACCACACCCACCTGGATAACTGAAACTTGGGTAGGTTTCAGACTTACCCTTGGATTGTAAGACTGGACATGCCTTCATCCTTCCCTTTTTCAGAGGAGAAAGCTGTCTTAAAAGGGAAAATATAAGATAAGGAAGTTGAGTGTTTGTACAGCACCTAACATGATGGCATCTTAATGACATTTTAGAACTTCTGTGTAGTCTTTTTGAATAAGTCTAGTGAATAAAACAAACTTATAATAATAGGTTAACAACTTCAAATCTGGAAATGATAACTTTATATTCTTAGAATCAATAGGCTGGAAAGGACTTTGAGGGTCATCTGGTCCAAATTCCTACATGAGTGCAGGAATGCTACTTCTTAGTTATCCCTGTGCAATGCCATCCAGCCTCCTCTTGAAAACCTTCAATAAAGAAGATTCCACAGCTTTGCTAGGCTGTCTGTTCCATGGTCTTGCTAGTATACAATAAGAAAAAAAAGTCCTGTTTTCTAATCTAAATCTACTTTATCACAATTTAGCTCCAGGTTTTCTTTGGAAAAGCAAGGGGTCTAAATAAATTTAGGCACCCAGGTACATTGGCTTATCAAATAGTTTGTTAGCAGCACCAAGTGATAGACTGCAAGCTCCTATTGATTTTTAGTGGAAGTTGTGTACCCAGCTTTTGTATTCATCCTTAGAGTCCCCATCCTTTGTCACCTACCCAGATCTACTACCATTATTTCAAGAGTAGGATATCCAGTGGGATTAGTTCCTTCAAAATAGTGAGTGGTTCTGTGGCTACTTTAGTACTGCTGTACATCCTTATCCACCCTTATCATTCACAATGCCCTTAAAGTTAAGTACAATTTCAATTGCCATTTTCTGTTACAAGGATTTCATTTTTCTAAGGTTGCTGTTTGGAAAATATCCATCCCAGTGAGAAGCACTTCTGCACACTACACAGAACATCTAAATGGTATAGAGTAGAATATACTTGAACCACTAATCATAAAAGGTAAAATAGTGAAGGTTGTATTTTATTTTAAGCTTTCACTCAGAATCTGGATCAAAATTCCATTAACATTAATGGAAATCACCCACTGCTTTCAAGTGCTTGGATCAGGTCCTCGGTGCATCCTTAGGTGAGTGACAGCCAATAAAGTACCTGTACAACAAAAAGATTGTGTGAACTTTACCTGCATTATAAAATTAAAGGCCGATGAGGGGAAATCTGTCATAAAAACAAGACTGCAGTGGAGAGCAGTAGAGAGGGAATTGACACTTGGCCACACTATAAGAAGGGATTCCAGTTTCCTAACACTCTTCAGAGACAGGATAAAGAAAGCAGCCAAACATTTCTTTCTGAGATTTCACAGGTCATTAAGAAGTAATAGTACCTTCAACTGGCACAAGCAGTAGGAGGTAGAAAAGCTGGATCTCTGAAATTTCAATAATTATTCACTGGCTGTGGGTTGCCTAAGGAAATGGGTGGAAGAACTGGTGGGGTAGCTGACCTCTCAGAGCATGGCTTTTGCTGTAACTGGACTATAAGAAGAATTCTCATGGGAGCTGTGAAAGTTAATGTGTGGGGATTGAAATAAATCTCTGCAGGGTATAAAAAACTGAACACTTTGTTCACTTGCATTTTCCAGTCTGCACTATTGTTATATCCCACTGCTGTAAAATTTATTTCAGGTGAAATGTTTTATACAGAAAATTACAAATGATTTCTTTGAAAACCTTTGCCTTATTGTTATCTTGCATGTTAATAAGAACTCCAAGAGGAAGCAGACAACGTGATGTGTGCTTATTATAGTTAGTTACTATACAAAGATCACTGTCCTAGGTGTTACACAAGCACAGAGGATAGTCCTTAAGAACATCTATATTTTTCATCCGACCTTTGGGCCCAGTTCCACATGGCCATGCACTTTCAGTAGCTATTTACACTAATGTGAAACTGATACAAAATGCAGCTCTATGATTTGGACCCTCTATGTTGATGTGAACTCTCAGTGTGGAAACACAAATAAAAGAACATGACCCACATGATTTTCTGAGGTAGTAGACTTCCTACCAACCTTTATCTTTCTATTTTTACATTCCACCTATGGGGCATGTGCACGCTCTCTCTCTCTCTCTCTCTCTCTCTCTCGTGTGTGTGTGTGTGTAAAACCAATATTACTGTCACAAAATTAGTTGATTTGTAAAGTCATAAGCACCGCATAAGTACCACTCCTGCAGTGACAAAAGCAGTAGTCAGTTGCTTATTTATGTAAAATGTGACTTGTGCCTAAGGGTTTGTCCTACTGCAGAATTAACTTGAGTTTAACCTGAGTGTTGCTCTTAACTCATATTCTTTTGCAGCACAAAACTCTAATTCTCATGTGTGGTCAGTAGCATACTAGGTAGGAGTGGACAAGTGGGGCAAGTGGGGATCTGGGTGACTACTTACAGGAGCACTAAACTTTACTATAGGAACTTTACCAAGAGTTGCCCTGTGCTGCTTGGCTGTAGGAACTAGGCCAGTATGGATGGTCCCATG
>NW_017728992.1:36333991-36339436 GCF_001723915.1 Gavialis gangeticus
GGGGGGGGATGTAATGGACCCCTTGGAAGGCTTTGCCATGGGAGGCACAGCCCTGCACTTAGAAGAGTGAACAGGACCCAAGGAGCAACCCTGGGGTGTTCACACTGGTACCTGTCCCTGGCAACAGCATCCAAACCCTGCGCTGCTACATGTTCAGCAGTAGCAGCAGCCACCTAAGTTAGGGGAGCTCTGCAAGTAAGACCCCTCCCATTCCCTCTTCTTCCCTTTTGCCACTCCTGGTCAGCATAATTCCCTCAGCTCTGTCTTAGGCATTAAAAGAGCTCCCTCTGTTTTGTACTTTTAATGTAAAAAGTGCTGTGTGTCAAGATTGTTTTAGTTAGAATGGCTCATCAGCTGATTTCTTTGTGGAGATCTTATGTTGATTTTTATTGTGGATGTTTTCACTCAAGCTAGGCTAACTTGAGAAAAGTTCACCTCCTGTAGAAAGCTCAAGTTAACTCAGGACTGAAGACAATACCTGAGTCTTTGGAAGATCAGGGCTTTAGTGAAATGAGGTTTGTGCATAATAATAGTGGAATGTGAAAAATATCAGAATTATATATCAATTATACTTAGGGTTAAGAAGGAAACAGAATGATAGAATCTGAAAAAGAGAGCTTTTAACACAGAGAATGGTACTCAAATTCAGAACCACTCCAAGAGAGTTAGAACCATATGCACCATGCAAGTTAATGTAGGAAAAGGAAAGTAATGAGGCTATAGGGACAAAAGCAACACAAATGAATGTACCCCCTATATACTTACATTACAAAATCCTGAACTAGAAAAGAATAGAAGAATATAAGGATAGTGGCAGATAAAGCTCTGAAATGAAGTGAATCTGCACATTGTGGACCACCATTTCAAAAGAGCTGCATCATTAAATTAGGATTTTGAATCTGCAATCACAGTGGTGTTTCAACCTACTGAGAATTTTCAAAGGATGTGAGCCTGGGGTGAAAATAGCTTGTGAACACAAAATGTTCTTTCTGAGAGGAGAACAGTAGTGGCATGGCTGAATAAATACATCTACATATACTTTTCAAAAGGACACATGGGAATGCAAGTGGTCACTCTGCGTAAATCTATTGTGCTAGTACTTTTGCCTGAGGTATCTATGCACAGTGATGAACCAGCACTCAAGCTGAATTGCACTGCTCATTAAATCTGCCTTTTAACAAAGTGCAATTGAAGGTGAAAACACACTTGTTCACATTTTGCTGAAGGGTTTGAATGTTGTAGTCAGTCAAAGGTCAAAGAGAAACCTGGTCCAAAAAAGTTGGCAAACTTTTAGATAAACTTTTCCATTTTCAGAAAAAGAATGTTTCCTTCAATTTTCATTTTTCAAATATTTCAAAGGAATATTTTTAATGCAGTTTCCAATAAAAAATTGCAATTTTATAGGTTCATAGGGAAGGAGGGCTGGATGTCATGAGGTCATCTAGTCCAGCCTCCTGATCAAGGAAGGTTCATTCTTGACTAATCCATCCCAGTTATGTGTCTTTCTAACCTAATCTTAACAATTTTCAGGGATGGAGATTTCACAGCCATTCAGGGTAGCTTGTTCCAATGCTTGACCACCCTCGTAGTGAGAGAGTTCATTCTAACCTCTAAGCTAAAGTTCCTCTTCTATTGCTTGAGGCCCTAACCACAGCTAATAATTGATTTCCATTCTCTTTATAAACAAACTTCAGGAATTTGAAGACTGTTACCAAATCCGTCCTCAGGTTTTTCTTCTCCAGACTGAAAAATACAAGTTCTTTCAGCCTTTCCTCATAACTCACTTTTCCCTAAACTTTACTATTTTTATCAATCACTGCTGGATCCTTTCCAATTGGTCCACACATTTGTTGAAGTATGAGACCCAAAACTAGACACAGTACTCCAGGTGAGGTCTTACCAGTGCTGAATAGAGAGGAAGACTCACTTCCTTTGATTTTTGTGAGGTGTTGTTTGTTAATTATTTATTTATTGCAACAGGAACACATTGTTGACTGATACTGTTTATGGTTAACTTCCAGGTCCTTTTCTAAAGTTGGCTACCGCAATCTAGCCAGTCATTCCTCAGTCTGTATATGTTCATGCAGTTATTCCATTCTAAGTGCAGGACTCTGCACTTATTCTTGTTGAATTTTATCAAGGTATATCACATCCACTTGTCTCCCCCTGTCCACAGAAACTGCTGCCCTATCATAGAGGTAAACCAAGTTGACCATCTCCTCTTGGTGAATCCATATTGGCTATTCCCCTTAAATTTTTACTCCTCTGGGTGTTTCAAAATAGATTCCTTGATAACCTGCTCCAGGTCAGACTGACTGATCTGTAATTTACTACATTGTCCTGATTCTCTTTCTAAAAGATGGGTTCCCTTTATTTGCCCTTGTCAAGTCTTCTGGGTCTCACAACTTCTGCAAGCTAAGATGATAACAAAGGGCTCAGAAATTACCTCAGCCAGTGCTCTTGAATGTTCCACCTGTAAGTAACAAAAGGCATTAAATACTTTAGCTTTCTCTGCATCATCCATAACTATATTGCCTTCTTCATTCAGTAAGAGCTCTACACTTCTATTCATAGTCCTCCTAGTTTTGACATAGTTGTATAATCCCTTTATGTTACCTTTTCTGTTCCTTGCAGATTGCATCTAAAATTGTGTCTTGGCCTTCTTGATTGTCTTCCTTCCTGCCCATATGATACTCTTATTATCTTCCCAAGTAATATGACCACATTTCCACTTTTTGTTGGATTTTTTTAAAGTTGCAACTATTGAAGAGACTGCTATCTAGCCAGGCTAGTCATCTATTGCACTTCCTTTCTTTCATCACATTGGCATAATTTACTCCTATACCCATGATAAATCCTTCTTCAAGAACAGCCAGATCTCCTGGCTTCTGTTTCCCCTTAGACTTGCCTTCCAGTAGATCCTTTCCACCATGTCCCTGAAATGTTTTATATTATGTTTTCCAAAGTCCAGTGTTCTTATTCTGCTGCTCTCCTGCCTTCCATCCTTCCCTTAGGATCTTGAACTTGATCATTTCACGGTCCCTGTCACCCAAGTCACCTTCTATCTTCACATTCCCAACCACTTCCTCCCTGTTTGTTACTGAGATGTTTCTATGCGTGCCTAGAAGCAGAACTTTTGGTACCTGAGGAATTTTAACACTGCAAACTTTGGTACTTCCAGTCTTCCAAGTCCAGAGTTATGTATAAGCTGAGTTTGTAGGATCAAAATGTTGTGGTTATATATCTAAGAATTCATTTTATGAGCTTAGCTCTCTGGCCTTTGTGGTATTCAACTGCAGATGAAATTTGTCCTTTTGAAAATGCAGCTTTATGTATTCAATTCAGAAATGCAATCAGGCCTTCTTTTTAGGTTTCTACAATACTTTAAGAGTTTTGGCATCTACCCTAATTTGTGTAGCTAATGGGTGACCTTCATAGAGAAAAATCCTGGCGTTGTTGATTTTTTTAGGAATTTTGTTGTTAATTAAAAAAAAACAAAACAACTGGATGTTGCATACACCATCGTCTGTATTGCCTCGATCTTATTTTTTACTGACTTTGTAAGGCAGTCCTCAGGAGGCTTGTTCCAGTTGATTTCCTGTCTGCAGTTTATGCTGCTTTTGTGGTAATTAATAACGACAATATTGTTAATCAACAATATACCTATACTGGGAATTCTCTTAGCTCTTTTTTGTGTGTTGTATGAATTTTACCTACTGTACACATTATGCATAACCTTCTGAATGATAATGAGCAGGCAGAACATGCCCCATTTGTTCTTAGGATGGGACATGTTAGAAACTTTGAGAGAAAATGTATTCTCATTGGAAACAATATCGAGCTAGTTTTCAGTGAGAATACGCACAATCTAGAAATGGTATAGTAAGTTAGTTTGAAATATTATTTGTGGGCAATATTGCAATTTTTATTCACAATGGGCACATCTACACAAGACTTTATTTGGGGAATAGACTAAGTAGCTCCACAGTAAATGCCTCGTATCTACACATATATCCCTATTAGGCTGAAGTAAACTAATTAACTGCACAACAGGATAGGACTTGTACATATAAGAATTATTCTGCTGCAGAATTTTTTTACTCTGCAGCATCACATCAGATGCTGACATGGCTGGCTGGAGCACAAGAGTGCTTCAGCGTAGGGCCTGCCTGCTGGCTGGCCTCAAACTCAAGCATCCTCATGCCCCAGCCAGCACCTCCACAGCACACTGAGCTGTCTTGGAGCAGCCCCGGGCTGGCAGGCTGACCCCCTGGTCTTCTGCCAGCCAGGGCTGCTCTAACCCAGTTCAGCATACTGTGGTCTGGGATGCACATGTAAATGCAGTGCCTGGAAACAATAAACTATGGCATGATAGGCACCAGAATTTAGTGCTTTGCTTTAATAGCACATGTAGATGAGCACACTTCTTACTTTTTGTGTTTAAAAAGCTTCAGTGAACACCAGTGTTAGGTGACTGAGAAAACAATAGTCAACGGATGACAATGTTAAGGTTAAATGTCCTACTGTAACTCTGCCTGGTTTTTTATCTGCATTAATCACTAAGGCATGTGATTCATTCCCTCTTCACCATCTATCTTGCACATCTAATGAGGCAGATGTCATGTAGAGAAAAAAATAATATATGATCTTGTAAGTAAAGCAGGTATGATGAAACAAATACAAAAGGAGGACAAATTAAAACGGTTCTTGCAACTTAATTCCAGCATGTGCTAACTTTCCAATGAATGACTTTACAAACTTTTGTATTCTTTTAATGTATTGTTCCTTTTGTAATACTGTATTGACCTTCTAAGAAAATAAAGAAAATTTGTATTGTATTATATTAACATATTTGATAAATAATTTTTTTTGTTATCCATGTGTGTTGCTTTACTCAATAAGCAGCAAAAAGAGTTATTGCAATGGTAATTTGATATCCTAACTTTTGAATTACTAATTGTGTCATCATTAGGAACCTGGTGTTACAGCTTTGGGCCTGACCAGAGTTAAACACAGAGGTGTTAACATATCTTTGCAGTAATTATCCCCCTAGTATAAGTTTTACTGCTTACCAAAGCATAGAGACAATCATCAAGCTAGAGAAAGTAGCTGTAGTAAGTGCCTTTATGGGAGTGGGTCAATTATTTAAGCTGGAGAGCCACTTAAGTTTTGGTGAGCTGTTGAGAGATATACACACAAAATCTTTCAGAAGATATCATTTTAACAAATTATAATTAAAAAAATTATAATTAAAAAAGAAATCATATACTAAAAGTCAAACTTCTACTATAACACATTTTAATTTTATATTAAAAATATTTTTGTCCTGATTTATGTTTTTTAGAGTAGTGTATATAGAGGTGATGGCATAATAGCTCAAACTAAAACCAAATATTAATATATTGTGTGTGAGGGGTGGGGGTGGGGGGTGGGGATAGTGTGGAG
>NW_017728992.1:36339552-36348890 GCF_001723915.1 Gavialis gangeticus
GTGGAGGGGTGTGGGTTGTATGTGTGCATGGGTGGGTGTGTGGACTTTTGGGTATAGTGGGGTATGGGGAGTGTGGAGGTGGGGCTTAGGTGTGCACATGTGGGGTAGGCTGCCTATGTGCTAGGTCCTGGGAGCTAACTGAGGGTAGGGAGAGGGAGGGAGCAGGGTAGGAAGCATGTGCAGCAGAGCTCACCTGGGTGATACAGTTGCATGCGAAATCCACCACCCCAGCCTGTGGCTGCCCCCATGGTACTCCTCATGGGCCCAAGTCCTACCTGCTCCTACCCAGGGCAGTCTGCACTGTGCTACCACCTGTACCTGTCCCTTGCTCCTGTCTGCACTTGCTCCACACTCATTCTGCCATGCAGGCAGAGTAGGTGGAAGATGTTTGGGATCTGGAGCTGGAGCCCAATGCACTGGGGCATGAGCCTCTTGGCTGCAGATTCCCCCTACCTGCCGCTGCTTCTCTGCCCTACCTGCTGCCCAGAGAGCTGCAGCAGGGACAAGAGGAGTTGCTGGAGGCAGAGGGAGCTGAGCAGTACCCAGACAGCTGCAGCAGCAACAAGAGTAGCCCCAGCAGGAATCTGTGTGCACTGGCTGCAGCTTGGGCCATCCAGTGGGTTTCGGTGGGAGTGGGCAGGGCTTGGTCCCATGCACAGCACCATGGGGGCAGCTTCTGCCTGCATACAGTCAATTGGTGGGTGCCAACTCACAGGTCAGATCCAATCAGCTGGCAGGCCAGACCCATCCTGTGGGCCAGATTTTGCCCACCCCTATCTTTCAGCTTCTTTTCATGAGACAGTAGACAAGCTGGCAAAAGCATGCATCCTTTTATACCCACTGCAGATTTTTCCTTGGATAACTCTATACCAAAATGTAATAAGTTATTGTAATTGGGAGTATAATGTTTTATGTTAGCTCCTTGCTTACACTGATGTAATTTTGCTGGGTGTCCAGAACCTCTGCTGCAGAAATAACTTTGTCTGGGTAAAATGTCAGAAGTGCTGCATGTATATGTGAGTATGTTGCCCTTTTGTGACAGGCTTAAAAAACCTAAATACCCATGACAATGACCAATTAATTTGACATCATTCCCCATCACTAGAAAGTGAATGCTATTTTTTAATATTATTGCTTGAAATATTCATACCTGAGCTTTACAAAAATATTTTAGAATATCAATTATAAGCATAATATTAAGTGCCTCTTTATGTATATACACTACTTTTTTGGCCCTTAATATTTTTAGTTGTCCCATAATTATAATTCAAAACTCTTCTCTAGGAAATGTTTCTCATCTTGTTCCATGACGGCATTGTAAGGTCCCAAATCTCCTGCCAAAAAAAAATCAATATTCAAAACTATATATATTCAGTTTCCATGTTGGCCATTGCTTGGGCCCTTTTGTTGTCTCATTTCTTTAAAAAACTTGGCATGGACTCTCTCCTGTTGTAAACCATAGTGGTAATACTGAAGTTGGTGAAGCTACATGATATTTTTTCAGGTGTAAATCTTACCCATATTTTCTTCAAAAACACCTTTGCAGATTGATTCTGGTTTCTCCCAGTATATTTACTGTTCAGAAATATTCCACCATTGTTCACACAAATACATTTTTGCTAAGAGATTGTTTTCAGATTGTGTACTTTCATTATTTGTTATTTGTACAGTGTGATTGGTTGACTTAGTTAGTTGTGCTGTGTGTGAACTTTGATCCAGTCACTGAAAACCCCTAAGCAGTATTCAACAATTAATGTTGAATAAATAATAATGCACATCTGGTCAAATAACCATCTGTTATAACATTTTGACACATTCAGGATTCACAGACATATTTACAATTAAATCAAAAGTCACAGTAATATTGTGACTTTTTTGTAACGGTTGACTGAACTCAGCAAATTATTTACTGATTACTTTCTATATTATTTGACCGACCCTATTGGCAAGACATCAGTTAAATAATTCTCCTGCTGATTCAGAGTTCCACTGTGTAGCAGTATGAACTTTAAGAGATGGAGTATGTATCAGGGAACAAATTAGCTCTAATACAGATTTGATTCTAAATGGTTACTCCATTTCTAATTTGATTTTTTTAAATAGGCAGTGCAATTTAAGACAGATGAACTATTCAGAATGTCTCATTATTTTGAGCATGATATTATCTACACCTCTCTCAGACATTTCTTAACACTTGATGTGAGAAAAACTATGAATCAAAATGGCATTTTTCCACTTTAAAGCAGCTAAGAGTATTTGGGACACAAAATATTAAACCAAAAGTCTGAAATATTTTAGCAAAGTATTTCTTCTGAATTGGGAAAATGATAACAAATAAATGAATCTAGGCAAATAAAGGCCTGGAAATTCATTTTCCATAAAACATGGATTAGTTCTTATTAAAGTAGTGTCAGTGAAGCCACCTCGGGTTACTTTTTAATTGGAATTTTTGTGTCAGCTCTTGTGCATAGGATGAATGTGGTAGATGAAACAATCTGCTGTTGGAGAATATTCTTTAAAATACATTTCATTTAGCTTTAGCTCCATTGGTGTTCTTTACTGAAGAAATTTGCTGGAGAGTGAGATTGTAGACAACCTTATAACTAGCAGAAACAATAATAATCAAAGAAGGATGAATTGTGTGTTTATTTAAATTTGGATCCTGGAGTTAGGATAAGCATACAGGCAACCAAGGGGGCTACACCCCAAATTCAGATTTAGACAACAAATTCCACGTTACCTCTAAAGGATATATTTCTGGAGCGACTGAGGTTTGGCTAGAATATTTCAATCATATTTGCTGATGAGACCTGTTGTGTACTAGTATTGAGCATAAGTGAGAAGTCCATAAATTAGGGCAGCTTGGAAGAGCAGTGTGGGGCCAATTTAGGAAAAAAATCCTAAGTAATGGTTTTGTCCTCTAATCCTATTCAGTATGTTCGTGGAGTTATCACTTTGTGGTGGTGGGGAATGATGTCGAATCCATTGTCCTAGCCTCTACAACATGAATTATTCAGCTAGCTGGCTTTTGAGGATGTGCCTTTTGTTGGCTTAAATATGTAAGCATCGTATTTGAAATGCCTGAACTCTTTCAAACTGCTGCTTCAAATATAGACAAGGTTAGTCTTTTAAAAGTGGTTACGCTGAATGCTGTACAACTGAGTGTGAGCAAGTTACATGAGATGAATCTTTAAAATTCAGCATCAATGAAACGCACCCAGCTGCAGATAGAGAGTGTCAGTTCAGTGATAGAGTGTATTCTCCTCAGCAGTGTATGTAAATGAGCTCAGGTAGAAAAGAAAATTGTATGGGGTATTTTGTTAACATGTAGAGCAGCAGATAGAACATTATCTGTCTTTTTTTTTAAAGGATTTCCTCAACAGGGGATAAAATGAAAGGCCTTATATAAATATAATAAATTGTCACATTATGATAATACACATGGAAAGAGTATTTCCAATGGGATGTCTTTCACAGATCCAAACAATGAAGTAGTTCCTGTGGTCAATTTAAAAAAAAGTATCTTACTTTAAGTATGCTTTTTAAATATATATACAATATATGTATATACATATATATAATCTTCAGCTTGTAAAATGGATAATTTATCTATCTAATCCTCATAGATTTCTCTGTTTCAACAACAAGTGGACAGAGCATTTTATTTTTGTATGTGAAAGGGGTAGTCCTTATGATTTAAAGAGAGTAATATGTTGTAGGTATCTTTTTTTTATAGCGCCAAGAAGTCATTCTATAAACAACATTACCCTTTTTCATGGGTAATATAAAAAACCCTCTTTGGTTATTCATAGTTTAAGTGTTTAAACTGAATCATGCTGAGAAAACAGGGGCCATTGATATTATTTATATTAAATCTGGCTACTCATGCTGCCTTATAATTAGCTTTTATTGGGCTAGAGATAGTTTACTATAATTGAGTTGGAAGTAGGAGTTCACATGGTGCTTTATGATCTCCAAATGGTTTTATTGAAACTCAAGTGTGGCAAATGATGTCGTCATTGGGATCTTGAAAAATAAATCATTATTAAAGATGCATAAAGAGTATTCAGATTAGAAAAATGTATCCATTAGAAAATTATAAAGGTTGCTTTATCTTCATTACAGCTCCCTAATGCTTGACTAGATGGTTTTTGATGATGGAACAGTCACTTTAGTTGGTATGATGCAGCAAGTTAAGGCATGGCTAATAACCCAACTCAATTTTAAAATACTACTTTTGAATTTTCTTACAATAGGAGAAAAACATGAGAAATGTTCATTTTCATCTGTGATGATTTAATCCAAATTGTCATGTTTGAATTATGACTATTAGATGCAAGTTGTCCTGAGCGTTGTCATGTAGTTGATATTTTCAGAGGTGTTTAACTTATTAAATACATTCTTGAGGGCTGAAAAAGAGAATGGTCATGTCCCTGGACAAGACAAGATGACGACGATGATGGTTTTAAATGTAAGTTAAAATAGTAATCTTATCAGTTTGATTTTTTTTTCTTCATTTTGTTTGTACAGAACTAGTTCTATTAGATATTTTTGCTTTTTAGGTTTAGGGAGGGAAATAAAATCATATAATGTAATGCAAACTGTGCAGTACCTAGAGAAGAGCTCCTGTAGGGGCATGAGGAAGCTAGATGGATACAGTTATTGAACTGGCACATCTTCTATGTATGCAGAGAGAAATTCACACACAGGGTGAATCTATACGTGCATCCCACTGCACAGTTGGCACTGCTCAATCATTTAGTACTCACTTTAGTAAGTAATAGTGGGCACTGCGAGTACTTAATAACTATGCAGTGCCCACCATTACTGTGCAGACCTGGTGCTGCACAGGTCATTTCCTACTGAACTGCCCAATAGCAATGAGCCACTGCTCAGTAGCTCTTTCTACTGTGCAATAGCAGCATCATCTTGGTTGGTGCCTGCTGATGCTACCTTTCCATAGTAATGAGCTACGGCAACGTAGCTCATCACTCCAGCAACGTAGCACCTCATGTGGATGCACCTACAGAGAAGTCCTTTTATTTGTCAGGATCTCAAGGAAATGATTAGACAGTAAGAATTGTCTTCTGTTCTTTCCATTTGGAAACATGACCTAAGTAATTTCGGTACAGAAATCCCCATGATATTTTCAATGGAAGTTAGCCTTAGGAAAACCAAATGCATTTATGCATCTTTAGACAGCTATAATATCTGTGAAAATTTGGTCTTGACATCTTAAAAATAATGCTTGTGTGTGTGTGTGTGTGTGTGTGTGTGTGTGTGTGTGTGTGTGTACAGAATTATACATGCAAATACATGTTATAAAGGGAAAACAGTAAAACACTGAATATTATATATGGTTAAATAATACTTTAATAGTTTAAAGGATCAAAGCTACACACTTTACTGCACAGAAGCAAAGCTATTTAAGTATGAAAAATAAATGAGAATAAGTAGGTTTATCAAAAAGAAAAGTATAAACAAAAAAGAAGAAATTTAGAAGTTGGCAGAATAGATGTGAAAAGCTGAAGTGCAGACAGAAGGGTGGATTTAGTTAGATTAAAGATTAGCAAAAAGGAATTAACTCAATAAACAAACTCACTAGAAAAGAACAATTGGAAATGGTCTCATAAAATGATATTGGTGGCAGACAGAAGAACTAATATGTAAACTAGATGTAGTCTAATTAGTGGGGGGTTTCTATTGCTTTTTTCTTTTACTGAAGTAAAATTGCAATGATAGAGTTTTCAAAATGTCTGTAAGCTATTGTGAAAAATTTGGAAACAAAACAGATAACAAAAACTCAGCTTCATCCAGGAAAAAACAAAACACTTTTTTTTGTTCCCCATCAGCACAAAGGAAAAAACTACTTTTTTTTCCCTCCCCAGAGAGGAACCCTAGACTAGCAAATAGCTCAGTAGTAATAGCACCCATGAAAGTTGTAGAAGAGACAGAGTTCCTGCTCTGCCTATTTTGGAGCCACTTTTTTCCAGAGGTACAAAGGCAGTGCCAGCAGCAGTGTACTGACACCAGGCACCATATTGGTGGGGGAGTGGGGGTGCCAAATAAAATGGAATTAATTATGTGATAATACATAATGGGTGCTCTGCAGATGATCTGTACTGGGTGTGTCTTCGCGTGCTTTTATGTGCCCCTAAACTTAATGCGCATTAGCCTACTGCTCATTAAGGTGATTTAAGTATGCATCTACATATGCATACACTAAAGTGCATTAACATGGGTGAATAGACTGACTTGGGACTAAAGTTAGCCCCAAGTCAATGAACACTCATCACATTAATGTACATTAGCACATCTACATGTTCGGTAATGTAATTTAATTATCTGTGGATAAATCTGATACCTGCTTTACGCAGGTATAATAGCCCTAAATCACCATTTTTAAGGTGCATTAAGGGTATGCATGTATAGATGCATACCCATAATATGCCTTAAATTGGGCTAATGTGCATTAAATGTGCATGTGTAGACATGCTCACTGGGCACCAGAATGCATGGCTACAGCTGTCCTTAGATATAACTGAATGTCTTAGTGCTCTGGGTGGCAGCAGCACAGGGGGTAGTATCAGTGGCTGTGCTGCCAGTAGTGTGGAGGTGGCAAGGCTGGCAATGCAGAGGCTGCTGTTTTGGTACTCACACAAGTCAGTAACTCAGCATGGTGCCCCAGTCAGTCTCTCCCCTAACTTGGTTATGCTACTAGTTTTTTTTTTATCTCTTCACCTGAACTTCTGTACCCATCTGGGCAAATTTAATTGAAACTGATGTTGCTGAAATCAAGTTTTTCACAGAAATAGATCTACCAAAATTATATTAAAAATCCTAACCAGCTTTAAGTTAGTGTAAATAAAACCCTTTGTAACTATCCCAAACTATTATTCATGGGATATAAGAGTCTTATAAGGTTAATTTGAGGTTTTAGCCCTCTATCTTGCTATAGTCTATATTTCCTAATTATAACTGAACAACAGAGCATTTCCTGTGAAATCTGAAGGTAGCTGAAATAAATGGAAGGAGAAAGGTGATTGGAAAGTAGACTCTTTAGCACATACTTGCAATCACCCTTTATTTATATATGAGGACACAAGACATTCTGGGTTGAGGTTGGAAAGAGCAATGAGACTAAAGTAAAAAACCCTGAAGAATCAGTCAGACAGGGGGTAAACCTACATTTGGCATGAGTAGGACTTCTTTACTGAGAACAGAAATACTACCTTTGCTGGCAATGATTTGAGATCAACGTTGTGACCTGAGCAATGCAAATGGTATTTTATCCGGAGTTGTTTTTGAGAAGTTGAAGGGACATTTTCCTCATATTCAGGGTAGAACTATTTTACTTATATAACACTTGTTTCAGATAAGGGAATCTGATATTTGTGTAGTACCTGAATAAATAGCATAATAATGTTTTTCTGCACGTAGGGCTGAAATTTTCAAGCTTAATGAGCTAACATTTGGTGCATCTGGAGGGTAAAAAGTGAAGGTGATTGTAAGCAATCTTTTTCATGACTCCAGACCTGGGACTGCTAAGTAAAGGTTGTGGGAAGAGAAGAGCGGTGGAGATGGCTTGCAACATTAAACATTAAAGTGACTTGCATAAGCTCAGACAGAAGGCAGAACCAGTATAACCCAAGTGTTTTCTGTTGCAGTCTCTAAGTTGCAAAACAAAGTTCATTTAGATTTTAGGGATATAACTAAAAGTTCATATTATGTGCTGTATTCTATTGTCCTTATTCTATCAAAACTCCAGTGGACTCAAAAGGGAACTCAGAATAAGTAAGGAATACAAAACTGAGCCCTACAGGAATGTGGCTTGCTAGAGTGTAAGGCAAGAGAGAATTGAAACAAAAAATATTGCTAACAACACGTAACAACAGAACAATATTACTTAGAGAAATGTTGAAATGGGATGAATTAATTAGTAACAAGAGTTTGATATAATGTTTATGGCCACATTTATGTTTGATGCAACCTATAATTTGTAGTACCTCAGCTCTTTCATACATTTTTGCTATTTTCTAAATAATGTTAGCCTATTTTTAATGGCTTATGAAAGAGAATGTTTTACACCATCAACACATTTGTTTGTTGTTAATAAAAGATTATAACTAAAAATATAATGATGTGACAAATGAAACTAACCCTCCAGAGAAGCTAAGCAGATGGAAATGGTGTTTAGAAAATGGATGCATTGTAATACAAATAATTTATTTTCTCCAACAAATTATTTTTTAGACCCACCCATGATTTATTAATCATGCAGCAGCAAGAGAAAAGCATAGATTTTAATTCTATTGTCACAAATGCCAGTATAAAACATGTGTCATTCCATTGTGATGGTGATGTTTCTAAATTATAATGATGTAAGTTAGGACCCTAAAAGTAGAACAGTATAGCTAAGGGGTTAGCATACATTTTTAAGATAACTGTTCAACCACTATTAAGCTGTATCCAGTTCCGGTCTAAGATCTACTAGTGCTTAGTAAAAAACTCTCTGAATCTACGTTTTGTAGCCCTGTGGGTTCAGGCCAACTCTCAGGATCTCAATATGGTGCTGTTAGACAGGAGGGTGTGACACAATTGCACATATACACACACACAGTACCAGCTCAGGCACATACACATCCAAACTAGCCTAGGCACATGCATACCTATCACAAATTCAAACACATACACTATACACCCCAAAAGTTAGACACAAATCACTAATTCATATATCATGCACACAATGCCATATATATACACATACTCACCAGTTCACACACATACACACAGGTAAGTTCCTAACTTGGGTGGTACAGTTTGTATGTGTGTGCTTGGGGTACCTGGGGAAAGGTTCAGGTGAGAGAGAGTTGAAGTGTAGGGAGTGAAAGTTGCCAGAACCAGGATTAGAACCAGTGGACTACAGAAAAGCTGGTTGAGGAACTGTGGCTTGGGTTTTTTTAAGGTAGACTGGTGCTGGAAACTGAGGCAGACAGCTGAGATGTAAGGGGGAGCAGGTAAGTGGTGGCAAGGAGGAGACATCCAGGGAAGAAACTGAGGCAAAAGCCTGGTTGCTCAGGGGAAAAGGAAAAGGCAGTGAGGATAAGACAGTGGCAAAGAAACATGGGGTTTGGAGGCAGAGAGGAGCTCAGGACAGGTGTTGGAGGTGGCAGTGAGCTAGAAGCAGGAGAGGGAGAAATGAGACAGAAGTTAGAGGGGCGAGGAGCAGAGATTGGAGCAAGGCCAAACCGTAGTAAAGAAAAATCCAACTTAGGGGTCCAAATAACAGTTTTATTACACAGACAACACACTACACAGCCCCATGAAGTTATTGGTTC
>NW_017728992.1:36349494-36358752 GCF_001723915.1 Gavialis gangeticus
CTCTGAGAACTAATTAAAATGCCTAGAATGTCATATGTATCTTCTGTGATGAAAAAGGGTGGCGGGGGCACTTTAACTAAAGTTTGTCAACCAAGCTTTAATTAAAGTGCCCGTGTTGCCATTTTTCCGTGTGGGGACACTGATACATGTGACACTGGAATCTGCTGGAGCTTAGTAATTACCATGCTACAGCAGACTTGTAATTACAATGCATCAAAGAAGCCCCTCTGCACACGAACAGGCACCCATGGTTTCCCACAGAACAATTTCTCTGAGTAAAGCTTTACACAATTGGTCCTTCCTTTGCTATGAAGGGCCAGATTCTGATCTCGTTCACATGACTTATATCAGTCATTGGCATCAACGCATCTGCACTGTAAAACCAGAAAAAAGTAGGGCTAGATTTGATCTGGATCCTTAATGTTGTTCCTTTCTACAACAATCTAAATCCCGTCCTTATATAAGGATTTGCCAGTGTGGGGCCCTGTACACCTGAAGCAGAGGCTTACCTAAGCTCTACTGTGCCCTGAGCAGCAGAAGAATACAGGATAGTGTCTGTGTCTCGATTGCCACCACTAGTAACTGGGTCAATAGCACAGTGGCTGCTGTTTTTGAGCCCCCCCTAACTTGCTGTCTAGGTCAGGTGCCCTACCTTAGCCTCTTAGTCATGATGCTGTCATGAAGAATCCCATTAAGTTGAATTCAACTGTATAGAGCAGAGACTCATGTCTTTCAAACATGGGTGGATCTCTGGTTTTTGTAATGTTGCTTTTCATTCGCTGGATGTCTCAAGACCAACTCAACTGAATGGTCCTTTGAAAAACATCTTTTCTGAACAATGTTTTAGTTATTCTTGTTTAGGGTCTCTGTTTTATTTTTCCTCTAGCATGTTTTGCTTCTCCCCACTTTTATTTTTGCTTTGCAGTTTTAATGATTTTCCTAATTGGGTTCTGACAGTTTCCTCATTAATTCCAGACAGATGTAACTACAAAGCTTGTCATGGGAAATTTCAATTCCTGTGACAATTGGGAGGAATTTTAATGAATAGGGTTTTCCCAGTGAGTTACATTAGCATCAGATCCAATCCTTGCTAAAAGAATCAGGATGTGTTAGTGAGGATGAATCTGGTCCTAATGTAAGTTTATGGCAAATGCATTTTTAACAAATTTGGGTTCCCCATAGAGACCTATTAAGATGAGAAGCAGAGTCTGCTAATGAGGACTGAGTCCTTAAATGGCCCAGATCTCATTCCAGTGTGCAGTAACTCTGACCAAAATAAGATCAAATCTTTGTTTACCATTGAGTTAAATTAGAGCTGGATCTTACCTTTTCCTGTAAAATGCATATAGTGTCTATTTTACAGAGAAAGGTTATAAATCAGAAAAGTTGGGTTTTTTAATTAGAGATACTATAGCTAGGCTAAAGAGCCATAACTAGTCACTTATATATGGGTTGGTGGGGCATGCATTGTGTGTGTGTGTCTTTTTCTTTTCTTTTCTTTTCTTTTACCAGAAAAATGTTATGGAAGAAGCATTTAAAATATATCTTTTTAATGAGTAAGAACTGAACATATTTGGCCAAAAATCCTTTCTTGTGTAATTTTACCAAATAATGAGCAGAAATAAAAATCTTCTTTTTGGTGGCCCAGGCTACATGACATGATTCATGACTGGATTTTGCAGTCCTCTATCACATAGCTATAATCTGTCTACATTGAATCTAGTGACTAATGTTATACTGACAATATCATCTCTGTTAATCATTTTGGGGAACCTGCATTTTTCTTGGGAACTGATCCTGGATCTGTTAGGGAGGGCTAAATAGTAGTGTTTAGAGATGTTCTTCCTGTCTTGTATCCTGTTTACAGAGCTCCTTTTGTGTTTTTTCCATGGCCTGGTGCCAAGGTACCTATAAAATCAACTGTGAAAGGGTTGTCATCTTTTATGTGCCTGCCTAACTTTGCATGTTCCCAACTCTTCAATTTCCTTTTCTCATCCATTTTATCTCTTGGCAATTCTATTTCCTCATACCATATTTATGCAAATCACATGATAAATCAAGTGAAATGCTGTTTTGTTTGTTTGATTGCTTTTGAACAATTTAATAATTAAAAAATTAAAATATTTTGAAAATATTAACAGTATGCATTTCTTGAAAACTGATTGCAACAAGCTCATTGATTAACAAGTCAACGTATCAGTGGTTATAACTTTATTTATTTGTTTATCCTTCTAAAAACATATAACAGCAACACTTGATTAATACAATGGTCATGTATTGCTGTACAAACAAAAGATTAGTACATTGTAAAAGAGCAACAGATAAGGCTTCAGTTGTGGTCCTTAGACCTTGCAGACAGCCAGTGGAAATTAAGGACAGCCTCAAGACTGTTCTATCCTGCCCTGAAGCTTAATTTTTTATAACAGGACACATCTACATGAGATGCTTAACTGTGCAATAGCATAGTTTACTGACTAGTAAACATGTGTGTCTACACAAACAAATGCTTACACATACTTGCATTAAACCTTGCTAATCACGAGTAAATTTGCAACCTGCAAATGGAAGTAGCAAATGTACTTTTGATTAGTTACAGCACAATAGTGCTTGTGTAGACATGTAACTGGGAGCAAATCTGCTCCATGTCAGCTGTCCACCAGGGAGCAGGAGATTGCTCCTTGCTGGGGTGGGCTCTGCCACTGGAGCTGGGGCAGGGACTATGCCTTCCTGCCCTGTCAGCAGGGAGCTCTAATCCCCCTGCTTCAAGATCGCAATTGGGAAGTGCGGGCAGAGACTCTTATCTCCCAGTCCCTGCTCCACCATCATGATTGGGGAGCAGGGGGTTGGGAGATCCTTATCTCCCAGCACCAGCTCTGCAGTTGTGGGGCCAGCACTGGGAAATAAAAGTATCCTAGCCCATACCCTCTGACCACAGAATTCAGGCTGAAGATAAGGGTCTTCCAGCCCTGGCTCCACAGTGTGGAGCTGGCCCAGGGAGCTCCCTGGTGGCAGGGGCTGGGGATCCTGTTCCCCATCCAGATCTGTGAGTGAGGTATAGGGTGAGTAAGGAATAGGCTGAGGAGGAATAGGCTGGGGAGTTTGTTCTCTGCTCAACTCTGCATCATGGGTACAGTTCCATGCTTGAGGAGCTGATTGGGGAATGGGTTTCCCAGCCTCAACCTCATATGTGGGGAGGGGACTGGGAACTGTGGTGGTCGGGAGCATGTCCCAGACCTGTGCCCCAATTGGGTGATCAAGACACAGGGCTTAGAAAGAGCTGCAGGGGTATGGTAAGAGCTGCAGGGGTCCCACCTGCTGGGACCTACCATACCCTGATCTGCTGGTGGGGCAGCTAGGAGCAAGCTAGCTCCTTGCTACCCCACTGGTGGATTGGGACAGGTGACTGGGACCTGCCCCTCCCCTGCAGATATTTTCAAGTCCCCTGCCCATCAACAGGGAGCCAAGGTCAGGAGCTCCCTGCTACTGGGGCAGTGGGACATTGTTTCCACCCCAGCAGCAGGCAGACCCCATGGAAGGGTGTAATGTTTCAGCACTAACCAAGAGTCTGTTGTCTCCTGTCCTGGTGCTTCCTGCCAGCCCCTGGGCTAGCACCCAGGGGGAGCCTAGCACTTCCCTTGGTGGCAGCCAGGACAAATTACAGGGCTTTAGGAAGCAAGAGCAATTTTCTGCCATTAGCAGCAAATCTGCTCCAGTTTTCCTGCATGTGTAGATACCTGCCCAGGAGCATTTACTTGCGAGTAGTTTAGTCATGAGAAAACTGATCTTGGATCAAATGCATATGTAGATGGACCTGCAGTCCTCTGTCCTGTCTCTACAACACTGAGCTTCTACTTGGTATAACAAAGAATACGAACCAGTAATAAACATTTTTATTGTGATATTATTTGGAGTATCCAGATGGCACAATTATGGATACTTCTCAAAATTCAATTTAAATTGCATAGCCAGTTAGAATGGGAAAAAAACAACAACAAAAAAACCCAAAACCCCCCCAAAAGCCATGCTGTTAGTTGTGGTGCAGTTCACCTTTAGAAGCGAAGTATGTTACTTGAATAAAACATGATCTCTTTCTTAATCCATTAGCCTTAATCATTTCTTAGATGCAGTTGCTGGTTTTAGGATATACAGGTACAAAGTTTCATGTATGTATTCTCACAAACTTTAACATGTGTGTGAGGCAAGGAGTGTGTATGTAGAAAGATTTTCTCTGAAGAAGGGTTGTATATACTAGGGACAGTGTCCTCTCTCAAAATCCTGCAGGAATCACTAATTGTGCATGTCCACACATGCAGGCACGTGCACTGTGCAGCAGCTCAGATAGCAGCAGCACAAATTTGTGCTGGAGATTTGTACCTCAGCATATGTGCCTAAACATGCACTTTGCTGTGGGGCAAGTTTTGCCACTTGGGGCAAACTGACCGCACTCCTGGATCTTCAGTGTGAAGTTATACTTTGCCAGTTCAACTGAATATCTCGCAGTTAATCTGTTTTCAATAATTCATAATTCCCTAGATTCCTAACATAGAGAATATGCTTAGCATATGCTTTAGCATATGCTTTTTTATAGTTATGTTCCCTTCACTATAATAATTCCCAGAGAAGTAAAGAATTCCTCCACATGTATTTTCTGAAGCACCCCTCACACCCCCTCATAAAAATCCAAAACAAAACACTTTGAAAATGTTCCAGTCAACTCTAATAATAAACAATGAAATGTAGTCGCAATGGGCTTCTTGCTTATAATGAAACAAAAAGAAAGCCTAGGGTCAGGCAAAACATTTGACATGTTTCTAAGGACTTGTTATACCTTATACCATGGGTGGGCAAAATCCCGCCCATGGGCCAGATCAGGATCGTGGAAAACTCCATTTCACAGCAAACCCTGCCCACATTACTGTGACTGGTTTCGATGGAGACCCCAGAAGTGGCAGAGCCATGACAGCATGGGGCCAGGACTTTCATGGAGACCGGCTCCAGCAGTGCTGGCAGGGTACACACCTGGGCAGGGAGCTGCTCTAGGGCTGGGATCTTGTCACAGTGACAGTGTAGTCTAGAGCTGGGGCAGAACTGCAATCTTCTGCCCACACACCCTGCACAAGGGCATGCAAGCAGCAGATTGTGGCTCTGCCCCAGCTCTGGACCATGTCAACACTGCAAGATCCCAGCCCTGGAGCAGATCCCTGCCCAGCTACTTGACTTGCCAGGGCTGCTGGGGCAAGTCTCAATAGGTACCGTGGCCCCATGCTGTGATGGCGCTATCACTACTGGAGTCTCCATGGAAGCCAGCTGCAACGTGGGCAGAAGATGCTGGGAAATGGAGTCGGGCCACCTGTCCACCCCGTCTTACACTAGGAGCTGTGCAAACGTTGATTGGTGTTAGTGATAGCTTAGCGTTTGGAGCACACTCTTTGTGTGACTGCTCTAGAAACCTCATTTGACTGTCCCCTGCCTGCACAGTTGTGAATTACCATTAAAGACCTGGTGAACAGGGGCAGGACTAGGAGCTGTAGCTGTGAGTTGCCACTAGAGGGCTAGTGACCCAGGACAGGCTTCTATCCCTGTTTTATGGGGGGAGATAAGAGAGAGGGATCCTGGGATACTGAAGGACTTCAAATTTGGTGGCACATCTGTGAAGAGTGGCCACACCTTAATGGAACAGGAGCTGGGTAATATGTATCAGATATAACTGATAGCTGATGGCCAGGAAAATATAACTGACAACTGATGGCCAGGAAAAAGCAAACTTGTAAATGGGTACTTTGTGTCAGTTTTTCACCAGTCCCATAGGACAGTCCTGCCCACTATGGGTCAGAGAGGCCCAGGTGATGGAGATTCCTTGCCCTCCATCGAAGCTGACCTCATGAAGGAACACCTGGACAGGCTGCCTACCTTTAAGTCAGCTGGCCCTGATGGGTTACACCCAAGGGTACTCAGGGCGCTGGTAAGCATCATAGCTCAGCCCCTGGCACAGATCTTCGAAAGCTCTTGGAGCTCTGGTGAAGTGCCTGAAGATCGGAAGAGGACCAATGTCATGCTTATCTTCAAGAAAGGGAGGAAAGTAGATCCGGCAAACTACAGGCTCATCAGCCTGACCTCTATTCTGGGGAAGGTCTTGGAAAAGATTATCAAAGAGGCCATCCTTAACAGACTAGCTGAAGGCAACATCCTGAGGGATACCCAGCATAGGTTTGTTGCCTGTAGGTCTTGCCTGACCAATCTCATTTCCATTTATGACCAGGTGACTTATCACCTGGACAAGGAGGAAGAGATCAACATTGTATATCTCGACTTTAAAAAAGCCTTTGATCTGGTATCCCATTATCACCTCTTGGCTAAACTGAGCAACTGTGGCCTTGACCTCACCACAATTCAGTGGCTGGGGAATTGGCTCCGCGGTAGGACTCAGAGGGTAGTGGTCAACGGGAGCCAATTGTCCTGGTGCGCTGTGACCAGTGGGGTCCCTCAAGGCTCTGTCCTAGGACCTATACTATTTAACTTCTTCATCAATGATGTAGACATTGGTGTCAGAAGTGGACTGGCCAAGTTTGCCTATGACACCAAACTCTGAGGTAAAGCATCCACACCTGAGGACAGGAGGGTGATTCAGGTGGATCTTGACAGGCTCAAGAAATGGGCGGACGAGAATCTGATGGTGTTCAACACTGAAAAATACAAGGTTCTCCACCTCGGGAGGAAAAACCTGCAGCATGCTTATAGGCTCAGCAGTGCTACACTGGTTAGCGCTACAAATGAAAGGGACTTGGGGGTCATGGTTGACCACAAGATGAACATGAGCCTTCAGTATGATGCTGCGGCTAGTAAAGCAAGCAAAACGCTGGCTTACATCCATAGATGCTTCTCAAGCAAATCTCAGGATGTCACTTTCCCATTGTACTCAGCCTTGGTGAGGACGCAGCTGGAGTCCTGAGTCCAGTTTTGGGCTCCACAATTCTAAAAGGATGTGGAGAAGCTTGAGAAGGTGCAGAGGAGAGCCACACACATGATCAGAGGTCAGGAAAACAGACCTTATGATGAGGGGCTGAGAGCCACGGGGCTCTTCAGCCTGGAAAAGCGCTGGCTCAGGGGTGATCTGGTGGCCATCTATAAATTTATCAGGGGTGCTCATCAGGATCTGGAGGAACGTCTGTTCACCAGAGCGCCCCAAGGGATGATAAGATCGAACGGTCACAAACTCCGCTGCGACCGATTCAGGCTAGACATAAGAAAAAACTTTTCAGTGTCCAAGCCCCCAAGTTTTGGAATAAATGCCACTGGAGGCGGTTCAAGCACCCACTTTGAACACCTTCAAGACACATTTGGATGCTTATCTTGCTGGGATCCTATGATCCCTGCTGACTTCCTGCCCCTAGTGCAGGGGGCTGGACTTGATGATCCTCCGAGGTCCCTTTCAGCCCAAATGTCTGTGAAATCTATGAAATAATCCTGCCCTGGCGTGGTGCTTTATACAAATTTCTTGCTAGCACTGCAGGTCACTGGAATCTCTAGTAGCTGTCTGTATTGAAACAGCAGTTTCTAACTCAGGAAGTTTTAACATTTAAGCACTTTAATTTTTTTTCTGAATTGAAATGAAAAGTTAATTTTTTAACTTTTCTTCAGAAAGATATTATCAAAAATTTCACTTAATTTCTATTTCGGCTTTTTGAATTTACTTTCTTGTATTTTTAATATTAGAATTTACTATTTAAAATTATACAATATAAAATAAAACAGTATATAAAAATAAACTTGTTTTAAGCAGGTAGACTATACATTAGAAACATGAATAGTATCCTGCTGGGCAACTCACTTAAATGAAACATTGATAGATTGTCATTAATTATGTGTTCTTCATTTTCTGAAGGCCTACCTTATGCCACTTAGGTCCCATTTGCACCAATGTGGCATAAACAGGGATATGATGGAAGATGATCTCCACAAGAGCCACGTACATAAAATGATAGAATAGTAAGTATTCTAAAAATCAGGTCTCAGGTGTTTCAAATTGGATACCCAAACCAAAACCAAATGTCCTTTAAAGGTTCTGCTTCCCATCTGTAAAGTGGAGTGCTGGGAAACTATACTGAATTAAATTCATGTTTTTGAAGCACTCAGATACCATACTGACAAGAACCATAGAAAATCCAATAAGGATATTAATAATTCTTCCTTCAGAACAGAGTTTGAATGTGGTGCAGCAAAAAGGGCTTGGAGCCATATATTGAACAGTGAGGAGAAAACAAAATATTGAATAGCTGCTAAGTGAGAATCATCCATTATTCTCGATTTGGAGGAAGGAAGGCAAGATGAGATGAATGTAGGTTAATTAGCTGCATTTTAGCTGAACTCATCTGCAAAATAACTAGCAGTAACATATGCAGTCCAGGTCATGATTCCAAGCTTAATTGTTTCCATCTGTTCTCAGCCTTCCAGCTGATTTCTAACCTGTTAATTCCCTGACCAAAGAAGTACACCTCAACAGTTCAGAATACTTTCCAGAGTTCCTCCCATAGTCTTTTGGTGAATTATTACCTATTTTTCCTGTTCATGATGGCTCACATATTAACTAGACTTGTTACCTCATAAAGACCTGGCAGCTCCTTCTCTACTATGCTTATGACTGGTTAACAATCAACATGGTGAAATGACAAGCAACACCCCTCTTCAAGTACCATCTATTCTGCGGACCAAAAAAGCTAGGGACAATGAATTCATTCAATCTTTGCAGGTTAATCTAACCTGCCTAGATTGAACCAGTTTGCAACTACACAGACATTCTTTCTGGACTGAGGAAATGCTCAGACTAGAAGCTGGGGGACTTCAGAGCAGGGACAAGATTGTAGCCAGACCCCAGCCCCGGGCTAGCACTCTGAGGCAAATGGTGGGGGGCAGGCATGCAATATCTGTTGATGATACTGAGCTTTTCAATCTCCTTCTCTCTGCTTCTTCATACTGTCTGAATACCTGACTGGCAAGGGAGCCAGGAGGGAGGTGATAACAGTGTTTATCAGCCCACCAAGAAAAAGATGCCCTCTCTCATTAGTTCCGGCTCTCCTTAAACAGGCTTTTTTCCAAGGAAGGAATGGAGGGATATTACTAGCTGACCTGTTGTTTAGTTCCAAAAACCCCTAAGCAAACACTGTCCTGTCTGCCTTTGTCCTGTCCCAGTGAAATTGGAGACACACACACACACAATCACCTCTCAGCATTAGCTAGCATACCACATGCCTAGGGTCTGTG
>NW_017728992.1:36358875-36360073 GCF_001723915.1 Gavialis gangeticus
AGGGGGAAGCAAGGCAGACCCTGGTGTGCCTGCAGTCTTCATTGGAGCTCTAGCTAGGGAGCAGAGGGGCAGGGCCAGCTCTGTTCTCTAAACCAGAGAGCACAGCTCAGAGCTGCAAAACATCTGGGATGCTGGGGGACTCTTGTTTAACTTAAACCAGGAAGGGGTCTGGGACAGACATTGCATAAACTGGTTTGATACAAGTCAGTTAAGTCTGATACTACATTCAACCAGGTTTATCTCAAACCAGTTTCAGCCATTTAAAAACTGGTTTATGTGCACTGAACTTATGTTCTGTTACAGGTTTAAACCATTTTCTGATCACTTAAAACAGTTTGTGTGTGATGTCTGTCCCTAACTAAAGAGATAGGTGTACTATTGGGTGTGGTGGGGGAATGAACGGATGTGTGATTATATAATTAAAGACTATAGCATAAAGAATATACATGGTGGAGCCAAATTGTTGAAGGAAGCATTTTGGTTTGCACTAGACACTTCAGTTTTCTGGCATTTTTTTGCTGTTGAGTGCTGCCTTTAAAACCCCAATAACAATATTTTAAAGGAATGAGTTTGTGCATGCATGTGTCCATGCTACTTAATATATTGCTTGTAGAATACATAATGGGATCCTGACCTGGGCAGACCCACTTGTGTTCTCATAATGGACATTATAATATAACAAAATATGTAAGGTGTCAAATAAAAAACATATTATTTTGCTGTTTTTGAAGACAGTGCACCTTTGTGCCATGGTGGGTTCTGTTAGAGTACCAATAATCATGCATTTTCCTTGACAAAATGAAGTGCTCCTTAGACAAACATATGGCATATATACTAAGAAAGCAAGAAAGCAAGCAGAATCAATATTCTAAAGAAATAAGGCATTTCTTCTCTACTTCATACTAAGAAGAAATGACCAGCTTTCCATCCACAACCCGAATGTCCAAGCCGTGCTCATTCTACAGAAATGCATTCAATGAGATTTCTTGAAATACTGAAAAAAAGACACCCTGTGCTATGCACCTGATCTATATCTCTCTATGTATATATAGATAGATATAGAGGTATAGATTGATAGATATATGTAATATATCATATATCATATAATCATATATTGCAAAGTTTACTTGATTTTATATTTTAACATCAAAATTGTAACAAAAAATGAATTAACTTTTTTCCTGATATTTTTTTTTTT
>NW_017728992.1:36365073-36383074 GCF_001723915.1 Gavialis gangeticus
ATATCATATATCATATAATCATATATTGCAAAGTTTACTTGATTTTATATTTTAACATCAAAATTGTAACAAAAAATGAATTAACTTTTTTCCTTATATTTTTTTTTTTTTTTTGGAAAGAAATTACAAAATTATTTTTGTACCTATTCTGCTTCCCACATGCTTTCAGAAATTTACCTTTTCCCATTACTTAGCATGTGGTTATGGTGGCAGCAATCGACTAACTCTTCCTACTGCTGTCATCTCGATACATTTATGAGAAGGTTTATATTAAAATGGATAGATTCTCCATTCCTCTTCTTATCCCCTCCCCTGCCATGTCTGCTTTTTGAAAAAATGTGTCCCAAATTTATTGGGTTTATCACAGGCACAAGAAGGAAAAATTGGGACTAGCTTGTTGTCAGTATGTTTCTAGCTCATGCTGAATGATCGTTTGTTTCATATGATAGCGTGTCTTCATATAGCTGAAATAAAGATATTTTGTTTGTTTGCTTGTTTGAAAATGTTACATTTCTTAAAACAACCAGGAATGCCGGTTAGGTATGGGGTTTTGCTGTAGGAAGTGGTGGGAGCACCTCAGAATGCTTGGAGGTTTGGTTTAAGTTTGAATGCTTAAACAAACATTTTCCAAATATATCTGGAATTCCTTGCTCTGAAAATCTTATAAGATCCATCTTTTTTCTATAATCTCTATTGCAGTAGTAAAAGGCTGGTATGATTAGAGATAAATAAGAGATTTGATTAAACCAAAATAACAAAAGTGGTGGTGGTGGGAGGGGCTAAAGTGAAGGAAATACTAAAGTACAAATAATTGTGTATTAGATGAGGGGCAGAAGACAGCACTGAAACATAATTGTTGAGGTACTCCCAAAATAAACAAGAGTTACAATAATATAGGAAACAACTAATCTTAACAAGCAAAGTTTACATTAGCATGTTAACCTATGCATAATGATGATACAGTAATTTGAGTCAGACACAGAGGACATTTTTTTAAACAGCACAGCTTTTTAAGCAGCTCATCATTTAAAGACATAGATGAAGAGTGATCCAAAAGACAAAGAAGAGGAAATACAAAGAAATTCTTCATGCTTTCAAGGAGAAGACATAACATGTACTGAAAGATAGCAAGGCAGGGGATGTCTGGGAAGGAATAGTTCCATGTACATTATAAAAGAAAAGGATCCCAAAGGAAGAGTTACTATCAAAATAGTTGAAAGAATGTTTGAGGGAGAAGAAAATGTAAGAGATTCGAAGTAATGCACTGCAGCCATTGCTATCTGTCTACACAGAAAGAGGTATATCTTCAACCTATAACCCTTCTGCCTGCTGTCTCATACGAAGGAACTGAGCAACTATATCACTAGAACAATCATGAAAGCATAAATGTTCAGCCAGAATACCAAAGAGTAGGATACCTGACTGCAATATTGAAAAGAAAAATGAATATTACTCACCACACTCTGTAGAATTGGTTAGCACTAAGAAGGTTCCTGGTTTAGCTGGAAAGGATTATTAAAAGTCTTTCAAAACTGAGACATAGACAGTTATTCTCAAGGTGAAACTTTTCTTTTTATAAACCAGGTAGAAAACTGAAATGGATTATTATTAAAATATCAGAAGGAGGTGGACCTGTTGCAAGGAATTCATATGATCAAGAGATTGGAGAAACTGTCAGATAGATTAAAGGAACTGAGGCCCTGCTAGCTTAGGCAGACTTTGCTAAGACACCTCTACACTTGAAGTGCACTACAGATTTTTAAAAGCATGCTCCCCAAGGGCTGCTGTTGCAATCATTCGTCCAGCAGTGGTTTAGCTTGCACCTGCCCCCTCGCCCTGTATAATATATGCATCTTTGTTTGCATATCCAGAGCCAGAACCTTTTTGGTGCCCATCCTCCCAAGGATATGCAGATAAGTCAACTAACATAAATGAAAAACTCAGACATGGAGCCACCTGTGCACAATGTTTATCCAAGAATTATAGTACAATACTTCCACAGCTAATGAGAAACAAACACTTCCATGGATGAGAGTTGTCTATATTGGGAAGTATTTCTAAGGCTATACTTAGATAAAGTGAATTCCTCTGAGGAGATAGTACAATAGGTGTCAATCATGCTTCATTACCCTTAACCTTCATATGTGTACAATTACAATTCAATTTCAAACTTTATTAACAACATAATGAATTATTTGCTTCAAAATATATTTAGTAAAGCCTTAGTCCAGCCTCTAATATATTCCTCCAACTCTTGGAATGCCCCCTATATCAAGGCATGGTAAATCTTTATGTGATTATTAATCTGTAGTAAGAGTTGATTCAAAGGTCATTAAAGTCAATGGAAAGACTCCTTTTGATTTGAAGGGAGTGGGAATCAGGAATTAAAGAACTTTAAAACATTTTTTTTAATAGCAACTGATTGGTTATAAGGAAGTTACATTGTGTAGGAAAACTATTTAATATGGTGCTGTTTAATAATCATATAACAGTGGTTAGATATTTTAGAGAAAGTGTCAGTTGTACCAGTGTCCCTCATTTTAAGTACAAAACTTGTCACAGTGGGTGCATCTACATGAGCAGTGGACTGCATAGCTTTTACTGCACAGTCATTTAGTATTTGTATAAGCATAAGCAAGAGGTGTTACTGTGCAGTAGCATCCCCACATGTTTTTTTCAGATGCTACTGTGCAGTAACAATGAGTTAGTTAGTATCCCCCAACACTACTACTCAGTAGTGTCTCATGTAAATGCATCCAGTGTGACTTTCACACTGATGGCTTCTTTCAAGATAATATATCTTCCTCACCCTAGTGTCGCACCAGCCTCCCACCAAGGGATCCAACTATATAAAATACCCTTAAAAATTCTGATTTTGAAAAGCTGAGGTGAGTCCCTTACGCCATTATGGACCAGAGTGACAAGGGCCGGAAACTAAAAGCCCTAGTTTCACTTGGAAGAAGCATTTCCCAGAATAGGCACTATGGAAGACAGCTGTACGGCTACTTTCCGGGAATTCCCTCAGAAGGTTTGACATAGGGGATATGCCAGGAGTAGGAGGAATATACTGGAGGCCAACCTAAAGCACAGTGGCATGAGGATTCATGACACTGCTGCAGGCCACTTGCAGCACAGGAATAAATTGTTTTTCTTTAAATGAACTTCCAAGATTACCCAGTCTTTTCTGGTTTTTTACTTCAGAATTGCAGGGGTATAAAGATAGCATTATTCATTTCCCCATGGGGTATACTTTTTTAAATATTTTCCATGAAACTAACTTTACATTGAATACAATATTTAACTGAAAACTCCTTGTTTAAAATGAAAGAACAAAACTAATGTCAAAGCTTTCCAAGCAACACTGACGACTTAAGGGGTCATAACTATTCAGCTGCTTTTCCCCCAGTTGACACAGGTAATGTAGTCCATCTTTAGTTTTCTGTACTTAAGGATAAGTGATACCACGTCAACTTTTTTCCCCCATGCTATGTCAAGACACTGACTTTCTCCCAATGATGGAGGCCAAAAATCTTTGAAGCTGAGGGAAATCTAAAAATTCTTTGTTTTAATTCCACAGATCAAAGTGTATGATCTAATAGAGCTTCAAGGATTTTCAAAACTGAAAACATTTTCAAAATTCCACTAATATGCTACGTTTGATTTAGTTTTCTTATGATAAAAGAAATTGTACTGAAGATCTTTATTTTATGACCATCTCAGTTCATAAGATATGTGTATTTCATACCTCAAAAAATCAATGTAAACACATCAGCTCTGGCAGGCTGTTATCAATGTTCACAGAACCTAAAATCAACCTAAAAGATAACCTTCCAAAACTTAAAGAAAATATACACTTTTAGATTTGCTTGTCAATCTCTCTCAAAGTAGACAAAGCTAGAACACTGTCTTTAAACTGTGATGGTCTCCTCTGATTCATTTCTAAAATTGTGTTTACCATGGGATAAATCATTTATCAGAACAAAACAAAACTTTATGCTGTCTTCTTTGACATTGAATCAACTGCTTCATACATCTTACTGCAAGGGTTATCTACTTTAAGCAACTCTGTGGATGCATCTACATGAGAC
This sequence comes from Gavialis gangeticus, assembly GCF_001723915.1. NCBI lineage: Eukaryota > Metazoa > Chordata > Crocodylia > Gavialidae > Gavialis > Gavialis gangeticus. The sequence continues at coordinate 36,369,162 of NW_017728992.1, forward strand.
ACTTAACTGCACAGTAAGTATGTGCATCTGCATGTGCACATACTACACTGAAAACCTCACTAATTGCAAATAAATTTGCTACCTAAAAATGTAAACAGCAGATTTATTTTTGATTAATAATGGTGCAGTAGAGCTCATTATACACCTGATTAGGAACAAATTTGCTCCATGTCAGCCATCCAGCAGGGGGCCAGAGATTGCTCCATGCCCCCGGCAGCACAGGAGACTGGGTCGGGACTATGTCCCTCTTCAACAGGGAACTCCAAGCCCCCTGCTCTGAGATCATGATCAGGGAGCAGTGGCAGAGAGATCCTGATCTCCCAGCTCTTGCTCTACCATCATGTTTGGGAAGAGTGGGGGCTAAAATATCTTTATTTCCAAGCACCAGCTCTGTGACTGTGGGGCTAGTGCTGGGAAGTCCTTATCTCTCAGTGTTAACTCTGTAGTCGTGAGGTCAGTGCTGGGAGATAAGGACCCCACAGTCATGGAGCTGCTGCTGGAAGATAAGGATCTCGCAGCATGGTGGCCCCACAACCATGAAGCTGGCACTGAGAGATAAGGGTCTTCCAGTTCTGGCCCCATGGTGCAGAGCTGGTGGCTGGGAGCTCCCTGCTCTGTGAGCACAGAGCTGGATGGGAAACAGCATAGGGACCTTGTTTCCCACTCAGCTCTGCACTCACAAAGCTGAGCAGGAAACAAGCTCTCCAGCCTGTTCCCTACCCAGATCCATGATCACAGAGCTGAGCAGGAAACAAGCTCTTCAGCCTCTGCCTTGCAATTGTGGAATGGGGCCTGAGAATTGTCTAGGTCAGGGGAAGGTCTCAGTCCCATGCCATAATCAGGTGATTGTGGCATGGGGCTTGGAAAGAACTGCAGGGGTGGGGTAGGTGCCAGCTCCATTCCCGAATCTTCCAGTGGGGACCTGCAGCTCTTTCTAAATCCCCTGCCCCTGACTGAGGAACCAGTCAGGAGTTCCCTGCTGTCAGGGACAGGGTGTAATGTCCCAGCCCCAGCTAGGAAACAGCTATCTCCTGGCCCAGTGCTCCCTGCCAGCTGCTGGTTCAGCATCCAGGGGGAGCCTAGAGCTTCTTCTGGTGAGAAGTGGATTGCAAGTCCCCAGGAAGCTGAAGCTATTTTCTGCCATTAGCAGCAAATCTGCTCCCACTTCCCTGCATGTGTAGACACCTGCCCAGGAGCATTTACTCACGAGTTGTTAACTTGTAAGTAAACCGATCCTGGATCAAAAGCATATGAAGATGCAACCTGTGATCAGTATCCTGTTCTTCTGATGGGACTGTTCAAGGGTGTATATAACCCAAAGCAATGGGACAAAATAAAGCATTCCAAACCACTTTTTGTACTACATCTTTATCAACTTTATGTGTCTAATACAAGTAGCCTGCAATATCAGACTATCTGACAGCCCTCCCTTAAGAAGAGTGTTTTATGATAGAGAACATTCATAATGTGTAGACTAGTGTGGTAGTGCTTATTTAGGTAACATAACTTCTTCAATACGCAATGTATTTATTTAGGACTTCATTGCCTTTGAATGGATACCTAAAGAGGTAAGTGTGACAAGACTCTTTCCTCAATATAGGATCAGGAGTCAGTACCAGTTTGAATCCCGAGAAGTAACATTTCAACTTCTTTTATATACAAATGGACTGGAGCCCTCTCATCTTCGTATCATCCTACAAGGTGCACCAGGAGGAGAAAGTTACTCCATAAAATATGAGGCAAGCTATGCATTATTTTGTACTCTCAGCAGCTTGGTGATTTGCCATGGAGGGACCCCAGGTGCCCCCTTACGGACCCAGGAGGCACAAGTCACCAAGCCAGGGAAGCACCCGCCCCCCAGTATGCTCCCCGGCAGTCCCGGAAGTGGACCGGAAGTGCTTCTGGTCCACTTCCGGGTCTGCTGCCAAGCATGTTGGGGAGCCCCTGCACTTTTGTGAGACACTCCATGTGCCCCAGCACTGTAGCATTCATGAGCCACCTGCTACGTAAAGGTATGTACCTAAAGGTATTTAGAAAAAACATTTAAACCTGTATCTATGTCCAAATCACCAAATCTTTCCAAATCTCTCCAAATCAGTTCAGAGGGTTCTGATTTGATTCAGAGAGATTAAAGGGCCCTTTGATTTGATTTGGATTCAGAGATTTGACTACCAACTCAGGCCAAATCACTGCCGAATCAAATCAGGGACCAAAGCTTCGCACAGCCCTAGCAGGTAGTATAGCTTGATGGAAACTGTCGTGCCACATGACCTGCTTCGCCTTCACAGGACAATCTATCTAGAGGGGGCAGGGGAAACGTGCCCTGGGAGCTTGTTCTGCCAGCACTCTCTAGCAAGAGGAGCTGAAGAGCTTCTGGCACAAACTCTCAGCCCCACTCCCATATCTTCAACTATGCTGCTAATATGAAGTGAGGCTCTGAGCTCCTGCTGGTTGAAGAAGCTTCTTCCCTGACTCTTCAATAGAGCAAGAAAGATCTGTATAATGGGGAGATGGGTAGGGGGCTGAAGTGACAGGGTTCAAAATCTCCTGGAACATCTTATGTGGTACTTTAGTGTATTTGTGTTTTCTCTCTTCCTACTTTAATCTTACAGGCAGTTTTTCAAACTAATCCCATCACTTCTCTAATATTAGTATGCCTTGTGTGCAAATAAAACATGTATCTTTCTGTCTGTTTATACTCTGGTACTCACAGAAGGAGCTGCTAAGATCTCCTTAAGGAAGCAGCTTTGAAGGCTGTTTGGGAAAAGGAAGGGATCCTGAGTCATGACCTTTTTTGCTGAGGCACCCTAGGACACCAGGGTTCAGCACGGGTCACAGAGCCTACTTGGAGATGTGAAAAGAAAAAAAAATAAACACCACTTTAAATTTGGCATGCTCTGGCACTGAGCCCGGTGCTTTCCCAGAAGAGGCAGTGCATTTGTTGGACCTGGTTTTCCCAATGACTGTATAGATTGGGAGCTTTAGTGGGGCTATTTTGGTGCTTTTATCTAAGACCTGATTGAATCAGCTTGAGATACAAGCTCCAAAAAGCCCCACTGAAATGCCTGTAGAAATGCTGCAGAGCTGGGTCAAAGTAACACACTGTTGCTTCTGGTAAAGAATGTTTTTGTTGGGAGGTGGGTTTCCATGTCTATCAGTGCCTAGAGAGTCTCTTTGTAGAGAAGGGGTTGGGATACAAGAAAGTAAGCAATCTATCCTGGGATGCTGGAGCACCTGGCCAAAAACTGTCATCCTATATGTGACATGCTACACATACAATTTAAAGCTTGATAGACTCCCACTACCAAATAAAGGTTTTTACATTTTTCAGACAAAATCCGTACAGCTGATTGGCCATTTTTATGGCTGGTTGGCTATTTTTATTGTGTGATAATAACTTTGCACATGTAGTATGTGTAATACTACTAACATGTAGTATGTTGTATTGTGTAATTAACTGGTTAATTGCACAATAAATGTAACATGCCAGGGGTCAGAGACCTTTTCAAGTCACGGTGTCTAACCCCCATGCCTGAGCCAGAATTATTTTGTCCAACTTATTACTAAAACTATACAATCAACCATGTCACAAAACTACAAGGCACAGATAAAGCAGGGGAATGGTGGAACTTTGTCCTGCTGCTGCAAGGATTATTAAAATATACTTGAGAAATCCAAGGAAAAACCAATATCTTAGTGGTACTGATATTTTAATTGGGTCCCATGAGCATAGTATAACATTTCTGATAAAAATAAATAAATAAATAAACATTTTACTGTGTCTCCCTATGCCTGAAGAAGGGTACTTGTGCCCAAAGCTCTCAAAGACCTTTTTTCCAACTACTCAGCTGGTCTAATAACATATATCACATCTACCCAAAAAACCTTGCCTGCCTATGCCTTTAGTCCAATACGGCTGCAACCCAAAACCCTGCAACTTTTTAGTGATGTTTTCAGTCACTGTGAGAACACTCTTGTCTGTATGTAACTACATGTTCTCAATCAATGATTTAAAAGGCGGAATGCACACAGATATAAGACCAACAGGGGTCAGAAAAGAATTATCACTTGAATTGACATTTTTGTATTTGGTAAATTGGGGATGGGGGGAATGTAAGACCTCTTTGATGGCATGATGCCACATTCTAACAGAAAATAGTTCTCTGCCAAGTTCTTATAATGAAAGTTAGTGGAAAGGCTGTTCTGGAGTTAGGGTGAAATCACTGAGTTGGAGCCAAGCTGAGTGTGCCAGAGGAAAGATGTTTAATATAGGTAATAATAATAATAAAAAAAAAAGATTGGGGAAGTGACAAAATAGAAAGGGCCAAATTATAATGACCCAGCAACAGAAAGGTGTCTTAAAGAAATGTCCCTTGCTTGGGAGACTTTAGAGACTACGGGTTGCAGCCATATAGGATGCCACATCATAGGCATAGAAAACTATCCTGGGTAAGACCAAAACACGCTGTTCTAAGTTTATCTTATACATTCCATAGTCCAGAATGATGGCAGGGAAAGCTCTAAATTATACCAAGAACTGAACAGGCATTTATGTACCCCCAACTGTAGTGGGTGCTAGAGTAATTTAAAGCCACCTTTATATTCCTACAAAAGGAACAGAGTGACTGAAAGTCATGCCCAATCTGCCTGAAAGTAACTAGGCAATTTTTTTTTTTCTGTGCCCAAAATATTCACAATTGTCTTCCATTTTTGCAAGCTGTTTTGATGCATTTGAATTTCTTTTTTTAGACTGTGTCAGTCTAGTTCAACTAACCTGGTATCTTCAATTTCCCATTTGTTTCATTGCAATTGATACAGTATGCAATCATCAGATTTAAATACCCATTAAGCTACTAAAATTTGAATCCTGCTATGGTACAAAGCAAAATAAAGCATCAGATCCTCAATTTTCTTCTCACTGCTGGAGCTTCAGGCAATCCCATGAGAGCTTCTAGCATGATGAATAAACATGCGTTGAATTGGTTCATTAGGGTGAAACTATAGATCTTTCCTGATGTTTCCTTTATTCTTTGAAAAGGGGCTTTATTGTTTTTATATTTGGTTGCTACAGCTGTGATGTTGCAAAGAAAAACACAAATGCTGCACAATGAAATGTTACTGCTTATGGAAAATGCAAAAAAGTAGGGAACAAAAAAAAGATAAACTCGATGCAAATTGAATTGTTTATCTTGCTGACTGCAGTGCATATTTACTTGTGAAAGATTTTTTTCATAAGTGGTGAAGTTAAAATGAACTGTTGGAAATATGCTCCCATCAAATCACAGTTTAGTAATTAAACACTTGAGAGGAATACTCTTATATATTTGTTCTATACTGGTATTACAAACTCTAATAAAGCTTCTCTAAAAACTTTCAGCATCCTCCATCAAAGTATCTCAGAACATGGATATGGTTGATGCTTGCTCTAATCATTTCTCAGAATGTGATTCACAGACATGTTAAAATGTCCTGTTCAGAAAAAGTAACAATGTCCTTGTTGCTTCAGGAGGTCTTTTCTTGGTCTGTACTTAAGCACTTCTGCTTTTGTTTGTGTTTTTTAATTCTTCAGCCACTAAAATACATTTCTTACAGCTTTTTTCTTGCCTCTTTTAAATGAGCAAATATAGCAATAATAATTATATTTAATTCTATTATAGTACTGCATTAAGGTCCCATCCAATATTGGGTCCATCCTGCGTGCCATGTTTCTAAATACACTGAGTGTGGTGTATCCAGAAGAGCATTCATGTGCATTTCCCTGGGGACCAACAACAGTGGCACATAGTTGTGCAGCTGCTACTTGTCCTTGGGGAAAGCTTATGCCACACACTCTGATGCTTGGCAAGTTTCCCAGGGTGGGGGAGGGGAAGCTGGGGCCAGTACTGAGGCTGGCCTCAGCAACCTTACCTGGCATCCTGGGGGATTCCTGGGGCTCCAGCAGCGACAATCTGGTGTGCAGAGGTTGGCTAGCAGCTGAAGTATGGCTCCAGCTGGCAAGGCCCTGGTTTCAGGCTGTGCATGCTGCTGCCACATGTGCCATCCCACTTATTTCAAATTAGCAGTACAGTGAATGCCCTGTATGTTTGTTGCATGCAGTTTGCAGTGCTGCAGCCAGGTCTGTGGCACTGCATACCATGCATGCACACTCATCTGGACATGCCCTGAAAGTCAGTTCCTGTCCCAAAAGACTTAACAATCTAAATGAACAAGAGAAGACAAGGCTGGAGATGTTAGTTCCAATAGAACTAAAACCTGGAGGATTTTTCAAGTGTACTAATCAGTGTTTGCAGTGGAGGAACATGAACAATGTCATCTACCCTCTGCTTTATCCTCTATCCTCTTCCCACCTATGGCAGTTTTGAGTGTCCTTGGTGTCTTTGGGTCTTGTCTGTTTAGTTTCCATGTTTTCAGTTTTACCAATTTTCACCAATAAATTCCCTGATTTTTTTATTGTAGTTATTTGGTTTTTATTGATTTACACCCATTTTTCCTGATTTACACCCAGTTTTTCAGTTTACTCTATTTTACCTGGTACAGTAAAATCCCTGTTAATCAACACAGGTGGGAAATGGTTGGGGGATCCTGGTAAGCTAAAAGTGCCAGTTACCTGAGGAACAGGTTTCCAGCTGGATGTGTGTGGTGGGGGGTGGCAGCGGCCACACACAGAGAGGGAGGTGGTGGCTGCACGGAGGCTTGGGGGGAGGGTGGTTGGAGCCACTGCCTGGGGGCACAGTGCTCCCAGCCCTGACCCTGGGAATTGCTCCTGGGTATTGCTGCCAGGATGGGCAGATCCCAGCTGCACCCCAGTGGCTCTGGCTGTGGCCCTGCTCCCTGTGTTGGGCACTGCACCCGGCCACTCCACATGTATCTGCAGGGCTGGAGCCACTGCCTGGGGGTGCTCTTGGCTCTGACCCAGAGGTGTTCCCAACTCTGACCCTGGGCAGGGCTGAAGATGCCGGTGCCAGTGCTGGTGCTGGGATCAGGTCATCTTCCCTCACATCCAGCTATGTGTCACTCTCCCCAACCCCTGGGTGCACCATGCTGTGGTGCAGGCTGCTTCTAGGGCCATTGCAGGAGGGATTGGGGTGACTGGGGACAAGCAGAGCCCTGGGAGGCTCAGGGTGCAGCACTGCCCAGCAGCTGCAGGCAGCTGGGGCTGGCCACTCCTGGTGCTGCTGCAGCAGGGGCTGGGGTGAGTGGGGACAAGCTGTGCCATGTCCTATGCCCCTTGGGGCTCCACTTGTTCCCACTCACCCCAGTCCCTGCTGCAGTGGCCCTGGGAGCAGCTGACACCATCTGTGTGCACCATGGCATGGCGCAGCCCAGGGGCTGGGTTGAGTAGGGACAAGCGGAGCCTCGGGGGAGTTGGCAGCTGGCATTGGCCACTCCCAGGGCCACTGCAGCAGGGGCTGCAGTGAGTGGGGACAAGCTGTGACATGCCCTGCACCCCCTGGGGCTCCGCTTGTTCCCACTCACCCCAGCCCCTGATGCAGCGGCCCTGGGAATGGCCGACACCAGGTGTGGAGAGAAATGTCAGTCAGTGGGTGCAGGGTGCGGGGTGGGTGGGGCGTGACTCTTGCTGTTATGTGCACCCTGGAAGGCTGTGGACTGGGGACCTGCCTGAGCTCTTCCTGGGGGGCTCACGCCCTCGGATCTGTGCACCAGACAAGAGCAACCTGCCACCCACCCCAAACAATGGGAAGAGTCTGCTTTAGTCCTCCACACAGATCTGGGGGCATGTGCCCCCCAGGAATAGCCCAGCACAGCTCCCCAGCCCACACCCCTCCCAGGATGCATAAAGCAGCAAGAGCCATGCCCCCCACCACCTCTGACAGTTCCCTTCTCTTTGCTCCCTGCTGCACATCTGGGAACAGCTGATAGGCTGCACTACACCCCTCCCCAGCTCATTTCATAATCCCAGCCTCACTCCCTCCCTTCCTCACCACCATAGTATCATAGTACTTAGGGTCAGAAGGGACATAAACAGATCATCAGGTCTGATCCCCTGCCCTCAGCAGGAACAGGTGCCGGGGTCATACCACCCCAGCCAAATATCTGTCCAGCCTCCTCTTGAAGACCCCCAAGGTAGGAGAGAGTACCACCTCACTTGGGAACCCATTCCAGAGCTTGGCAGCCCTAACTGTAAAGTAATGTCTCCTGATGTCCTGCCTGAACCTTCTCTCTAACAATTTGTGGCCATTATTCCTAGTAACTCTGGGTGGTGCCCAGGGGAACAGAGCCTCCCCCAATTCCCGCTGATCCCCCCTGGTGAGATTGTAAACAGATCCCCTCTCAGCCTTCTCTTGTGGAGGCTGGATAGGTTCAGACCCTTTAACCGCTCTTCATAGGGCTTGCCCTACTGTCCCTTGGGAACATATTATTATTATTTTCCCTGATTTAAACTGTTTTTTTTTTCTTTTCTTTCTTTTATCCTGATTTCAACCTGGTTTTTATGTTTGGAAAATAAACACTGAAAAATTCCTGTAGTTTTTTCTTTTAAATAAAAACTGAAAATGCGGAACACTATGTATGTTGTTTGTGTAGAACAGAGTTGTTTGTATAGTTTTAGGTCTAGGTTGGACAAGCTCTTGTATGGGATGCTTTATATATGGATGCTTCTGCTTTGAGCAGGTTTTGGACTACAGAATCTCCTAAGATCCCTTCCAGCTCTACTTCTTTATGATTCTAATGTTGTGAAGTGACTAGGTGGGAAAAAACAGATGGAGACATAGGTGAATAGACTTGTCCAAGTTGACTAAGCTTGTCAATGGCAAAGCTGGGCATAGAAACCAAGTCTCCTGACTACCAGTGCAGAGTCCTATCCAGTACAACATAAAACATAATACAGTCTCTCATGCTATTTTAATATCTTTTCAAAATCAGCTCCCTTGTACTGAAGGCAAAGAGGACATGCTTTACAAAATCCCTGAAGAAATAAGTGTGAAAATCATTTAAAGATGTTTTGAACAGGTAAGAATAATGTGGCCTGTTGAACTTCAACTGAAAAAGCCAAAAAATGAAAGTAGTCAGCTTGACTGTTAAATCCCATCTGAGCAGGATTACAAAACAAATTTATAGCATCACTGTTGTCAGACATGTCAGAACCAAATGAAGGCCCCAAGGTCACGGTGGGCCGAGCGGTGGCTTGGATACGAGACAGGTGGGAGTAGCGGCGGCAGAGTCTGAGTGGCACAGGAGTCGTAGTGGTTTCGAATAAAGTAGATTTATTCACTTACGCTTTGTGGAGCATAGGCAGAGAAGCTTTTTCAGTTTCAGTATTGAAAACAACAAGCAACGAACCACAAAGGGGTCTGTTGGCCCACAGGTTTCACTAGTGAGCCCTTGCTTTCTACCCCCTGAGGGATAGGTGCGGCTGCCCACTAGCTAGTCCCAGGGCTGGTCAACAGCTCATTAATCGGGAAAACAAACAACGAAACAAAACTGTAACACGATGAATGAACGATGTGAACGTCGTGACGCCAGTCCAACCGGACAAACAGATGACTGGAGACGGAAACCGAGGTCGGAAGCCAAGACGTGATGAAGTGGAGATGTCGTCAAAGCCAGTAGGGATGATCTGAATTGTGATCGATGATCGGTGCCAAAGGTAAGTCAGAAGCCAGGAGATCGGTACAGCAGAAATAGGAATGGAACGAGATCGAGAATGACACGAAATTGCAAGCAAGGAAGCAGACCAACAGGCCGAGGAGCCCTACTGAGAAACAGTCCCTGAAACAACAGCCTCTGTTCCCAGTCAAGTGGGTCTCCCCCAGTTGTGAGACAGTCTCTGCTGAGAGCAGTCTCTGTACTCACACTGGGTCCGGTCTCTCTCTCTGCTCTCTCCCCCAGTGGGAGGGGTCTCACAAGGTTTTATAGCAGCCCCCTTAGCCAATCAGGGCGCTTAGTTGTTAGAATTTTCTGGATCAGTGATGTCAGGCTCTTAGAGAACTGAGCATGCGTATTTCAAGCCCTGTGTATCAACTGAGCATGGGTCAGCAGAGAAAGTAGGTCATGCTGATTGACAGTTCCTCAGGTCACCCAGGGGACACATACTGGGCACACTGTGGAAATTTCCATTCAGGGCCTGGCTGCTCATGTCAGCTCCTATCCTCTGTATTGGCAGCATAAGCTCAAAATTTTGCCCTGACAAGACATATATTCTTGGCCATCTCCTTGCACCAAGATTAGATGATCTGATGTTAAAATAATGTCAAAAGTCTAGGTTTTAAATATTACAAATGCCAGTACTTATACCAACTGCAGACGAGCTGTATATAGAGGTATGTGTTCCTCTCATTCTTTGCATATCTCTGCACAATGCTTTCTGGTATATTCCATTTATTTTGTTATAATTTTATGAAAATTTGTTCTGTAAAATGGATATAGCAATTCCAGCTTGAGTTGTGACCTCATAATCTTCTCTAAATGTTTACACTCTTTCAACACTTGAGTAGTAGTACTTTGGATAGGTGTTGCTAATTCAGTGATACCCTATTTGAATCAGGCGTTGCACTGTTGCCACACCTTCATAACATGAGGAACTGTACTTCATGAAGGTTTTTATTCCCATGAAAAACAAGATGAGATCTTATTATTTTGTTAACACCCCTATTTCTTTTCATTATGTAGTGTCATTAGACACAGCATCCCCAATTCAACCCAGAATTGGATTCTGTCTACCTAATTTCTGACTCTGGTTACAGAAGAACCAAGACTTTCATGTTCTTGCCTTAAATATTTTGTGCTATCTATTGTGCAGTTGCCATATTTCATTCTAGGAGTGCCTACATTTAGTAGCAAATAAAATAATACCTATTTATACTTTGTACAGTGTATCAAAATGACAGAGCACATTATAGATTTTTTTTTACAAATGAAAGGTGCTATATAAACATAGTATTATTGTCATAGTACATTTTTCTTTTAAAAGGTATTATCCACAAATACACAGAGAAAAGCACACTAAATCAGAAAACTATTCACAAAAAGAAAGCAATATATGCTGATATCAATTGCCTTAGTTTTCCACTGCTAAAATTCATGTAGCCCAAGAATGACTCAGAATATTTCATCAGTGCTATGAGATCATTAAGTTTTCCATTGCCTCTGCCTAGCCTGTGTGTTTATGAAAATGTGAACATGTCTAGTTCCCTGCCAAAAAAAAGTTCTCAGTGTTGGCAGCACAGGTTTAAACTAAAAAAAAAAAAAAAGACAATCATATTTTCACAAGTTTGGGAAAAAGCAAAGTGCATATCATTTTGCTTTGGATTTGTCACAAAACTGAAAAGCAGCTACTACCCCCAAAATATACCCTTTTTTCTTTTAAAATGAAAAAAGACATTTTATTTTCAAAACCAGTAGCTCTGCAACTGAGGAAAAGTCATGTTTTAGCTCAAGAAGCAATGTTTAATTCGAGATCATGTCTTTACCAATAGAAAATATCATATTTTTGCATTTCATAAAATATAAAGAATAATTTTCTCAGTGGAAATATTTGTGAAGTTTATCACAGTAACTGCTAGTTTTACACTTGACCCTACCTCACTTCCATAATATCTCATTTTAGATCCTTCATTATTCTGAGGACATTTTTTCCATTACAGAATATGGTCTTTATTTTATTCTCCTGGAAAACTGTAAGAGATCAAAGAGAAAGACAGAATTTTTCAGAAAGTTCTATAAAAAGCAATACTCAGAACTTGGATTATACAATTTTTATTTCTATCACAGCAGCTAAACAAAAGCTACATGGTAATCATGGTTTATAATTTCTGTACAGTGTAATTTTTTTTCAAAACCTTATTCTAAATTCTAAGCTGAATTACCAGATAAACTTGCTAATGATCTTTGTTGCCTGCGCCTTTCCAGAACAAAAAAGGATACCCCTGATTTCTCTAAGACATTTTTGAGACATTTATATCCACAATTTCAGATTCTCAAGCAGTTGCAATTTTCAATCCTTGGTGGTGGCTTGGTGGGGGAGGGGTGTTATATAATGCAATTTTAAGATGACTCAAAGTTCCTGAACTTTGGAAATAATAAAAGTGCTTTAAGTGGAGGTCAGAGTTTATTAAATAAGCATTGAAAAAGGGAAATGGTAAGATTTCTAAGTTGATGTCAAATGCATTTAATTCACAACTTAAATGACTAATTGATTAGTGCATAGTCTATGTTGTCATAAAGACTAACACAGTTCCTCAACATTTACAAATAGTAAGCAATGCAATCCCCAGTGGACCTTATGAACATTTTGGGGTTTAAAATGGATTTCTAAGCCTGCTTTGTAGCTTACTGATATTGTTCTCTAATTCCTTGAAAAGGAACAAACTTAATTCCCTGACCTATGCTTCTTTCTCTGTGTTAGAAAATCTTTGAAACACAGGTTAAGCAGGAGGTCCATACTTTCAGAATAAGAGTAAATTCTAATGTTGTGCACTAGAATGAAAGTGTGTCTTTGGGGTGAAATTTACTACTTGGATGAAGGTTTGTACAATGCCTGTGCAACAGTGAAGTCCCATTTTAGCCATTAAACGAGGAGTTGAATAGTGCAGAAGTCTTATTCAGGCTTGAATTTCTTCCACAATCCAAAAAGCTATAGATGGTTAACTCTGCACATTGGGAATGGCCCTATTAACCTCAATATGAATTATTCACAGTGATTAGCTACATATTTTTATAATGTGGAGGATGCAGTAGTGGGGAGGATGGTGGGATTGCATTCTCTCACTCTTCCTGACTCCTTGGGATGAGTACTGCCACTACTCCCTACTGTCACATTACTACAAGAGGAGGACGGTTCTTTGCAGCTTCTTCATGGCCACAGTCTTTTAGAGTTATTCATTGTCAAACCCTTAGACTAAGGACAGAAATTACACATAAACCAATTTAAGTAATCAGAAACAGGTTTAAACCTGTAATAGAATAGAAGTTCACTGCACTTAAACCACTTTCAAAATGGCCAAAACTGGTTTAAGATAAACCTGGTTGGATGTGGTATCAGACTTAACTGATTTATGGAACTTCTGTCCCAGATCCCTTCCCAGTTCAAGTTAACTCACAGTCCCCCAGCATCCCAGGATGCTTTGCAGCCATGGGCTATGCTGCCTGCTTCAACACAGCAGGGTCTGCCTTGTCCTTTTTCCTAGCCAGAACACTAACATCCCTTGCTTGGCTGAGGAGGAGGTGAGGAGAAAAAACCCGCTCCTCTGGCCCAGCACTGGACCCCCAGCTTGATGCAGCCTGGTGTATGGGGGGCAGGGGAGGTGGGAGGGGCTTGGCTCCACCCCAGAAGCCCAGAGCCAGGATCAGGGCTGGAGCCTCCCAGCCTTGCCCCCTTCTTCAGTCTCTGGTCTGGCTGTGCAGGGGGAGTCCACACTGGGGTTTGGCTCTACCCCACCAGAGCCAGGAGCATGGCTACAGTCCCCCAGCAACACCCCCCTTCCACAGTCTCCAGCCTGGTTGAGGTGGGGGAATGCCTATACACTGTTTGCTACTCCCCTCCCCCCATCCCTTGAGTCATGTCTGAGAGGGCAGTGGAGCAGTTGCTGCCCCTTCTCCAAAGAAGGACTGCCAGATGGGCAGCATGGGTGGTGACGGGAAGCCAGGACATGGGGAGGCTCTTCCCAGGTCCCATTCCAGACCTCCCAGCTTTGAAGATCTCCATGCTGCTCAGCTGGGCAGGCAATTTCAAAACCTGCAGAGTTGGGAACCAGAGCTAGGGAAGTTCTTCCTATCCCAGTTTCCAACTCTGCACCTTTATATGCCACTCCCATCACCAAGCTAAGCAGCATAGGCAGTGATTTCAAAGCCCACGGCGGCCTGGCACTGTGTTGAGAAAGCTCCCCTGGCCCCAATTCCTGCCCCGCTAAGCTTTAAATGCCACCCCCCACCCTGATTCCCAGTGTTTGCCAGCT
>NW_017728992.1:36388074-36388728 GCF_001723915.1 Gavialis gangeticus
CTCCCCCCCGCACTCCCTTCCCTTGCTACTCCCCTTCCACCACCCCAGACTTACCAACTGGACAGTAAACAGCAATTTAAAGACTAAGGATATGGGAACTGCAGTCAGAAAGGCTGTCCCCAGCCCCACTTCCCTGTGCCTTTAGCTTTAAATCCATGTGTGTAAGCCTATTTGAGTTTTTGAATGAAACTGTAGCATACCAATATGGAATATGTAGCCCTTAAAAAAAGTCCCCATAGATTTTTCTGAGCCTGACACCCTCAAAACTGAAAGGTAAGAAGTACTTCTCAACACTCATGTAGTCTGAAAGTATTTGAAAATAAAGACTTCTAGTTTCTGTTTGATAGCTATGGTAATTTCTTAGACTTACTGGATATTTATGGTCATTTGATGGAATGGAGGACCAATGCAATGTATTTTAAAACTTCAAGGCTAAGAACAGGTAGTCAAAAAGGCTGAATCAATTTAATTGTTGCAGGTTTCTCTAAACTGCATAGATTAAACCAATAAGCAAGTGAACTGAAGTTCACTTTTCAAACAGGAAAGGCAACCAAACCCTGACAGTGGCCCATACCAGTAACCAGGGACTAGAGCATGCCTTCCGTACTGCTGGCCACTGCAGAAATCTGGGAGCCACACAATTCCCCCAGCCAC
>NW_017728992.1:36389713-36399032 GCF_001723915.1 Gavialis gangeticus
GCACACACACACACACACACACACACACACACACACACTCTTAATAGGGAGCAGCAAAAGGGTGCAACTTAAAAACATATTCATTTGAATATAATGCTTACTTCACCATTGAATTGGAGAAACTGTCTCTAGTATTTTAGTAGTAAAAAATTATAATCTGATCACTTTCTAGAAGGGACAGTTGGTTATATATTTTAAGAATTCATAGTTTCTGGTTACTTCCTGGACAAACTTAGGACTGGTTTCACTTCAAGCAAAGCTTTTTTGCAGATTACTTCATTGACTTCTCTTACCTTCAGGCAGACTTTGAAAATGTGTATTTCCTTGGCAAATGGCAAGCAGCAAACATAACATTCTTTGGCATGTGCCCATTAGTTGCCCTGAAGGAATTAATGTTGTCAGCCTGATTGACACAGAAAATTAATTAGGATCAGTGACCTAGATGACTTAAATATTACTGAACATGTAAAGCCACAGTAAGATGATCCCAACAAAGGATTTTCATTCATAAATTCAGCAGCACAGCAATCTATTCTCTCAAAAATGTTAATTGCGGTCAGGGCTGCAACTTTTCCAGTGGGCTGTTGCTGTAGAATGAAAAGTCTATTTTGCTTCTTATTTGCCTAAGTATGCTACCTGGATTACTGGTAAAATGACCAGGAAGAGGGAAGGAATCATGCATGGGGCTACATAGTCTTCCTATAGAGGTAGGCAAGGAATAAGTAGGCAGAGTATGGAACCTGCAGTCTTGATCTCCTAAAAGTACCAATATTAGAATCTGAGCAGAAACAGTTTTCCTATGGCTCTGCTGTTGATAACAAGCAGTAGCAGTAACACCACCCCTGAAGTGGCAACAAGGGAAGAAGCTGGAAGTGAGCTGTCAAGCCCAACCTCTTTGATCTCCTTTTAGGAGTAACATAATTGTATAGCACCTAATGCTTTGGACAGAAAGTAAGACTACAATCCAGTTCTGTGGAGGCAAATATTGTTGTCAGTGGAAATATAAATTCTTGCTTCTAAAATACAATTATCTGGATTTCAAAGAAATTCATTATTACTTAAGTACCTTAAAATACTCAAAAAAAAGTGTTTGCTAACTTGGGAAACATTATAAATTTACAAAGAAATGAACCGTTAGAGCGTGGATTAAAAAAGAGAAAGGCATTCTACAAACTGCAACTGCAGAGAAGGAATAAGATGAAGTCCTGAAGAAATTATATTTAGTATCTGATAGACTTCTACCCAGATGGTTAAAAAGATAGAGGCTGCAATATATATATATAGCTGCAATGCTATACACTTTGACCTGTGAAAAATGACTAGCTTGCTCTTTTTCTTCAGTAAAATGCAACCTTTCTGACCCAGACTGAGCAGAGTCATGACCAGAATCTCTGAGCTGGCATAATATTTTAACTGCAAAGACCCTAATAGTTTGAAAGACTGGAGACCTGGATTTCCTATTTAAGTCATGAGGAATTGAAGTCACTCAGGCTCAAATCCTCAAAGGTTCTTAGGTGGTAACCTCCATAAATTTGTTCAAAAGGAAAGTTGATACCTAAATAACTCTGAGGTATGGCTTACGAGATTACCTGCACCCGTCTTTTCCCACTGATTTTTGCTAAGTTGTTAGTTATTAAGTACTTATCTAACCATGTAACCAAAGGACTTGTACATTTAAAAAATACACTTTTGGCTTGGCTGCTGACAGCAACAAAATATAGTCTGCATATTAACCAAGTAGTGACAGTTAAAAAAGGCTTTCATATATATATAGACAGAGAGAGATGTCTTACCTTCTGCACCTAAATACAGTTTAACTTAAATGGATCATAATTAACCCCCCACACACATATGTGTATGTATATGTATATGTATATGTATATGTATATGTATATGTATATGTATAAACATGTGGTCACTTTTGCCCAGGAACAACTGTGAACCAGTTCTCAACCAGTTACATTCTTGGAACAGTTCACGTGTTATGCCTGTCCACATCCTCAATTAATGGTTCTATTAACCCAGTGAATTATAGCAGCTCAAATAGGGATAGGGCCCCAGCCTTGATATGGTTACTACCCCAAATGAGTTATTTATGCATATTTGAGCACATAACAAAGGTACAGTTGATTTAGATTTCACAGTCCAAATGAAGGAGTAATCCTTAATTTCTATAGGGACATTGCTGCTATAATTCACTGGTTTCTTAGAAACATTAATTGAGGGTGCAGACAGGCATAACACTTGAACTTTTTCAAGAATGTAACTGATTGGAAACTGGTTCACAGTTGTTCCTGGGCAAAAGTGTCCACAAGTACACTGCTAAGATTTGTAAGTAGAACCCTCACCTTTTGCTGCCAAAATGCCATTTGGGTATGTAGATCTTTGTGCCTTCCTAGAGACAGTACCCAGCATTTCCCCAAAATTGCCCTAGATGGGGAAAAAGATTCAGACTGGGGCAGGGTGCAGGGATTGCAAGGTTCTGGGAGGCTGTGTGGCCCTTGGCTGGACTTTCTGGGAGTTGGGTGTTCTGGGTTTCCCCCATCTAAGAATATTCCAACTTTTTAAACTCCTACTCTGGAAACCTGCCTTGTTAATTTTGCCTCCCTTGTAGGGATCCTGGATGGTGGAGTACCAGGCTCAGCTGGGAAGGGGAAGAGGTGGAAGGGCTCACCAAGAGTTTTTTGCTCCCTGCATCTGGGCTACCACCACTGGTCTGCACCCAAACCACAGCCCATGCCTCAGTTTTCCAACCTGCCACACCTGCACAATCCATGGCTGTAGTTGCTTGCACACTACTGAACTCTGAATGTTGGTACCCAGATCGGAGGTGACCATATATGTGTAGCAGGCTCACTTTTCAGAGCTTAGATTAAGTCCCAGGCTTGAGATCCTGCTGTTTTGATTGGTGGAGCCCATCCACCAATCAGGAGGCAGCAGAAGAAATAAAGTCATGCTCCTTTCCTGAGGGGAGGGGGAGAAGAGCTTCCCCGGACCTGACTGAAGACTGTAAACTGTCAGGTCTGCAAGACTTCAGGGGTGGAGCCCCAGAGTGTATAAAAGGAGCTGTGTGTTCAGCATGAGGGGCAGATGAAGTAAAAGACTCAAGAAGAGCAGAGCCAAGAAAAGCTGGGGAGCTCTCCCTCAGCGGGCAATAGGCCCAAGGCTCCTAAAGCTGCCACTGGAGCAACAGCCTTAGGTGTGGTGCGAGACCGCTCAGGCTGTTGACAGAGCACAGGGACAGTGCACAGAGACCTAGCCCTGGGAGCGGTGTGAGACTGCTTGGGCCCATCACAGTGCACAGTTCAGTGCATGGAGCACAGGCATTGAGAGCCGCAAGCGGCGGCTTGAGCCTACAACCCCGGCAAGGCCTTGGGGGCCCCAGTGAGGCAGCTCAGGCCGCATCTCCTGGCAAGCAGTCAGGTCCCATGGTGTGCAGGGTGGTGCATAGACCCAAGACTTGGGAGCCAGGAAGCAGCGGAGGCTGCTTGGGTTAGCCACTCAGTGTGAGGATGAGCCTGAAGGGCCCAGCCTGTGCTAAGAGAGCCATCAGTGCTGAGCCAGGGCATGGGGAAATGGTAGTGCTGCAGCATGAGGCCCAGCATCCAGAAGCCAGCAGTGGTGGTACAGCAGCTGAGAGGAGCTGAGCCCTTTGTACCCAGAGTTGGGCACAGGGTGGGGAGGAGCCCAGCAGTGCAGGAGAGGCCTGGAGAGGTGCTCCAGCAGAGGAAACCCCATTGAGCTGTGCCCTAACCACTGCCACCTGAGGGAGCATGAGTCATTGGACCCTTGGGTCTAACAGGGGAAAGACATTTGGGGTGGGCAAACCCAGAGAAGGGGCTGGGTGAGCAGCCCCCAGCCTAGACAAAGCCCTAAGGGGAGGAGTCCCTGGTGCTTCCTGGACACCCCCTGCAAGGGACCCCATTGAAAGAAGGACTACCTCTTGTCATGGGTCAGGGACTATATTAAGGAAATGGATGTTATTACGATTGTTCATGTTTGTGCCTTATATTTTGCAATTGAAATGTATTGTGATGTTGTATATAGCATTATTTCGGGTTTGACCTTGTTTATTGGTTAATGTTCACTGTGTAAATATATGTATATGATATTTAATTTTATGTTTATGTATATTATAACTCAATAAATTGTATATAGTTAAGAACTTTGGGCTTGAGCTAACTCTCCCTCTCACAGCACCCCCTCCTGCCTACCCATCCCATCCTATTGAGAATAGGGCACACCCTTGGGTGTACCCAGGTTACATATGTATGTAGGGGAGAAGAGTAAAGGGGGTTTTGAGTCCCTGCTTCTTCATTCCAGGGCCTTGCTGCTTTAAGACTTCCCACTGTCTCCATCTCACATCACATCTTTAAAAAACTTTCCCTAGAAATCCCCTCAAATACTATGCATTGCTAGCAACTGAATAGAAATGTGTGTGCAGGATGGAACATACAAGGCAGGGTTGGCTGCAAGAGTACAGCACAGAGGGTAAGGAACAATTAGCAGTTAATGGGCTAATTCACTTCACATTAACCATGGGATGACAGCTATTCTGTACTATTAAGCACCCATTGTGAAATGGCTCTGTTTCCCCCGTAATGAGTAATGTATGTAACAGCAGATGGAACCAGAGTGTAGTCTGCAGAGCTGTGATGACTGTGCTAATTTGGACTATGACTCCCAAAAAATCTCTGGGGGTTGTGGGGAGGCAAAAAAAAAAAAAAAGAGAAAACAATTTAATGAGAAAGTGATCTGGAGTGAGAAGAAGAAGATAGTGTTTGCACCCCCTTTCATGGAGACTGATCAGCTCTATATAGGTGTGAGGTGGAGTTTGGGATCCCATTGGCTGGACTCAGCCTAAAGGTCTGTTGCAGACTACTGGTTTTTTGAGTGTTCTGGGACTAAAGCTTGATTATAGACACCTCCAGATGTGTGGGAAGGAATTAAGGAGCTGAGTGTATATTACCACTGTTGTGGATGTTCCTTTATCTTTTATCTGTTCCCTTCCTTTGGCCCATGGGGTTGTGACCCTAATCCCTATGATTTTCTATATAAAAGTGGGAATTCCTGCTCTGTTATTTGTGCCAATTTCTGGGGCTGTGGAGTTGGCACATCCCACCAACAACAAATAACTGTTACAGGCACAACCACCCACCTACCTCAAGCAGGGAACCACATAATCCCTTACCTAGAACCTGGCTAACCACCCTCCTCTCTCCCCACTCCTTCCATAAGCCTGGGGCCCCTGCCAAGGGTTCCTAGCATTGAAATGAGACTGACACAGAGGCTTGCATGTGCTGGTGTTGGCTTAGAAATGTTTCCCACAGACTGGTCTCCATAGGCAATAGATCTTTGGGCAGTAGAATACTGGTTGCATCTCAGAGCAATCTCATTGCTCTGCATGGGTTTAGGTGGGGATGAGGAGTGGTGCCTGGAGGACTCTTGGGAGTCCTGGATGACTGCCAGATACTAGGCACAGGATGCTCTGAGTCCACATGTAACATTGAACAAATTTAAGAAGGATAGATTCAAAATAGCACTTAATTTTCCCAGTGTGCTTTTGAAAAATTCAGGGCAGTTTAATCCAGTCTAAAGTGGTCTGTATGTCTAGGATCTTGGGGTTGAAAGTGTATTTAAACATTTGATTTGGCATAAGGTACAGCCAGGCAGATGAATGATGGACACTTCAATTGAGGACAAGCAGATGTTAAATCAGAATATAAATTCTTCATATACAGTGAAGAATTGCACTCATAATAAAATGGGGAAGAAAAGAAGAGAAACAGGGGAATTTTCAGAATGAATAAAATCCTGTGTTGAGAACCATTTTCATACACATAATACCTAAACCTGCCTAAATACACTGTCTAGATTGTGTATTTTGTGATCTGATGAGACTGAATTTGAGTAGGTGTAGAATTATATCTTTCCTTGCCCTGTCACCTTCCTGAATAACCAAAGTGCAACTTACAACCAACACTAAATTGCCTGACTAAAGGGTAGGAGAGATTCTATTAACTGCTCTGGGTATAGAAATCCCCTACCCCCACCCCCCCCCAATTCCTACAGGAATAGGATCTGGAGATGTACAGGGCACCTAATGCATACAGAGCAGGTAATAAAATCTCTCCTTCACTTTAGTCAGATAACTCTGTTGGTCACAAGCTTCACCTTGTTTATCCACTAGGTGAAATGGAATTCTATCCAGTACATGCTCTCCCAGAAATCCAGTTTGAGGTTTGAAATCACACTGAATTAGTTAAGGTTCCAAAGACTAATCATACTTTATTTCTGATACAACAGGATGGATACAGACTGGAGAAAACAAATAAATGAGCCCTTGTACAATTTTTCCTGCCTCAGTTTCCTCATCCCACTTGAGCGTTCTTTGGGCTTGTATCAGAATTCTCTATAAGTTTGGGATCTCCATCCTCTTTCTCCATATGACTTTTGCAAATTATGAAAAATCCCTCATTCCCTTTCTCTACCACTCCTCCCTCTTGCTTCTGTTTTCTCCTCTCCCATTTCTGCAACCAATTTCTGTTTTCTTTGGATGTTCCACAGATAAAAAGAGCACTTCTGCTATCAAAGCATCACCCTCATTACAGTTGTTAGCTCAGTGCCAGGCACAAGAATTTCTGCTGTCATCCCCTGCGAGTTTTAGTATACTATTGAGGCAAAAGCTGCTAGAGCAGGCAAAATGGAGGTTTCAGTCTGACACACTTAAATACAGACAATCCGCAGTCTCAGACAGCATTTAAAATCTGTTCACAGAGATTCCTGAAATCATTACAGGTCTTGTTCAGGATACTAACAGACAATATGTTGTTAGTCAAAAGAGGTCAACATTTATAAGCAGCCACTGAATATATTTTGTAAAAAAATGTACCCTACTTGTATTTGCTTTTACAAAATAATTAAAGATCCTGGCTAATGTTTTGACTTCTGCAGATAAAGTTCTCTTATCATCATTAAACACTATGTATGATATGTGTATGTATGTCAGGGTTTAAATTCATTAAATCATCTTCTGGCAATTTATTCTATTTTGTCAGGTTATATGGGTAAACATTATATTTTTTTTGCTTCCCTTAATGCTACATTGGCCCCCCACAGTTAAGGATCAAGTAGGAGGCACTACTGTCATGCATTTTTTTTAATGTATTTTTCTCAGAAAAATCAGGCAGCATGTCTTTCATGTAAATTACACAATCAGTATTCATCAGCGTACACAGATTAGTTTGTGCAAAATAAGGTACTTATTCAGCTGGCAGGAGAGCATGCAAGCTTATAAAGAAACAGAAATTAAGGAAGATAGGGGGAGATTGGCAGAGACAAACAAATGCGAATTTAGAGATGGAGGGCAGGGGGGGTGAGGATATAGGTATCAGTTTCTTTTGTACAGTTACATCAACCTGGAATTTCCAGATTATATTAGAGATTAACCTGAACTAGAATCCTTAAAATAATAAATCTTTTTTTTTTTCCCTCCCTCCCCACCTTACTTCAGATGGAAGGGACCTGAATGTAGATCCAAATCTAGATTTCACATCTGGCCATTGTCTCCATAATCAGTCTTTCTATAATAATGATTCTCTGTATTTCCTAAACTTACATTTCCCACAAAAATAATATTTAGCACTTAGTCAGTCTGGTTCACCTACTGATCTTTAAACACATGACTATTTTACTTAAGACAAGATTATTGGCCCTGTTCAAATGCATTTGTGAAGAGGCATAACAGCCAGGGTCTGAGCCCTGGGTGGCAGCAGTGGCAGAGGCAGTGCCTGACTGTAACAACTGGGCCAGCAGCAGTGGTGGCTGCTGTTTATTCAGCCCCTCTAAGTTGGTGCCCTGTCTTCGGCTCATTATTGCCACCTACACACGTGCCCAATGTCTGCTCCGATGCATGCTAATTTGCATGTGCTGGTGTTGGCTTAGAAATGGTATTTAAAACGTTTAGTTTTTTGGAAATTGGGTTATAGGTATACCTATATGCATTATAATGGTTTAAGATAGGCAGCAGAGGATAACTGATTTCTACAAAGCTTGGGTCTCACTCACACAGAGGTTCTCCAGCCTTGGAAGTAGACAGGTTGTATAATAGGACTGTGCGAAACACCATTGTTTCGTTTCAACGTCCGTTTTGCCGTTTCAAAGGAACACTATTTTGCTTTGTCATTTTGTTTCATTTCAAAGCACTGTCCCATTTCTTTGTCAAAATTGTTTTGCTGTATTGACGTGTTTTGACTTTTTGCCCATAGGCTATAATGGGGAATCATGAAAATGCCTAAAACTTTGTCATGTCATGCATAGGCTCAAAATGCGTTGATACAGCGAAACAATTTTGATGAAGTGAAACAGGACAGTGCTTTGAAACAAAATGAAATGATGAAACAGAACACTGTCCCATGGGGCTGCAGAGCTGTTTGGAGTGCAGCCCTGGCTCTCCCTGCCTCCCACCACTGGGCTGCTTCGAAATGTTTTGAGTGCCCTCATTTCGTTTTGAAGTTTTTTCAGAGCTTTTTGTTTCATTTTGATTTCACTGTTTTGAGCTTAAAATGCATCAGAACAAAACAAAAAGACTCCATGAAATTTCACACAGCCCTATTGTCTAATACAACAAGGCCAACAAAAACACGTTGTTTGGAAAAACAAGGCTGGGAACTCAGAGAGTATGTACCATACTGCCCAAAGCATGAGATAAGTGGCACCATTTAACAAGGCCTCAGAACAGGAGGGCCTGGGTCCTGGTTTTGGGGAAACAGACCAAATTAGGAGAAGGCCTGGAAGACTACATGAACGTGTGACCACACAGAGGAACCAACCAGAGATAGTCATGGTCATGGATGAAGAGTTATCAGGAGTCATCAGGAGGGAAGGAGAATACAAAAGCAAAGACTTGAGAGTAAAAAGGGTTTCTCCCTGTCCCTCCTCACTGTCCTTCCCTTTGTCTCATCTCTCCCCATCCCTCCCCATCCTTCTCTCTGAGAGGGGTCCCCATCCTTGTCCCCTGAGAATGGTGCCTGAGGCCACCACGGAGGGCACATGACCATCCTGTCTCATACCCCTCGCTGGAGGAGAGGGGAGTGGGCCTTGGCATCCCACCTGCAGATTGCTGACAGCCCTAGGACATCTGACAAGTAAGAAAGAGCCTCAGAGTAGAGATTGTGTCCTGGCCAGATGTACTTTGACTCTGATGACAGCCCTAGGATTTGTTAGATGTATAGAATTGCTTGATTGTTTGTATTGTTTCTTTTCTGTTATCACCGTTTATCCATAGCTTTGCCTATTATTGAGTAGAAAGGTTGTGGTT
>NW_017728992.1:36399068-36412876 GCF_001723915.1 Gavialis gangeticus
GTAGAAAGGTTGTGGTTGATCTTAGGGTGGGAGGGTGGGTCCCTAACCCCGGAACAAGGCCCCTGGGTCCTAAATCTAGAGTCAATGGTCAGAGCAGATGCGAGCAGACTTGATTAGTCAAACGAGCTTTAGTTAAAGCATCCCCGCTGCCATTATAAAGTGAGGATGCTGAATACTTGAAATGCTGCAGACCATAATAAAAGATCCGACTTCAGTAGGCGTAATCTGTTATAGCAGTTTAACATGATTTAAGTCTGTTGTGTAACTCTTTTTAATTTTCATTGAAGCTTTGCACATTTCAAAAGATGTGGGAAGAACTTTATTATTATATTAAGATACATATTTATTAGAGTATAGTGTACTGCCATCCAACTGCACTGATAAAAAACTGACAAAGTGAGGTAACAATTTATTACTGTCATAATGGCACCACAGCTAGAACAGCACCATTTACAATACAAAGAGGCAGGTAATGCTTTATGTTTTCTTTCCAAAAGATTTTTGACACTGATTGACCCTTTATAAAAAGTAAAGGTTGAACTTTTATAAGTGAATTAATCTGTGATGTTTCTTCTTTTACAGGGAATTCTTTGTGTAGTTTTCTTTCAGAGAAAGTAGGTGCCACATTTCCCTGAATAGTATGTTAGGAACTGAATAGTATGGTAGAAATCAATATCTCTTCAAAAATCTTAGGGAGCATACTACTTTTGTCAATTATGGAGTCTTTTGATACTCCTGAAAAATATTTGTCTCCTTCAGTAATCCTGCCTGAAACTTGGCCTTGTCATTCCTTTAGAACAAACAACTTTTAAATCCTTCCTTTCTGAGAACAGTTATATATACTATGAACCTGTAATGCTAAAAATGGAAACATTCATAGAGTTGCATGGAATGGGTGTATGACATGGAGACACATGTACACAATCAGTGCCTTGTTCTTTACAACAATTACTTTGTTTTTTGTTTTACCTGCTTATATGTTATCCTTCTAATTGTACTCATTATGCTACTTTTCTACCATATGCATATCTATTTATCTTTGATTCAAGGAATGCTTATTTTGGCTGTGGACAGACATTTGGGGAGGTTAGACTGAGATAAAAATGACTACCTGATCTAAGCTAGCTCAGGATGGGGAGGATGGGGGCAAGCAGGCTCTGGTAGGGGATGGAGGGTCTATGAGAGGATCAGGGGGTGGGGGGCAGGTAGAATCCACAAGAGAATTGTGAAACTAGCAGAATCTGCAGGGGGGTTGGGTGGTCTCTTTTCCACTCCCCAGGACTAGGGGCTATTTTTAGTCTTCTCCCAACCCCAAGACAAACATCCCCCTACATCCTGTCTGCCCCTCCCCACCCCAACTCAGCTCCCAGCACAGGCAAATGCCAGTAAAACAAGCACTGGGAGTGGTTTGCAGGATGATGGGCTAGGATGGACAGGGGTGCAGGGATTGTACATCTGGGGATGGGGCAAGGGACCATGGGCTATAAAAACAGCCCTGTACCAGTGAGAGGTAAGGGAACCATAGCCCTGGGGCTGAGGCTGGGGCTAGGGTTGTGGCTGGGGACAGGGGCATGGCTATCCCAGCCCTGGGGCTTTGCTGGGAACTGTACAGAAATTCAGAACAGATAGATCAGTCTAAAAATGGCCAATCCAATCTAAATTAAGTGTGCCTCAGAAGTAGGGTTAAGTTAGCTTGGATTAGTTATTTTTAGACTGTTCCAACTGTTCTGAACTTCTGTACAGTTTGCATTTAAATCCACCTAACAAGTGAAAGGTCCACAACTGGGCTAAGTTAGATAGGGTGGCCATTTTTAATGCAATCTAACTCTGTAACTTCCCTGAATGTCTGTTTCCAGCCTGTGTATAGATTTATTTTAGAGATATACAGCATAAGCTTTCTTACTGAAGTCCATTTAATCAGATTTAGTTAGTTTATAAAGTGAAAATCTACCTTGCCTTCTGCCTGACTTCACACTAACATCTCTCTGCTCATGGAATTATTTTGAAAGACTTATCTAAAATAAACTCCTGAAGGAAATAGTTTCCTCTTAGCTATAAGTTTAATATGGAATAGTATTTATTTAATTGTTTTAGACATCTTAACAAAAGTTAATACATGGTACAAAAAAAAGAGAAATCCTCAGTACTATAATTGTTTAGAAGTAGAGAATGGGACAGACTGGTTACCTACCCTTCATTTAAGATATTTGCAAGAATCAATTAATTAAAACTTAATAGTATTTATGTATTAACTTTTGTTAAGATGTCTAAAACAAATAAATACTCATTCTCTACTTCTACATGTTAACACTCAAGACAGAGACACAAGCAAGGCACATGTGGGAAGATGAATTATACTTAATATTGTTTGTAATTATTTGTATATCTATAGGGTATATGTACACTGCACAATTCAGTACAATGAAAAGATGCCCTACATTTAAGTAGCCAGGCTAAAAATTATCTGCTGTGTCCATATATCTTATCTATAATGAGCTTGTTCACCATAAGGGAAAAGCCAAATCTCAACAACATGATTAATAAATATTATTCAAGTAGCAAGAATTCTTTATGATGTCTTTTCTGGATCTACTGTTTAGTTGAGAGAACTGTTAGACAAGGTTTTGGGCATCACATGCCCTTTCTCAGGCCCTGAAATATTTATATTTTGAGATCAGGAGATGGAAGCACATTATTTCTTTACATTTACTTATGGATGTATAAGTCTCTAAAATATTCCATTCCAAATTAAATCCCTTTTATTCTTTTTGTCAAATATGGTGCAAAGCCATCTGCTCAAAAAATGGAAAATGAAGTAAAGTAATCTTACTTAACATCCCTTGAGTGTTTGTTTCATTATCAGAGTTGATAATACATTTTCCAACAAAACAAAGCCATGCCAAAAATTATGTGTACATTGAGCCTAAAATGATCCATCTGAAACATTTTCAGTTTTTACAAACTTTCACAGATGCTACTAGCAATGAAACTGAAAAAAACTTCATCATTTTCAGTGAGCAGCCCCAAGCAAGGCTCAGGGGGCATCCAGTTTTTTGAAGAATTAGGGAAAAATTGGTTTTGATCCATTTTCAGGTCAAAATTAAATTATGAAAAGAATAAGACAAAAATTAAAATAAAACATTGTGTCCAATTAGATATCCTGGCTTTTGTCTAGCTCTAATTATGGTAGTATTTATGTATTTATTTATTTATTTTGCCCACAGAAGGCTTGCTTCATTCCAAAGGCAAGTATTTTTCAATATTTCTTTTATCTCCCTTTTTCAGTATTTGCCCTCAGGCCTTATTTCATGTTTCATATTTAGACCTGAACTAATTAAATTATGATTTTCTTCCTGGGATTAGTATGGTGCTTTTACCATAACATATAAATGTTTTACAAAATATTATGAATTTATTTTTGCAGTACCTTTGTGAAGTTAGGTATTGTTGCATGCTCTCAATGGTGGGGAACTAAAGCACATAAAGACTGCAGCCAAATTGCCAGAAGTGTCCAATCTTGAGTGTCCAATATGACACACTGAGACCTGATTTTTTGTGAGTATTTGATATTATATTATTATATGTTAAAAACACAGCTCCCATTGACTTCAGCTATAGTTGAATGCCCTACACTTATCCAAATCAAAACAAAAATGTCTAAATTTAGGCATCTGGCGAGTTCCCCTTTGAAAAGATGAGTTTAAATTACATACCCACAATTATATGAGAATTCTGTGACAGATGCAGAGAATCAAATTCTCCAGTACGTCATTCAGTTGCTTTAAATATGACACTATTTTTTCTTTTCATGTAGGCTCTTGACTCACTGATTTCACATTTTCCTAAGAAAATGAGTCCAGGGTCTTACAGATTAAAAAAAAAAAAATTCATGGAATTTTATTTCATCCCCACAGTACTTTCCATCCTGTGAAATGTATAAGACAGGGACCCTAGAGAGGGCAAGAGAAAAGTATGTGTGCATATTGTTCATACTATATAACAACACAAAAGCCACTTTAATTCTGATATTCCTTAAAATCTCTGTATTGTTTTCCATCTAACATAATTATAGAACTATCTTTAACCATCAGATTGGTTATACTGTCTTAAAAGGAAATCAAGTAGTTTTGACATGACTTATTCTTAACACATCTATGTTGTCTGCTAGTAATCATCCCCTCATCTTCCAGATACTTATAAAATAACTGTTTATAGTAACATCCTAGGCACCAAAAGGCAAGTTGACTGGCCTGTAATTCTCCAACTCCTCAGGTTTGTTTTTTTTTAAATAAGAGCGTTATATTAGCCCTTTTCTAGTCCTTTGAAACCATACTCATCATCCAAGATTTTGTAAATCTAATTGCCAAGGGAAGATTGGGGGTGAGGGGCAGGGTACAGGCACCCCCCACACACACTTTGATTTCTGTTCCACTGGAAGTTTAAAGCAAACTGCCTGGCAAGGGCAGCTTCATTTCTATTCAGGTGAAGCTGAGGAAGTCAGTTGACTTCATGGCTCAATATTATATACTTAATTTCTAATCTCTTCACTCCATAAGTCTGTGGGGGATGGCGGGGTCTGGAGGAGAGAAATGGTTATGAAGGTGTTGGGAACAAGGGGGTTATGGGTGATAGTGGTCAGATGGCATGAGGGCCTCCAATGAGATATGGATGCTCAGGGCAGCAGGGGAGGGTTCAGAGGGGTGTGAGGCAGGTGGTGAAGAGTTGGGGGCTGGGCCATGATTGGGTTTACAGGGTGTAGTGGATTCATGGTGGCAGTGAGAGGGCTGGGTAGGACTCAGTGAGGTATGTGTGTCATGGTGAGATCCAAAGGATTCAGGGAATGATGGAATGAGGCTATGGAGGATCTGTGGGATATTGAGGGAGAGAGTGGGGACAGAGGCTACAGAGATGGCAGAGACAATCCATTAATGTTGGTAAGGGGCACTTTGAGGCCATGGTTGAGTACCTAGGGGGACTCATGTGGGGATGCAGGGACTAGTTCTGTATTTGGCCAGGTTTGGAGTGGGTAACAGCTCTATCTCACCCCGTGTATCCTGCCCCCGCCCCCACCCCCCCAGAGAAGGTTCCCACTTCACCTTAATCTCATCACTCCATACTGTGCTCCCACAGACTCAGTTATATTTGTTTTTGTTTGGATCACAATGTGATCCAGCCCTAGAGTCCTAGCATATTAATAAAGTTTCTAGTTTATTTTCTAATTAAAAAAATATGTGTTATGAGATGATGATGCACCACACCATCTGCACCCTGCTTTTCAAAATCTTAGCTCACCCATATTAGTGGCTCCAACATTTCTTCTTCTGGAAGATAAAGTACTATTCCATGGACTGCTAAAATTTGTCAAAGGTTTCTCATGTGCTCTTTACTTATAATTTTTATTCCTTTGCCTTCTTTACTTATATTAATTTTGCTAATCATCTGGTTGTGGTTTATTTGTTGTGCATGCTAAATCAAGGGAGGTCATCTCTGTACTCCTTTATGTCTTTATTAATACCTTAACACAGCTTGACACAATTCATATTTGCTTTCTCAAGAACTCTAGTAAGTACTTTTGAATGGGGCTTTACAATCGTATTATGCATTTATTCTTGTTATTGTTTTGTTACATTAATGCATTGTCAGAAATCATCCATCATGTAGCATCATTTGATACCCACACGAGTCACCAGTAGAGTTCAGATAACTAATTAAACAACATAGACACTGTCATTTGAGTTAATGGTGTAACTGGTAGGAATAGTGTAGAACACCAACTTTGGGGGAATGAAGGATATGTTTTGCCAGTGGATGTCATAACTGTTTTTGCACAACAACAGAATGTAGAGACTTGCTGCTTCCGGGCTTAAGTACATTTAAGGATGTAAAAAGATGTCACTTTTGTTCCTCTGGGGAAAAAAAATGATGATGGCACAACAGGCAAACAGATACTTCTTGTCACACCACAAATCCCACAAATTTTTAGTGATAACATAGGTGGTATAGATTTGTGCTGCTGCTATATGGCAGATGTCTGTTTTCTTTAAGGCAGGAGAGTGTGGGAAACACATAGCTTCCTATGCTTTCCAGCTGCCTCAGGTAGGCACTCCCAAGGCTTCAGGGGCCTAAGAGGAATTTCTGGGGGGTGCTGGATCTAGGCCCTGAAGTTCTGGGCTCACTTAACCATGTTCCCACATTTGCAGAGGAGTCCCTGAAGTCAGACTACCTGGGTACATGTCTCTGAAAATGGGGAAACTCAGCCTTTCCCTATCTGCAGAGGTTCACTTTACATATTGTCTCACAGGCTCAGACACCAGCCACTTCCAGGAATGGCCAAGCCCAGCCCTGAAGGACAATAGGAGACATATGTTTCACCCAGCTAAGCAGATCAGCTGTGCCAGAACACATCTTCTTCATTTGTTATACCCTTTGAAAGGGCTTTTGCATTAATAGTATAAAACTTTCTTGCCTTGTTGTAGCCTGCCTTCTTTCCCTTTGGCAGATTTCAAGCACTTGCTTCCATACTTTAAAGTTGCTTATTTGAAGCTTTGAGTAGAATTTTTTTTAATGTAAGCAAAACAATGACATTTTCTCAAACTCTCCCCCGCCCTCTTTCTTTTGAATTCAAAAGAAAATTCAGCCTTAGGCAGACACCCTGAATAGAAAATCACAGCCTGACAATTAGTTTGGTTAACTTTTATAAGCAGACAAAGACAGGTTTTTCTATTGGGAAATGCTGTGCAACCTTGAATATAGGTGGTATTATCAGCTCTGCCTGTATGAAAAGAAACCATATATGAATCTATGTTGTATGCCACAGAGATCAAAGTTAAAGCCAAGCTTTTAAACCCAGCTTGGAATCTCTTGGTTATTTGAATGCTTGATTTCTGATCTATAATACATTACACCTTTACAGTAATTTTCAACACTGAAGTAATAAGATGCTGAGGACTGTCCTTTCCCTTCATCATACTGACCACGTCTACATGAGATGCTGACTGCACAGTAGCTCATTACTACTGCATAGTAGCTTGCTACTACTGCGCAGTAGCATCACATGGTACAAAGTGTGATGTGATGCTACTGTGCAGTAGTAATGACCTGCTGCACAGTCAGAATAACCAAAAAGCCATGTGCTGACTCTACTGTGCAGTAACACCAGTCACCTCTTGGCTGGAGGAGGTGTACTTATGTATGCAGCAGCCTTGTGCCCCAGCCAGCTGGGTCAGCACCTACATGTGCACTGGTGTGGAGTAAAAAACTCCACAGCAGGATATTACTTGTATTTATAAGTACTACTCTGCTACAGAGTAATTTACTGTAGAGTAAACCTACCTTGCAGCATTTGCACATGTAGGTGCACCCTCTAAACATCTCAGCATCTACACATGCAGGGCTATTAGGTTGGAGTAAACTAATAAACTCTGTAGCAGGGTAGTACTTATAAATACAAGTAATATCCCGCTGTGGAGTTTTTTGGGAATCAGTGGAGTTGCTGCTTCAGGATAACAAAGTGAAATCTGCAGGTAAGTTTTGCTTTTGTTTACATTTGTTTGGGCTCTGCACAAGCCCATTAGTAGCCTGGGAAGGGCTTCCAGCACCAGCTGGGGATTTGAGTTCCAGCAAATCAGGGAGCATCCAGGAGCAGGATGCAGAGTAGTTTCCCTGCTATGCTGCAAGGGCAGCTTGGGTTCCAATATCGTGGACCTGGAGCGGGACCCTAGGCAGCTAAAGCAAATATAGGCAGTGGCAGAGGTGCCTGAACAAATGCACACCTTGGAAAATGGGCCAGCCTTTCAAGTGTGCCTCAGGGCAGCTTACAGGGAAGAGATTTGCTGCTCATGGGAACAAACTGCTCCCACGCCTGCTGGCCCTGCAGTGCCCCCCTGACTCCACCAATGCTGCTGCTGACCTCCACAGAGACACTGACAGTGCACTTCTGGATGCTTCCAGCAGGGCTGTCCATGTGCTTCTGGGTCTCCAGCCCCGCTGCCTCTGGACTTGCTGGGCCAGATAGGACTGGTGATTGAACATCATCTAGACTACCTGGGATGACGAGCATTGGCTTTAGTTGTTCTGGATGACCCAGGCCACTTTCCAGGAGCTCCTCAAGCAGCTTCACCCACACCTGGAGCAGAAGGATATTATCATGTGGCAGCCCCTCCCCATGGACACCCAGCTAACCATTGCCCTGCTCAAGCTGATGACTCCCTCCAGCCTCTGCTACATCAGCCCCATCTTGACATAGACAACACCACCACTAGGGAGGCTGTTCTGGAGTACTTTCTGTTCCCTCCAGAAAGTACTGGGACACGGACACAGCACTCCAGGTGCATAACCCCCTAGAGATGGTGGTGGGGTTCTGTGCCCTGGACTTCCCTCGGTGCATTAGGTCCCTGGACAGGACCCATATCCTCGTCACCTGCCTGTCCTATTGTGACTGCCCCTATTATAGCCATCAGGGCTTCTACTCCATTGTGCTCCAAGCAGTTGTTGACCACTGCCACACCTTCAAGTGTGAGTTCCTGCTGGGCAGGCAGTGTCAAAAATATTCATGTCTTCTGCAACTCTGCCCTTCCAGCCCTGGTATAGGGCAGGTACTTTGGGCCGGACCTACAGCTGGGCATGGTAGCACTCCCACCCTTCCTCATAGGAGACTGCCTACTTATTCCTCCCTTGGCTCATGCAACCCTACAACAGTGAACTGGGCTCTCACCAGGCACAACTTAGTAGCTGCCTGGGCTGTACCTGCACACTGGTGGAGTACACCTTTTGCCGCCTCATGGGATGATAGTGTATCCTCACAGTCCACCTCAAGATTGCTGAGGCCAACATCCCCCCAAGTCATCATTGCAGTCTGTGTGCTGCATAACATCTGTGAGGCCAAAGGAGCTGTTTTGTGAGGCCTCGGTGGAAGAGGCACAGGGGATGGAGGATGCCTGGCACCAGGAGTACCAGCCGTGGTAGGACCACCTGCTGCAGTGACAGTGGCAGCCCCCACCCTGCTGAGACCCTGGGTGAGCTATTTATCCTTCAGCAGGCTCCAGGGCACTGGGTGCAAGAGGCAATGGCTGACCACCTCCTGCACTCCCTGCTGTAGCCCACCTGGACAGCTGCCCATGGACACCTACCCTACTGTGCACCACCAGCATCACACTCACTGTGAACAATTCTCAGGAAAGCACTTTATTCCCTACCATAAACAGAGCCCCTCCAGCCCCCCACCCACCACCAATAAGCACTTTCTTCCCTGTGCAGACTATTTACAGTGCATTTTGTATGTGCTGTCCAAGGATGGGAGCACATAGGGGGCAGAGCCCAGGGATAGGTGCCCAGCACCCTGGCCTCTGCTTGCACCCCCATGGGTGTTCATTCCACAGGGAGGCTGGCAGCTTGGTAGCTCTCCTGGGAGCTAGGAGAGGTGCTCCTCTGCTGGCATAGCCAGATCACGCTCCTGCAGCCAGCAGGCTGGGCCAGCAAGGCCTAATCATGGTCCTGGTGCTGCTGTTGGCAGCTACTGCTCCAGGGCCACATGGAGCTGGAACAAGTGGTAGGTCTGGGCCCAGTTGGGGGTGGGGGGGCAGGTGGTGGGGGACCCAGGGAGGCAGTGGGGGCAGGGTCCCCTGGCTGGTGGAGGTGCAACTGCACCTAAGGCCAGGCCCATGGAAGGGCCTGCTGCTGGGTAGCAGGTGACTGTCAGGGGGCAGGCAGGGCTGTGACAAGGGACAGATCAGTATGTAGCATGAAGGTGATGGCCAGGGGCAGGATGGTGTCCAGTACCTGGAAGTCCTCCTCTATGGCCTTCTTCCCTGGCCACCAGCCTGCCACTCCAATGCTTCTGTGTGCTTCTTCTCCAGAGCCAGAAGCCTTTCCCAGAACTCCTGATTTGCTCAATCCCTCACCTTCTCACAGGCAATGTCCTCCATGTTCCAGGCCCATGAGTCTGCCAGGCAATCCTTGGCAACCATGACCAGCTGGTCCAGCAGCTGGGTCTGGTCCTTGGTCCTGCCCTGCCAGAGCCTGTGCATGCATAGGGTCCCAGCCAAGGCTGACAGTGACCCTAATGGTGCATCCATTATGCCCACTGGTGCCTCTCCCCCATGTACAGCTGCAGAGCCAGGAGAACAAGCTTCTTTTTGAGAGTTTGCAATGTTTATGAAATAAAATGTTCTGAATCAGGGCCAGTGCACTGCCCAGTCTCAGATCAGGGGTCATGCATGCACAGGTGCCCAGCGAGCATAGTAAGTCATCTGAGGCCCTGGCCCAGGCCCTGGCCCAGGCATCTGACATCTGATCTCCCTGCCCCCACTTACTCTTCAGGGGACTGTGGGCCACTAGATGCTGGATTCAGGAAGCCTGCCTCCCTCACCCCAATCCTAGGACAGGACACACTTGGTACCTGGCAGCACCTGCTGCCATGGCTCCAGAGCCACTCCCCTGCTTTTCCTTCTCCAGATCTCCTGTGCTGCCACCAAGCCCAAGATGCCTGGGCTTGCAGGGTGAGGAGCTTCCAACTAAGACACAAAGCTTCTGGTGCCCCTACTCTCCCTGCAGGGGATGTCTCTGGGGAGGTGCTCTGAATGTGCCCTTGCCATGAGCATCTTGGCTGTGACATGAGGATCCATTTGTGCAGACTGAGGGGCACCCAGCTCATTACACCATGCTGCTGGTGATTGCCATAGTGCTCTGGGTACACCTGTAAACCTGGCATGGGACCCTGAGCTTCAATGGTATGGCCCTGGTCTGCAACCTTTACTGCCAAGCCTACCGTGTCCCTCAACCTCTGTGCTACCTGTGGTTGTACTATATGTCCCTGCCTGCTGCAGCTGAGGAGGACATTGCCTTTGGCATTGATATGTTCCTTGGTATGTGAAAGGCCTATGCCAGACTAGCTATGAGGGCACAGACTGCTCAAAAAAAAATTGTACCATCTTCCACCTCCCTGCAGTTTGTGACAGGAGGCTTCAGGGGCCAGGGGGAGCACAGGCAGGCCAGGCTGGGGCTGGGGGCAGAGTATGTGTCCAGGACCAGCCCCAGAGATGAAGCAAAGAAGGCCCTCTGCCCATTGCAGAGCTTACCATGTGGCAGACATGCCTGGGGGACTGAGTCAGTCCACACTGCTGGTGAGAATGTGCAGCTCCTGGGAGTGTCCTGGGGCACAGGCACAAACTTCAGCTGGCCGGGTAGGAGTCTCCTCTGGGGAGTAACTGAAGTTGCTGGCAGCCAGTGGTGACACGGCTGGCCTGGACTCCTGGGCATGTGGAGCTGGTGGGGTAGGTGCTGGCCTGGAGTCCTGGAGCTGCTGAAGGAGGCCAGGAGTGAGGAGTGCAGCAGGACAGGTTCCTGGGGGACCAAGGGACCCTCCCCTGGTGTTGCATCACCGTGGGTGCCAGGCCACAACGAAGGCTTGGGCAGGCCACCCATACTGAAATAGACAGCAACTTACTTTCTCAGCTTCTATCACTGGTAAAAAAACCCACTAAAACTGTCACTGGGAGTTGCTTGAAGGATAGGGTTGTTAGGGGTTTATTGCAGGGGAAGGGTGGAGGGGTTGTCTATTTGGGAGTGAGGGGATGAAGGAGGCTAAAAATAGCCCAATGCTAGGAAGGAGGTAGGGAAAGTGCAGCCCTGAGTTGAGCTAGTCCTGGAATTTCCCAGCCCTTGGGCTGTGCTGTGAATTGTACACAAGTTTAGACAGTTTGATTGGTGTAAAAATGGCCAACCTGATCTAAACTAACTAAGGATCTAAACTCCTCAGAGGTAGACTTAACTTAGATTGGGTTGGCAATTTTTTAGACTGATTTAATTGTCCTGAACTTTTGCATAGTTCACACTTTATCCACCTAACTAGCGCAAGGTCTGCACCTGGGTGAACTAAGTTAGTTTGGGTGGACAATTTTTAACCCAATCTAACCATCCCATAACTTCCCCAAATGTCTATATGCATCTGAGTAACAGTTTACTCTCTTAGATAACTGTTGAAATGTGCTTTCATAAATCACCCTAACCTTTTGGGATCTTGTCTAATTGAATGAGGCAGCCCTGGTAGATTGGCCAGCTACTGCTCATTAGCACCTAGTTAAGATTAAGTGAATATTTAACAGTTTCCCAATGTCAGGGCACCTTGCTGATTTTCTGAAGAATTAGAGTAGCTTTGCTGGGAAACAATCAGGACAACTGTATTTGAGGGCATTGTGCAACGTAAAGTAATACCTTTATATAGGTTATTATGCTGAGTTTTTATATCCATTTCTGGTTTATGTGCCATGGGTTATATTCAGTTTACCGATTATACCAGCTTGAATCAGGAGTGACTTAAATGAAGTCAGCACCAAACAGGAATGGGGTAAATGCAGTACACAAAAAAAGGTCTCATTTTAAGGCAAGCTGCAGTAGACTAGAACAGGCAGACGTTTCTGGTTTAGTAATAACTCGGGGCCTTTGCATCTGCCTTGTACCCAAACATTATAAAAGTACAGCCCCTGGAGTGTCCTTTAAATTCACAGACACACATTTCACAGCAAAACAAGAGGGTGGGTTGGGCTTCCATCAATCAGCATCATGAGCTTGAAACCAAATCCACACTTCTCCACAATGAGTGATGTCTGGGATCCTCAGCACTGACAATAGCCTCTCCTGTGGCTCAGCAGAATTAGAAACACCATCACATGCCTTGCAGAACATCAGATGGGGGGGAGAAAGAAAGAGGAAAAACAAATGCCCAAACCAAAACTGAACAGCCTCATGGGGGGGGCGGGGCTGGAGAGAGAGAGAGAGAAATCACTCAAGTGTTTTCCAACTTGTCACATTCTAAGCTACAATTTGCAGGCAGGGAAGAGTGTTCCAAAATAGTTTCCCCACCTAAACCTTGTATAATTGAGATCCTCCATTCCAACCCCCTTCACCCTGCCCCCCCCCCACCAGTAAGAATGGGGTTGGAGGGAGGAATCCATAACAGATTGTCAGCTGGAAAGCAGCAAGAAAGCCACCTATGGTTAGGTGCTAAATGGCTCTTCAGTTTACAGGGTTGCTTGAATGAGACAATCCAGGTAGATTGCCCAACTACTGCTCATTAGCACTTAGTTAAGGCAAAGTAAATGGAAGACAGGACAGGGTTCTCCCTGGGTTCACAGTTACAGTAGTGCCAGCTCTCATAAATTCATGATACTCCTGACTTCCAAGTCAAATTAACTCTGATTTATGAGCTCCTGATAGAGAGATCAAATCTCTGGATTTTTTCTTCTGGCATGTGTAGAGAGCACCAAGCTGGTAAGTATGTGGAGGGGAAGAGGTGGTGCCGGGGAGGTGGGGGAGATTGAGGCCCCCATGTTGAGGGAAGGAGCAGGGAAGAGGCTGGGGTGAATGGGGCCCTGGGACTGGGGCAAGTCATGCAACAGAACCATGAGTGTCTGTCTGTGGGTCTGCTCCTCACTCCCCAACCACAGCTTCCCCAACCCTGCAGCTGCCCTTCACTCCTGACCCAAAGTAACCCACATCCTACCAGGGTGTGAGGGGAGCCACCTCCCCAGACTCCAAACCCCCTACACACGCCCACATCCCCCCACACCTTCACAAATAACTCCCTACTCCACACACACATACTTCAAAAATAGCATCTCATGATTTACATTTCAAATCTCGATTTTTTTTTTTTTTTTTTTAAGAGTCTGTCTCATGATTTTTTTGCACAGTGGGGTTGGCAATACAGAAGTTACAACCCACAGGAGCAGGCTGAATTCAACTGCCCCCCCCAAACACACACACTGGGAGGAGGGGTCACCACAACCCCAAAGCCCCAGAGACCCCCCCCC
>NW_017728992.1:36413002-36413427 GCF_001723915.1 Gavialis gangeticus
GGAGGGGTCACCACAACCCCAAAGCCCCAGAGACCCCCCCCCCAAAAGCCCTTCCCCACCATAGGCTCCTGTGGACACTTAGGGGAAGTCAGTTAAATGCCTGTACTCCCCTTCACAGCAAGGGGGGAAACCCCCCATGAGCTCTCCCCAGACCCCCCCTGACCCTGAGCAAGATGTGGATTGTACGAGGGGCACTGCTCCCCCATCCTAAATCTGTTCAGCAAGCACAGTGGCATGCTGCATACCACTGCCACTGTCATCACCACCACTACAGCTATGTTGACAGTCTCTACCGCTTACTCAGGGTCACCCACAAAAGGTCATTTTTTTCTACGTTGTTCTGGTGAAGGGAAGGTTCTGCACCTGGCAGCCAACATAGTTAGTGTCAATGAAAATTATTAGATTTGCGTGCTGCCAATACAGGA
>NW_017728992.1:36413438-36413968 GCF_001723915.1 Gavialis gangeticus
CGTAGAAGACTCAGTCCTCGTTCCATACCCTGAGCCTTTTCACATCAAAGACTGGTTTGCTAGGGTCTCAAAAAGTAGGGAGACTTCTATAAACATATCTGTCCCCTTGAGAGAAGGCTACATTACCACTAGCTATTCATGGCCCCAAAATTTTACTATGACAGATATTTCCACCAAGTCCATATGCAGGGACTGTTTGGAAAGAAAGGTCCCATACGCTTGTTCTGCTGTCCCCTGGGGGATACACCCCTCAGGAGTTAACTGGTCCAGACCGGATATGTCCTTAAGATGGGACCCCCACTCTATTCACCCACCATGGTATACTGACCTAGAGCTCCGTGGTGAGAAAGTCCCATCAGACTTCACCTTGTCACCTTTAATCGAAGCCTCTCCCCTAATTAAATGGAACAGGTCACTAGCTATCGACCTAACAAAACCCGGTCCTCGAGGGAAGGATTCAGAATTCGGATTCTACTATCCAACCCTCCGAGCTATATTACTCCACACGGCCTGCCATAACATAAAACAGC
>NW_017728992.1:36414763-36434886 GCF_001723915.1 Gavialis gangeticus
GTCGTTGGCCTTGTGAGAAGAGGGAGAGCTGCTCGATCTGTTAGCAGAGGCTGCTTTCAGCAGGGACTGCGAAACAGAGAGAGATTGGGATCTCAATCCCCAGGTCCTCTCCTCACGACCCAACAATAGTTTTCGCATTGATTCTACTAGTATATGACTGATCTCAGCACCGGTTACTGACAACGATTTGGTTCACACTTGACTACCCTGACGACGGTTTTTGGCTTCTTCTACCTGGCACTTGACCTCGGCACGGCTATTCGACCATCCATCTGTCCACTTGGACTGGTGTCACGACTCAGTCTTCGTTCTTCGTCGTTACAGTTTTGTTGTTCATTCTGTTCCTTTAATGAGCCGTTGACCAGCCCTGGGACTATTAAGTTGAGCAGCCGCCCCCAGCTCCGGCTAGGTAGCAAGGGCTCATTTAAGAACCCCGTGGGCCAACGGATCCCTCTGTTGTTTGTATTTACTGTAACTGAAGAAAGCAACTCTACCTACGCCTTCTAAGCGTAAGTCAAATAAATTACCTTTGTTTAAAACCACTACGCTTACGTGCCTCAGAACTCCACGCCAGAAATCCCGCCTGTTCCGTATCCAATTTGCCACCACCCGGCCACCCCACCGTGACCGCGACCGTGAGCTTGGCTTGCCAGCTCCGCGGTGTGCCAACAGTTAGGTCTTGCTTTATTTTAAAAATACAGTTTTAAAATGTTAAAATGTTACAAATTAACCGTGTCAGATAACTTTAAAAAAAACCAAAACGTCCCTTGTCAGGCCACTGAACAGCCAGGGGCACCAGTACACACAGCACCATGGCCCTATTCTCTCCACTCACTTTGCAAGGTAGCTAGGAGGTAGCCAGCCAGGGCATCACTAATGGGAATGCACAGCGGTGGCTATCACACAGTCCACTCTCCCTTCTCCACATGATTCTTCAGAAAGGGTTTCTCATGGTCCATTTTATTTCCTCAACTGTAGGTGGTCTCATGGGGATTTTCCTCCCTTCACTGTGAAGGGGAGTATGGGTATTTAGCCCACTTCCTCCCAAGTGTGCATGGGACCCTGGGGAGCTTTTGGGAGTGTTGCCTACTGGCCCCCATTGTGTATGGGAACCCAGTGTGGTCTGATGAACAGGAGTTTGGGGTGCTGTGTTGGTCTTGGGAGGTTCCCCCTTTTTGGGGTGTATGCAGGGGCTATGTAGTGATAGTGGGGTGTGGGTGCATTCCCTGGTGTCCCCCCTCCTGGGTGCAGGGGAATCTGGGGGTGAGCCTCCCAGTGCTGTGGTGGGTGGGCTGGCTGCAAGGGATCTCAGATAACTGGCCCCTTTTTGGGGGTGATCAGTGGGAGTGGGGTGCAGGGTATGAAAATGGCTTGCCTGTGGGGCTTTCCCACACATGCATTATGGGGCATAGTGTGCCAGTTAGTTCTTACTGTGTAAACACCCTCCCCCCTTTGTTTTGGCTCTGGGAAGTAGATTGGAAACCATAAAAGCCCTTTTATATCCCTGGGTGCAGAAGTCCTTAGTGGTTCCCTGACCATTGGATGGAGAGCTCTTGTGCCTCACATCAGGAGATCCCCCCCCCCCATGTCCTACCCACTCCAGCACAGCTCCAGATGTGCTCACTGGGATGGCAGAGTGAAGACCATTTCATCTGCACCCCCCCCCCGCCTCCATCACTTACTCACATTCTCTCTTTTCCTTCCTCCATGGAGGGTATTGTAAACATGATAAAAAGATCGAACAAGTTGATTTTTTTTTTATTCTGTTCTTTTATGTTTTCTTTATAAAAATGCACCATTCTCTCACCACTCACTTGCAATAGTGAAATTAGATTATGCAGTGCCCCCTGCCACCTTCCCCAGAGAACTACAGCAAGGCATGAAACTCACATTAAGCCATGGCATGTGTATTCATTTTTAAAGCATATTTAAAGTGCCATTGTTGCATGTGTACAGATTCCTGGAGTGTTTTGATTAGAAAGTTCCAACAGACTCAATAAATTGAGTCTACTCTGAAGCATTCTAATCGGAATGTGATGGAACATGTGGAAATGTGCCCCATGAGAGACACAAATTTAGGTCCTTAATTCTTTAGGGCTGATATAATTTTGAGATATTGAATTCTTAGCAGTATTATCTTGGTATTTGTTAATACTGTTTACAGAAGGGATTTTGTTTTGTTTTGTTGTTTTTCTCCCCCCTCTTCCTCCTGGAAAAAATATTGAATTCTTTTTTTTAGTGCTTCTATTATAAGTGCTTGTAGAATTTTGGAAGAGATTTCTTCTGCCTTTTTCAAAAAGGATTGTAAGCTGCCAAATGCAAGAGATTTATCTATGTGTGAACCCATATGTACTTATGTTAATGCACAATAACATTGACTAGAATTGAGGGAATTATTAAGAACTCTGGCTATTGTAATGCTGAAGTGAATTTGTTTGTCATAAGGCCAATCAAATGTGTGCACAGCTGCACATGATTTAGTCATTAGCAACGTCCAAAGCATCTAACACAGTTAGATGTTTCAGATGGTGCTAATTTTAAAATGGACCAAAAAGAATCTTGTGTGCAAGAGTATGCTCTCATCTAGAAAAAAAAAGTCTTATGTTAACTTGAAAAGTATACTTTAAAACCAAATGAAACATGTCTAGACACACAAACTACAATAAAGTGAATAGGAAAATTAAATAGGGTTGTGCTGGCCTTTGCAAAAGCTTAGAGCTCCTCAGGTATAAGGAAAAGGTAAGATATATTTATTTAGCATATTCAAACCATTCAAAACTGGATAAAAAGCATGAGGTTTTCTGATTGAGATTTTAAATTGTTTTTTGTTTTTTTGCCCCCTTAATTATAAGTGTAACAAAAACCTCTATCTGTTCTGGATCTGGCACTTTTAAAAACCTTATAAGAAAAATGTATCCAAACATCTGAGAAACTTCAGGATGATGTATATTAAGGAATCTCAACCACACTTTCATTTAAATGAGGGGACAACTTTTCATCTATATTGTCCTCTTCTCAGAAGGAGAAAGTTACATTTTATTAATAGTAAAATTGATTAGTGTAATTCTATCTTTGGCAAGAAGGCAGAAACAAGTGAACATAGATTTTTTTTATCCAGAAATTTTAGACAATTTGAGTTTTTTTGGGTTTCTTTCTTCTTTAGACCAGATTATAGTGCTATCTTTAGGACAGGGAGCAGACATGAGAAAGCTACAGTAATGTCTTGTACATTGGTTGATCATGAATTGCTGCTCACTCCCTATAAAACTTTTTGGGGATAGAGATGTCCACACTCTATTTAGTGTGCTCCCTCCATTGTGGGAAATCTCACTCCACTGTGGGAAGTTCCCAACAGGATAGCTCTTGCTCCATTCACACCAGTGATCAAGGCTTAGTCACAAGGAGGAGGGGGCAACAGGGAGGCCTCCTTATTCTTCCTGAGAAAATAAGGAAATTGGCTAGTTACCTCAGATGAATGCACAAAGCCTGGGAAATGTTCAGGAAGAATTGGAAGTCCTCACACAGTGAAGGAACTATGACATGATTGGGATAACAGAGACTTAGTGGTTTAGCTCACGTGACTGGAGCACTGTCTTGGATGCGTACAAACTACAGGAAGGGCAGGCAGGTGAGAAAAGGAAGTTGAGATGTGCTGTATGTAAAAGCTGTATAATTGTTCAGAGCTCTAGTATTAAATGACATAGACCTGTTGAAAGTCTCTGGGTTAAGAGGGGAGAGAAACAAGGGTCTCATCATGATGGGTGACTGCTATAGACCATCAGAGCAGGAGGATGAGGTAGGTAAGGCTTTCTTCAGACAACTTGAAGAAGTTTCCAGATCACAGGCCCTGGTTTTCATGGGGGTCTCCAATCACCTTGACATCTGCTAGTGGGGCAACACAGCAGTGCACATCCAGGAAGGTTTTGGAGAATGTTGGAGACAACTTCCTGGTGCAAGTGTTGGAGAGGCCAACTAGGGGCCGTACTTTTCTTGACCTGCTGCTCACAAACAGAGAAGAATTGATGGGGGATTTAGAATTGGATGGCAACTTGGGCAGCAGTAACCACAAGATGATCAAGTTTAGGATCATGACAAAAGGAAGAAAGGAGAGTAGCGCAGCATGGACCCTAGATTTCAGAAAAACAGACTTTGATTCCCTCAGGGAACTCCCCTGGGAGGCCAGTCTGAAGGGGAAAGGAATCCAGAAAAACTGGTTGTATTTTAAAGAAACTTTACTGAGGACACAGAAACAAATCATCTTAACGTGCAGGAAGAATAGCAAATATGGTAGATCACCAGCATGGCTTAGCAGAAAACTATTCTGTGAACTTAACTACAAAATGAAAGCTTACAATAAGTGGAAGCTTCGACAGATGACTAGGGAGGAGTATAAGAGTATTGCTCAGGCATGCAGGGATGAAATCAGGAAGGCCAAAGCACAATTGGAGTTTCAGCTAGCAAGGGACATGAAGCGTAACAAGAAGGGTTTCTACAAATATGTTAGCAACAATAGGAAGGTCAGGGAAAGTGTGTGTCCCTTACTGAATGGGGGAAACAACCTAGTGACAGATGATGAGGAAAACGCTGAAGTACTCAATACCTTAGTCTTCACAGGCAAGGTCAGCTCCTAGACTACTGCACCAGACAGCACAGCTAGGGGAGAAGGTGAGGGCCCCTCAGTGGTGAAAAAACAGGTTAGGGACTACTTAGAAATGCTGGATGTGACAGGGTGGCTGAAGCACTCTGCCATGGGAACGCAAGGAATGAAACAAAGGAAATAAACTTGCCAAGGAAACTGCAGTGAGCTGGGCTGGGAAAGATGCTGTGCCCTGACTAATTAAGGGATCCAGCTGGTGCTGTGGCAGTTCAAAGGCTGCTGTGGCAAACCCAACTCCCAGGGTTCAAGCCTGCGGCAAGGAGAATGGTGTGGCCAAAGAAGGAAAAAAAAAACCCACACCAAAAAGTTAAAGGGAAAACAATTGGTTCAGGAAGGAAGTGAATCAGATGCTGCCACAGCAGACCCAGCTGACCAGGAAAG
Source organism: Gavialis gangeticus (assembly GCF_001723915.1). Classification (NCBI taxonomy): domain Eukaryota; kingdom Metazoa; phylum Chordata; order Crocodylia; family Gavialidae; genus Gavialis; species Gavialis gangeticus. The sequence goes on from NW_017728992.1 coordinate 36,419,802, forward strand.
AAATTTAAAGGAATGCCAAGGGAGCGTCTGGGGTTGGACTGAAGAAGCGAGGAACAAGGTGAAGAAAGGGAAGATGGCGAGGGCTGAGGAGAGAAGGAACCAACCCCAGGGCTAGGAGGAAAGCCCCAGTCCCCTGACTTACCTCGTGAGAGCCAGTAAAGAGATGGAGGAGACTGGTCTGTTGGTGAGTTCAGTCCAGAGAGGTGAAAGTAACTGCTTTGGGAACCTAGAGGAGAGGATGAGATTACACCCATGGAGGGGATAAATTCATCCTGACCCTGAAGATAAGGGTGGGATTAGAGCTAAGAGGTGGCTGTCTTGGGACCCATGCAAGGAAGAACAGGGTAAGCAGCCAACTTAAGAGGACAAACCCTTGGCAAAGGGGTCCATAAGATTAGACTGGACCCTTAGTCATATAGGTGAGCAACAACATGCTTGGAACATCTGGTGTTGGTTAGGGCAGGGTATGGGGATGGTGGAGCCCTGCAAAGATTAGCCAACCTCTTGAGCCTTTTGGCTCCCAAAAGTGTTTTGGCACCTCTCTCTCTAACATCAAGGCGTGGCAGATGATCTTTTTTGAAGAACAGAACACTACTATTCAGCAGAGAGATGACTCGGCTCCAGGCAGCACACCAGCAACCTCTTACATTGGACATATACAATTCCATGGGGCTGGATGCAATGCATCTAAGTGTGTGGAGGGAGTTGCTTGATGTGATTGCAGAGCCTCTGACCATTATCTCTGAAAACTTCTGTGTAAATGTCTGTGTGTTGTCTTGGCCAGGGTCTTCTCCATGTCCATCCTTAGGACTGGACAGTTTCACCCTAGTGGCAAAATGCTACAGTGCTAACACTCTTTTTGCCCACCACACTTGATGTTTTCAATGTTAAAGAGGATGTAGATTTTTTATTCCTTTACACCTGGATTTTGCTCAGTCAAGCAGTGTACCTCGGGGCTCTGCCTCCCCAATGTGATCCATCATAGTCAGGTAAGTAGGGCCATCTGCATACCCACAATGTCCTCAGATATTTGGTGTTATTTATACCCAAGTGAGGAGCCTCAATTAATCTGACTCCATAGTCAATCTGGCTACTTCTGTGCAATGTCCTATACCCCTAATGGAGCTTTTCCTGGCACCATCATCTACTTGAGATTCTCCAACTTTCCAAGTTCTTTGTCAATGGGGGGTGAGGAGGAAGAAACCCTTCTCCAGCTCCCTCCACTCCACTCATGGTTACCAACTATCAGTTAGACCTCTTTTTTTTTTTCTTTTTTCCACCAAGATGGCATGTATTCCTAGCTGCTTGTTGGGTCAGTCAGCTGCTCCAGTTCTTCTTGTCACTGCTCCCTAGGTAAGTTTGAAGACTCCTCCTAGTCTTCCTTCAAAGGAATCTCCTCTGGTTCCTTCCTCTCATCCGTACTATATAAAGTCTGTCTGGAAGCTGTCTCTCCCCCTCTCTGGCCTCCTCTTCTGGTTTCTCCCCTCTCTGGTGGAGGGCACATTTTTATGGCATCATCTGGCCCCTGCCCGGCCAACTGAAGCCAGCACATGCTGGTAAGGCATGCTGGGAGCAGAGCCAGGGTTTTCCCCAGCTGTCTGGACATCAGAAATGCTGGTGAGTATCGGGGCTGGGGTTCTCCTGGCACTTCCAGGATGCCAGTGTTCATGGCAGCTTGCATCTTGATGCCACATCCTGGCAACTGGGGGAGATCCTGGACAATTGGAAAAAGGCAAATATAGTGCTCAGCTTTAAGAAAGGAAAGACGGGATCTGGGGAACTACAGACCAGTCAGTTTCACCTCAGTCTCCAGGAAAATAATGGAGCAGGTCCTCAAGGAATCCATTCTTAAGCACTTGGAGGAGAAGTAGGTGAATAGGAACAGTCAGCATAGATTCACCAGGGGCAAGTTATGCCTGACTGCCTTCCATGATGATATATCTGGTTCTGTGGATGTGGGAAAAGGAGTGGACATGATCTACCTTGACTTCAGCAAGGCTTTTGATACCGTCTCCCACAGCATTCTTCCAAACAAGCTGAGGAAGTATGGGATGGATGATATGACTGTAAGGTGAATAGAAAGCTGGTTGGATTGTTGGGCTAAATGGGTAGTCATCAATGGCTTGAGGTCTAGATGGCAGCCAGTATCAAGTGGAGTGCTGCAGGCATTGTCTCTGGAGCTGGCTTTGTTCAGTATTTTCATTAACAATCTGGAAAATGGGATGGATTGCACCCTTAGCAAGTTTGCAGATGTCATCAAGCTAGGGGGACTAATAGATATGCTGGAGGGCTAGGATTAAGAATGACTTAAACAAATTGGAGGATTGGGCCAAAAGAAATCTCACCTGGTTCAACAAGGACACGGAGTACTGCACTTAGGGTGGAACAATCCTATGTACTGCTATATGCAACTGGTTAAGCAGCAACTCTGAAGAAAAGAAGCTGGGGGTTACAGTGAACAATAACCTGAATATAAGTTAGCAGTGTGCCAAGAAGGGTAACAGCTTACTCGGCTGCATTAGTAGGAGAGTTCTCAGCAGACTGAGGATGTAAATATTCCCCTCTATTCAGGACTGGTGGGGCCATATCTGGAGTACTGTATCCAGTTTTGGGCCCCCCACTATAGTAAGGATGTGGACATGTTGGAAAGAGTTCAGCAGAGGGCAACAACCATGATTTAGGGGCCTGGGGCACATGACTTATGAGGATAGGTTGAGGGAACTGGGCTCATTTGGTCAGCAGAAGAGAAGCTGGGGGGGGTGTTAATAGGAGCCTTTAACTACCTGAAGGATAGTTCGAAGGAGGATACAGCTAGACTGTTCTTGGCAGTGGCAGATTACAAAACAAGGAACAACGGTCTCAACTTCTACTAAGGGAAGTTTAGGTGACTATTAGGAAAAAAACTCTCTCACTAGGATGTTGTGGAATTTCCATCCTTGGAGGTTTTTAAGGTCTGGCTATACAGAGTCTTGGCTCAAATGTTCTAGTTGGGATAATCCTGCTTTGAGCAAGGGGTTCAACTTGATCTCCTGAGGTCCTTTCCAATCCTCACTTTCTAAGATTCTATGACATTTAAATCAACAGTACTTATTGTATTTTAAATAACTGTGACATCTTTCTTACAGTCTTGGGGAGCAGGAAGGGAAGAGGGAAGGACGTTCCTTAATAACAGAACATTTTTTCAGCATCTTGTGCTAATTTTGTTTTTAACTTAACTGTAGCATTATGTATGTAAGAGTCATTCTGACGCATTTCAGCACCACAACAGGCCTTGCTGCTAATAGTGTAATATACATTCTTCATTTTTTATTTTTAGATCTAGATGAAAAAGAAACACTTAAAGAAAACAGAATGCATTCCTAATATACAGGCAGGGGCATTTTACATAGAAACCAAATATTTTTAGATCAAAATAAATGTCAGGAAATGACATCAATTTTTCAATCCAATATTATTCTTATATCCTAGACTTGACTCTCTACTTGATATTGCTTTTGAATGAGAAAGGTGGAAAAAGGAAAAGCGAATTAATTTTAAAAGGATTTAAGAGTCCTTTCCTTTATGATTCACTAGTTTTTGTACAGTGCTGCTGGACAATATCACTTCCTACCCCCAAAGCTTCAGTCCACATCTTTCTGTGGACAAATGGTAATTATAAAAATAAGATAGGCATGAGACTAGTTATCCTAAATCTTAATGATAAAAATATTTAACATGATCTATGTTCTTGCTTAGAATATTGGCAAAGCATTATACTTCTTATTCTATGCAAATTAGCTTTACAGTCTCTTTAGAATTAATTTCAGCCCTTTTAAGTGAAAACCTTAGTACTGTTTTTATGAGTTACTATGTCATACGCAAACATTAGCTGCATCTGGTCTACGTGTAGGCAGCTTACTTTAAGCTGCCTAGAGTGGGAATGGTATGTGCAGGCATTCACTGTTGCCGGGAGAGGTGCCACAGTAATTTGAGGGAGGGGGTGTGGTATGGTGTATAACTAAGCAGGAAGTACTCTAATGACTTTTACAGTAATGAGACCCCCAGATACACCTCCATTGTTCCCTGAGGTTGGGACACAGAGGCATCCGCTCCTTCTGAAAGCAGAAACTTACCTTGGAAGATGCTGGTGGTGCAGTCTGAAGAGCTCCTGGCACCACAGCTACCCCACTTTATTAGCTTGTGCTGGATCTGGGTTAGTCAGTGCACAGCAGAAGACATCATAAATACACACCATGTTCTGCCTGAAAACAGAATGCAGGCCCAGGAACACAGATGTAGGAGCACTAATCCAGACCTGGGAGTGCCCCGGGAGGAGGTACTTCCGAGGGAGATGGGGGGGGGGGGGACTTGAGCCCCCCAGATCTGTGGACAGGGCAGGCACGGATTGTGGGCATGGGCTCCCACCCTGTTGCCCTCCTCCAGGGCCTCCACAGTTCCAGGGGAGTGTGTGTCATGGTGGAGAGCCAGCCCCACCCCCTCTTCCCCCCCTTCGCCCGAGATGAGCTGACCAGGGCCCCATCCCACTCCCCGCTGGGGCCCTTCAGCTGCCCATTGTGGCCCTGGACCCCAAGCCCCTCCCCCTGTGGCTAGACAGCAGCCCCTGCCCCAGCTCTGCCAGCCCCCCCCTCCCTATAGGAGCCTCAGTTACCCTCTCTGCCCCCCGTCTTACCTGTGGGAGCTGTTTTTGCCTGGAACAATGTGCATGTAGATGGTTGTGGCACCTCCTGTCTCACCACCCTCCTCCTGCTCTCTGCAGGCTGGAATTCTGCCAGCCTGCAGGGAGCTCATTGGAAAACTGGAAAATCCATGGATTTCTCTGGTAAAACAAGAAATACACCTTTACCTCCTGGCAAAAGGTAAAATCCTCTGTTTACTCATTTTTTTCTATAGGAAATGGAAAACCTGGATCCCTGGTGATCACCAAAATAGATAAAGCACAGAGAAACTAGAACAAGTGTAGGAGAACACTTTTCACAGGAATATTGTTTCCAATTCTCAGGCTCAAAGGAAATCTACTGAACACCTTTGAAAGAAAAGCCTAAGAAGAAAAAAATCATTAGCCTATTGGGTACAAAGTACTGGGGACCTAATACAGACATTGAATTCATGGTGCATTATAATCTACCTGCTACTCACTCGTTTCCACAAAGCCTAAGTCATAACAACCATCCCAAATAATCTTATCTTTCCACTATTAGGATTTTACTGTATTTATCTTGTCTGTTAGCCATAAGTTTTTATTCCATCTGCTATTTATATCTGTGTCTGCTTCTCTCCTGGGGATCTGAGGAAAAGCATTGATACCCAAAAGCTTGCTATGTCTTGCTCAACCACACACCTAGTTCAATAAAAGGTATCACCCACAAGAATTCTTCTTTCTCATATATTTCCTGGACCATCACAGTAGCAACATTACTTCAACACTTCTAAACAAAATTACAGAATGTATAGAAAGCAATTCCTTTTCAGTATTCATCTATCATACTGCCTGATATAATTCTACAGCATGGTAATAATTCTTAGGTAAAGATTTTCATTCTCTAAATATTATAGAACTGTTAAATAATTATTTGAATTAAATAGTTCAGTAGAGGAAAACAATGCAATTTTGAGGGAAACCTGCTGTACAAAATGTGACTGCTGCATTTTCTCTGTCCTTAGAAAGTTACTTTGCTCCCTAAAATCTGCATGGTGTCCTTGGACCCATGGAAGTATATACAATAGTATAGGCTTTTGTCCCTTAACATGTTTGAAGGATTCTCTTTCATATATTGCTTTATTTTAGTACAGGGGAATACATGATTGTTTGTTACCCTCTATTTTATTTCTATTTCATTTGGTTTCAGTGAAATATTTCAGGTTTTCAAATCAAAACTTGAGATGGGCATGCCAATGTGAATTGAATTTCATGTTGGAATGCATCCAAAACTACAAAACCAAACTCTTGTTTTTCCTGGTTTCATTCCAACCTCATAAATCCCAAGGGATAGGGACCCCCGCCCTCCAAATTCAGCTCAAATTTGCTGGTTATTTCTACATTGATTTCATGAGGTCTGCATAGTGGTTATTAGTTATTACTTGTAAAGCACTGACAATATGTTTACCACTCTCCAAAACACATGATAAATGTATTCACTGTCTCAAAGGGCTCACACTCTAAAAGATATTGGTGTTGAACAGAACTAGAAGACGCTTGCTTGCATCACTATGAAAATTGCGCACAGTCATGATTGATTTTTAACAAGTTACTCAGGCTGCAACCCGTATAGCACTGACTACTTACTGCAGGGACTGTAATTTGAACTTTACAGCTGAGTCTTGCACAATTGTAAGAACATCTGCTTTTATTACTTTTCTACTTCTCTGCTTTTCAAAATGTGAACTTTTTTTGCCTATTGTATACTCAATTCAACAAAGCCAACAATTTTAAATATCTCTTCACATTTGCTGCAGAATGAAATCATTTTCTTTTCTCATCAAACAATCTCCATAATTAGAGAACTTGTAGCTATCTGTATCAAACAATTAGTGTATTAATTGCTGAGGGTAGGACTACACTCGTGAGCATGTAAGCAAATTTTTATAAATGTGATTACATTGTTTGAAATGTAATGAACGGGAATGGCATTTCTACACACAATGAAACCTTCTCTCCAGAACCAAAAAGCAAAGCTTTCTGATTTTCATTATAGATAGACAGTTGTTTATCCTCAAGGGATATTTTCCTTTTTTGTATCTCCAATTTTCTCTTTAGATTCAAGGGGCTTGGTTCTGTTCTGTCTAATACAGCTCTTACACTAAGGCAACACCATTGATTTTAGTGGGGTTGATCTAGGTTTATGACAAAGCAATTGTCTGTGGGCCAAAGCAAGCTGCCCTTTCATCTACCTCTGTATCCGGAGTATTCATTACATTTTGGTATCTTTTTCCCAATGTCATGTTTTCTTAATATGTAAATAAAGGCTAGATACCAGCAATTGAATTGAGCTTGTTAAGGAACAGTTAACATATTATTACAACCATTAGAATATGAAGAATAGGCAGGGCAGGGTGGGGTATGGAATGCATTTAATGTGTTATCCTGCTTTGTACTTAAACAATAAACATCATCTGTTAAACGTAGAGGGCTGGATTGTGCTTTTAATGGTACTGACCTGAAGAGAGCTACACTGGTAGGATTCCCTTTCCATTATACAGCAGCAGCACCGCCATGCTCTGAAAGCGTGTAGCCTATGATTTACAATGGTTCTGATGATCAGTGAAGGATAGAAATTGGACCATAACATTGCCTGAATCCATCACTAGTCTAGTATTCCTGAAAGAAGGGGTGTGCAACTGATTCCCAGCCACACTATTGATGGCTTTTAGGAAATGACACACTGAGTGCATCTAGACAAGAGGCTTACTGTGCAGTAGTTCATTATTACTGTGCAGCAACTCATTCCTACTGAGCAGTAGTGTCACCAGGCAAGAACGACAACGTGATGGTACTGCACAGTAAACATCACCAGACAACCATGCCAGGACACTACTGTGCAGTAAAACTGATTAGTGCACAGTCGTTTAGTATTTGGTTATGCAAGTACTAAATGACTGAGCAGAGGGTGTTTCTAGTAGATGCACCATCTGAATGGGAATCAGAGTATAACTTACTGTTCCCATGGTATCTGGTTGGTTTGACAATTATCACGATCTAAAAAAAACAACAAAACAACCCACTTTTGCATTTGATGTTAGAACATTCCCTAGGGGTAAAAAATAAGGTTTAAGTCTCAAGTTGGTCTGTTACCAATTCTGTTACTGTGATATGTGAATTACTGAGGGAGCTGACTTTTCAGAGGCAGTGAGCAAATCTTGCTACCACTGAAGTCATGGTAATACCCATAGACACAAAACATCCCCAAAAAGGAGGCGAACAATTCTTTTTTGTTTTTTTTTTCTTTTTCTTTTGTTTTTTTAGGCATAAATGAAGCAACATATATTTATTTCCTTCCTATCAGAGAACTATACTTCAACACTAAAATGTTGCAAAATGCAAGAAGGACCTGCAAAGTTCTTCAAATGGAGGACTTTTCAGCATTTAATAAAATTTAAGTAATCCTTTTTTTTTTTTTTTTTAAACAGGTATGATGACAAGGGAAATTTACCAACAAACTTCAGCAAAAAATTCAGGTTTGCTGCAAAATTCCGTGCTGGAGAATGTACCCATTCCAATTTATCTTTTTACATCTTTGCTTCCAGGATTTTGAAAGCTATTCATGCTTTTTATTGCAAAGAGGAGCTTGGAAGACTATAAAGCAGCTGGAAATAAGGCGGGGATGCCAGCCTACTTACCTCTGATTTTAGTCACTTTTGTATGTAAGGAAGAAAAGGGCTATAGCAACAGCAGCTGCTCTCAGTTATAAAAGCTGAAGAGCTAATAAATAAATATTCTCTTAATGTGTCTTTTCTATGGAGGCAATTTTCCATAACTACCACAGGGATAACACACAATCCTCAGAAGATTCATGAGACCATGAAGGGGAGGATATTTGATTCACAAGGGACACTTTGTTATTAGACGTGGTCCACAACTAAAAAGTTTGAGAAGCCTGCTGTGGCTTATGAAATCAATGGAGTCACTCACCCTCTTCATTAATTCTCTAATTTAGCAGTTGACATTTGTTTTTCCTATTCTTGTCACTGAAACAAATGGGACTTGCTTACTGCAAAGCTGCATGACATTCCAGAATGGAGCCTTTTATAAGTAACCACTGCAAAAATTGTTAAAATTGATCTTGTTCCATTAGTAGTAATTTAATACCATAATCATGTTTCAGTTTATCACTTTCATGTAGTAAATCTGTAATAAAATATGACATTAATATCCACTTTCAGGAACCAAAATATGTCCATTTAACTGAAAATGTTAGTAGAATTATTATGATATTATATTCTGGCAATGAACTCATTATTAATTATCTGTTTCTTTTTTAGGCTGTTGCCTGTGCTAGATATTATAGGATAGGATACATATTCTTATAGAACTAGTAAACTGCCAATGACTTCTGATGAGCATAGATCTTTTTTTTCTTGTTGCATGTTAGAAGATCACTATAATCAAGAATATAATAATACAATTAGGTATCACTGAGTGTGTCTACATTAGTTACTACTGTGCAATGGTTACTGCACATTTATTTAGCACTTGTATAATCAGGCTCTAGGCTGGTATAATTGAGTACTAAATAAATATGCAATAGCCAGAGTTACTGCACAGTAGCACTGGCAAACACCCTTTAAGTGATACTACTGCAAAGTAACTTAATACTACTGAGCAGTAGTGTTTCAGCACCATGTTTCCCATGTGATGCTATAATGCAGCAGTATTTGGCTACTGCATAGTCAGCATTTCATGTAGACGTGCCCACTGAGGGTTACTGAGTACAACTACCAGCTGTGCCACTCATTTGTTAACATTATCTGCATTAAAGATATTTTAAGTCACTTTTTACTACTTAACAATAGCACTGAGCTGGTATTAATGTCATAAACCCACATGCAGTTGGTGGTCTGCTTCTGGTAGAGGTTTTCAGAACACCACCACATAAACTTTGAACAATTTTAGCAAAATTATTAAAAATGATTGCCAGAATAAGAAAGAGACTAAGCTTTTGTTAGCACCAGTGGATTGAATGACCAGAAACTTAAATCCTTCAGTTTTTAATAGATTTTAAATAAAGATGGTTAGGAAAATAATATTAAAATATATTGAAAAATATAGCCAAAAATATATTGAATTTTTTGTTTTAAAATAATCATTTTTTCAATTTAAAATGGTTGGCTTTGGTTGAGGTTCTTCCATGATTTGCAGCTCACTTTAGTTACCAGCCTCTGATTAAAATAGTAGTGAAAACAAAATGAATGATGTTAATAGGGTTAGCAATTTAGGTTCAAGCCTGTGGCAGAGCTTGGTGTTGAATTTAAGCTGCTGTTCAAGTTAAAACCCAACTAATTTTGTCTCTCTGCTATTTTCACCTCACCTAGTTACAGTTAGTCAACCTCATTAAAGGGCTTTTTTAAAGTGTAGATATTTACTCTGTGCAAATGGAGTGACTTGCCTGAAGTCCACTGACTGTTGTTTTTCAGTTGCAAAACAAGGTTTGAGGAAAAAGGAGAAAAAAGGCTCTGTGTCTTAGTTTTACAAAAGAAGACTATGTTCCATGGATTCAAAACATTCTCATCCTCCTATCCTTCTTGGTCTTACATGCTGTCATTTCTTTATTGTTCTGGTCCCTGGAGGCTCCAGCCAAGATTGAAATACTGAAGTGTTAAGTACTGCATAAGCATATATAAAGGAACATTTCCTGACTCAAAGACTTTAAAGTCTAGGTTGACAAGACAAAAAGAACATGTTATAGATTAAAAATTGGAACAGGAAAAGATTAAATGATTTGTCTAAGGACACCTGAAACTTAGAGCTCCTGAACTTCAGCATAATGCCAAATCACACAGAGCAGCATTACTGGGAGGACTTTTAAAGAAATTTACTATAACTTAGCCTTTTTTTCCCCATGTAAATCTCTTGCCACATAGAGATGCTAAGTTTCTCCTGGGTGAGTTAGTAATCTCCCAGGAGAAACCACAAGTATACAGATGTTCAGAATATTTCTCCCAGAGCAAAAATGGCCAGTCCAGGAGAAAATAGCCCAGAAAAAAACACGGTTAAGCCTCTGTACACATTCTCTTTTGACAGAAAGTACAGCAAGTCCCCCAGCATCCCAGGGTGCTTTGCTCCATCCTTCCTCCTTCTGCTCCCCAGGTAGATAGTATATCACTTGCTGGACTCTGCTGCTCCAAGTGAGCAGGGGGCAGAACATGCCCTCTTCACAATCCCAAATTGTGCTGCAGGACGATAAAGACTGACTCTGAGCTGACTGGGTCAGACAATCAGGGCTGCCCTGTACACTGCTGCCATTCTGTCTCTGAGCAGGCTGATGGAGCCTGCAAAGCTACAGATTAAAACCCCTCTGGGTGAGAGTGGCATAGATCCTACAAGTTTATTTCCTGAGCAGGTGCCATAACCACAAGCCTATGAAGCTAAACCATGGAAGGGTCCTGCTTTAGCTTCCCCCTCCTCACTTCATGAAGTGAACGTGAAAATGAATCCAAAACTGTACATAACTGCAAAAATTAGCATTTATGCCACTGCATTAAACTGCTATTTAGGTGCCTAAAATGAAATAGGATTCTGCCTTTCCTGAGGAAGATGAAAGTGGAACAAACTGCCTTTCTCTCAGCTTGACCTAAGAATGTCTAGTGAAATATCATTTCATTTCTAAACTTCCCAGAATCAGGCCTCAGTAAATCTGATTTATGTCTTCTAATCCAAGTTTCCCAGGATAGATTAGGGAATTATTGTAGAATAGTTGGTACAATTTACATTCAAATCCTAGCACAAGGGTAGGAAACCTATGGCCCATGGACCAGATCTAGCCTGCAAAGAGGTCCAGCTTGGCTCAAGATAACATAGGGGATCAGGCAGCATGCACCTCCCCTCCTCATCCCTCCCTGTTATTCTCCTATACTTGTGCTTATAGTAGAGGACCAGGAATCTCCATCAAGCATGAGCAGAAATAGCTCTGGCCTGGCAGGGAGTGTGTGTGTGTGTGGGGGGGGGGGTGGCAAAAGTTACCAATTTTTACTCTAGCTCACCTTACACTATCTTCCCTATATGGACTGTTCAACTGGCACTACTTTTTCACATAGACAAGCTCTAGGGTTTACTAAAGACTCAGGAAATCAATTTCTTGCTGTCCAGAATAATTCAAAGTTTAGTGAGGTAAAATATCACTTCAGCTCTAAACTTCACAAAATTGGCTTTGGTAAATCAGATTTCTGTCTCCTAATCTGAGTTGCCCTGAATAGATCAGAGCACATAAAAATGCACCTTCCTGAATAAGTAACCCGTTTCTCCTCCACCTGATCTAAAAGTTTCCCAACAAGGAAAAAGTCAATGAGGGTTTGGCATGCTTCAGAATAATAACCTTGCTACTAATAAATCTAGAAACACCAAAAATTAGCACTGACATACAAAAAGTTTTGTTCCCTTATGGAAAAATCCTGTATAAATTAAGAACAGTTTAAAATTTGGTTGTATAAAATTTACTTGAGAATGAAATCCTTTCCGAGACTCTTTTTAAACATCCAGTAGAATATTTTAATAATAATATCATTAAATTATATGTTATTGTTCTTTCTTTCTCTTTGGGTGCATAAATGCATGCATGTGTGTGCATGTGCGTGGGTGCACAGGCATGCGTGTCAGTGTAAGTATACAATGTATAAAATAAACTGTTTTAAAGGTTTTTTTTCATAAATGTCTATATACACAAGTGGATGAAATTAATTCATAGTAATTCCAGGTAATTAATTAAAACCTAGTTAAAATATGAAAAAAAAAACCCAAAAACAAAAACATAAACTCCCCAAAATGAATACAGGCAAAACTAATCTATCCAAATGTTAATTAAAAAAAAAATGTTATGTCTCTGTTTTTAGCTAATGGGAAAAATATTTCTTTTTGTCTATTGAAATTGTCATTTAATGATCTCAAAATACTTTTCAATCATCTATTTGCTACTTCACAATCACCCCTGGGATATGATATATACCAATAAGAGAGGAGTATAGCTATTTTATAGATAAGGAAACTAATACACAGAGTAACTAAATGACTTGGCTATGACTATTAAACAAGCCTACCAGAGCTGGGAATATAACCCAGGTCTTGAATCTCTCTTCCTCTTGATCATCAGTCTTTTATCATGTGAGAAAATATATTCCTGTGCTCCACCCCACTCCTCCCCATCATCACCACCACCACAACTCACATTTAAAGAAAGTAATATACTACACATCCTATGTCTTTTTTTTGTTTTCCTTCCCATGTTATCAACCAACCCTTAAAATATAAATTCTAAATAAGAATCTGAATTTTTGGATGTCTATTTCAATTGAACCTCTAAAATTTTAGGCTTCTCTGTTGTGCATGATTAAAAGTGCCTATCATAGCACTTGATTACAAGAAAATGAATGAAACCAGAAACTATTGCTCAATCTAAAAAAGTGTCTTATTACACATTAATTTTAGGTTTCTGGACCTCTTAACCCCCGGACTGTCCATACATTAAAACCTGAAACTGGTTTAAAGCCTACTTTAAGCTCCTTGTGTTCCTCCTGCTCATCATCATAGGCACCTACCTGGTGCTGCTTACCATCTTCTTCACCTTGGGATTGGTAAGAGATGAACCCCTTTTCCCCTATTCACCCTCTGCTTGGCCACCAGTGGGGCTGCTGTGAGGAAGCAAATCTCTGGATCCAGCCCAGCAGTTCCACTTGGAGCATTATTTCTGAAAATGTTGCTAATATTAGTATATTGTTAAATTCAAAGAAAGGGTGCCAAAATACAAGTTTGCTTAGGGTGCCATTTTCCCTAAGACTGGCCCTGAGCCATTCCAGAAAGTTGTAACCCTCCAGCATCCCAGAATGCAGTGCCCCCTCCTCAACCTTCCTCTTTTGTGCGATCAAACTTTCCACCCCTTGAATCCCACTACCCAGGGGGTGGTTCTGGCAACAACACTACTCCCACCCTGGCCCTGGGGCTGTGACCTTCCCACTCCCAGGCATGTAACAGGGTGCAAACCACCTTCAGAGCACATACCAGATAGCCAGGTCTCAGGATATGAATGGGTCGGGGAATGGGGTCTGGGGAGGGTAAGTGGGGAACAAGGTAGGGGGCCAGATCAGGTCCCCATGAGCTAAGGCTTCCTTTCTGGGGCAGGGGGAGTAGATCTCTCAAAAGCACCTTCCATCACCATTACTATCTGCCAGCCGCTCCAGGAAGCATGACCAGCATCCCACCATACCCCAATCCCAAATTCCTTCATGTTCTCCCTCCCCACCCCATCTTTCACATCTAGAACATGAATAGATGCTTGTCCTGTCTTACCAGCCTAATAGTGGCAACTCACAGCTGTACGTCTTAGTTAGACACTCTGCTTGCCAGCCCTCTAGTGGCAAGTCACAGCTGTGTAGGTGGGGGAAAATCAAAGAAGGTTTTTAGCCTTAAGGTGTGACTGCTCAAAACTCAAGCCAGCACTAACACCAATCAACATTGAGCAGCTCAAAGTACAACATGTACCAAGGCCCCAAAATTCTCTTTTCAGTTGTTTCTTTTCCCCCAAACTTCTTCCCTATTCCATGTAATCTGGATGCACTGGGCATAAAATTAAAATATTTCAGCATCCATACAGCTGTTTAAAAAGGCCCCAAGACAATGCCTGCTGATGTGTTGACCCTCACAGTAGAACTGGATCAGATGATCCAGTAAAAGTTCTAAAGTCATACCACTACCCAGGACTTTTTAAGGAAACTATGGCTGCTTGCAGATGTAAAAAAAAACAAAAAAAACAAGAAGAAATAAAAATAAATGGCACTTTACTTTATACTTTTGTGCACTTCTGCACTGAGCTCCACATATGCCCAGAAGAGACAATGCATTACTTCAACCTGGCTTGCCCAACATCTGTAAAGATCAAGTGCTTTAGTAGGTCTTTTTTGGTGCTTTTAACTAATAGGTGATTGAATCAGCTTCACCTAAAAGTGCCAAAAAGTCCCATTCAAGTGCCTGATCGTTACAGATGCTGCACATCCAGGCTGAAGTAACACACTGGTGCTTCCAGTAAAGCACGTTTTGGGTTGTTGTTGTTTTTTTAACTCTACAAGCAACCTTAGTTGTTGGAAGTCTGTGCACCATAGGATAGGAAGCCAGACTTTCTTGTTTCAGTCCTTGAAAGTCAGTATGCGCCCTGGAGATCTTGGAGAAAAGAAAAATAAGGTTGGTTATCAGCCACAGATTAAGATGCAGGCACAAGAGGGGATCCAAATCCTACTACAGATAGTTTAGCAGTAACAGGAACACTCAGTGGAAACAGTCAGTAAATGGTAAGTATGTGTCCTAAAGTACACTGAGATTTTCCTGCCTCTTTTGGCAACTTAAGCCTTTCATAGTTTCAGAGTTTCATAGTTTCTAGGGTCGGAAGGG
>NW_017728992.1:36434897-36441901 GCF_001723915.1 Gavialis gangeticus
CCCGCGCCTCCAGGGCCCTAAGGCGGGCGCCTGCAGGACTCCTTTTGGTGGAGTGCTGAGCAATTTTTTTTTTCC
This sequence comes from Gavialis gangeticus, assembly GCF_001723915.1. NCBI lineage: Eukaryota > Metazoa > Chordata > Crocodylia > Gavialidae > Gavialis > Gavialis gangeticus. The sequence goes on from NW_017728992.1 coordinate 36,434,973, forward strand.
TATTTTGATCTTGATTGCTCTTCCATTAATATGGGTGTACAATTTTGTGTTCAGCATTAATTATTCAATGAATTTTATTTTGTGTTATGTCTGAATCTTATCCTCTTGCTATTAATTTTAATGTGAACCAAATACCAGCAGAGCTGTCATTTTAATTAGGACAGCTGTTAACTGTAACAGTAAGTAAAACTTTATACTTATGTAGAATTGTAGATTTAATTGCATGACTGAGAATTGCAGATTTAATGGGGTGATTGCAATTTGCAATTCTTTTAATGTGTATTCTTTGCTTTGTGCATAGTGCCTGGTTTTGGCATTCCATGTATTCCATATAATTAAAACTAAATCACTTAGTTTAAATCTTACTGCAATAGTAGCTTACAGCTATCTCCTATGCAGTGTGTGCACTCGTCTTAGGTTTTGTTTGAAGAGACATGAGCTATAGCAGGGCTCAGTAATTTTCTGGCAAGTTTTATAATCACTCTCTATTACAGAAAGTACACAATAATCTCTTTCTGAAACTAGAGTACCTTTATTTACTCACATTTTCATCAGGTCCAGGAGAAGTTCCACTAAGGCCAGGATTCAATTTTTATCTCTATGGCTGCTAACAGATATGAAAAAATAAAACCAGTGCTCCCCAGTGGCTGTCTAGATTGGGAACTTCAGTGGGGCTTTTTGGTACTTTAATCTAAAACTGATTCAATCAGGCGTTAGATAAAAATACCAAAAAAACCAGCTGAAGCACACAATATATACAGATGTTGGGCAAGCTGAATCAAACTAATATGATGCCTCTTTTGGGCATGTGCTGTGCTTGGCACAGGGGTGCACCAAGCTTAAAGTAAATCACTGTTTTGGGGGATTTTTTCCATGTTTGTAAGCAGCCTATGTGCCTAAATATATTTTACCTTAATTTTAATTTAGTTTTAATTACATGGAATATCCTGGAATATATGCAATTCCAAAATAAAGCACAAGTATAAAGGAAGATATACACACATAAAAGAATTTCAAACTGCATACTTAACTTTTAAGCATTGCCAAAGGAGATTTAAAATGACCTGGTTAAAACATCAATCAAACACTACCAAATGTTTTAGCAATGATGGTCTAGGTATTTTGTGAGAGGCAAGGATTTTTGCGGGGGATATCTTTTATTGGACCAACTGTGCAGTTGGGATGAAGTTAAACAAGTTTTCAAAAGCAAAACATTCTTCTTCAAGCCTGAGGAGGAAAGCAAGTGCAGGAATTTTTAAGAACAGTGGGTAGAATGTTGAAATTTGAGGGGGGATAAATTTCCAGGAGTAGCAGGCAAACAATTAGCAGAAGAAAAGCAGTTTAATTACTGGGAGATCAGAAGGGAGGAGGGTCATTATTACCAGCAGTGTGTAGGAAGAAGTTCAGGAATCGGATACATTCTAGCGTGTCATAAAATCAATATCAATGTTCAGTCCTTGGTTCCTAGTGTCCAGCCAGTTTATGAATTTTTCTTCCCAAGTTTGCCTTTTAAAGGTTTTTGGTATATTTCCCTTGAGCACAAGTATAGCAAGGTTAGAGAGTAGTTCTTCTGTGAAAAATGTGCTCCTACTGATATTTGTGTGTCGTTTATATTTTTTTTGATGTGAGAATTCATTCTGGTACCTAGTTACTGCTTCTTTTCACCCTTGTAGTGACCATGAGATAATTAGGTGCATTGAATCAGATCTGTCAAATTCATGTATAGGATCCATGGACTTTGATGGGTTCATTTTGGGGGATGTTGATTGCAGCATTAGTGAAGATCTGCCGACAGATCAAGCATCTGTGTTGACAAGGTTGTCCCCATTTGGTGTTTTTGAACAGTGGGGAGTTTGCTTCTGATGACAAGCTGGGCAAGGTTATAGGCATTTCCACAGAGTCAATAGAATCAGAGCACTTAAAAACAATTAAAGTTTGCATTTTAAGAGTGATTCAGAAAGCTGAGAGATACTTAGAAGTAGGCTTGTGCAAATAGGGAAGTATTCAATTCAAATTTGGCCGATTTGGAGTGCAGTGATTCAATCTGGAGATTCAGATCACTGTCCTGAATCAATTCAGCTGAATCAGCTTTGGAAGATTTGGCACTGATTCAGAGAGATTTGGTGATTCAACCATACACTAAAATGGGCAATCACTGAAATATTTATAACTGTCATTTTTTTATCATATTTGGATTAAAACAGCAGGTATGATAGCTGCTTCAGGGGGCATGTAACCTGCCAAGTTTCAAAGAGGTATGCGCAGGGTTTTCTGAGAAACTGCACCTCAAAATGCTGAAAGCAGAACTCATGTCACTTGTGTGTGTTAAGGCAGATTTGGATGAAAACAGCAGGGATGGTAGCCTATAACAGGAGGCCTTCTCAGTCCCAGTTAGGTCTCTTCCCGCCCACCTGTTTCTGGGCCAGCCACCTACCCCTCTTTTGCTCAGGCAGAAACAGCTCACAAAAGGGACAGAACATCTGTGAAGAGACATTCACTTTTGATTCACATCACAGGTTGTACAAACAGAATAAAGTGGGGCAAAAAGGTGTGTGGGGGGGTGTTGCTCTCTATGTTAAGGAACAATATACATCCTCTATAATTAAGATGGGATAAAAGGAGGGCCAAACCGAGGTACTGTAGGTCAGGATACAAGGGGATTGGGGGGGAATGGGACTTGGTAGTGGCAGTCTACTATAGATGGCCACACCAGGAGGATGAGCTAGAAATGGAAGTCTCCAGACAGTTCTCAGAGGCCATATGGTCAAGAGATATGGTTGTCATGGGTGACCTAAACTACCCTGACATCTGCTGGGAGGAGCAGTCAGCCAAATCTAACCAATCCTAAAGAATCTCAACCTGCATACAGGACATCCACCTAACACTGAAAGTCCTGTATTGTATAGTGAGGATCCCACTAGGGAAAACACCTTGCTTGACTTGGTGTTTGCTACAGGGGATGATCTGGTGGGGAATCTTCAGGTACAAGGTAACCTAGGGGATAGTGACCATTGATTGATTGAATTCACTAATTTGCGAAGGGTGGGTAAACTAACTAGCAGGCCTGAAGTGCTAGATTTCAGAAAGGCTAACTTCAGAGTGCTTAGGAGATTAGTTAGTGGGACATTAAAGCTCAAGAGAATTGGTGAAATGGGGGTCCAGGAAGGGTGGTTGTCCCTCAAGAGAACAATCCTATGGATACAAAAGACAATCCCTTTGTGCATAAAAGGGGGCAAAGGGGCAAAGGGGCCAAGAAGCCCTCTTGGCTGAATAGGGATGTCCAGGAAAGCCTAAGGGCAAAGAAAGAGGTACACATGCTCTGGAAACAAGGAGTACCTACCAAGGAGGAGTATACCTCCCTGGATCACACTTGCAGGGAATCAGTTATGAAGGCCAAACCAGGATTAAAATTTAGGTTGGCAACAAATATTAAGGACAACAAAAAGTCCTTCTTCAGGTACATAGGGAACAAAAGGAAGGCACAGGGTAGCATAGGACCTCTACAGGACAAACTAGGGCAATTGGTGACAGAGAGGGGGACAATGCTGAGCTCTTCAATGAGTTCTTTGCATCTGTATTCCTAGACACAAACAAAGACAAATCTCCTAATTGGATCATAGATAGACACAGAAGGGACACCGGCCCACCAACTGTTAGCACAGACTTAGTGAATGAGCACTTAGAGGGGCTGGATGTGTTCAAATGAGCAGGTCCAGATGTCATCCAAGGGTGTTGAAGGAATTGGCCAGTGTCATAGCAGAGCCACTGGCATGGTTGTTCCAGCACTCATGGTGCTCTGGTCAGGTTTCAGAGGACTGGAAAAGGGCCAGTCTGGTCCCTATTTTCAAGAAGGGGAAGAGGGAGGGACCAGGAAACTATAGGCCAGTTAGGCTCACGTTTATCCTTGGGAACACTCTGGAAAAAATCATTAAGGATCACATTTGTGGAAGCCCGGCAGGGAAAATAATGTTGAAAGGAAATAAGCAGGATTCATTGCAGGTAGATACTGCCTGATGTACTGTGTTCCTTTTTATGACCAGGTCACAAAATGCTTAGACACAGGAGTCGAGGTAGATGTCATCTACCTAGACTTTACCCCCGCCTTTGATACAGTATCTCATTCTGCCATTGTAAATAAACTGACAGGCTGTGATGTAGATGATTACATGGTCAGGTGAGTGGCAAATTGTCTTAGGAGTCACACCCAGAGACTGGTGGTGGACAGGTCAATATCAGCCTGGAAACATGTGGGCAGTGGAGTCCTGCAAGGCTCGGTCCTTGGACGGGTGCTATTCAATATTTTCATCAGTAACTTGGACGAGGGAGTGGAGAGCACCCTGTCCAAGTTTGCAGATGATACCAAATTATGGGGCAAAGTTAACACACCAGAGGGTAGGGAATGGATCCAGGCAGATTTGGACAGGTTGGACAAATGTACAGAACAAAATAGGATGCAGTTCAACAAAGACAAGTGCAAAGTGCTGCACTTGGGCAAAAAGAACCACCAACTCACTTACAGGCTGGGGGATGACCTTCTCAGCTGCACAGCAGTGGAAAGGGATCTTGGAGTCATAGTTGACTCCAAGATGAACATGAGTCATCAATATGATGAAGTGATCAACAAGGCTTATCACACTTTATCAGGCATGAAGCATGACAAACAGGTCCAGGGATGTGATGCTTTCTCTCTATGCGGCACTGGTCAGGCCGCAGTTGGAGTTATGCATCCAGTTTCAAGAGGGATGCAGAGAATCTTGAGAAGGTTCAGAGAAGGGCCACTTGTATGGTCAGAGGCCTGCAGGTAAGGCCCTACAAGGAGAGACTGAGGGACTTTGCAAAAGAAGGCTGAGAAGTGATCTTGTGGCTACCTATAAATTCAAAGGAGGGCAGCAGGGAATAGGAGATGCTCTATTTCCTAGTGCACCCCCTGGAGTAACTAGGAACAATGGCCACAAATTGATGGAGAGCAGATTTAAGTTGGACATTAGAAAGAACTTCTTCACAGTAAGGGTTGCCAGAATCTGGAATGGGCTTCCAAGGGAGTTGGTGCTCCCCCCTACCCTTGGTCTTCAAGTGGAGACTGGACAAAGCACCTAGCTAGGGGTCATCTGACCCCAGTGCTCTTTCCTGCCCATGGCAGGGGGTCAGACTTGATAACCTACTGGGTCCCTTCCAACCCTAACACCTATGAATTTATGATTCCAGAAATGCAGCCACATGCCTGCAGTGGCTCAGGCCAGAAGCAAAGCCAGGAGTGGGGGGGAGGGAGGGGAGAGGTAGATGTGCTAGAGCACATCTCCCTGCTCAGCTGGAGCAGAGAGCTTGGACCAAGCCTAGCTCACCCATCTTGCAGGAGGGGAGGGTTTGCAAGGATGCGCAAAGCAACCTGGGAGTTCAATTGAATCTGGAGGGGATATGGGACAGAACTGTAATAAACCCATTTAACTTACATCAATTAAGTCTGATACTACATGCACCCAGGTTCATCTTAAACCACTTTCACCCATTTTGAAAGTGGTTTATGTGCACTGAATTTTGGTTGTGTTACAGATTTCAACAAGTTTCTGATCACTTATACTAGTTTATGTGTAATTTCTCTCCCTAGACCCTGAGCCTAGGCAAATCAAATTTTTGTAATTGATCTACTAAAAGCACATACAGCTAACAGAGAGAGAGTAGGAGGTAAGTCTAGAAGAAGGTATAAAGTTACGTGCCTGGCAATATCTGTCTGTATGCTTTTAATTGTTTCCATAACTTATTGCAGTGGTTCTCAATGTCCCCATCAAGGCATCCTTTGGAAAATGCCAACTCTAAGTTTTCAATTTTTTTTTTCTGTTTACTGCAGGAAAATAATAGAGCAATTATTCTATTACAAAAGATTCAGAAAGAACATAACAGGTCAGAATATTTTTGACGCAATGGATTCCTGTTTGAAATCTGTGGGATTATTTTGTGAATCAGGTAAGTGATTATATGATGAACTGTGCTAACTAATATATGAGTGGGAACTCATATACGCTAGGGCTGTGTGAAACATCATTTCATTTCGACGTCCATTTTGCTGTTTTGAAGGGACAGTGTTTCATTTTGTCATTTCATTTAATTTCAAAGCACTGTCCCATTTCATTTTGCCAAAACCGTTTCACTTTTTCAACAAGTTTTTATGTTTTGCTCAATTGCATAGGCTATAATGAGGAATCATGAAAATGCCTTCAACTTTGTCATTTCTTGCCTGATTTTGGTTGAAAATTGCAGGAACAGTAGCCCCTTCTGAAGGTACGAAGCTTGCAAGTTTCAAGGAGATAGGTGCAGATGTTTCTGGGAAACTGCACCTCAAACTGTTCAAACCAAAAGTCCTGACATTTGCTAGCAGCAGTAGCCTCTTCTCATACGGCACTCAGATCCAGTGGCTCACACTCCCAGGAGGAGTCCAGCACAGCCTGGCAACCCTCCCAGGGATATGAGCTCCTGGATCTGCATCCCAGATAAGCGGAGGCTCAGAATGCTTTTCCCACCTGGGACTGGTGCTGTGCTCCGCACCAGACAAGATTGCTGCTGCCACTGCCTGAGCCTCCACTCAATCAGCACAAATCTGGGGGCTCACACCCTGGGAGGAGTCTGGCATAGCCTGGCAGCCCTCCTGGGGGTGCAAGCCCCCAGATCTGCACTCCAGATTAGAGGAGGCTCAGGCTGTCTCTCCCACCAGTCTCGCAACCTGCTCACCTTCCTGCTCAACTCCAGCCCCCCCATGTGCTCCGCACCTGACTCCAGCCCCCGTGCATGGCCCCTGCCCGCTCCAGCCTCCCCATCCACCCCTGCCCGGCTGTAGCGCCCCCCATGCACTTGCCATCCAGCTCCAGCCTCCAACCCCTGAAGCCCCTGCCTGGCTTCAGCCCCACCACACAGCTCCTGTCTGGCTCCAGCCCCCC
>NW_017728992.1:36441973-36443768 GCF_001723915.1 Gavialis gangeticus
CCCCCCAGCTCCACAACCACCACCCCCAGCTCCACCACCCCTCCCCCCACATCTTATCAGAAACAGCAGCTGTGCTCTTGGCTTTGTGGCACAGCTCCCCTGCATGGTAGGAGGCAGCATGTCTCAGTCTCACCAGGTACCCATGCAGTCTCTGCCACAGTGCACTGCTGCGGCCCAGCTTAGCACAACACTGCATGGCCATGTGCTTTCGGGGAGCTCCAGGCTGTCACCTGGGGCTGTGCGCCACTCGCATAGACCACTAGCCACACCAGCCTGGGTCCTGCATTCATGAGCCCTGTGCAGTCCGGCCAGACCCCTTCTCTGTACGCAGGACCCGAGCTGGGTCCAGTGCTGGGTACAACCCATGCCGAGTGCTGGGAAAATTGATGCTGCTGCTGGCTCCAGCCAGCAGGCACAGCATGCTGTTATCCCTTGCAGAGATCTGGGGGAGGGCAGTGGGGCTGTGCCAGACTCCTTCTGGGGGGTGTGGCCCCTGGATGTGCATGCTGGATGACAAGAGGAGCCTTCTGGGAACAGCACGGAAGCCAAGTAAGCCCAACTCAGAAACTCAAAACATTTCAAAATGTTTTAAACATTTTGAATACCCTGTTTCATTTTGAAGCTGTTTCGAAGGCTTTTGTTTCATTTTGATTTTGCTGTTTTGAAGGGACAGTGTTTCATTTTGTCATTTCATTTAATTTCAAAGCACTGTCCCATTTCATTTTGCCAAAACCGTTTCACTTTTTCAACAAGTTTTTATGTTTTGCTCAATTGCATAGGCTATAATGAGGAATCATGAAAATGCCTTCAACTTTGTCATTTCTTGCCTGATTTTGGTTGAAAATTGCAGGAACAGTAGCCCCTTCTGAAGGTACGAAGCTTGCAAGTTTCAAGGAGATAGGTGCAGATGTTTCTGGGAAACTGCACCTCAAACTGTTCAAACCAAAAGTCCTGACATTTGCTAGCAGCAGTAGCCTCTTCTCATACGGCACTCAGATCCAGTGGCTCACACTCCCAGGAGGAGTCCAGCACAGCCTGGCAACCCTCCCAGGGATATGAGCTCCTGGATCTGCATCCCAGATAAGCGGAGGCTCAGAATGCTTTTCCCACCTGGGACTGGTGCTGTGCTCCGCACCAGACAAGATTGCTGCTGCCACTGCCTGAGCCTCCACTCAATCAGCACAAATCTGGGGGCTCACACCCTGGGAGGAGTCTGGCATAGCCTGGCAGCCCTCCTGGGGGTGCAAGCCCCCAGATCTGCACTCCAGATTAGAGGAGGCTCAGGCTGTCTCTCCCACCAGTCTCGCAACCTGCTCACCTTCCTGCTCAACTCCAGCCCCCCCATGTGCTCCGCACCTGACTCCAGCCCCCGTGCATGGCCCCTGCCCGCTCCAGCCTCCCCATCCACCCCTGCCCGGCTGTAGCGCCCCCCATGCACTTGCCATCCAGCTCCAGCCTCCAACCCCTGAAGCCCCTGCCTGGCTTCAGCCCCACCACACAGCTCCTGTCTGGCTCCAGCCCCCCAGCCCCAAGCATCTTCTTGTAGGTTAGGCGGCTGCCAGCCTGCAAGGGGAAACCCAGTTTCCAGCGGTTTTCTCTTTTAAAGAGGAAAATTCATGTTTTTTCACAGCAAATGGAAAACCCGGATCCCCATTAATACCTAGAGCTAAAACATTACTACCACCTTGATTCCATCAATATTGTGGAGTTGGTTTGGCTATTAGAGGTATGAATGGAGGTGACATGTGCAGCTCTAAATAAAGCGCCCTGTCTTGCAGGGGTCAGTTTATCTCTG
>NW_017728992.1:36448768-36475700 GCF_001723915.1 Gavialis gangeticus
TGTGCAGTCCGGCCAGACCCCTTCTCTGTACGCAGGACCCGAGCTGGGTCCAGTGCTGGGTACAACCCATGCCGAGTGCTGGGAAAATTGATGCTGCTGCTGGCTCCAGCCAGCAGGCACAGCATGCTGTTATCCCTTGCAGAGATCTGGGGGAGGGCAGTGGGGCTGTGCCAGACTCCTTCTGGGGGGTGTGGCCCCTGGATGTGCATGCTGGATGACAAGAGGAGCCTTCTGGGAACAGCACGGAAGCCAAGTAAGCCCAACTCAGAAACTCAAAACATTTCAAAATGTTTTAAACATTTTGAATACCCTGTTTCATTTTGAAGCTGTTTCGAAGGCTTTTGTTTCATTTTGATTTTGCTGTTTTGAGTTTGAAATACATCAAAACAGCTTTGAAGCAAAACACCCGGCAAAATTTTGCGCAGCCCTAATATACATCCTTAAAAGAATCTCAGAATGATGTGGGACCTTGTTTCAGAAACATTGTGTTTGGTTTATCAAAGCATTTCATTTTTTTTTCTCTAAATATGGCCAGTTACAATTATTTGTGTCTATTTAGTTGAAATAAGCACTAGACTCAGAGAATCCTTTGATTTTCCTATAGCACAGTACTTTGTTGCAACAGGCCATTATAATCATATATCTCCCCTTAAATATAATTAGTTTATCTTAATCTTGGCATCATCCTAAAGCTGTTATTTCCCTCTGGTAATGATGTATGTAAACATAGTTACTATGTTTCAGTGATCTGTGGCTAGATCCAAAATTTATGACAATTAACATCAGATTAAACTGTAAATGTAACACAACACTGTGTGATGATTCAATTCTGATATATTATGTTATTATGACACAATTCATTATTTGATACAAACGACTACTTTCCATGTATATTTTTGATATTATAATACGTGTATTTATATATGTGTTCCAAATACATAAGAATGTTCTTGTTATTCTGTAGGGCTAAACTGCGAAAGTAAATTATGAACTGTTTCAAATATTTTTTTGTGATCAGAGAGTGAGTGATTTATATATTTGCATCAGAAAGAATGATTTATTTTTGCCTTTCATATAACAGCTTAGAAAATAAAATTACTGTAGAGCTTTGCTTACAAGCATTGGCTTCTTTAAACTGAATCCCTCCTTTGGCTTTAAAGAAAAGCCATCCTCAATTTAAAGATAGGGATACCGATCATTTTAATGACCCTAGCAATAGGATGAAAAAGGTAACTGTCATAAATTTGGGTGCAACAAGGAGACAAAAGAGAGTCCTTTAAAGAGATGAACTTATGGAAATGTTTACTTAGAGTAGGAACTGATTGATGCACCTAAATAATAAAGACCCCTTTCATTGCAAAAGCAGCATAATATGTTCAATTGGTTTTGGCTCTTATATTAATAATTACATTACAAGAAATCACGTTTTGTTTTTTTATCAGTGGCTACATATGCAGCTGCATATTGACACTAGCTTCTCTAAATAATCCCTAACCTCTTCTGCCATTACTCTGATCTGTTAGTCATTTTACCCACTTTTGCTGCCATCTGCATTTATCAATTGGTAGCTACCCCTATCCATGAAGACTGAAATAAAAAGGGAGTTAAATACTTCAGCTTTTTCTACATTATATGTAACTAGACTGCCTTTCACATTCCATAGAAGACAGACATTTTTTTGCTCTTCTTTCTCTTGACAAACTTGTAGAACCCCTTTTTATTGTCTTTTATGTCTCTTGCCAGTTGTATCTCAAATTGTGCCTTGACCTTCCTAGTTTTCTCCCTACATGTTTGCATTATACTCTTATACTCTTGACTAATACTACGACAAAGTTTCAACCTTTTATAGGATTCCTTTTTGAACTTCAGCACATAAGGGATTGTTGTCTAGCCAGAAAGAATCTCCTATTGTACTTGTCATATTTGCATCTTATTGGGGTAGCTTGCTCCTGTGCACATGAAAGGGTGTCCTTAAAGCACATCCAGCTCTCCTGGACTCCCTCTCCCCTCAAGAATTATTTGGCAGGGAATCCTGCCCACCAGTTCCCTGTGTTTGTTAATATATGCATTGTTGAAGTACACTGTCCTTATTAAGTCACTCTCCTTCCTTCCTTCCTTCACTTATGATCTTGAACTCTATTGATTTCATAGTCACTGTCACTCCAATTGCTTTTCACATTTTCAACCAATTCCTCACTTCTTGTAACCAGCAAATTGCAAAAAGCTCCTCCCTAGTTGGCCTGTTTACCATTTTTATGAAAAATTATCACCAAAATACTGTAAGAATTTGCTGTCTGTATACTGCTGTGTTTTCTTCCCAGCAGTTATCCCAATAATTAAAGTCCACCAAGAAAAACAAGTTCTGTGATTTGGAAGCTTCCCTCAGTTGTTTAAAAAAGACCTCATTCACCTCCTAATTTGACAACCTGTAGCAAATACCCACCATGCCATCTTTTTTCCTCTCTTCTGACCTTTACCTAGAGCCTTTAAACAGGCCTACCTTCTACTTTGTACTGCATCTCTGAGTACATAGACCAATACCTCCCCTTTTTCACCCTGCCTATTCTTCCTAACAAGTCCATCCACTACTCCAGTCATATAAACTTTCCCGCCCTATCTCCATAATCCCAATTATAATATAATTTTGTGATTGTACTAGGATCTCAGATTCTTCCTGTTTGTTCCCCATGCTTCTCACATTAGTATATACACATTTCATGTATCAAAATTATTGTCTTATCTTCTCCCTGAGAACATTGCTAAGTATTCCACTCTTGCTTCCTTACACTAAATCTGTATCCTGGTTCCCAAGGTTTTTACTTACTTTCAGATTTTCATCTCCTTCCCCTGGTGATCCTGGTTTAAAGCCCTTGCACTACATTAGCAAGTCTGTACCTAAATATACTCGTCCCTGTATTCATCATATTGACTCCATCTCTTTCCAGTAGTCCATCTTCCTGCAGCACTAGCCCATAGTTAAAGAAGCCAAAACTCTGCTAGTGATATCATCTATCAAGCCACAGGTTGATCTCCAAGATGCATCTTGTTGCTGGGCCTTTACATTTAACTGGAAGGATCAATGAGAACACCACCTGGGTCCTTGCTCCTTCACCTCTACACCACCCAGAGCCATGTAGTCACTTTTGATCTATTCAGGGTCACACCTAGAAGTACCCATATGATCTGAGTCTTGCACGGCAAGCCATACAAAAAAAGGCTGAAGGATCTGGGACTCTTCAGCATGAAGAAAACAAGGCTGAGAGGAGACCTGATAGCAACTTACTGCTATGCTATTGGAGTAAATCAAGGGCTCTGTGAGTAACTGTTCACCAGGGCACCCGAGGGGAAAACTAGGAGTGATGGCCACAAACTCCTGGAAAACCAATTCAGGCTCAACACTAAGAAAAACTGCTTCACAGTCAGGTTGTCCAGACAGTGGAATAAGCTCCCTCCAGAGGTGGTGCAGTCATTTACCCTGGAAATATTCAAGAGGAGACTAGACAGTCACCTTGCTGGGGGCACCTGATCCCCAGTTATGTTTCCTGTTTGGTGCAGTGGGCTGGACCCAGTTATCTTCCAAGGTCCCTTCCGGCCTTACAATCTATGAATCTATGAATGTTTCATGCTGATATGATAGATGCATCATATCAATCCTTAACACCACCCCCCACTTTGCTTCTGTCTTTATTCATCTTTGAAACTGTCTGTTTTATATTACACCATTAATTTCATGTCACTCAGCTTGTTCTTACAGAGTCCAGGCCATTGAGAACATTGTAATTTTCATGTTAGCTAACTAATGGATGCCACACCTCAAATTTTGCAGTCTGAATGCTAATAGAACATTTAACATATAGTGAAATCTATGCTAGATGAAAATGGAAAAGTTTTTGTAGGACATCTTTTTTTTATTTTAAATTCCCTATCCCCTTTATGTCTATGTGGCTGCTTGCTAAAATCGAGCATCATTTTAGTTTAGTGCCCAAAATATACTGTATTAACTCAAATCCAAAATGAGATTTTTCTCTATTTAACATGGGGGAAAGCCCCTGTCCTTGGATTTGAGTATGAGGTGGGGGGGTGAGGGAGGGCAGGCAGCTTCTGAAGCTGTTTCTTGCCTCCCCTCCAACTCTACTCCCTGTCTTTCCTCTGTGCAGCCTCTTCCCTGTCCCCACCTTTTCTCTGCAGCCTTAGGCTTCTTGTCCTCAATCCCCCTACTACCTCTTCCAATGTCTACCCCTCTCTCCCTGCTCACCCCATGCCTTTACCCCCACCTCAGAGCTACCATAATGCTGCTAGTACTACCAAACCAGGCTAGGGCCATGCTCTGTGCTCCAGGTTGGAGAGGCCAGATCCTCCTGCAACAGAGCAAGGGTAAGGAGTATGGCAGAGGGCAGGGAGAACAGAAGGTCTTGTGAGAGAATGGAGGGAAAAAGGGGGCAGGGGGCTTGAGGCTGTAGGTGGAGGGGGCAAGTGGTGAAAGGGCAAGGGGAAGGAGCCAAGTAGATTGATCCTTACCACTGCCACCACTGCCTCTCTGCACACCTGATCCCTACCACCTGCCATCCAATACTCCCCACTGCCTCCCCCATCACCTGTTTCCTACCGCTTGCCCCACTACAACCTGCCCCCACCACCCTACTGCCTGGCCCTGCCACTGCTTTCCCTACTAGAGCATTGGAGGGGATGAAATTAGGATGACCCTCCAATAATGAGTTTCTATACATGGAGAAGTATAACAAATGTATTATTTTTACATGTATAGAATCTAATTATTGGGAGGGTTGTCTTAAATTCAGAGTCATCTTGGATTTGAGTAACTAAGATAAATATGAATATATTTATTTTTCAAATAGCTCAAAGAAGACCAAAGAATAAAACTGGGAGGAAATAAAATACAAAAAAGGGTGTTTTCTCATCTTTTGATTTGATTTCTGTGATACATTGAAGCACAATGCGCTTGCATTTTTATAACCTGGTAGCTCAGTTGAGGAAAGAGGGAAAATATATTCTATGGTGGTAGATGTTGTCTGCCCAGGGAGGATGGCCCATATGGGAGAATGTGATCATGATGCCCTGAACTAAAAATCCCATGAGGCACTGTGATGACACAGAGCTTTAATCCACTATTGACTAAAATGAAACATCTGTGTTCAGTTTGGGAAGCTGAAACATTTAGGTTCAGGTTTAACCAATAAAAAGCAAGATCGTTTGTATCAATCTTTCTGATTAAAAATTTTAACTGTAAATTTTTCCAGTAAAAAAAGATTTGTAAATTTTCTGTTAAAAAACAAACAAACAACAACATTTTGGTGAAAAGCTCCTGACCAAATCTAGCACCCACATTTCTTATTGCATAAGAAACATAATTCTCTGATTCCATTTTTTAAAAATCTTGGTCATAGTGCTTTGCTTATTTATTAATTTTGCTCTTCCCGTGTATGTATTTTTCAATGTAATAATACACTTAGCAGAAAATCTACTACTACTTTAAAACTGCCTGACCATTTCCTTGTTGTTATATACATATTGCATTAAGTTTTACTTAACCACACATATTAGTCTGTTAAGGGTTTGTGTTAATGTTCATTATAAAATCAAAAAGAGGCTTACTTTAAAATACAAGACAAAGAAAATAAAACATATTGTGGAAAGTGATCATGAAATGTGATTTTACAAAGTATCTAAAATATCCTAAGCTCATAGCTAGCTTGCCATTCAACAGTTTCATTTTTATACATCTATCAATTTGTAACTGTGCTCCCATTTTGGACAATAATGATTTAAATGGTCTAAAAATACTTTCATCACTTCAAATAAATCACACAAAAATACAATCCAGTTGAACCTGAAACTGCTCTTGGTTCCTATGAACACTTACATGAATTACAACAATCTTTCAAAGTGTTTTTTTTCCTCTCTCTAGATAATGTCATTTTGTTCTGAGGGGTGATATAGCTTTTAAATAAATTCATTTTAAACCCATACAATAAAGTTTCTGAAAGTTATACAGTAGTATGAACTAGGCAGCCTTAAGTTTTTCTGATAATACTCTAAAAACAGAGCTGTCAAACTTTTAAAATCTAACTATAGAAATCAAAGTAACATTTTCAATTCAATAACAGTGATTTTTGAAAAAATTGAAATATGGCAATAGAAGACAGAAATGTCTACATAAAAATACTGTCAATTAAGGCAGGTTTCATCAATATAAAGTGTGGTTTTTTTTCAGTAGCTGACCTCCTCTTAGCTTTCTGTTAAACATATCATTATTTCCTTTTTTACTTTTAATCCTTTATTTTCTCTGAAGAGATGTTTCAAAAGCACTTTGGCTGTATACTGTATGACCAGGTACAAATGCTACACTTTTACCAATATAATGTAATGGAAACCGGTCTACACTTGTAACAGAACAGAAGTTCAGCACACAAAACCAGTCTATACCCATAACAGAAAAGAAGTTAGGCATATGTAAACTTGTTTAAAAATGGTGGAACCCTATCTAAGATTTGACCTATCTACCAAAGCGTGAATGAGTGTTCTGTTCTTATGTGTCTTTCCTTATGTTTTGACACCTAGTGTCAAACGTTCATTGTCAAACGTTTCTCTAAAGGCTAACTATCTTCTCACGTCTGTTATCTTGAAAGTGTAATGTTTCCAGTTCTCCCTATCACACACTAATTATTGTTAAGGGAGAGTAAGGCAAACCATAAAAAACAGTGTGAAAGGTACAAAGTAATGATGGGGATAGTAAAGTATTCACTGGATATGTCTATATGTGTATTAATGCACCATAATTACGGATGTAATAATGAGCCATAATTGGCGCTACTGAGCAGTAGTACGGGCTCATGGGTTTGTTTTTTTTTGTGATGCTAATGCTCAGTAGACTAATTGCATTAGCACAGTTTTTGCCTGCCATGCTAATACACAGTAGAATTAGTCTACTGCACTTTGAGCATCTCATATAGATGAGCCCACTGTATATTAATAGGAGTGGAAACAGCGGTTTCAAAACATTTTAGCATCAATTGTTTTCCTAAGAACTCTTATCTCTTCCTATTTCCTTTTATTCCTCAGTTTATAAAGGCTGAGTCATCCAATCAGGAAATAGCAACAATAGCATGTGATTAGATGACTAATCACACCCTAAGTAATGAATAGCCAACAGTTATAAAAAATCCCAACCATTTACAAACAAATCTACAGGCTGCAATGTGTTTGCTAAATGATTTAGCATGTATTTAATGTTTTAAAAATACATTCTTGTTATTCAGATTGATGTAGGAACAACCAACCCGCTCTTCCCCAGCTAAATGGGCTGGATGATGTATGTTTCAATGATTATTTGACCAAGTCTAGAGCTGAAAGATCCCTTTTCTTTTTCTTTTATACAAGGTATAGCTTGAACCATTTCCTTTTGACCATACCTGATAAAAGTGGCTTTGCACAGAGACTAAAGGTGTGTTCTTATCACGTATTAGTTAACGTGAGATAATGAGGTAAAATCACAGTGAGGACACAGCAATGTTCATTTGACACAAGTTGAAGTGTAGGGCAATTAGAGTAAACCTGAAAATAACAATACATTTTATCTTCATTAGGATTTTGCCACAAGCTAGTTATTTTATAACAAACTTGTAGTAAGAACATACCTTTAGTATGTAGTAAGAACATACCTTTATAACCCCAAATAAGGCAGAATATTTATTCAACTTGATCTATATTCCACTTGACCTTATAGGTGCTCAGTGTCAACCCAGTTGTACATATTCTGTTATCTAAGTGAATACCTTTCTAGCCTATTCAACCCATGTAACACTCACTATGCTTTGATAACTACTAATGAGAATATTTACTGATACTTTTACTGCCCCTTAAAATTATTTTAATAGATGCAGGGAAAAGCCAATATAAGCAAATTAACATGACTCTAAGAGGAATATACATAGTACAGATCTTCACCTCAACCCTATAAAATATCTTCTGCCTTACAAGTGAAGTCAGTTTTAGAGCTATTTACGTTATGTAGAGTGTAGCTTAATATCTGAACTCATTAAATATGTTCTAAGTGTATGTCAGTGTTAATACTAATCAGGAATGCTTTGTGACAACTAGCTATGAATGCATATTTATAAGGTCAGTGTTAGGCCAAAGGCACAGGCAAAATGTAGTTTTGGGTCATACATACATATGACGTATTGTGGTTATTGAACTGCAAAGTAAGCGCAGAGGTTTTAAAAAAGAATCCAGTAACTAGTGATTTTGCCAGAATGAGTGCTATTTAAAAAGCATATAGACATGTTGGTCAAATTTCCAATCAATACCTTAGCCAAGAAATGTGTAGAGGGATTGCTCTTGCTCTTATTGAAGTCAGTAGGAAATCTGTCCTTGAATTTAACTGGAACAGAACAGGCCCAGAGCTCTAAATTGTTTATTTGTGATTCTTTGATTTTTTTTCTTCCTTCAGAGTTTGTTTTGATCTCTATGACTCCTGTTGAGAGAAATGCATCATAAATAAATTAGAGAGATATATCATAAAACAGCTGGTTCCTAACGTCATTTAGAACACGGGGACCTGATTCTATCATAATTACACCACTGTAAAGCCAGGTTAATGTGATTGTCTTCATTCCCATGACCTGTCTTACGCTGCTTTAGTTGAGAGCAGAATTTGGTCCTTGATGATATCATGAATTTGCTTGTGATGTCTATATTGCTGATAATCTGTTTTCCTACTTTTATAGACAAGCACATAACTAGTGCATTTTCAACCATTAATTAAAGTGTCCAGTACAATTTGATCTGACTTTATCTTGTGTTTCCACTTTAAATATGATAACCGTTCAAAGTGGCTAAACCTACAGCCAACCTATCACACCTGCTTCTTCTGTTTACATATTGTGAAGCACATCAGTGAGAATTTTCCCAGAGAAGAAATAACAAAATTAAAGCGATACCCCTTAATGGGCTCCAAAAAATAACAAAATTCAATTTCCTGTAACATTTTCTTTCGTTTTTAATTTGTTTCCCAATATAAGAATCTTGGGACATTTTATAAACCTTAATTAAGTGCCCCAAGAAGCCTTTATGTGGAATGACTTGATCAGGGTCACGCAAATGGCATTTGGCAGAGTTAAAAATATAATGTACATTTCTTGGCTGCTAGTTTTAGGCTTTTGAAACAAGTCATCTGAATCACAGCCTCATGGCAAGTCTAGTTTATCAAAACCTGAACAAACCAGGATTAAAATAATTAATAAAAACAAAGTACAAACAAAACAATAAAGCTTTATTTTCAGACCAAGCAGAATTATACGTTTTAAATTTTACATATCATTATTCTCATCCAAATTACTCATCCAGTCTCTAAATTCTTATTTATTTTCATTACTGAGCTTCCTGTTCTGTCCTTAGAATATACAGTGGAATATACCACATCCTAAACCATACATTATGTGGCTCTTGATATCCTCCAGCATGTCCCCCTTTTTACAAAGGTGCCTTCTTTTCACACCTGGCTCATAACAAGTGGATATACTGGGCTTCTCTTTTCCTTTAAACAGCACTGCACCTGATTCCTTACTCCTCTCTCTCCAGCTCCATTTTCTATCCATCTAGCCGCTCCCCTTCTTCTCCTTGCAGTGTCCCTCTTAGAACCTCCCACATTTCATCACTTCAACTTTCACGTTGATAATCCCATACCTACATATTTTCTCCCTTTCATACAGTAGCATAAACAGGATGGGGTGACTAGGGCATCCTTCCCAGGTGCCGACTATTAAGGGGGCACAGAGATTCCTCTCTGCTGGGAGTCTTTGCCACACTGTGGCAGCCCTGAGTTGTCCCCGCCACGGACCATAGGAGCCAGGTGGGGCAATACCACGATAAGCAGTGTATCTGGGGGGGCACAGGGTGAGTGGAACAAGCAGAATGATGTTTCCTTTTGTTTCCCTGGGAAGCCTTTGCCAGAGTAGGCACAGCCCTGCACCCAATATATATAGGGAGCAAACAGGGACCCCTGTTTGCGCGCTCTCTCTCTCTGCCACACACACAATGTGTGTGTGTGTGTGGGGGGGGGGGACAGGGAGAGAGAGCAAACAGGGCACTAGGTTTGCTTCCAGGGAGTCCATCCAGAGTTACAGCTTCATCATCCCAGGAAAGTAAGCTACTATCTTTTCTCTCCCCCATCTACAGTGGTCAATATATCCCTGAGTCCTGTTCCCCCCCACCCCAGGTACTCAATGTTTTGCTTTTTTGCAACTGCAATGTTTTGTATTTTTTTTATACTCTTGTTTTTCTGAAGATGCAAATAAGTTTAATCCCAAGCCAACCAGAAACATTTACTTTATTCAAAATGAAATCTTTTTTTATTTTTATTTTTTCATGGTGGGGGCCTGTTTTTTGAGTTTTTTGCCTTGTTTTGTTTTTTCAGGCCTGTTTTGCATTTCATTTTTGCATTTTTGTTAAATGTAATGTGACAGGGCAAACTCCTAGACCTGTTCACAGTGCCAGCCTGCCACCTACCTTTGGGCAAGATGCCCGCCTTCCCCTTCTCCACACCTTGTTGTTACAATAAATAAAATGTTAGTTAGGAGGGAGGCTGCCCCTTCAAGTGCACTGCTGGTCATGGGCAGTAAACACATGACTTCTACCTCCCCTTTCATGTCCCATGCCTCACAAGTGACATATTTGTGATAGATATGCGATACTCTGGCTTGAGGCCAAGCCAAACTCAGTACAGTGTTAGGCCTCTCTCATTCTGCCCTGTTCAGGACCTCACACATACCGCACCCCCTCTCACTTGAACCTTTACCACTCTGTCTGCTTTCACCAAGCCTCACACTCAGGCCTCATTACTGGGCCTCATTCACACTGCCGTGATCCATTGAATGACCATGTAGGCCATCAAGCTTTACCCTGCACTCCTTGGCTAGCCCTGGCACAGACTTTTGGACCTCTCCCATGACCCTCATCTGCACACTGGCCAGGCAATTCATCAAACACTGGACTAACTCTGCCCCTGGCCCCTCACCAAGTGACACAACTCGCAGTTCCCTAATTGGGCCACTGACTCACCCCTTCTCCTTGCTGCTCCCTCTGAGCTGCCTCACTCGGTCTCTGGCCCACTTGAGGCCTCAGGTGCCCAAAGACTTACCTGGACCTCTCTGCCCCTTTCTCCCAGGCCCTAAACTCACTTACCCCTCAGCTGGGGCCTCAACACACTCGCCCCTTCCTAGGGCTCCAGAGTCTTACATCCCAATGGGCTCAGGTGCCCCTGCACAGGCATGCCTGGCATCACTACTTCTCTTCAGGGTCTTACACCCCTATGGGCTCAGGTGCCATTCATGGGCATGCCTGGCCTCACTACACTCTCTGGGGTCTCACACCCCTATGGGCTCAGGTGCCTCACATGTGCATACCCATCCCCATTCCACTCTCCGATCTTATAACCCACCGGTAGGTGAGGACTGGGCTTTAGGCACCCCTACCCACCTTTCACCAGGGAGGTAACTGGCCTGGCATTTCTTGGGGACTACTTTACCACAGGAGTCCCATCAGGCCACCCTTCCCCAGCAGGGTGCAGTTTCAGGTCATGCCCAGGACTAGGAGTCTCCAGCCATTCCCATAGCTCTAGCCCTTACATCCAAGATGTTCCTTGAGTAGTAGGACAGCTGGGTGGTCTTGCTTCCTGAGCTGCTGCCTACTCTCCTCCTTAAAGTGGCGAACATCAAAGGTGCTCTGCCACCCACCGTCCCCCTTAAAATGGTTCCTGGGGGAGATTTTTCACTGCTGGCCACACAGCAGGCTCACTCAGAGCCTGCAACAACCCTGAAGTGGCAAGCACTCTGTTGGTGCTCTGCCACAGTAAATCTTTTTTGACAAAATACATCAAACTATTTTGCTTAAAAATGTCAAACCAAATAATTTAAACTGGCCTTAAACATTTCACTATTTTTTGTACAAACAGTATTTGATAAGTATGTTGTTTTATCCACCCCCCTCACACACCTAAATTTCAACTCCCCTCACTATCAGGCTCTTCCCTCATGCTCTTTACTTCGGCCTTACTGTGACTTCTGTCATCACTGATGACTTCTGCTCTGTTCCAAGTCTTCTCCTTCCTGCTTTTTTTCTCCCTTTTTTCCATTTATATGGTTTAAAGTTCTTTTTTCCCCCCACTCGTCCATCCTGGACTTTCTGTCATTACAAGGTTTTTCTGCCAAAACCCAAACCTGATCCCCTTGTAGCACACTTCCACTTTTTACAAGACCATTTCTGCTGAGTATTCTGGTGAACATTTCTAGCAGACTGCTTGTCCCAGGACTAGATTGATTTCCACTCTAGATTTCCACTCTAAATTCACTCTTCTAACTCTGCCATTTTCTTACTAAATAACTCTAGCTAAGTGCAGCCATTCAAGAAACCTAAGGCAGAAATGCTCCTACTTTTGAGCTTTACTATAAGTGCCCAAGGTTAGGTTGGAAGCAAACAGAAGCTATGCCAGCTTGTGGGTGGGGCAGGACTCAGAGAAAGCCTGAGGTGGCTGAGAAAGCCCATGAGGTAGAAGGGCTCTCAAATGCTTCCCAACATGCCCTGCAAGCTCCCTGCCTGTGGACACATACATCCCTGCAACTACAACCCAGTCCTCCAGTTTTAAGCATTGCCTAAACACAAAAACAAGCAAAACCCTTTCCAAAAAGTCACCTCAATTTGTCTCCTTACCTCACCATGTGCCCTAAACTCTACTGGGCTTTTTCCTTGGAGTCCTGAGGGAGACTGCTTAGGAACTGGCCAGTCTATCTCATATAAAGTCTTCTTTTTTAGGAGATCTACTCCCTAATGCCTACAGGGTCAGACTACCCTGTAAGCTCCCAGGCTCTTGTTTTATGTGTCTCATAGCTCTACTTCTTCCAGGCAGCTGGTTCTCTAGCCACAGACAGGGGCTTCTGCTCCATCTGATAATCAGCCTTCCCCCCATCACCTGCTGCAGCTTAGCTCAGCTGCCTCTACTTGGCTTAATAAATTTGGATGTTCTTCCCCTTTCCCTTCCCCTTCTGCTACCCTTCCCTTCCCTTCCCAGGGTCCTTAACAGGCTCCATACTCAGGGCTTGTTTTCTTGCTGCAGGCCTCTGTGAGCTACCAAAGTCCTGTTCCTCTCTGGACTGTAACTAACAGGGTTGGGATTCCCTGTTACACTTTCTCTAAATATTTATACATCACATGGTTAATTCTGTATCCTAAAAGGTCAGGGAAAACTGGCATACAACCATTTCACTATAAATTGTTTCGAATCTTGATATCGACTAAATATGAAGAGTCCTAAAGAGCATTTCAAAAGTTGCTACCACCGACTTCCCCACAAATAAATAAATTAAAATATAGGAGTATAAATTTAAAATGTACATAGTGGTGTAATATATAGTATTAAGAGAAATTTAAAGTTTCAGAGAGAAGGGAAAATTAATTTGTGGCTGAGGATTGTAATTTTTTTTCTTTTGTAACATGTTTTTCAACACTATACATGTCATGTTAAAATGTAATGAAATGAAAGTAACTGCTAGCAAGCCTAACGCTTTAACCTGCTAAAGTTTAGTTTAGAATATACCAACTGACACACACATTCTATGGCAATAGATGGTTAAAAATGAAAATGGACGCCAGTTCCTAGGAACATTAAAGCTTTATGGGCTACATAAAAGAGTGCTAGTTTGTGCTCTGGTATAAGGGTAAGAGGGAGCTCACATGTTAATATAAGCAACTATTACCCATACAGCTTTGTGTTGAATAGAATTAAGTGTCAAATCTCTTTTACATCTTCTACCTTACTATCAATACAAAAAGTGAGGGCTAGGGAGTGTGTTAACAATGGAGCCAAAGTGCATTTCTTCAGCAGTTTATAGCTAGACACATATTTTATTCTGGTTATGCCAATGTATTTAAAATGGGAAATAAAAGTTTCAAATAAGGTCCTTTTCTATGTATTCCTTTCTCCTGGGCCTTGTTTTGGCTGCTAGACAGGAACACTGGAAGTCATGCAATGGAGTTTTTGTTAATGCATCTTCATGTTCCCCTGTATGCCATGCCTTGCTGTACATCCATATAGCATGATATCAAGGATTCCATTTTTCATTAGTTACCTGAAAATGTCTTTTGTTTTCTATCACATCTGAGCAGTGGTAGCTCTGTGTTTAAAATGTAAGAATAAAATTGCCTGTTCTTTCTCATTGGCCAGGCCTTAGCTCTGTTTGAACTTAAGTAGAGATATAGGCAGGCATGTGCTCAGTGAGTTATAACTTCTAAATATTTGTGTTGTATTTATTATCATAAATATAAATCTAATTGTAGTTATGAATTATTCTGATGATAATTTCACCAAAAGCATATTCAGCACGAATTGCCAATTTTTTCCATGTCCATACTGAAAAGGCATACTGGGGAGATGGAAGATTGGAGCACGTTACCAGTTGTAAAGATAAATGATTGAGGAAATTGATAGAGAGCCTCAAGAGTTCTGTTAAGTTAACAGCTTACTCTTACCTCATCCTGCAGCTTTAGGTCTCAGCAATGCAAGAAGCAATACACTTCTTCATCCTTTGCACCTCCTTTCATTCCTGTTTCAGTCAGGGCACAAATTCAACTATCATAATGCCCTGACGTTCTTTAAACTGTAGATGAGACCTCAAACAATTGTCATTTCTTCAAGACATTCCAGTTTTTGGGGTGAACCCAGATAATGAAGATGACTGACTTCAAAACCTGCTTTAGATATACAATCCTACCATATGAAAATTGGAAATTGACAATGATTGTTTTCAGCAATTCCATTAAATCTGTTAATGATTCATCACAGGTTTGGAAAATGGTGTTGCCTGCAAATGATGCTACCATAAGTTAATGCAGAAAAAACAAAAAAACAAACAAGCAAAAAAAAAAAAGAATTATTTGGGCACAAATCAAACTAGAGCAGGTTTGGTAGCACCTTTTAACCTAACAAAAACAACTTATTGGTCAATTATTGTATACAAGTGAAAGTGTATGAGTTGGAGCTACTAATGTGTAATGTATAAAGATAATGGATCATCACATATACTTCTTGGCACATATTTACCTATTTGTAATAGGGCATTAGATTCAGGCCCTGTTATGGTCCAGGCTGTCCTGCTGGACCAGAGCCTGCAGAGAAACCCACTGTCAGACCCTGGGATGGCAGCGCGATTATCAGAACTGCACAGCTGGTGACCAGAGAATGAACTGCATCCCCTCTGGTCTGTTCAGGCCGTGTGGGGCCACATGCACATGGATCCAGCTTCTATTGGCCAATAGGACTTCTGCTGTAAACTAAAAGGGGCCACCAGCACAAATGAGTTTCCCCAGAAGGGGGAAGCACGAGAGTAGCCAAGCTTATGAAAGCTGCGCGGCAGCATAGAGATAGTGCTGAGAGCCAGAACAGTGAACCAGAGCTGGGGACAAAGCCAGACCAGGAGAGGACAAACCCCTTGTCACAGAGCATTTAGGTGCCCTGCTCCTTTAAAGAGTGGAAACTGCTAGGCAAAGAGCCTTAGCAGTGAGTAGGGAGCCACCAGCTGCTGTTTAGCAGGGCAGCTAGAATGAGCTAGTGGCCCACACCTGCCAGTGGTCAGTTGACTGGAAGGAGCAGGGCCTGGCTCATATATAAACCCCAGAGCTGTGGCCAGGGGGAAGGAGCTCTCTCACAGCAACCAAAGGGGAAAGGCCTGGCTGCAGGAACAGCTTCTGATACTGTTGAGGGATGGAATATTCCCCAGTATGGTTTGAATGATGTTGTAGCCAGATGGCTTTATGTTGCAGCCCAGGAGCTTGTATTTTCTTTACTGCTGTATAAGACCAGTGGTTTGGGTGAGGCTATTAGGGGAAGGAGGAGGCCTTATAGGGGACCCACGGGAACATGGGGACCCCAGTGCCAGAGAGGGCACAACATTGGGGGTGCACTGACCCCAGTGCCAGAGAGGACACAGTGCGAGACCGGGCTGCGGAGAGCCTGGGGAGGACCAGGGAACCAAATTATAACAAGGCTCAGACGGAACAACATCAGTTCCAGCTGTGAAGCTTGAGGCATGGTAAAGGGGTGGTTGGAGCCACGCATAGCCCATAAGGCTAGGGTGCCCCAAAACACCCATTGTGACAACCGTCTTCAAGCAGGACCCACCAGGGGTCCAGGGACCCACAGGGTCCTGAGAACCAATTTCAGCTGTGTTCAAGAGGACTTAGAGGCAGCATCCCTATCAATCATTCAATCAAAGACGTGGCGGGTGGGCATCAAGGGTGCACGTTGGGCCAACTTGGCATGGTAAGAGGGCCTTGGGAAGATCATGGCCATCCTACAGGACCCTGTCCCATGACACCCCTCCACAGGAAAGGTGGCACAGAAAGCCATAGTGGAGAGAGAGCTGCGCAGGCTGGTGAATCAGAAAAATTTAAATGCTCAATCACAGGGTCAGGATAGACTTAGTTAATTCATTGGGGAGCCAGCAAGTGAAATGACCCAACCATAGTAGGCTGAATGAAAAAAAGGAAGAAGATGGACTAGCCTATTAAGGAAGTACTAATACGGTTGAGGGATGACCAGCCTATTAATTAATTAAATATAAAAGAAATGATTAATTAAATGCAGATAAACTTGTTAATTGATGGAATGTAAATAAAGATCATTTAAGTAATGATATGTGTTAGTTGATGCACTAGTTGATTTAAATAAGGACCAACTGAATGAGGATTAACTTGTTAATTGATAAGAGATAAATGAGGATCAATTTAATGATGATAAACATATTCACTGGCATGCTTTAAATAAAGGCCAAGTTACTATAGGGACCAGTGGTGATGAACTTATTAACAGTGGTGATGAACTTACTAACAAGATAATTAATGAGTGGTATGAACTGACAAATACTGCTCCTAACTAAACAATAGTTCCTGTAATCAAGAGACCAGGATGACTTGTCAGCACCCAGACACCATGCTGTATTTAACATGAGGATAAGACACAAGGGGAATCATGAGCCTGCACCCATAAATACAGTAAGGGCAAGGTGTAGGGGAGGTACAGCCCTGTGAAGGAAGAACTCATTTTACTTCCTACCACTGACTGTAACAAACACCTCGCCTCCCTTCTTCTTCTTTACTTTACCTGGAGTCCTGGGGGCCTCAGGGAGATGCAGCTGCAGAGCTCCTGCAGCTGGGAACCTGGCTGGCAACCAGAGTGTGACTCCAGCTGGCCAGGCTCTAGTTTTGCCACCATGTGCTCCACCTTGCTTTTTTTGTGTCTGTATTTTTTGACCCTGGGATCTCCTGGGATCAAAACAAAACTTTATACTGCAATATAGCAGTGCAGGGAATGCCTGCATATGTGTTGTGTGACACCACAGATGGGTCTTCAGCACCACATGCTGCTTATGTGCACTCGTTTGGACATAGCCTATGGGTCCCCAAACACGGGTATTTCAAGAAGACAGTCTGTCTATCTCCTGAGGGCACTTAAGTTGCTCATGCTTTAGAATAACTGAGCCAAATCAATTGGCTACCTCCAAAATATCCCTCATTAGATTGGGCTTCTCAGCTCAGGATGGCAGAAATTCCCCGTAACATGCACTGGGACACATTCCAGTTCCAGCTCATTGGTCTTATATTTTCACCTTGTAGCATTTCTATTTTGTGTTGGTTTTCTTCTGATAGCCTATATGCAAGTAGGCAGTGTTTCTGTGAAATTCAGAGGTGAAAGAAAAAATGTGTAGTGGGAATCCAACATAGTAACCACCACTGGACTCCGTATCCCTGGAAAAAATCATCAGAAACTGAAGGTATTATTTTTCTTTTTTGTAGCCTTAATCTAGCATGTCAGTGCTGATTAGATAGAGCCTTGCTAGTTGCCATGAAGATGAATTTAAAAGCATCTCCTGAACTTATAGGTTAACTCCTCAAAGGACTTGACAATTTGAATGTCAGTCTGCTATATTCCTCTATGTGATGAGTCTTACTGCCTTGGCTTTTAAGTTCTTCAGAATGGAAAACATCAGGGGTCCACTTATGACTCCCCCTGTAGTTATTTTAATGATGTTTATAGCTTCATAATTTTGCATTGTGCTTTACAGAGTTTTAAGCACTCCCTCCTGGCCCCAAGCAGCTTACAATGTATAAAACAGATGCATAGAAAAAAAAGATAGATAAAGGAAAGACTCAGGAAAGGAGAGAAGAAGGTTAAAACAAAAAAAAATTATAATGAGGCTTCATATGTCGGAGTGAATTTTTATCTGGTATTCTAAGTGGTAATGAGGTAGGGCAAAAAGGGAAGACCAAGTGACACAAGATTGGAGGTCAGCAGCTGGAGAGATCTGTAAGTTTTGACAAAGGAAAGAAATTGAAGAAAGAACCAACAGGAACATAGCCAGATATGTAAACTGTGTACAGTGTGCTGGCAGACTGCTGGCCTCCTCTTCAAAATGCAAACATCATAGCAGCTCTGTGGTATTTGCTTACATCCCATCCCTGTTCCCACAAACAGAAATTATATATTTCTCATCATGCAACAGAGAATTTGTACATAGAAGCAGCCACCAAGGTGGAGAACTGCCAAACTGTTATCCCCTTAAGAAAAACTAAATATGGTGGCATTCACTGAGTAAGCATGCCTGTGTGCCTGACTGGGAGAACACACTTTGCACAGAGGAAAGGGGATGTCACTGTAAGAGAATAAGAGTGGGAAAATAAGGCAGGATATGAAAAGTGGTGATAGTATAGGGTGTGAAAAAAAGTGATCTAATAATATAGGAAGGCTCAGAGCTGTGCAGTCTTAATAGTGAGGCAACAAATTTAAATTTTATGCAGAAAGTCAGGTCTGTTTGTTATGCAAAAGAACAGTGCCACTGAGAGAACTATAAGCCTCCCTTATCAGGGAAGCCACTAGAAGCATAACAATTAATTAATTACTGGGGACAACAAAAGAGAAAACAGAAATGACAGTGATGGCCATAAGTTAGTAACAAATGATCTCAGTGGAGATGCTTAACAAAGAACACCAGCCAGCACCCACTGCCTCTCAAATGTGTCCAAGAGCTAGTGGATGCCTTGCCGTGAAACTCGGTCCAGAGATGCATGCAGAGCAGTGACAGGAAAATGGTTCTATAGTTGCCTGGGTTCCTGGGCTGGTGGATGGCAAACTTGGCCAGAGCCAAGAGGAGGCTGACCAGTAGTCTTAGGAATTGGTGTGGCCATAGATGAGGAATACCGAAAGGAAAAGTTGTGGGGAGAAGTGCAGCCAGAACTTCAGGAGGAGGTCCTTTAGCAAAAACAACCTGGCATACTCAAACTATGCATGCACCAGGGTCTTCCTCTGCTGACAGAAGGGGCAGGTGCCAGGGATGTCAGTGAGGCACACAAGATACATTCCTGTGGAGATGGGCCCAAAGGTGGACCAACCTAGGACCCCAGTGGCTCATGGGCTTATGGTCGAATTCAGGATGGTCTATTGAAGACCCTCCCCCTCACCGAAGGTGTCCTGTCACTTGGGCTGCCTATACATGTGCGCCAACACATTCTAATTAAAACACATCAGAACAGACTCAATTAAATAAGTCTTCTCCACATTCTAATTAGAACACTGCATTATCACTGCAGTATCACGTGTAGTAAGCCCCTGTTTGCTTAAAAATGGCCATGGGGCACTTAACTGAATCTCATGCCCTGCCACCTCCAAACATGTATAGGCAACCTTGCTGTCTGGGCAGGGGACTCCTTTTGTGCAGGACCTTTTGGATAAAGGCAAGTGAAGTGTCTGGAAGGTCAGCCTTGACCTCCTGGAGCAAATGACATGGTGTATGCAGCATGGGCAGCCCCATGTGCCAGGCTACCACAGGAATCTGCCACCCCTGCCTAGCAAAATCCAGGAGGTCCCCGATGCAAGTAATTTTGGCTAGCACTGTCTTCCACTATCTTTTTTTTGTTGGCACCACCAACAGTGGAATTTTTAGTAAGGGCTCCACTACCACTCCTGTACCCTGAGTGACTGCATCAGGGGACCTGGAAGTCTCTGAGGGAGACTTCTCAGGCAGAAGAGCTGGTTATCGTATCAAAACCTTCAGAGGCAATGGAAGAAGGTGTGTCTGATCAAGCACCATAATACCTGGAAAGAAGAACTGTAGTAATGCCTAAAGGTGGAACTGTGTACTTGATTGTGGTTGCAGAAAGTCAGGAAGCTAGGGAACATCCCTAAGGAGAAAGAGCAGCACACAACGACTGTTTGTTACTATGGACATGAAGAAAATGGGGAATTTCATAGAAGCAGGAGAGGAAAGGGTCACAACAATGTAGGTGAGGGATGCATAATACAAACAAGATGGATGAAAAGGGGTGGAGTCATATATCAGGAAGCAATAAAATTTAGGAGGACTAAAGAGTCTCCCTAAATGTTTGAGATTTAGTGATAAGGACTTCAGGGGATTTGTTAATGATAAAAAAAAAAGTCAGCAAGGAAGAGAGATTAAGATGGAAAATAAGATATTGAAGTTTCACAATATTTATTTTTAAAAGTGATAAAGATGTCTAGGAGGACAAAGCAGAGAGACAGGTGGAGGACAGAAATGGGAGCTTGGGCATGGACCAGGGGCTTTAACTATACTTCAGAGTCTCTTGCAAATATTGGTATGGTAACTTGAGAGATCAACCATGGGCTTGTCTTTTTTCAGGAGAAGCTAGTTAGCAGACTAGTCATCTCACTCAAACTAGCTAGATTAAATGAGAGTGACTACATTGCAAAATAGTAACTGCATTGTAATTGGCTTGGTAGAGTGATCTGATTAGTATCTAATGAATTGTAATTTGAGCAGCTGCATCATTACTGCACTAATTGCTCAAGGATAGGTACCAGTTAGGCTTCAACCTGTCATCCATGATGGGCTGTCTAGCATAGACTTAGAGAGCATTAGGTCTTACCTCAAGCTAATTCAAATTATAGCTGAAACTAAAAATGCCATGAAGACAAATCCTATGGGGACTATTTATCTGTTCAGGGGAAGTTAGTGCACAGTAAGCGGGGGTGTGAATCTATAGCATATTAGCTATTCCACTCTAACTCCCTGTGTGTGTTATTGCATTAACTCTGTAAATTCCTACTCTGCCTTACTGAATACATATTTCCCCTCATAGAAAAGTCTTTAGAGAGTAGAAATGAAAGGGGAAAATGTACAAAAGATCAGAATGGTAGAAGTAAGAAAAGGAAGAAAAGCTACCAAAGACAATGCTCGAGAGAATTACTTGAAGTAGAGCTATGCACTACTGCTTTTAGATTGCTTCTGGTACCCAGCCTAGCTTGTTTGGATCCACATGCTTCAAAATAATAGAATTACAGCATCCCTATGGAGTGACGTACCAACTTTATAGCGTGCCATTATTTATTAAACACTTATTTCAGAAACTAGTCAAGTAATGTTTTAGAAAGGTTTAACATAACTTAGGACTATTTTTGGTCAGATGTCTTAGTTATTATGAGACTTAAGGTACATCTTTCAGAGGGAGAGTCCAGATAGATTTTTCTAATCATGTGTACAAAAATGAGTAGGGAAAAAAATCCTTTTTAATGCTATAAAATCTTCTTTTTTTGTCTTGTGAGGTCAGAAGATATCAGATTTCTTGGCATCTGCAGATTTGTTCAGATACTGTAACAGTCAAACATATCCAGGTTTTTGGTATTTTTTTCTACAAGTGTTTTAAATTTTGTTTTCTACCTGCATCTAAATCACAGTTTTATTCATCTGAACAGCTTCTGTTGGACTATTTCCCAGATTGGAGCCATTTATATACAATATTGTCGTTTTGGCAGAAGAAATACTTGGGGAACTTCATAGAGTTGATTAATCTTAACATAAAATTAGAAAGTACTAAGAGAGATAGAAATGGATAACTATAATTGTCCGGTGAAGCAGATTTAAAGCAGTGATCTCTTGGGTATCACACATGAGAGAGTTTACTATTTTGATATTGTAATTGTATCCATTTGTGCCATTCCCTAGTCCATTTGTAATTACTGTCTTGCTACATAGTTAGACATGCTACAGTTATTGCCTAAACCTGAAACCAGAATTATATGGCCTTAAAATTCCCTGGAAGACTATTGCCACTCTTGTCAAATTTTGATCCCAGTGAATTTGTTGAGACATTCTATCTGCAGCTATAAATAGGTGAAACTCAATGGAAATGCATCAGTTTACACCACCAGATAATTTGGCCTTCAGTATTTTGCCAAATCAGTTTTTCAAATACATGCCTCACTGTATTTAAAATATCTGTGGTTTGATTTGCTTGTCACTGGCTCTTGTGGATTTTCAATAATCGTGATGTGATTAAACACCCTTTCCAAGTAGAAAATCAGGCCCACCTTTTTAATTAATTTCTGTTAGAAAATGGTTTGCATATCAAAAGAAAGAAGAAACAAACACTGAAAGACTAAATTTATTTCCCCTTAGTTTTTCTTTTTTTACTTAGTCCTGTTATATTGGGAAGATATCTTCAGTTCTTGGGTGTAGCATCTGAGATATTTATGTTCACAATTTAATTTAGACATCTGCAAAGCAGGCATTCTGATTTGGCAGTATTTTATACCCACTCAGTACTAGCGTAAGTAACTTTTGCACAAGTGATCAAGGGTGGAGTGGTGCTACTGAATTTTAATACAAGTCAAATTTAACCACATAGTTAAGATGATTCCTCCTTTACACCAACTTTGTGTAGTCGCAGTTGCATTAGCTTGATCTATCACACACACACATGAAGGGGTCAGGGGCTTGATCTATGACTTGCACACATGAAGGGGTTACAAAGATTGGTAACAAAAATGTGCATTATATGGGTTTTTTTCAGATGAGGTACTTTAAAAAAGCTGGTATAAGTGGCTATAAATTATAGAAGCTGTGAGGTATCTGTAATCACAATTATAAGACTGTGGTACAGGAACCTCAGCCAATAACAGCATCTGGTGAAGCCATGCTCTATGCCTGTTCCTCTGATTGGTTTCTTGTAGGGACATGCTGCTTTTCAAGCTCTCTTCCTTATAGTATCTCATTTTTTTACAAGTTCATTTTATGGTGTACAGACCACAGAAAGTGCAATCCCTTTGCCTTTGTGCAGTATGGAAGGAGCCTCAGTGTGTTGATGTTATTGAAGTATAGCCAGAAAGGAGATGGAGGCGAAGGGGAAATACAGCAAAGCAAATGAGGCGATTTCAGGCTGGTACCGCTATGCTCCTCAGAATCAAGCTTGTGTTTTCCAGGAGTGGGCAAGGGTCACTGTGCAGGCTAATAGGACAGGATTACACTAGCACAGGTTTCAGGGAACTTTATTACAAGGGCTATGGCATGGGAATAAGGGATTTTCTACTCAGCATTTGCTTTATTCAGCTTTTACCTTCCCTGGTTTTCACGGTTAGGATCTGTTTTTCACTTGTTTACTGGATAAGTTCCCCTAGAAGCTGCAGTGACAGGGCCACCAATTCAGGGATTATAAATGCACCTGCATTTATAACAGAGACCAGGGAATGAGTGGAGGCAAAGGTGTATATTATATAATGACAAGGTTCTTTGGGCAAATCTGATATCTTTTAGTAGACCAACTAAAATTTTAGTTGGTCTACTAAAAAATATCAGATTTACCTAAAGAACCTTGTCTGCCTATGCCCTAAGACAAACACAGCTATAATCAAAACCACTGAAACTGTTATAAAATGGTATTTTCTATATATATAGAACAGGGGTGGGCAAAATGAGGCCTATGGGCTGAATAAGGCCTTCCAGGCCATTCTATCCAGGCTGTGGGGCCCCTTAAACATTTAGAAAATTAACATTTATCTGCCCCTGGCTGCCTGTCATGCAGTCCTTGATGGCTTGCCAAAACTCAGTAAGTGGTCCTCTGCCCAAAATAATTGCCTGACCCTGATATAGAAGAATCCTTTTCCTTTTTCTTTATCTAGCAACTTTTTTTTTTTGGATTACTTGTGCCTTCCTAAGTCACCTGAACGCAATATTGCTCTCTCTCTTAAGACTTTGCCAGCATGCCTTTAAGGACTAGGCCCTTTAAATTAGGCAGAGCCAAGCAGCTGCAGTCCTAAGTGGCCATTTTACAGCTATAGGTGTTTGATACATGTCTCTCTCTTGCAGGTAAGTATGTTTAAACCTGCTATGTTTTCCCTTTTTGTTCCAAAAGAGGTGGCTTATTTTAACCAAGAACCAAATCTTAGGCTTGCTGAGAAAAGCTTCTGTCTGCCTCTGGGCATTTTTATTGTAATGGGAAAATCAGGTTGGTATAACTTCGGTCATCTGTACTTACCAGGCACTACAGCTGTAGTGCTCAGTTTCTACAGGAGTCAGTCTCCTAGGTCATAAATAAGGACATGTGATTCATAAAAAAATGACATGGCATTTGGAAAGCTTAATCTAGACATTAGGTTGGTATTATATTGCTAGATAAAACTGTTTTAGTTGCATGGAAAATTGATTTAATTAGAATAAGGTCCTACCAGCTTGCCCTTAATGAAGTTTCCTATTCTTTAGTCCTTTGCTGCTCTGTGCATGTAGAAATTACTTTTATTATGTAGTGGGCAACATCCTACAAATGTGCACGATTTTTAAACAAATCCACCACAATATAATACGTATTATCATTTGAAAGTAGAAGAAACATTATGAATGTGCTTAGTGTAACTTTACAGGTGCTGTTGCTATGCATGGTTAATCTTTTTGGTAAGTACTATATTCTTTATCATGTACATTGAGCCTTAATCAAATATTACATTAAAGGAAAAAAAGAAATTGCCCTATTCATTCAGGCCAATGGTCCATCTAGTTCTCTGCCCTGACTAATATGAATGTTTTAAAAACTCTACGCTTAAGGTATAAGCAGCCCAGAGGATATATATTTTTTCATAATCCTGGCAATTTAAGTGTTTAGAATAAATGCATGTACATTCCAGCTTAGTAACAATCCTATACAGTGTTGTGAATGGATGACAAGTGGTTCTTTATTTATCAGCTACTATATTTTTGTAAATTGTAGAATAGGCAACATTTCTAAAAACATTGCTTTTCTTTGGCTACTAACCTGAGTCAGCAACTAATTCCCTTGGCTTCCTATTATGAACCAAGTTGTTTTTCCTTTTTCCAGTAATCACCAACTGATAAGCTGTTCCTTTCAAACATTAGTCTCTGGAGTATGTGGCTGTGTTGGAAACAGTACAAGAATGACTTACTAAATTCAGTGATACTGATAGAATCTGCTTGCTTAAAGGATGCATCAGCAGTTAGCTATAGTAGTGGTCTCGGGTCAGCCTCATGACACACATATACCACTGCTAGGTCATCACATGAATAAAGCAGAACACCACGGGGACTATAGACAAAGACTGAAAAGATGCTGGTTTTAAGAAAAATAAAGTCCATTCCTAGGGAATTAAAAGGGTTTTTCTTAATGGTTTGGCTAAAAATGCTTTTACTGAAATATTATTTTAAAGGGGGTTTTGCATGTAGGCAGAGTATAAGCAGATCAAGTTCTTTAAAAAATATGTTACTCATGATCAACCTGAAAAAGGTACAAGTGAAAATTTGATAGGGTTAGTACAAGTGCTGCTGCCCCTACACATTACTGTGGCTTTCATTTTCAAGGACTGTTTAAGCTGCTCTGGTCTGTCAACTAAACTTGAGTTGTATTTAAATATTTAAGACCAAGTTACCTCAGACACTGCCACTCCCACAAATTTCATTTTGGTGTATTATATTAAGCATAGATGCTTGAGCTGGAGTCCCATCAGTTCAAGTGGGAGGAGGTTGAGAGTGGGATATTATCTAGATGGCCATGGAGCTCTGCTATTTACTATCACCTAGATCCTACAAGTCTGTTATTCTTTTGTACATGCTACCAAGTTCATTACTTTCTCTCAGGAATTTAGGAGAAAGAGAAGCGATGATTAAGTGAGGATTTTTATTTTTGTGGCAAATGATTATCCAGCTATATGCTGTCCTTGCGATGGATTCTGAAATTTTCCCTTCTATAACGAATTTCAAAGAAATTAAACTTAGCAATGAATGCTTATTTTTACTTGTCTAAGTTAATGTATTGTTACTGAATTGTACCTGATGGGTCTTGTACTACATGCACTAATGAGAATTTTCCCTTAAGTTGTGAGTTTTTGAAGACCACAGAATTCCTGAGTAGCCATAAATTGCACTCTAGAACCAACTGTGATGCTTCTGGGTAATTACAAATTTGTTATAGTATCTTCTGAAGAATAGTTTCCCATTTTTAGTAAAGTCTGAGCTAGTGAAATGTAATTGGCAATCTGTCTCGCTCCTTGTGATAGGAGTATCAATATCGGAGCTTTTCTGGGAGTGGCTCCGCCCTCATGTAATGGACCAACCCCCTGCTTACTCATCTGCCACGCCTTGATCTTACTTGGTTAGAAGATGGTTGTAATCAGCAGGAGGCTGCCCATTTTTCCACGCCCCGGTGACAGGAGGCGCTACCTGCAGCTCTTTTTCCTCCCCTACACCACAGCCCAAGCCTTGCAGATGGAGTTGATGTGGTTTTTGACCTGGGCCTTGTTATGTTCTGGCCCTCCTCTTTACTCCCGGGGCTCCTCACTGCCCCCCCCCTCGCTCTGGGACGCCTTGCTGCCCCCTCTCCTGGGGCTCCTCACTGCCCCCCTTTTTGCTCTGGGGTTAGAGTCACTGCGCCCTGCAAAATGCTGCACCATCTCAGGCGCCCGGAACCCCCACGCTACTGGGGAGTCCCTATGAGGCCTCCTCCACCCCTTATAGCCTCACTCAGTCCTCCAGTCAAAACAGTAAACATAAAACAAAGCCCCTGGGCTACAACATAAAACTAGACCATCTGGTCAAACAAAATATACTCCCTA
>NW_017728992.1:36475756-36481131 GCF_001723915.1 Gavialis gangeticus
CGGGGGATGCTCTCACTGCCAGAGTCCTCTCCTCTGTCTGTCCGAGCTGAGTCCCTACTCCCACAGCTGCTGGAGAGGGACTGCCCTCCTGGCCTCCTCCTTGGGCTTAAGAAGGGATAAGCCCTGCCCCTTCCTGTCAGCTGGTTTTACCAGTTGCCCCGGCAACCAGCACCTGTGCAGTCCTGGTGACTGGCAGCTGAGCCTCCCCCTTTCTGCCACTAGGGGTCTCCCCAGAGCAGTCTCCGCTCTCAGGTGCAGGGCACCTGAGTGCACTGTGACACTCCTTTACAAATAAATGCTTCAAAGTTGTTGGTGAATTTGTATAGAACAGACCTTTTGAAACCCATCACCACAATGAGCACCTTATGTTTTATATGGATTCTGTAATGTTTAGATATTTCATATTCTTTGTGGATACATTTTGCTTGGAAACAATGAGAGAGATTTTGGTTGTACAGGCTTCACCAGAAACTCAGAAACACCAGAAAAGATCCTGGATCTTTTATAAATAATACAGTAAGAACTTGTCTTTATATTCCTCTATTTGAGGATTCTTTTTGGTTAAACGTAAAAGGAACAGAAACAAATTGTTAAATATCTTTTTTTTTTTTTTAATATTACTTTTATGGATAATGCCTGAAACAAACTGGATGTGTAGGATAAACTTAGGTCAGTATTTTATGTTTTAAACTTTGTTTTGTATTTTGTTTGTTTTACAAACCTTGGATTACCTCTGAAAGAACATGAAATACATATAAAAACAATTGGTGCAAAGGGCAAGTAACATAAAAAAAATATTTGCTTCTAGGTCTATTAGTGTGACTTATGTGCTGGAAACAAGGAGCAGGTCAGCACCATATGCAACTAGCCATCCGTCTTTGGACCACTAGTGACTTACAGCTAGTGTCATGGGTGGGGCCTAGGAGCGGCCGTGATCCCTCTAGTGCCCCTATCGTGTCAAGTAAGCGCTCCAGCACACTTGTCTTGCCCGCCACGTCTTTGATGAAATATATTATTGATATATGGGAGGCTGCCTTTGATCCCCTTATACACGGTACTATGCTTATTGTTCCCCGTTCCTTTCAGAGTGGCAAGTTGCACCCCAGCCTTAAAGGCTACGCGTGCCCCCTGTCAAAGTTCAAAGTCTTTGATTTCAGATGCTGATGGCAAAAGATCAGATGGCAAGAGGTCAGAGGCTAACACAACAAACTCTGTAATTGTAGTCTCACACTATTATTTTTTAGCTTGTAACAGTGCTGCATTTTCACACCCCTGTCTGTGCCTCAATTCAAATCACTTGAGCTTTTCATACGAGAGGGAAACTAACCTTGGATTGTATACAACTCAGCGCTATGACGTCAAAAAAGATATCATACCCATAGTAACGAGATACCAAATTGGCTGAGTTTAACGGAATTATAAAATTAAATAATATGCTATGCTTGCCCTCTTGTGACCAAACAAGACCAGTACCACCCAAGGAAAAATATAGCCTCCCTTTTATGAAACTTGAGAAAAACAAAGAAAGCACAAGTGCCAACCTGTTAATTAATCATGCCAGGTGTATTATTATTGGCTATTTTGTTTCCTATAACTTGGAAAGAACTTCCGCCCAAAGGCGGAGAACTGCGTATACACTCAAGAGGGGAGATCTCGGAGCATTCCCAAGAGACACAGTTTGTAACCTGATCAGTTACAAATATTATCTCTCCACCTGCGACCTTGATTCAGGTGTACCCCTGTTTTGCTGGCTCGTGTCGTCTTATCTTATTTTCGTACGTCCCTCTCGTCAAGGGCTCTCGGTAATCTGCAGACCGTAGTAATTTGTATAAACTATTTGAAACCTGTACTCAGCAAGTCTGCAATCCATTGTAAATCGCTGGGTGACAGAACATCTGCATGCTGTAACTAAGA
Source organism: Gavialis gangeticus (assembly GCF_001723915.1). Taxonomy (NCBI): domain Eukaryota; kingdom Metazoa; phylum Chordata; order Crocodylia; family Gavialidae; genus Gavialis; species Gavialis gangeticus. The sequence continues at coordinate 36,477,671 of NW_017728992.1, forward strand.
AATCAACTGCTTCTGCCTACGCTGCAAGCCATCAGTAGCATAAGTAAAATAAACTTTCTGTGTAACTAATGTGCTTTAAACCATCTGACTATCTGACTCCTGCTCACCTTTAACACCCGCTTGTCCAGTCATAAATCCTGCCTCGCGCCAAGCCGGTCATACCGACCCCGGCTCGCAGGTAAAGGGTGCACCGGCATCTGGGCACGACACCTCCTACCTCCCCTTTAGCACGCTCCAAGCCTCGCAGCTCTTCTGGACATTATCTAGTTGAATTCCTACCTGCGCCTTCTCTGGCACCCCTGGGCTTGTCACGCAACTGGTGCCCCTGGGCTTGTCACGCAACCGGCGCCCCTTCTCTCATTAGCCCTCTAGGGCTTACTAGTAGTCCTTTTGCCCACTGGGATTGGCGGCCTAAGCCTTGCCTGCCCCCTCTGGGTTTAATGTCAGTAATAAGTATCCAATTAGGCTCAGGCAGCCCAAGCCTTACCTGGCCCCTCTGACCCTTCTGGGTTACTGCCAAGAATAGGTGTCCAATTAGGCTCAGGCGGCCGGAGCCTTACCTGGCCCCTTTGGCTCCTCAGGGTTCCTGTTATAGTGGAACCCCTCTGGAACGACTTCTAATCCACACCCCTCTTGGGGTGTCTGTCAATAATAAATGCCCCCTCTCAGGGCTACTTCTCTATACGTGCCCTCTCCGGGGCTCCTCTCGAGTACACGCCCGCTCCAGCGGCTTCTCTCTGCCTCTGCCAGTCTCTCTATAATCACAGACTCTGTGCCACCTGGCACCAGGCAACCGTGCTGCCCCTGGCACCACTCATTTGCCCCCACAGGGCACCAGGCACCCCCCAAGCAACTGGGGAGCTCCCATGAGGCCTTCTCACACCCCTACAGCCTCACCCAGTCCTCCAGTTTAACAATAATCAAACAAGGAACACATAACCATGAGCCAACCGGCTACAACACAACAATAAGCCTTCTGGCTATACCCTAAAGTCCAGGCCCCACCTGGCTTTCCACTAAAACCTCCTAGTTAGGGTTCTTTCCACCCACGCCATGGTGCAGCTACTCGTTCTATCAGTCTGCCCGCCTCCACTCGACTCCACTGCAGAGCTCTTGCTCCTCCAGCTGCCAGAAGGGAACTGCCAGCCAGGCTCCAGCCTGGGCTGTTTATAAGGGCCCAGCCCTGCCCCCTTCTGGTCACCTGACCCACATGGTTGCCCCAGCAACCGGCAGCTGAGCTGCCCTGGTGCTTGGCAGCTGTTTTTAACCCTTTTCTAGGCACAAGGCACCTATGTGACCTTGTGACAGCTAGATGCTGAGAACCATTGACTGAGGCAATACAGTGTTCGGGTTTCCAAGAATTTTGTGAAATTCTAACAGAACAAATTGGTTTCCATGTCTTCTGGTCTATATCCTGAATGCAAACGGGTTGATCTAACTATTATTTTGTAACCATAAATAACCCCTCACTTGAAGTCTCTTGCTTCTTGATATGTACCGTGCAAGGATTTACAGGATCAAACCTATCAAATGGTAGAGCTATTAGAAAGCCTTTAGGCACTGTAGAATAGTATATTATTTTCCTACTGGCCTCACTTGGAGGAAAAGAAGTACTCGGAGGAAAAGGTGATTAGGAACAGTCAGCATAGATACACCAAAGGCAAGTCATGCCTGGCCAGCCTTATTGCCTTCTATGATAAGATTACTGGCTCTGTGGATGTGGGGAGAGCAGTGGATGAGACATAACATGACTTAAGCAAAGGTTCTGATACAGTGTCCCACAACATTCTCACAAGCAAGCTATGAAAAAATTGGTTGGATGAACGGGCTGTAAGTTGGATAGAGAACTGGCTGGATCATTAGGCTCAAAGGGGAGTAGTCAATGTTCAATATCTAGTTTCCATCCTATGTCAAGTGGACTGCTCCAGGGGTTGGTCCTGGGGCCAATTTTGTTCAATATCTTCCTCAATGATTAAGAAGATGGGATGAAGTGAACCCTCAGAAAGTTTGCAGACAACACCAAGGTAGGGCGGAGTAGTAGTTACTCTGGAAGGTGGAACTAGGATTCAGAGAGACCTAGACAAATTGGAGGATTGAAATAAAAGAAACCTTATGCAGTTCAATAGGAAGAAGTGCAAAGGTGTGCACTTAGAACAGAAGAATTCTATGCACTGCTGCAGGCTGGGGACTCGATGCCTAGCAGCAGCTCTGCAGAAAAGGACTTGGGGTAACTGCGGATGATTAGCAGTGGACAATAAGCTGAATATGAGCCAATAGTATATCCTTGTTGCCAAGAAGGCTAACGATATACTAGGTTACCCTAGTAGGAGCATTGCCAGCGGATCAAGGGAAGTGATTATTCTCCTCTATTTGGCACTGGTAGCTCACATCTGGAGTACTGTGGCCAGTTTTGGGCCCTCCACTATAGAAAGGACATGGACAAATTGGAGCAAATCCACAGAGAGCAATAGAAATGATTAGAAATCTGGGGCACATGATTTCCAAGGTGAAACTGAGGGACCTGAGCTTATTTAATCTGGAGAAGAGAAGAGTCCTGGGATTAGAGGGGAGGTGCATACACCCTCAGGGGGCCTTAAATGCCTCTACACTAATGCTTGTAGTATGGGGAACAAGCAGGAGGAATTTGCTCTCCTGCTAGCTAACACAAACCCAGACATAGTGGGGCTTACTGAAATTTGGTGGGATCCAGTGCACGATTGGGCAGTGAACATCAAGGGCTATAGGCTGTACAGGCTGCATAGAATGGGGAGGAAAAATGGGAGTGTGGTGCTCTACATCAAAGAGCAATACACTTCCTCAGGAAACAGCACTGGGTCAGAATACAAAGGGGTTGGGGAAGCGGGGAAAGGGACTTAATGGTGGTGGTCTACTACAGACCACCCAACCAGGGGGAAGAGCTGGACTGGAAATTCTCAGGTCAGCTCATGGAGGCAGTTAAGTCAAGGGACGTGGTCATCATGGGTGACCTAAACTATCTGGGCATCTGCTGGGAGGAGTAGTCAGCCAGGTCTGACTGCTCACATAGGTCCCTAGCTGAGTTACAGGACCTCCATCTAACCCAGGAGGTGCATAGTGTTACTGGGGGAAATGCCTTTTTGGACTTGGTCCTGGCCACAGGTGATGACCTGGTGAGGAGACTGAGGGTTCTCAACCACCTGGGCGATAGCGATCATTGCCTACTGGAATTCACCATCCAGCTCAGGGCTTCAAAGGCCTGCAGAAAGGCAGCAGCCCTGGACTTCAGGAGGGTGGATTTCAATGAGGTAAGGAGACTAGTCGGGGAGGTACTGAGGTCCCAGAGGGGATGGGAGTTGGGAGTCCAAGAAGAGTGGTTGTTCCTTAAGAAGCCAATCCTCCAAGTCCAAAGGGTGCCAATCCCAGTGCAGATCAAAGAGGGCAAGAGTGCTCAAAAGCCCCCATGGATCACCAAAAGCATCCAG
>NW_017728992.1:36486131-36486422 GCF_001723915.1 Gavialis gangeticus
CGAACCAGAAGCATACCTATAGGCTGGGGAACTCCCTCTTCGTCAGCACAGAGGCAGAAAAAGATCTTGGAGTCATTCATGATTCCAAGATGAACATGGGCCACCAATGTGAGGACGTGGTCAGGAAGACTAACTGTACCTTGTCATGCATCCACAGATGCATCATGAGCAGGGCCAAAGAGGTGATCCTTCCCCTCAATGCGACACTGGTCAGGCCGTAGTTGGAGTACTGTGTCCAATTCTGGGCACCACACTTCAGGAGGGATGTAGCCAGCATCAAGAGGGTCCAGA
>NW_017728992.1:36491422-36492058 GCF_001723915.1 Gavialis gangeticus
CTCCATTGTCAGAGATTGTAGGGGGCTGTTAGGAAGGCTAAGGCACAAACAGAACTGGGACTAGCAACCCAGATCAAAAATAACAAGAAGTTCTTTTGTAAATACATAGGAGGTAAAAAGAAGATATCAGGTAATGTGAGGCCTCTACAGGACACACTTGGAGATGTGGTGGTCACACCAGATGACAAAGCTAACCTCTTTAACAATTTCTTTGCCTCCATTTTTTTGAGCAGGGACTGGGTCATCCCCCCCACTGGGATCCTGGCCGGACCCAAGGGAGGCACAGCCAGGCCCAGGGTCAGTGAGGACCTAGTCAGGGAACTTCTGGTGGGACTAGATGTATTCAAATCAGCAGGTCCTGATGATCTCCACCCCAGTGGTGAGGGAATTGGTAGAGGTCATTGTGGGACACCTGGCACAGCATTATAACCACTCATGGTGCTGTGGCAAGGTGCCAGAGGACTGGAAAAGGGCCAATGTGGTCCCCATTTTCAAAAAAGGGAGGAAGGAGAACCCAGGAAACTATAGTCCCATTAGTCTTACCTTGGTCCTGTGGAGGCTGTTTGAGAAAATTATACAGGAGCACATCTGCGAGGGACCAGCAGGGGAGATGATGCTTAGGGGCAACCAACATGG
>NW_017728992.1:36492784-36507231 GCF_001723915.1 Gavialis gangeticus
CTGGGGAGGACGAACCAGAAGCATACCTATAGGCTGGGGAACTCCCTCTTCGTCAGCACAGAGGCAGAAAAAGATCTTGGAGTCATTCATGATTCCAAGATGAACATGGGCCACCAATGTGAGGACGTGGTCAGGAAGACTAACTGTACCTTGTCATGCATCCACAGATGCATCATGAGCAGGGCCAAAGAGGTGATCCTTCCCCTCAATGCGACACTGGTCAGGCCGTAGTTGGAGTACTGTGTCCAATTCTGGGCACCACACTTCAGGAGGGATGTAGCCAGCATCAAGAGGGTCCAGAGGAGGGCACTTGCATGATCAGGGGCCAACAGGGCAGGCCCTACGAGGAGAGGTGATGGGACCTGAATCTGTTCAGCCTCCACAAAAGAAGACCGAGAGGGAATATGGTGGCCATCTATAAACTGGCAATGGGAGAGTCCGTGTTCCCCCGAGCACTATCGGGGGTAACAAGGAATAAGGGCCATAAGCTGACTGCGAGTAGATTCAGGCTAGACTTCAGGAGGCACTACTTCACAGGCAGGGTGGCTAGGGTCTGGAACCAACTTCCAAGGGAAGCGGTGCTTGCTGCTACCCTGGGGGTCTTCAAAATGAGGCTAGACAATCACCTAGCCGGAGTCATCTGACCCCAGTATTCTTTCTTGTCCATGGCAGGGGCTTGGACTTGATGATCTGCTTAGGTCCCTTCTGACTCTACCAACTATAAGGCTGATGGGGAATTTAATAACAGACTTCAGCTACCTAAAGGAGAGTTAAAAAGAGGATGGAGCTAGACTGTTCTCAGTGGTGACAGATGACAGAACAAGAAGCAATAGTTTTGAGTTACAGCAAGGGAAGTTTAAGTTAGATATGAGGTAAAACTTTCTCACTGGGAAGGTAATAAAGCATTGGAACAGGTGACACAGGGAGGTGATGGAATCTCCATCCTTGGAGGTTTTTAAGACCTGGCTAGACAAAGTCTTGGCTGGAATTATATAGCTGGGGATGATCATGCTTTTAGTAGGGTTTGGATCAGGTGGCCTCCTGAGATTCTGTCCAAACCTAATTTTCTTTGATTATATTATTCTGTTTCAAGTAGGCAATGTTGATGCAACTCCATATACTTTACACAAAGCGAGATAATGTATTCAGCTGTTGCCAAAGTTTGTCTTGTTTCTTTTTTTGTTTGTTTGTTTTTAATACACATCAGTTTACTACAAGGTTAAGATATCTACCACCCCCCATCCCCTCTCAGGTTAAGCTTCTGTGGTGAGAAAAATAGTTTAAAAATCGCAAGTGTTGCAAAAGTTAACCTTTTGCCACTGCAATTTGATTTGGAAGGACAGAATAAAGTCAGGTAGGATTAAGGCATGGGGGAAGCTATTACAAAAAATAAGGAGAAAGATGAAATCTGATAGTGATGCCACGAAACCATGACCAAGATCTAAAGGACATAGCAGCTAGATAGGACATTGAGTATAACAGCATTGAAACTGGCTTATTACTTGGTAGATCAGGCATTTTGAACTCTGCTTTGCTCAGGGGGTAAGGGATGGGTGCGGGGAGGGGGAAGGAGATTTCAACTAGATAATGGAATAGGATTAGATTTTCAAAAGAGCTTTGACAGTGACATTCAGATCTTTGGAGGGATCTTTCTGTTTATTTAGATGCTTAAATATGAAAAGAAACTGGCACTTTTAGTGACTTGTTCTCTGAACACTTTAAAATCTAGACCTGAGTCCTTTGGAAAGCACATAGTAGATGATAGTTTTTGAGCCAATTAAGTTAAAAAGCTAACACGACATTACTGAGAGCTAGGTGGGGACATACAGGCTGCTACAGCCATATTACACTGAAGGAAGATTATGAGTATACAGCAGTAAATAAGAAAGTAGAATATTGTAGTGAGGAACCATATTTGCTCTTGTACAGTAACTTTTATGTGCTTTATAAACCAGTAAGCTTCTGTCTATGTGTGAAGGGGGAAAGAGCAGGGTGAGGAGAAAGCCTCTGGAAACCCAAATGAAGGTCACTTACTGTAGATATGAAGAGAAGCTTGGCTGGAGCAGGGAGCACATTACCATGTTTCCACAGCATGTGCTCACTTTGGACTGGTGGAGGGAGAACAAGGATGGGTATTTCTGGCCCCAGAGAGAATCAGCCAGGAGAAGACTGGCTGGAAGCCTGAGTCAATGCCTCCCAGCCAATAGCATCCCACAACCAACCATGGGTAAAGAATGTGGGCCCACTGGCCAGTGTGGTTGGAGGATCACTGAAACCCTTGGACTTGCCATGCCAGGGAACCATTTGAGGGCAGCCAGGTGGAGACAGAAGCCAGAAACTGGATGAGTGAGGGAGACTAAGAGTTTCCATTGTGTGTCGGTCTGAGTTTTCCAGGGGCACTGCCCCCTTGATTTTTGCTCCTCTTTTTTGGGGGAAGGGTTTTTGTTTGTTTGTTTGTTGTGTGTGTGTGTGTGTGTGTGTGTGTGTGTGTATTTTGGAGGGGAGCTGTGATCAGCTCTTGCTGTGCTGGGGAAAGAGGCATTAAAGAGAGCCCCCCTCCTTGAAAATTCCCTTGGATCCTGACCCTGAGGAGCCACTGCAGGGTAGGAACCACAGTGCAATTGGTTTCAGTTGATTGACCCAGGAACCTGGGATGAATTGATTTCATTTGATTTTCTGATGAATCCTTAAGGGACTGATCTAATTGGATTGACCTAGGAACCTGGGATAAATGGATTTCAGTTAACTATCTGAAAGTGCCTTAATGGACTGATCTGTCTTGATTAACCCAGGAATTGGGGATGAATTGACTTAAGGTCATTGTCTTACAGACTTTAAACAGACTTATCTTAATCAATGGACCTATGAACCAGTGAGGAATTGATTTAAGGATGGCCTTAGGGAGCCTGAATAAATGGATTTAAACTCCTAGAAATTCATTTTGTAAGCCGGTGATTAACTGTATGTGGCATAGCTGGTTGATACAAGATTTAGACCCAGACACATGTCAGCAGGGATGTGGTAAGGGTGGGGTGTGAGGGGAGGTGAAGCCCCACAAAGAGGACCAACCGAGACCTCTGACAGCCCACACATCCAGCTCTCAGTATTCAAAAGGACATCAAGATGTGGCAGAACACCAAAGACAGGTGTCGGTGGTACTACCTGTACCCAACAGCTCACTCTGGTAAGACATTGGGCAGATGTGGGCCATGGCCATATTGTACCTACCTCTGACACTGTCCTATAGATAGACACAGATGTTAATACTGAAGAATTTGTTTTCTACAACACACCTAAAATATCTTATCCATCAGGTTTCCACTTAATCAGATTAATAATAATAACTTTTAAAAAATGGGTGCAGGGAGAGGGGAGAAAATTACAAGGATTAAATGACCTTACTTTGTTATACATTGGGCAAAGCTTTGATGAATTAACAAAGATAAAATGTAAGCAGTGTTGCTAAGTAGTGGAAATAAGTTATACACTGTACAAATTATGTGTTAAAATCACTACATTCATGTCTTGATGATAACTGAAAGCTCTACAGTTGGTACCTGTGCTAATGCAGGCTTAGTGCAAAACAAGAGTCAGTACATTAAATTAAACACATCCAAGAGGTTTCTGTTCTTTTATGATATCCTGGAGAGGGCTACAGTCTTAACACCTGGGGATAGGAGTCATTTTAGAGCTTATAAATTTAAAGTAGGGATGTTCCAGAAAGTGCTATTAGTGATTAAGTGGGTGGCAATCTTCCCCAGCAGGTTCCCTTTTTCTGACCTGCTTCTTCAGAGACTTCCCTCTGAGAAACACCAGAGAGATGAAGGTGGCTTATCTATTCCCTCCCTCCCCCAACCCCATTTTAGACTAATTCTGGTGAAGTGGGAAGAGAAGGAAATAAATATAGTTTGGTTCTGCTTCCTGGGCAATTTAACATTCAGAGCAGGGCTGTTCAATTGGCAGCCCATTAGCTCATGGGGACTCTAAGGCCAGGTCCATATGAGCAGGGGTGTGCCTACAAATAATAGCAACAGAAATTTGTGCTGCTACTTTTTTCTGCAATGCTCATCCCTTCCTGCATGCTTTGCAGTGGGACACATTGTTACATGTGCTGCAGGCAGGGCTGGCAGGAGCATAGGGTACCTTAGCAGGAGCTAGCCATCCCCTGTACTGAAGCACCCTGTGCCCTGATCAGCCAGGGAGTAGCATATGGAGATGGGGGAGATGCTGCAGAGCCCCCACACTGAGGCATGTGGAGCCCCCATGCTGAGGCACACTGTGCCCCAGCCAGCCATAGAGGAGCTGGCTGGGGTGCAGTGTGTCTCAGCATGGGGGCTCCATGTGCCTCACCATGGGGTTTCACAGTGAAACCCCCACACTGAGGCCTGCAGAGACAGGGGAGCAGTGAACCCAAGGCTTCCTGCTTTCATCTCAAAGCAAACTACACCCCATCCAGGTAGGGAGTAGTTGGCTGGGGCACAGTATGCTTCAGCGCAGGGTCTCCATGTACCTCAGTACAGTGGAGCCTCCATGTTGAGGCATGTGGAGACAAGGGAGCAGCCAGCCCAGGGCTTCCTGCTCCCCTGTCCTGAGGCACCCTGTGCCCCAGCCAGCCAGCTCAGTATGGGGACTCCACATCACGTGGAGATGGGAGAGCAGGCAGTCCTGGGCTGCATCTCATTTCTTCAGTCGATCTCTGCATTTTTCTTGGTGCTCACCACTTTGGCTTGGGTCACACTACTTTTTTTCCCAGGATTCTTTTTTTGCTACCAGAATATTGCAGTAGCGAATTTTGCCCCAGCGCTGATTTAATGTGCAACTCGTGTGGCTTGTGTTGCTGCAAAGAGGTTTGCACCACAAACCGCACATGCCTGGATGTCTGGATCCAGCTTGAGAAGTTAAATCTTGGCCCCCAGCCTCATGTTTGGTCACCACTCCCTTAGCTTCCACAGCAGCCAGAGTATCTGGTCTCCCCCTCCCTAATCTGTCTGCTGCTTCATGCCCCTGCTCTAGAGAGTGGGACAGTATTGCAGTGCAGGGAGCTGAAGGTGAACCTGAGGTGTGGAGTACATCAGGGAATGGGAAAGGGTTGGGGGGTCTTGCAGCACGGAGAGGTCACGGGTACATGCTACAATGAGTATAGGGAGTCACAGGATGACACTGAAGTGGGGGGCATTGTGGGTGTGCATTGCAGCGGTGGTGAGGGGTCATGGGCTATAAAGTTGGACGGTACTGTTTTAGAGTACGCTCATATGATTTCACCATTCCCCTTTTCCCCCGGCCTCTGGAATCAAGTAGTTGCAGGCACCAGGATGCTTTTCAAGTCTAAAGTTAGACTCCTAAATCCACATTTAGGAATTTTCTTGATCTTTCAAAAATCCAAATCCCTAACAGACCTATTGAATTCATATTGGGGTGTTCAGGGGAGCTCAAATACATTGTGCATTATTCTTTTTTACCCTGAAAAAATATAGTTAATTTAAGCAGTGTAAAAGGAAGAATATAGAATACTATCTAAACAAATGTTGCCTTCCCTTTAAACTCACTATGCTCAGCTCAGTTAATGACTACATAAGGTGGAGATATATGGAAGATCAGGAGTATCTACTTGATATATATACAATGTGTATGCTGGCCAACACCTATCCTTATGTACAGTGGCATCACTAGGGCAGGGTTACCAGGGCAGCTGCCCTGGGCACTGGTGTGTGGAGGGTGTAAAAGAAAATGGGTGCAGCTGTGGCATCATGATCACGCCAGAAGTGATGACAGCAACCAGAAATTGCCATTGCCCCTGCATATGGCAACTTCCCTGGGCTTCCAGTCATGTAGTTACACCTCCGTTTGCTTCCACCTACTGAGAATGTATATTAGACTAATATGAATCAGGCAATGAAGAGCTATATGTTCTTTTTCACTGTAAAAACTGAAACTTGAATGGAAAACTGATTCTTATGTGTGGCTGTGTCAAGAACCAGGCTGTATGGCCTCAGGGTGCATGCAGGTATTACACTTAGATCAATCTAACCCTAGTTAGGTTGATTTAAGTGCCAACTCAAGTTTGTTAGATCAGACAAAATTGGCAGCCTGATCTAACTTAGTGCATCTCTTCAGTTAAACTAAGTTAAATCAGGAGTAGGTTAGCCTGCTCTACTGAATGTCTGTATACGTTTGGTGCAAAGCCCTGAGGGCTGGGAAAGTAGCCCAGCCAATTGCCTCAACCCCAGGGTTGCACTTTTTCTACCCCCTTGGCCCTGGTTGGGCTATTTTTAGCCCTCCAATTTCCCTCACCCCTAGGTGGATAACACCCCCTCCTCCCCAGAAACCCACCAACCCCTCTGTTTCTACCTGACCCTTTTCACCCCTCACATCCCCATTGTAGGTCCCAATTTGAACAAAATGTGTGATTGTGGTCATAGATCAGGTCCCAAGAATGTCTGCATGTAGTCTCAGTCACTTACAGACTGGGAGTACACAGGAAATGACACTGTTTTACCTCCATATGTTTCTGTTTGTTGCCTCCATTCATACACACCTCTCTGTTCCCATCGGTCCTCTTGTGAGATTTGTACTGAAATTCCAGTGAGGAGGTTGGATAACAAGCAGTTTAATTTAACCCAGCTCAGATAATCAGTAACTCATGAAGCAGTTTTGCTGTCGGTTTCATATAATAAAGCAGATGATCTAAAGCTCCATCATTTGCTTGAGGTCACAGTCCTTATTAGCAGTATAAGTGCTGTGCTGAATGGAGGGGTTAACAATTAGTGGTAGAGCTTTAAAAAGGCACTTGGCTTCTAAAACTGTAAAAGCAAATCAGCTTCCTGTCTGGAGGAGTAATTTTTTTTCCCTTTGGAGCACAGTACAGTTCTGTATGAATTTTATCTCTTTTTGAGTCCCTTTTACACACGGCAAGGGAGAGGAATAAATGGTCTACAGAAACTTAACTGTTTAAAAAATGCTTGCTGACTGTTTCAATGCTTAGAGTTTCATGGATGCTAAGAAGCCTCTGCTAACAAAATAAACTACTGAAGTATGACCTGCATGCTGCTTCATGATCAACATAACTGAATAATCTCTGGAAAGGTAATCTCAATCCCATCAGTTCTGGGGTTATGCACCGGTCAGGTGAAGACCCATTTTGAAATAATAAAAGATAAAAGGTTGGTATCTTCAGTTAAGACTTCTGGACTTGTATTCCTGCCAACATCATCCAAAAGGCTATATTCACTGCAAGAAATTAAACCACTTCTAATTTTTTTTTCTGCAGTTCCTTTTTGCCATGAATGCTTTGTGTAGTAAATAATTATTGATTACTATGTTTTAATGATAAAACATAGTATCATTATTTCAGAGTTTTTGAGGATTTTCAACTAACTAATGGATACACATGCCTCCTGGCTACTTTTCATACGTCCACATAAATCCTATCCTGATGAGATCATGTACTTTTCAGGAGATCACATCAGCTCTTTTTCTATGCAATAGTTGATAGACCCACATAATAAAACTTAAAGTCTTTCATTTTTTTTCTCACCATTTATGTGTTCACATAAAGATTCCTCAGACTACTTGGGACCAGTGTAGTGGTAAATGACAAATGAAATTTTATGACACCCTTTTTCAGTGGTGCATGTTAACTGGACTAGTACTAAAGCTGTAAATTTCTCAGTTACATTTCAGTACATTACAGCCAGTCCCCTTGGTAAGCAGTTCTTTAAGAAAAACAATGCTTCCCCCTCCCCCCCCACAAAAAAAAAAGAACAGATAGGATAAATGATTAATATTTTAATTTATGAGGGTAATAAAAATCATTAAAAGAATTGACAAACTGTGATACTTATTTATGTTTATTCTTGTCTTCCCAACCTATTTAATTTTTTTTTTTGTGATTTACTTTTCAAATTAATAAAGTTTTTTTTGGCAGGGGTGCTGATATACGGGTAGTTCTGCAGTCTCAGCATTCTGCAATGTTTATATATGTCAGTAAATTTACAACTATCTTTAAGCTGAGCATTAGCATAGTTCCATTCATGTGCATTAGGATAAGTAATGATTAGAAGCAGTTACAAAAAGCAGTAGGCTGTCGGTCTGGCAAGAAAAGAAAAATACCTAAATATAATGAAGCCCACTTAACAGTACATATACCTAGTAGCTGATGACTTTGCATCACTTGTCACTTGAGGCCATGCCAAGGTTGGCAAAAGATTGCTGGTTTCCTCCCCACCACACCTCTTTTGTTTTTCTGAGCTCAGAATAAAGAATAACCATGAATTTTTTTCTATAGCTATCAACCCATATAATGGTAGTATGCGCCTATGCATATGCTGTCATGCACATAACATATACACATTTGTATTTGCTTGATTTCTTCAGCAGTTAAAACAGTCTCTGAATAGATACAGGATATTGACTGTAAACACTTTCTAGTTGTTTGTGTTTGTTTGTTTGGGGTTTTTTGCTATAGATTTTCCAGTAGTACTGTAAACTTCGATGGCCAAAAGAGAAAAAGGACAAAGCTAACTTGGCAGACAGAATTCTCTCCTACAGTGGAAAACATAATCCAGACAGGATCTAGTCTTATAATGGGATATAGCACTTTTTAACTCTAGGTCATTAGTTCGAATTTAGGTCAGGCTTGTAGTGACCTAAAGTAATTTTCATCAGACAATTGTTCAATGACCTTCGTGTCAGCATTTCAGCCCCTCTTCTTATAGGAAGATTTCTAATTCAAAATGGTCAGGAATTGGCACTCCTGATGACAGTCTCAGAGGCACTAAGGTTTAAGTGGGCATGGAGTCTCAACTGTCCTCCCACCCTGAATGCTTGCCCCTTAAGGTTAGAATTTGAATTACATTTTGCTAGGCAGTGATTGTGTACTTGCTGTGTTACTGCCTGTACAGCAAGCTTTTTGGTTGCTAGAGGTTTTCATTCTTTAATGAAGTCAGTCCAGCCCCATTCCAAAAAGTTACTTTGAAGTTTAGTCTTTATTGAATATGTTGATTGGGGCAGTTCAGAATGGTTGGTTGACATCTTCATCTGCATTAATAGTATCACTTTTTTGTTGGCTAGCTTATTAAAGCTTTGAAAATTAACTGCACTGTCATATTTATGTCTGGGGTGAAGCACTGTAATGGAATAAAGTGGGAAAATTAGCATGAAGATTAGGCCTGCAAAGAATTGCATTCTGTTATATTTACCTGAGAATCGTTGGGCTATATGTAGATTAAAGTACCAGTCACATCTATACTAAATGTTTACTGTGGAATTGCCTAATTAGCTCCACAGTAAAGTCTCAGTCTCTACACATGCAGCCTATTATGCCACAGGAAACTAATTAAATACAAGTGCTATCCTACAGTCAAGTTCTTTAGTTCACAGCAACACATATGTAGATACTAATGCAGTTGACGGGGACACAAGGGTGCTTCACTGTGGGGGCTAGTTCCCAGCTAGGCCAGCACTGATGCCCAAGGCAGTCCCTCTAGAGCACATTAAGCCCAGTTAGAGCAGCCCCAGGCTGACCCTTCAGATCCTTTGGAAGCCAGGGCTGCTCTGAGCTGGCTTAACATACTGTGGTCCTGAGAGCATGTTCAAACACGCATATTGTGTTGGAGTTTATTGCTGTGTGCTAATAGTACAGGTAGATGTAACCAGTATGACTAAGAATGGCTGAATCTACATTGGAATAAATTATGTTTAAGGCTCAAGGTTTTGCAATCACCTGTATACATATTTAATTCATTTGCAAAATGTAATTGAAATAATAAAAATGAACAATCAATGTAAATTCCATTATTTCTAACAGACTAGATTAAATTCATATTCAGAAGACTGTCATCTATTAACAAGCTCTTAATGAGCAGATCCTAGTTCTGATCATTCAGGTTCATGGTGAGACTCTGGAGAAAGTTGAGTATTTTCCATACCTCAGAAGCCATCTCTCACAGAAGGCTGACATCAGCAAAAAAATCCAACATTGCCTCAAATGTGCAAGTGCAGCCTTTGAACATGTGAGGAAATGGATGTTTGAAGATCACATCCTCTGATCTGAAATTAAACTTATGGTTTATCAGTCTTTAACCCCACCTTACTGTATGGAGCTGAGACATGGACAACATGCAGAAGACACCAAGTTGCATTAGCATAAGTGGATTAATGGATGGGCCAGTTGGGTCACGGCCCAGGGGCCACTACCAATCAGGGGCCCCCAGGATCCTCATTACCAGGGAAACACAAGTTTTTCTCCCACTGGGGAGACAAATGGCACCAAATTTAAAAACACAGCTTTTGCCTTAGCTTCCCTGTGATCCAGAAGCACGGCCCCTTCATCAATGGGGCAAGGGAGGGCAGGGCTGGCACAGCTAGGGAACACCATGCTGTGCTGCACTGGTGGGTGGCCAGGGCTGGGCCAGGACTGCCGCATTGCACCTTTGCAGGTGGGCGGGCTTGGGGGGCTATACCACCCCTAAAATTTACCTTAGCCCACCTGCCCCCCCTTGATATCCCTCCCAGTGCTGCTGCCCACCCACAGAGGTGCAGCCTGGTACTCCCAGCCCAGCCCAGCCTAACCCTGTGCATCTGTGTGGCTGCATGGGACAAAGCCTGGCAGCAGCTTCCTTCAGGTAAGTCTAATAGGGGCCAGGAAGGGGAGCTAGAAGGAGCCACAAGTGGCTCGTGGTGGGAGGGGGGTGCTGCCGCAGAGTGATCAATTGTTGGGGAGGTTGTAGGTCCTGTGAGGGGAAAGTGTTCATTTGGGTGTGCATATACCTCTCTCTCTTTCTCTGTGTGTGCAGCACTTCAGGGAGGGGCTGGGCCATCCCATGGAGCTCCCACAGGGGGAAGGGAGCCTCCAATTTTCTCCTTATCCAGGGCCCCAAAAATCCTTAATCCACCTCCGATCATCAATGCTGCCAGCAGAAGGTCCTTTGAATCCAGTGTATGCACAGATGCACCCGTATTGGCATCCTCTCACAAGCCAACACCATGAGCATCGAGGCAATGATCATCTAACATGAACTTTTTTGGGCCAGTCATGTCATCCAGATGTCGGACTCCAGACTCCCGAAGCAAGTATTATTCTCCCAGGTCAGTTGAGGTGTATGCTCAAGAAGAGGGCAGAGAAAGGACTTAACAGACATCCTCAAGGCCAACTTGAAAAAATGGAACATCAACTTCAATGGTAGGAAACTATCACCCAGGACCTCCCCAAATGGAGGAAGAGTCTGCTGCAAGGATCCTCAGTACTTTGAAACTACAATGACTACAGGAGATGTAAAAATTGAAGTGGCAGAAACAGCATGTTGTAGACTGAACCAAGAACCCAGAACCACCCACCTTGCATGGAAACTGTGTGTCTGAATTATATCAGAGTCTGTCAATCCTGGATAGGCCTTGTCAGCCATCTGCAAGACTGCAAGGGATTGCTGATGATGAAATTACACAGTTGATATACAAATCCAAAGATGGGGAAACAGACTGATTCTCGCATTTTGAGTAGCATCTTATTCCTCTAGTTGTCCCAGTGAAGTCATTTGTATCCCAATGAACTAGTTCATATATGTAAATATGTCAAAATCTGTTCCTATTTATGAACACAACAATTTTTTTTTTAACATCTTTAGCAATGACTGTGTGTGTGTGTTTTTTACATGCTATTGTTTGGGAGTGAAAAACTCTTTCAGAAAATTTCACATCTTTGTCTTTTGCTTGGGCTGTTTTTTAACATAAGTACCTAAGTATAACTTTCCTTACAGTCTAGCAAACCTTTCCATGCCACATTATGAGAATATGATAAGTTTAGGCATGCTTCTCGCTATAATGGTCTTTATAGGATGCTTAGACATTCAAACAGAAAATCATTACATTTAAAACCTGTGTCTGATTCATGGAGAAGTTGATTCAAGTAGCCCCAGAATGTTGCAAACCAAAAAAGTGAAATTTTATATAGAATTTCTAAAAAATTTGAAGCCTTAATTCTGCAGAAAAGCTGAATAATAGCTACAAAAAAGTAGCTGGCAAGAAAACGTTCTTGGCCACGTACCAGTTTATAGAGACTATATAAAATGTTACTTAAACACTGATTAATCCTTTTAACCCATATTTGTGATTGACACATTTTTATGAAGACCAATGGCAAAAGTGATGTTCAGCTGTAGGATAAAATTAATTCTTTTCACACAGCCACAAGTTGTGGTGACAAAGCATGTGAAGAACCAGAGGGTTATCTTTATCTTCACTGTTGACAACCCATTCATGTATATTTTAAAATGGATTTAAGCTATAGCCAATATTTAGGTAATCAAAGCTGATGTCTTTGTAACCTTTTCATATCCTGGAGTAGTTCTTACACTCAACTTAATGATGATCATTTTGTGTGTGTGCATATATAGGAGAAGCGCAATGTCTACTAAATCAATATCTAATCTTTTGCAACCCTGGATCTCAGTTTTTAAAACAAGACAAAGAACAAAAAGGATTTTCTTATGAGTCTGGATTTTAGGTTGTTCCAAGCAAGCCAGTACTTTAGGAGACTGTCTATTTGAAATGGGAGATGGGGAAAAATGTTGGATCATTAATGTAAAATTATGCATATGAGAAGGTGTGATTTCAATTTGATGGTTGAGTTGACTTGCAGATTTAGTACTATATGTTACCTTTAACCCACAGTGAAGTAAGGAATCAAGTATGGAATAAGTCCTCACATAGTAACTAAATGTTACATGAAACTATGAAATACCAGCTAAGTAGGCTCTTGGTTAAAATAGTAGCCAACCCCAGTGGTGCCAGTATTCAGTTTTATGATTTTATGAATGCCTAAAATGATGCTGAGAAAATACAGTGCTGACAAGTATAGTTTCCTTGCCACTGCAGACAAATTTTATTGTGAAGTAGCAAGTTGTGGTATTCATGAAAATGTAGCTGTGATGCAGAATTTCACTGTTCATAAAATTTTATAAAGAAAATTACAATGTTGGAAACAAGGAGTCTTCATCACTCAGCCTCTGCAGTAAATAACTATTAAATGCAAAATACCCTCCAAAGAACAATAACATTACCAAAGGAACATTTACTTTAAAAATAATGGGTTTGATCCAAAATGCATTGAAGCCAATGGGTGTTTTTTCATTGACTTCTGTGGGCTTTGGATCTGATCATTTATAAACAAAAGAGTGAAGACTCTCAGAATAATGCCAGTCAGCCACATTGTAACATAAATGTGCATCCACCATCCAAAGTTATTCAAGGAGATAAATTTATAGGGGCTGTGGTTCAAGCTCAGTGCCACGTATTTGCACAGTATGGAAGACAATAAGATAATTCAGATATTGTTATTTCACATCTTCTGTTTGTTTGACAGAGGAAGCGATTTGGAGCTTGTTTATTTGAGAAGCATAGGGTGTTTATCATTTTTAAAAGAATCTTACAAACACTTTTCTATGAAATGCAATGCATGGAAACTATTTTTAATATGTGATGCAATGCATATAGGTTGGTGGGGTTTTTATACACTGCATCCTAAACATCTTTTAGACAAATGCATTATGCAGGTATTAAAATGTACTATTATCAAGAGCGTCACTGCTCTTTTTCTGTATAGATGAGAGTAGATTCTACCTTTAGGGTATCAAGAAACTTGGGCAATGGGTGAAATTTAGACTATTATATCTTCCGGGATATAAAGCTAATACAATGACTTGTTACTATACTTTCATAAGGATATTGGATACAAAATTATACTCTATGCAAGGCTTTAATGGTTCAGGTATTGGACTTGGATTTTTTGCTTCAGTTTCTGACTCTGACAAACTCCCCTTTTGATCCTAAACAAGTAAAACTTTCTGGTTAATCCTGTTTTAAGCAGTTACCACGTCACATATTAATGCAGTTAATGGTGTGATAAAGCAAAGAATAAGCCGCAAAGGCTGCTTACAGATGTAGAAAAAAATGGTGCTTTACTTTAAACTTGGCATGTTCCTGCATTGATCCCAATGCATAGTATCATAGTGCTTAGGGTCGGAAGGGACCTAAACAGATCATCAGGTCCGACCCCCTGCCTCAGGCAGGAATGGGTGCTGGGGTCATATCACCCCAGCCAAATATCTGTCCAGGCTCCTCTTGAAGACCCCCAAGGTAGGAGAGAGTACCACCTCAGTTGGGAGCCCATTCCAGAGCCTGGCAGCCCTAACTGTAAAGTAGTGTCTCCTGATGTCCAGCCTGAATCTTGTCTCTAACAATTTGTGTTTGTTATTCCTAGTAACCCAGGTGGTGCCCCGGGGAAACAGAGTCTCCCTCAATTCTCGCTGGTCCCCCTTGGTGAGTTTGTAAATGGCCACCAGATCCCCTTTCAGCCTTCTCTTGTGGAGGCTGAATAGATTCAGGTCCTTTAGCCTCTCTTTGTAGGGCCTGCCCCACTGCCCCTTGACCATATGAGTGGCCCTCCTCTGGAC
>NW_017728992.1:36512231-36514585 GCF_001723915.1 Gavialis gangeticus
ACTATGTGAGTGGCCCTTCTCTGGACCCTCTCAGTGCTAGCCACATCCCTCTTGAAGTGCAGTGCCCAGAACTGGATGCGGTACTCTTACGGTGGCCTGACCAATGCCACATAGAGGGGAAGGATCAAATCCCTGCACCTACTTGTGATGCATCTGTAGATACACAACAAGGTGCAGTTAGCCTTCCTGACTGCTTCCTCACATTGGTGGCTCATGTTCATCCAGGAGTCAAAAATTGACTCCAAGATCCCTTTCTGTCACCATGTTGACAAGAAGGGCATTCCCCGTCCTCTAGGTGTGTTGCTGGTTTCTTCTCCCTAGATGCAGTACCTTGCATTTGTCTGCATTGAATTCCATCCTATTTTCATCCGCCCACCTCTGTAATTTGTCTAGATCTAGCTGGATTCTGTCCCTCCCCTCCAGCATGCCCACCTCGCCCCACAACTTCATGTCACATGTCCACAAGAGGCAGCATGTTAGTTACACTCAGCTTTCCCAATGTCTGTAGAAACTGGGCATTCTGTTGATGCTTTTGTCTAATGGCTGATTAAATCCACTTTAGCTAAAAGTGCCAAAAAGCCCTGCTGAAGCACCCAATCTCTACAGACATGGTCGAGCTAGGTCACAGTAATGCACTGCTGCATCTGGTAGAGTGCATTTTTTTCCATGTCTGTCAGTACCCAAAGTTATTGTACCAAATATGTGTAATAACCTTGTGGCTGGTTCCTATCAGACCTTTATTTGAAGGTGTGGCCAGACTGGGGATCCCAGCCATGGGGGTGCACCATGTGCCCCTTGGGCTGGGAGCAGATCTGGGTGCACCTGGATAGTGCACCCTCAAGGCTGGGACTCCAGATCATCTTTAGTTAAAGCTCCCTTGCCACCATTTTGAAGTATGGGATGCTGAATACATTATACGTTGTGGGCCTTTAATTAGAGTGGCTCTTGGAGGGGCTCATTAACCCTACCTCTCCCCCCCCCCACCAGAGCACATGTAAAGATATGCGATGATTTCAAATAAGAATGCATAGCATTACAAAAATTCTGACCTTTTTGGTTTTTTGAGTATTTTGTCACAAAAAAATCTGGAGGGCCAACTGTCTAACACAATGGTGCCTATTGACAGTTGAATACATTTTAGGCACTACTTTAATACAAATGAATACTAATTTGAGCAACAGTACCTCATATAGGCATTGCCTTTTAGTAAAAAGATGAGAAGCTTCCTGATAAGTTCTCAGAAAGCTTGCAAATTTAACTAATTTCAGTGGGCACTGAACACTGGTTTTCTTTGACTGGATAAATTAATAGGGCATGGCTACATATCAATGGCGGGTTCTGGGGAAGATGGGACTGAGTGTGTATCTACTGACATGCTCCAGAGCTGGAAGTTCACTGGTGAAACTGTTTTTGGCTAGGTTGAGCATGTCAGGCTTACCAGAGAATAAAACTGAGACCGCTAAGGAATATCTAGCTCTGGGATGCCCCAGTGGAGTTGTGTGGAGAGGTCATGCTCAGTATTATATTCTCTGAGACCAAACACCACTTGAGTTTGGATGGATCCTGTGTCAGATGGATGGATCCTGTGTTAGGGAACACTGCTATGGCTACATGCCCCATCTACTTGCTCCCTCTGCAGAGGTGCTATGCCAAATCCTACAATGTAGCTGCTTTTTGATGTTATGCCCTATGTTGCTGTGCACTTCAGTAATGCCGTGTCCACATTACTATTTTTAAACATCAGGCTGGACCTAGGATTTTTCAACTCAGTGAAGTTGATATGGGTGATGGAAGGATCATTAGACAAGGTTCAGGACTAGAAGTGCCAGAATTCCAGGAAGAAGGGAACTTCAGTCCAGCTAATAGGAAAAAATACTGAAACTCTCAGGAAATAACATATTTGCTTTCATTAAGCAACTAGCCCTGCCTTGTCAAGATTTATGTTCTTTGGATAAAGTTCACAAAGTCCTTGTAACTTGAAGGCACTTCTTCAAACCAGTATCCCTTTGTGACTTACCTGAAGTTCATCTTTTCATGCTAAAAATGGTTAATGAATTTTGAGATTTAGGTAAAGACATGGTTGTTTCACATAAAGTCAGAATGACCTTCTAATACTTTTAATACCTGGACTAGCAGTCAGAAGTCACAGTAATGCTATCAATAAAAATATGGTGAACATGGATGGTTCATTGAGAGCTGTAAATTGAAGATTCAGGTCCTGTCAGTTTTGAGGACAGGGAAGTGCAAATTTATTTTACTTCAGGTAATAAGTCTATCAACACTTAATAGGTTTATATCAAGAAAAATAATACTGATTAATACAAGAGATGAACATATGTAACATATGGGGTGAA
>NW_017728992.1:36519585-36543206 GCF_001723915.1 Gavialis gangeticus
AACAATTAATAGGTTTATATCAAGAAAAATAATACTGATTAATACAAGAGATGAACATATGTAACATATGGGGTGAAATTATTAGAAGAAAATAATGGCCTATTCAGTGATTTGTGCAAATTCAGTATTAGAATTGGAGAGAGACTTCAAAAATACTTTCTACTCTGTCCAAAAGCTTTTATTTTTTTCAAATAGGTTTATGAGACACCTAAAATTTTAGGAAGAGCTCTTTAAAAAAACTTGTTGCGAATTCATTTTCTGTGGTTGAATGTTGAACTTTTAATGTAATGCAGCATTATTTTTGTAAATAGGGAATTTTTAAAAACCTTGTCTAATTTTTCTCATCATATTTGCTTGTGCTGTGAGTCACCTGCTGGTTAGTTTTTAATCTCCACAATAGTGGTGCTATTACAGCAGTCAGAATACAGTGTCGCTTCTGGTCTTCTGGTATCCTGATGATAATCCTGAGTGAATACTTAAAAAAAAAATGAAAACTAAATCTGCTAAAGAAAAAGAAAATACATTATACACGATCTTTGAATACAGACACATTCACTGAATATTGTCAGGTATAAAAGCATTTTTCATGTCCCTCAGCCCAGTGGGCAGACTCACAGCATGTGGAGAACTCGGCTTCAATAACTTCCTCAATTACAGCTACAGAGAATTCTAGGATTGAGTAATCTTAATCTCTCCAGGCAACATTGTTCTCTGGTAAGGTGAGATTTTTAACACTCATTCTCTCATTCTTTTTCTTTCAAGGAATTATCAAGTATTTCAGATCAAACCTGGTGGATAGGTAGGGTGGCCATAATAATTTGAGGGAAATCTGAGATGGAGATGGGGGGAGGCAGGCAGGACAGCACATTGTGCATGTGGAAGGGTGCACATGTGAACACACCCACACAGCTGGGACCCCCCAGCTCCTGGGAGCAGGGCTGGACAGGATGAATGGGCATATGGGGACACATCCAACCACATGGCTTCCAGCAGAATGGTCAGGCAGGACAGTGCGGTGTACACACCCAGAGCCCTGACCCCATGGAAATGGTGGATCTGTTCTGAATTAAGCAGAATAATCATTTGAAACATTCCATTTGATTTGTTTATTTGTTTGATTTTAATCAGAACAAAAATGATAAATACAAAGGTGTGTTTATGTTGGAGGGAGTACATTTTTAAAACCAAAACCAAAATGTACTTGTGTGTGCAATATATATATTGGCACACTGAAAAAGCACTTATTTTATACAGTCCTACTTAATAGTCTTAGTCTGGGAAATGCATGGTTTTGGTTTTTTGGGGTTTTTTCTACTGTAGTGAACTATTGTAGGTCTGTCTGTATGTATCTTTGGGTCCTTTGCAAGACATCTTATGTACTACTAAAAGTCTTCTCTTAAACCAGGTTTTTCCCCCCTCTCTCTGTTGTATTTTATACAAACTTAATTTCTCTTTCTTTCCTTGAGAATGAATTGTAACGACTCTGCAAAGTGTCAGTTTATAACACAAGATGCCATAGACCTCTGGTACTTCTGAGAATGATCTAAAACAATGTAAGAATTCTTACTGAGCTCAAAGGTCTGAAGGGTACAATAACAGTCTGACTAGCCTATGATTCACATTTGTTCCTTACCTCAGGTTTGCCTCGGAAAATATTGGTGTGTGTATATTAAAGAAATGCATATGTAAATGATATTCTGATATGAAAGTTCAATTTTACTATGGATAGATTTTATATATCTTCATTATGAAAAATGTCTTGAACTCTATTATACAAGGGACATAAAAATGAATGAACCAAAAGAACCCATTCTATTACATACTGTTTTGTAAGTAAATTATGAAAATTCTTCCGCTGTACTAACATTCCAACAGAAAACTGAAATATTTCAGATTCTACAAATGATCAGAAGTAATATACAAACTTTGTTGGATAGGAAGAGGGGAAGACAGTATTGTTCACCTTTTAGACAAAACCTTTTCAATGCTATTTTTCATGTAAAAAAAAAATCCATGTCATCTACCAGTATGTATAGTATATACCATGTCAAACAAAAAGCAAACTGATTAGCATAAAAAAAGAAAAAAAAAAAACCCAAACCCTCATGTGATAGCTGCAGCAGTTGATCTTGTGTACACTTGCAAAGACTTTACATCAGGTCCTGGTTGGGAGCTGGTATTTTCAAAGGTCATGAAGCACCTCAGCACCAGTCAATAACTGAGCAAAGGGTACCACTGACAGTTTTACCATTGTGGTTAAATTAGCTTAGCACTTGCTAAGACAATCAACCCTTCTGGCAGAAGTGGCCTTACAAACTCTTGATTTCCACTCAGTTTGACATCCAATCTGTATTCCTTGCAAAAGCATTGTATTGCATTTGTATAGATTTTTTTTGGTTTTGTTTTTTTTTGGGGGGGGGGGTTGTTTTTGTTATTTTGGGGGGGGGGCTTGGTATAAAAAAAAATCTCAAAGTTGTGAGAAAATGGTAGTGCATTTTCACATGTTGCACCTTAAAGGCTTATTTATACCCAAATGCTGATTTTGATGTGGCAATATTTATGCCCCCTCTACACCAATCTAAACAGTTTGAATAAAATGCAAGTCAGAGACAAATCTTAAAAACCTAAGAAGCATTATACTGCATCAGACCAGGTCCATTTAGCCCAGTATCTTGCCCCAGGATTGGTGGTGCTCTGTCCAACTTGCTCTTGAAAATTTCTAACAATGAAAATTCCCAACTTGTCTAGGTAGCTTCTTCCAATGCTTCACCACACTCGTAATCAGAACATTCCTTCTGTGAAGAAATCCCTTCCCACTCTCTCTGCCCCTCACTTGGGTCAGCCCAGGTGACCCCTCTCTCTTAGCTTTCTTTTTGGTTCAGGCTGGTCAATCAGGTGACTTGGCCAGATAAAATTCCAGGGGGGAGGCTCGGCTCTTTCTTCCTTCCAGCAAGCATTTTGAAAGCTACAAGCAAGTGCCCCAGGCAGCTGCCTGGTGATTTCTGTAGTAAAATCCTGGAAACCTGCCAGGAGTTAGGAATTACATGTAGGCCAGTTGCGTCTTAAGAGGGTCACCGTATCCAATCTCTATAAATACTTGAGTTGGGGTTTTTTGTTCGCTCAAAGTGTATTCTGACTTCTTCAACCCTCCTCCTTTCCCCCAGTCAATAGAAGTGTCAGGTTACAACCTGCATTGTTGGGCTTCGAGAGAGAGGCCTTCTGTGCCTTGCTTGGCCAGTGAAGTTTGTCTTTTTATTTTCCCTTAGTTCTACCTGATGCTACCTTGGGATGTTTCGGGCTGAAAGAAGCACCCAGAAATATTACTATGGGCAAAGCACCCCCAAGGTTCACAGAGTCTGCGTGCCCAGGGCTGCACAGAGCCCTGCCAGAGACCAGTGTGGGCATGATGGCAGCATTACCCCAGGCTTGCAGGTATTCTCCAGGGAGCAGGACAGCCAGCTGTGGGCTTGCCCAAGGGAGACTCCCAAAGTGAGTTTTGGGCCTGGCACAGTAACGCAGGTGGCTCTCCATAGTAGCACCCCCTGCTATGACTCCACACCTTCTAAGCTTCAACCAAAATTTCCCCTGCTGCAGCTCAAGGCTATTATTCCTAGTCCTGTTCCCTACAGCCACAGAGAAAAACCCATCTCCATTCTCTGAATAACTGCCCTTCACATATTTGAAGACTGCTGTTAAAGCCCCCTTAGTCCCCTTTTCTCCAGACTAGATAACTCTAGTTTTTTCAGCCTTTTCTGGTAGGTCGCTCATTTTTGTTATTCTGCGCTGGACGTTTTCCAAAATGTTCACATCCTTCTTGAAGTAGGGGGCCCAAAAATGGATATAGTGTTCTAGGTGAGGCCTCACCAATGCTGAACAGAGTGGAAGAATGACATTCCTCGATTTGCAAGTGATGCTCTTGTTAATGCAACCATATGTGCTATTGGGGCTTTTTTTGTGGTGCACTTGTACTTCTTGAGTCTCAATGGATTGATTAGAGATCATTTTTCCAGTCTATCCATGTCATTCTGAATCCTAGCCATTCTCTCCAGAGTCTGCAACGCCACTCAACTCAGTGTCCTCCATACATTTCCTAAGCATGCATTCAATCTCATCATCCATATCATTAATGAAGATGTTGATCATCAAATGAAGAGCTTGCAACACTGTTGGAATTTAAGGCAATTATATAATGTTCTGTCTCAGGTGGACAAAGAACAGACAATGACCATCTTCTTTATAACACCTTTGCTTTTTATTTGAAAACTGTCATCAAATCATCCCTTAATCTTTTCTTCTCCAGGCTAAATAATCCAAGTCCTTCCAACCTTTCCTTGCCTGATGTGCTTCTAGATATCTAGTCATTTTTGTTCTTTGCTGTTCTCTTTCCATTTTTTCATACCTTGAACTATACATAGTACTCTAGGTGAGCCTCATCAGTGCTGAATAAAGTAGATGTAACACTTCCCATGACTTGAATTCAACATTTGTTTAAATACACTCCTGGATGCTATTGTTTTATTATTTTACAATGTTAATATTCTGTTTACTCCTTTCACCTTGTGGTCCAGTATAGTCCACAGGTCTTTTTCTGAAGTACTGCAGCCCAATCAGTTGTTCTTCATTTTGTATGTATTCCCTCTTAAGTGATGTAGTTTGCACTTTTTATTGAATTTCATTCTATCTATGTCAGGGTACTTTTCCAAATTATGGAGGTAATTTTGATTCTTAATCCTATCCTGCAAAAAGGGTTGGATCAAATGAGAGGCAATCTTGATTTCTGTGCATACTCATGGACACTCCTAAAAAGTCTTGGAGTTCATTGAAATTTTCTGTAGGTATACAACATACAACAGCCCATGCCAGCAAGAATTTATACAACTAAAGTCCTGTTTGGCATGTGTATCTATGAAACTGTGACACAAGTCTATATATGTGTGTATACATAACCCATGAGCTTCTAGGAGGTAAAGGGTGGCCAGATCTGGTTTCTTTTTGAAGTGGGTGACCTTAGAAAAGGTTAATTTCACACACCGATAAATTGCCAGTAAAAGCTTAAATATCAGTTTCTTCACACACCATTGATTATTGTCATAAAAAAGAAGAGCTGTTACCCAGAAACATATTTATATGTTTCTAAGTGTCTAAAACCACACGGCACTTGTAAATATTGAGAAAAATACCAAATCTATAAGAGGTTTACAGAAAATATGGGCTGGAAGGAACCTCTGGAAATATTTTAGTCCACATTGTTTCTGTCTAAATTACAACAGACAAATATTTGTCTAACCTGCACTTAAACTTCTAATGCCAGACATTCCACAACCTCTTTTGGTAACCTGTTCTATTGCTCAACCATTCCTGTCTTTAGAAACTTTGTAATATTTAAGGTAAATCTCTCCTGCTGCAGATTTAAGCCCATTACTCCTTGTCCTGTTCCCTGTGAACACAGAGAATGATTAATTCTTTGTATTTGAAAACTATCAAAATTCATTCTTTGAATTCCAGGTTTTTCAGACCTCTGGGTTTCTTCTTCTTCTTCTTTTTTAAATTTCTCTCCCATATTCTTCAATTTGTCTGGCTTGAAGCATTGTGTTCAACACTGGACACAATTCACTACTGAAGCCCCATCAGTGCTGAATGGATTTTAAGTACCATTTCCCATAATTTGTATACAACACAACTATTAATTCATCCAAGTATGCTTTTAACCTTTTGTTGGAACTATATAGTTGGCATCTATTTAGGGGTGTGCTACAACCCTTAGTTTTTTCTGCAATACTAAAACCTTCCCAGTCATTTTCCATTTTGTGTTTGTCCCTTTTATTGTTCTTACTCAAGGGTACTACCCACTACACTTGGGTAAGAACTTGTTTTATTAAGTTTCATCCTATGCATGTTGGACTATTTTTCATTTTAAATACTAATCCTATTCTTTAAAATTCTTATAACACCACTCAGCTGAGTGTACATGAAATTCAAAATTTCAAGTCATTAATGAAGGTTTCATAGATTTCTAGGGTTGGAAGGGAACTTGTAGATCACTGAGTCCAACCCCCTCCTCTAGGCAGGAAAGAGCGCTGGGGTTAAATAACCCCAGCTAGGTGCTTGTCTGTTCTTGAACATCTCCAAGGTAGGGGAAAGCACCACCTCCCTTGGAAGCCCATTCCATATTTTGGCAACCCTCACCATAAAGAATTTCTTCCTGATGTCCAATCTAAGTCTACTCTCCAGTTTGTGGCCATGATTTCTAGTAACCCTGAAGGGCGCCCTGGTAAAAAGAGTATCCCCTATTTCCTGCTGATCCCTCCCCCTCCCCTGATGAGTTTGTAGACAGTCACAAGATCATCTCTCAGCCTTCTCTTGTGGAGGCTGAAGAGACTCAGGTCCCTCAGTCTGTCTTCATAGGAGCTTACCTGCAGGCCCTTAACAATATGAGTAGCCCTCCTCTGAACCCTCTCAAGGTTATCCAGATCCCTCTTGAAGTGCGGCACCCAAAACTGGATGCAGTACTTCAGCTGTGGTCTCACCAATGCTGCATAGAGGGGAAGTATCACCTCCTTACACCTGCTTGTGATGCAACATCTAATGAAAGGAATGCAGTTAGCTTTACTTATTACCTCATCACATTGGCAACTCATGTTCATTTTTGCATTGACTGTGTCTCCGAGATCCCTTTCCACTGCCATGGTACTTAGAATGGTATTTCCCAGTTTATTGGTGTATTGCTAATTAACACACTCCAGCAGACTCACAGCAGACTCGAATCAAGTCTGCTCTGACACTAATTAGCATGCACTGGAGCAAAGCTTCATTATGTGTATAGGTGCCCAAAATATTTCGTTTTTCTACTCACTGGAGATTCATATGCCTTCTTATGAACTAAATATATAGTACAGTCTAAACTTCAGTGGTGAGGGTAGGAAGTGCATTAGATTTGTAAAGAGAAATGTTTGGGTGACTTCCATGATTGTGATGTTTTAATTTGTTTGGTGTAAAAGTATTTGACTTGTTAGAGGCTTTGTCCTTAATGTAAGTTAAGTGTATTCAGTTATGCTCATGTGCTACAGAGGAAAGACTATAATTAAAAACACTTAAATTAATAAATATAAATAAAAGCTAGGGGTAGCAGAGGAAAAAATAATAAGGTCCTGATGCTCAGGTACTTGCTTGCTGCATTTGTATCAGTCTCTAATTGAACTCTGCAGAGAACAGCTGTAGTGTGATCATATAAAGAAAAGTCAGCATAGAGCTCTTACACAATCTCACAACTAGCGAAGATGCTTTTAATATCGGAAATATTTTCACATGGCTGTTTTCCACTTTCATAATTAATACTTGGGAGTTTAAACCTCATGGCAGCACATTTCTACCTGCATAAAATAGGCAATGTGCAGAGAAGATTAATAGTGATGCATAGGGGAAAATAATCTTTTTGACCCCCTTTCTTGTATATGCAGTCAGTAAGGGAGGTGGGAAACTGTCCAAAAATGACTGATATCAAGCAGAACTAACTATTCAATCAATGGCAAACCACGCATATTATGTTAACATGGATCATAATTGCTTTCTTGCCAAATGCTATGCTAGATATTTGACTGCTGAAATGGATGTGAGATGTGCCATCATTCCCTCTCTGCCAATTTAATTGCCTTCTCTTTTAGAGAAAAGAATGAAAAGTAGGATGTTGAACACACTTTTTTGCAAATTTGTATGAAAGTTATTAAAAGTGGCTGTGTTTGCTAGAAGAGTGTTGAAGTGTTTAATGCAATTAAAACTGTGTAGTACTAACCAGAATAGTAATGACTGGAGTGACAAAGGACAGGAACACTAGAAAAGAAGGAAAAACAAAAAGCTGGACAAGTGTCACAATAGCAGCTCATGATAATAGGAATATGTGGCAATTTTTGTTGGCAGCACAGTAGTAGGAAATTGTAGTCCACAAAGACAAAACTGCATGAGGATAATGAACTTTTGGGCTCAAACCTTTTTCTTTTTCTTTTTTTTCTTTGAGGGAAAGAATTAACATTCATTCTTAACTGCATATTCAGCCTGTCACATTATTTGCAGGTTACGTGCATAGTTTGTTATATAATCCTGGTAAAACTGATATTTTCCAGGCAGAACATATGGTGATAATAGCTTAATGATTGAAAACCTGTAAAGACAGCATATTGTCTTAGCACTTTATTCTGTACATTAAGAGCTGACAAAATATTGATGCATAATACTGTACATTGAAATGTATGGGAAATATGCCATTTTCCTTTTAGGGAAACTATGAAGCAAAAAAGAAAAAGACTGAATTCAATTTATTGGGCCAAATTGTGACCCAAGTGTTGAGTTGGCAAGGGACAAAAACGAACTGCAGAGGTGTCAGAGCAACAGGTATTGAACTCATTTACCTCAGCCAGTCTCAACTATTGCTCTATTGATCCTGGTTATGGAGTCCCTCACTGAGGCTATATTAGTTTCTGCTATGTTGGCTGAACTGAAGAGAAATATATAACACAGTGTAGTTTTCTTGGAAGAATGTATTAATTCCTTTGAATTGAATTAAATATTTCATATAGTCTGAAGCAACCTGTGGCTTGCTTTCTTTTCCAGCCTTTTTAAGCAAAGCAAATGAGTGGAAATGAAGGGACTACCCTGAAGCACTGTTCAGATAGCAAGGCCTGTTCCTTTCCATCAAGTACCTTATGCAAAGTAGGGATTTTTTTTAATTAAATATCACAATTATTAAGATAGACTCTAATCCACAATCACCATCTTACAGCATCTTCTGCAAGGGTAGTGCTTCATCTTTTCTGTTCAAGTTATTGGCTTGCATCCAATAGTAGAGGGTGCCTCACAGCTCACAGTATCCTGTATTTTTTGTGGTCTTTATATTTTCCAGAGACTTGTGGTCTTGGTATATGTTGCACTTTGAGCTACTCAGATGTTGTTCAGTGTTAGTTCTAGCTCAGGTTTGAAGCTGTCACACCTTAAAGGTCAAAACCTTCTCTGACACCCCCGCCCCCCACCTGCACAGCTGTGACTTTTCTTTAGAGGCCTGAAGAGCAGGGGCCTGACTAGAAGCTACAGCTGTGAATGACCACTACAGGGCTGGTGAGACAGGACAGGTTTTTTCCTTGCTTTAGGTGGGAGTGCATGAGATCTGAATTGCAGGTGGGGGCATGAAGCTGGGAGATGGAGTGTTAATGGTATAGGGGTGGGTAATGAAATGGGTGGTGGAAAGGAGTGGGAGGTGGTGGAAGGATGGTGAAATGAAGCAAGTCACTCTGCAGGTTAAAATAAAAAGGAGTAAAAAAAAGAAGAGTAATAAAGACAAAGTAAATTAAATAAGGTCTCACTTTAATAAATTGGAATTTGCGATTGGGATATAAGGGGTCATGCTCCCTGGGGTGGCTACATTTAGGGGAGCTACTTCCCCTGCTGTGGAAAGGAAGCCCCAGCTCATGGGAACCTGATCCAGTCCCCTCCCTTCCCCCCTCCCTGCCTCCTTCCTAAATCTCACTCCTGGATTCATCTGTGCCCTGAGACCTGGTTAGCTGTCATATGGTCTGAAGGGTTTGTACAGGGTTGTACCCCTTGGGGGTGGGAAGGTTAAACCCCCAGGGATAGCAGGGAGAGGTGCTCTGGTGCCAGAACAACCCCCTGGGCAGTAGAGTTAAGGGGGTGGAAAGTTTGTCCACATACAACTGGAGGGTTGGGGAGGTGACACTGCAGCCTGAGATGCTGGAGGACTGCAACTTGGGGGGATCACCTGTGAGGAGTGGCCACATTAATAGAACATGAGCTGGGTAACATGGATTAGAGAGAAACATGCCCTGGAGTGGCATAACTTTTAGCTACCTAGAGTGCTTGTGCACATGATAGGGGAATAGTCCCCTAAAATAAAACAGTGACTTTTTAGTTGTGACTATTAAAACCACACTGCTTCAATTTAGGGGCTTCTGTCACTGTTATGGTGAAGAATCTGATCCTTTTTTTTCCTGCAAAGCCTGCCTGCCTCTCCCATGACCAGAGGGGTGAACTGCCAATGGGCCAAACATCCCCTGAGCTATGGGGGACACTGGTCCTTCCTTCCACTATGGTGGCACCCTCCAGGGCCATTCAGGCAGGCTGCTAGAAGGCTGGGGACTGCCCCAGCTTGGGCTTGGGGAACAGTTGGATTGGGCTGGGAGCTGCCCCCCTGCTACTTCCCCACACTACTCCAGGGGTAAGCCAGCCTATTCCTGGGGGGTCCCAGGTTTCAGGAAGGCAGTGGGGATTGTGCACAATGTGCTGGAAGCTCTGGTGTGCTTAGGGAAAAGTTGGATCTAGCTGGAGCAGCCCCTGGCCCGCTAGCTGCCCACCCAGGTGGCCCCTGGGGGCACTGCTGAGGGAAAGACTGGGATGCCCTGCAGCTCAAGGGCTTCTTGACCTACTGGTAGCTCACCCTCCAACCAAAGGAGAGGTGGGCAAGCTCCGTGGGGGGGGGGCAGGGGAAGGATCCAGCCCCTCACCACTACTGCCTTTAGCCCTCCTCTCCCACAGCAGGAAGCAAGCTGTCAGGTTAAAGGCTCCAATGTTTGCAATGTAGCTACATTGCAAACTAAATTACATGGAGATGTGGTGTAGTTTTCAATGTAACAAACTTATTTAGATTGCAAGAAAACCCTGTACGTGTGCAGTGTGATGCAATTAAACTGCAAAAACAAGCGATTTTCATCACATGTACAAAAGCCTCTAAAGTGTGCTTAAAACTAGTTTCAGGTGTTAATGTATGAACAATATAGGGGTTAAAAGCTCCAGGAACCACATAAAATTAATGTATAACAAGGCCTTTATGAATTTTAGGTTCAAGTTCCCTGTGGAGGGTTTTGAGCCCCCCACAAGATGAGGCTACTTTGTAAATAAGGAAATAACTGCCTCAGCATGAGTCTAGAGACTTCAAATCTATTTTTTTCCTCATATGCAAGAGTTTCTGAAGTTATGATTGTTATGGAAAATTTTATATACAAAGATGTGCTGACAATACAGAAGCCACTGAGCATGTGCCATGGAAACAGACCTAGCATGTGCCCCCTTCATGAACCTCAGGCCTGTCACTCAAGCCTGACCTACTTTTAATAAAGCACAGGCCCAGTTGCCACAGAAAGCCTGCTGCTGAGCATGCTCAGTGAGCAATGGTAATGAGGTAACCTCTCTAGAAAATTCTGATCATCTCGTCACCTGATTGGGTGAAAATTTGCTTTAAAAGCTAAGGGAGTCCCTCACCCGGGGGGGAGGGGGGGGGAGACTCGCAAAGCTGAGGACAGAAGCTGGTCTCAACGATTGCTCCTCAGTGAGGCCACACGACCTGTTAGTCTCTCCTCCATAGCTGACTTTCGATACATCTTTATTCTTGATCACGTATTGTGTACTGGTTCCCTGACTTTGGACTTTCGGCTTGATTCTTACCTCGACTTCGGATCACCCTGACGGTCTGACTTTCGATCCCAGCGTTCTGCTTACCCGGCTTTCATTGATCTCCGCTTTATGTACTGACTACGGCTCATCCCGGCTCACCTCAGCTAGTTGCATCTCAGCTGCATGTCATCATGGTGTGTTACAGTGTTTATAATCCTGTTATAAGCTGTCAACCAGCCCTGAGACTATCCAACCGGCAGCCGCACCTAACTCATTAGGGGGAGATAGCAAGGGCTCGTTGGGGAACCTCGTGGGCCAACAGATTCCTTTGTTGTTTGTCTGTTCACCACTGTAACTGAAGAATCAATGTGCCTACGCTCCACAAAGCGTAAGTCAATAAATTCACCTTGTTACTTACCAACATTCTTTTGTGCCGCTCAGAACTCTGCCGCTGCTAATCCCAACCTGTTTGCGAAACTTTCCAATTGCCACCCCGCTCCACCGTGACCCCTGGGACCTTCACGAGGGGGGTATCCCAACAATGATGGGCAGAGCAATACTTATAACTGAATTGTTTAGCAAGTAGTTTATTTTCTAGAAAGGAAAGAAAAAGATCCCTTAGATCTACCCTTACTTGCACCTAACGTTGTATAGCTCCATGTATATGAGGTTGAAACGGATAATTCTGAACTCATTATCACTTTAGGAAGAGGTCCTACTGAAAATGGAAGAGGAAGGTTTTACAACCTGAGCAGGAAATCCCTAAACAAGAACGAGTTTTTGAAGTATCTTGAGTAATTCCTTAATATCTAAAAAATTGTTTTCCTGCAATAAACTGCACGGAAGAATATTTAGAAAGGGAATAATTTCTGTTACCTATAATTAAGAAGGGAGGGCAGTATTTATATTACATTTCTAACTAAGGGTTTTTTTCTTTCTTTTTTTTTTTGATTGATTGATAGAAAATAGGGTTGGGGCTTAGTATCTTGTGAATAGTACTTGCTTTTTGAGGAAAATGTCAGTTATTCACCAAAGAGAATAAGCAACACACAAAACAGGTTGAAACCAAAACATTTCTGTTCACAGGACCACTGTAATACAGTGCCTGGGTTTTAGTTCATTTTCTTCATTTACTTTGATTCTATGGGGTTGACTTCCTGGATGGAGTCTGTATCCTGTGATCTGTTGCAGTCAGAAATTCTTATGATATGCACCATTTCCCCTTATCAAAGAAAGAGATTGCAGTGTATAATGGGAGATTAAGTCTGATGAGGGGACCTAGTCCATAGACGAGAATGGGAGAATTAAACACCTATATTTCAGTTCCCATGAGGCACCACAGGATATATATACATATTCTATTGGTGGGGAGGAGGGGCATTGTTTAAAAATAAACATTTTCCACAGGATTGGGGGTGCTTTTTTCTAAACAGGACTATTTTGGCTTTTCTGTGGGCCATTTCAAAATGCACAGGGAGTTTACCTTCTGGATGACCTTGGTGCCAGGCTACAGAGTGGTTGAAGAATTTTTACATACTGCTAATGTTGCTGACTTTGTCATCAGTATTGGGCAGGCTGGAACAAAATTTCTGTAATAAGGGTATTGACTAAAGCACTCTAGAATTCGATAAATAAAAGTAGGAACAACATTATAAGAACTGTTAAATGCATCTTGAAAAAGACTTCTGTGCTGGAAGAAGGACACAAGAAGTGAAGAAAGTAAATCTCATCAACAAATAATGAGCCAGCATATGAGCGGAGGATAAACAGACATTAGCCACGCTAGAAAAGCACGTTCCTCTACCATGAATGAAAGCACAAGCGTAAGTGGAAAGAATACATATGCAATTATGAGCCAATAATTTGAAGAACCATATTTCAGAAAGTGCAAAGATGCTTGAAATGGTGGGGGGAGGAGGAAAGAATACCCAGCCTCATTAAGCAGACATACATTTATAAGAAAAATCCTGAAATCAAAACAGGAGCTAAGAGGCAGATGTAAAACAGAAAACAGCTTTTATACTTTGTATTGGCATTATATTTGAATAGAGGTTAGGAGTTCTTTTTTCTTAAGCTCAAACTTAAGCACCATCATTTTGGGTGGGGGTGGGGGTAGGGAAGGGGGCAGGAGTTAACTTGTATTATAGTCCATGGACTTTTTTTCATAAACCATTTTCAGGCTGGTTTCCTTTTATTACAGAATTTAATATTTCTTTTTTCTACGCACTGTTAAAAAAATAAAAATAATGTGATGCCCAATTTATGTAGCTTTTGGGAAAACATGCTGAGATGTGTTAATCCTGTAGGCATATCCTTCTGTAAACCTTGGTGCTTTTGTGGTCGAGGTCCATTTCTATTATAAATATGTTGAATGTGCAGATATAAAATCAAGTCAATAAGTGGACACAGCATATGTGGTATCTATATGTGCTTGCCTAAGTATCTTACTCTGTGTATGAGCATGACATTCTCTAACAGCTATCCAGTAAAACTAAAAACAAGAAGGAAAGGTAAGGAGAAAGAAAACCTTAACTTCAAGTTCTACATGTCATTAAAAAAAGCAACTTTAGGATTCAAATGCAAAGCATTTAGCCAATACAATGTAGTATTTGTGTAGTAAGTGCTTGGAGTTGGATCAAATTATGTATGTATAATGTTTGAAGTTAGCTGAAACTTTTTAGCTCTATCCTGACTTAATGCTGAATTAGCAGCTCAGATTTTCACTCTTGAGTAAAAATGTTTTATGCAGTCCTCAGTCAAAGGAAGCCTTTACTATTTTGAAATTCTTAGTAATTGATAAAATAACAACCATTTAAATGCAAATGAATACTAGGTGTAAAAACTCAGAGAGAACTGTGAAGCCTGAATAATTTTTCTTTTTGTCCTTCATATCAGCAAAGGCCAACAGAAAAAGTCTTAACAGCAGAACCAAGTACTGTAACAGCCAGGATTGAGGTTCAGCTGTACAGAGAGCAAAAATGTGACTTTGAACATCTCCTTCCTTTTGAAGGAGTTTGGTATGTGAAGGCTGAAAATTCACACAGGAATACCCCACTGTTTAAGCCAAAATGGGGGAGAATAGTTTTTTACCCTAATGATCAAAGGGAAAAGGAAGGATAGTGTGATGTAGGGGCAAGATTATTTTTTTCAATAATTGTTTTTTGTTTAATTGTATTTCCTAGCTATATTTACAAATTAGATTTTTCAGCATTTCTTTCATGTAGCCGTTGACCCACATGTTGGACTGTATACTCAACAAAACAGTCCCTTAGCTTCTTACTTGAATCTCGGATGCTTTCTCCTATATGATTTTGGAGTGTGCAAGTCTTCCTGAACACTTGATAGGTTTTACTTGTCTTTAAGCCTTATCATTTCCCCTGCTCAATTTTCTTATCTATACTGTAGCAGAACATTGCATTTTTCTGTGCCTGGGTTCATTTAGAGCTCACCAAGAAAATAATTAGCAAAACAGTAAACTAACTGTAGCATCTCTGGAAAATTTTAGGAATTCAGACATGGCCACTGTACTCATTTTATAAAAGCCAGTCTAAGCTTTTCAAAAGCAAGACTTAGAGACACATTTAAGCTCCAAAGATTTCCTCTGAGATATTGTCAGCATTGATGATAAATGGCTGTGCGCCTCTCAATAATGCTAGTAAAGGCAAGCAGCCAGATACATGTTTGATTCAGAAACAATGTGAGATTTCTTTCTATACTTAGTATTTTTTAAGTAAATTTTCAGGGGGGAAAATATCATGACTGACAGCTCCCAAAATTGAAGCTTTATATTTTAATAGTGGTGTTTAATTGTATTACAGTAGCACCTAGAGGTGTACCAATACAAGGGCACAATTTCAGTAGGAACTGTACATATATAAAAGAAACATATTTGAAGAGCTTGAAATGTTCAGAAGACAAACCATGCAACAGGTGGTTTCCCAAAGAAAAGCTGTTTTCCATTTTACAAATCAAAGAGAAGCACAGAGAGATGGAAGAGGCTTGCCCACTTCCATGGAGGGAGGCAGAGCCAAGATCTAAACTTGGATCCTCTGGATCCTGATGTTTAAAGTAAAAAGTAAAGTGACTAGATTTCAGGGGATACAATCTGAGATGTAATCTCACAGGCTACATAAATAGCCATTAGCTGCCCCCAGATTGACAGCACCTAGTCAGCTGCTAAAAGCAACCCTGAAGTTGATGGCAGCTAATCAGTTTAGGGGCCTGTGGAATTATAGTTTGCCAGTGCTGACCCTGATTAGGGTGCTGCCTGGAGGCCCAGCTGGAATCAGTTTTTCACTTTAGGGACAAAAGTCCTATCTCAGGGATTCTTTGGAAGACCCTGGCTACAGCCCTGGAATTGGGGGGTGCTGTCCTGGAGTATCTGGGATAGCTGGTTACTTCACACAAGTTGTTATCATTTGCTTTAAAGACAGACAGGGCAGAGGGAGCAGCACTGCAGTTTTCTTTACACCATTCTCCCACTCTGCTTCCAAATTATGATCTGAAATAATATATACTAATGCCAACTTTAAAAGCCCCATGGAGGCATATACATATCCAAAGAATGCAATTGCATGCTTGTATTACTTCAGATCTTGCCTTTATTCATCAAGTTCTCTCTCTTTCTCTCCCTCCTTGCTCTGACTCTGAGGATATGAATAGGAAAGCAAATCATACTAAATTGAGAGGTGGGGAGAGAGAAGCCTAACTGTGCACTAGCTGTTCCACCATAACTGTTTAGTGTGTCTGGTCAAACCTCATAGTAAGTGAAACATGGGCACTCATACCTGATGAAATAAGGCTGTCACTGTGCTTTAGTTTCCATTTATCTCGGGATAGGAGTGGATACACAAAACAGTTATGAGGCAGCAGCTGGCATGTAATATGTCAGCAAGTAGTCCTTCTCTCCAACTTGGATACTTTGTTCGTCTCCCTATATCCCCTCTCAGAATATGTCCATGCAGCAGTCTAAAATTATGAAAACAGCTCGTGGAATTACTCAGTTTTAAATCATCTAGTTCAAGGATCAGTAGCAATGTAGATGCATGTTGTGGGTCTGGGAAAAGTTTCCTATGGCTCTGTGTGAACTCTTAGGCAAACAGCC
This sequence comes from Gavialis gangeticus, assembly GCF_001723915.1. Taxonomy (NCBI): domain Eukaryota; kingdom Metazoa; phylum Chordata; order Crocodylia; family Gavialidae; genus Gavialis; species Gavialis gangeticus. Next base: position 36,536,081 of record NW_017728992.1, read on the forward strand.
TGTGCTAAGCTCCATGCAACTGTGGATATAGGGCTATCGGTATTTGGGCTGGCTAACACTGTGTGGATTTGTTCACTACCACACCTTTTTACAGTCAGAATAGAATTGTTATCTAGCCAGTCTGGGTTAGCAAGGCAAATATTCCCCGACATGAAAACAAAGATTCTATAATTAGGAGTTTGATGCTTTTGTGGTAGAACTTCTCTATAGAACGCAATTATGAATCATTAAAATGCATGCACCTTCACATTAGAATGGGCAAAATCTAATTATTTTGCAGTTGAAATGCTGTTTTAATAAATTGATTAGGATTTTCTAAGAGAGGCTGGGGGAGTCGCAATTTCATTTGGATACCTAAATTAGGGTTGTCCATCTGTTAAGCAGTTGGGGTCAGCACACAGCATGGGCTGCAGACCCAGGGGCCAAAACTTTGTAGGCCACATACCACCTGCATACAGGTGGTGTTGGCTTAGAAATGGTATTTAAAGGCTGGGTTCTTTTGAGAATTGGCTTACAGGTATAGATATATGCATTATAAGGGATCAAGATGAGCAGCAGGGGTTAAATGGATTTATAAACAGCTTGGGAGATACACACAGTTTCTCATGGCTCTGAGAGCAGATGGGCTGTCTAGCACACAGCCTGAGAATGAAGTGGGGCATCCCATAACACAACATCACAGCCTTCAAGGCAGACAGGTTGTCTAACACAACAAGGCCAACAAGGACACATAGTCTAGGAAACAGCCTGGGAACCAAAGGAAGTGTGTACCATACTGCCCCATACACAACACAAATGACACCAGCAAAAAAGCCTCAGAGAACAGGGGGGCTAAGTCCCAGTTTTGGGGGAACAGACCAAATTAGGAGAAGGCCTGGAAGGCTATGGGGACATGTGACCCCAGAAAGACAACCAACCAGAAATAGCCATGAATGAAGAGTCATCAAGGGGGAAGGAGAATGCAAGGGCAGAGATTTGAGATTAACAAAGGGTCCCTCCCTTTGTCCTATGCCTCCCCTTTTTGCTCCCTGAGAGGGGTCCCCACCTCCATCCCTGGCATCTGGGAAGGGTTCCCTTGGCCACCATAAACCAAATAGCCTGTCTCATGCACCCCACTGGAGGGGCGCTGTGAGCCTCGTCCTCCTACTTCCAGACTGCTGATACTTAGAGTGGACCCTGCATCTTGACCAGACGTACTTTGACTCTGATAACAGCCGTAGGACTGGTAGTTGTAGAATTGTTTGATTGTTCATATTGTTGCTTTTTCCCCCCTTACTTTGTATCAATAAACTTGCCTATTATCAACTGGCAGGTGTTGTGGTCGGTCTGAGGGTTGTGCCTGCTGAGAACAAAGGTATAGGGGCTGGGTCCAAATCCAGTGTCAACAGTGAGTGGGTGGGCTGTTCCCCTCAGGCTTCCCCTCAGCATGTGGGAAACCCTTTCTCCATCTTATTTTTCCTCCCCACCCTGCAGCACAGATGTGTAGTCCCACCCATCCCTCTCAGCCAGATGTGTTACCCACCTGTAATACAAGCAATCCAGTCCCTTCTTGCAGTATGTGCTGCAATGTAGGCACTCTAACCCTCACCCGCTATATCACCTCTCCCTCAGGAGCAGAAGGTAAAAACTGGAGGAGGGAAGAGTACACTGAAGAACCTAGTTGCCACAGCAGGAACAACTGGACAGGGAGTGGCAGGTGGCAGGGAGCACGTAGGTCACATGATAATGCTTTAGGAAGCACGTATGGCCTATATTTTATAAGGCCCCTTGGAAAAATTCAACTGGCATGTTTAAATATAATATAGTGGTATTGGTTTCCTTTTTTTTATACTTACTTTTATTCAACTACATCAGGCTTTTTTGAAATTGAAAGATGTGTAATGTGACATAACATTTACAATACCAGCCCACCCCCATAAACCTATCATTTAGCTATTCTTTCTTTTGTTCCCTTGTAATTCTCTCTATGTATATATATTCCCCTTCATCTTAAGTGTTTGGGTCATAGGCTGCTGTTTCACACTGTAACAAATAATAACAATAAAATATGTTTGAATTATTATGGCATAATTCATTAAATTAATTGGTAAACATTATTTGACTAGGCCTCTTGATAGGCAGAAGTCATTGAGTCCTAATTATTTTCAAGGTATTTCCCATGGGTTTTCCATGGCAACAAGGAAACAATTATAAAGGTATCATATAAAGAGACATCTGTTGTTGTTTTTGAGATTCAAGGACAAAAACGACATTTTTCAATGATTGGTAAGAGTCTGCTTCTTGCTACTAATTTGGCACAATTGGAAAGGTTAGACTTCTAGTTGGTTCAAATAACAGATTGAACAAATACAATAAGAATAAAAGAGCAGGTCCTCAGAGTGCTGTTCCAAGAAGCAATACTGACTCTACTTTTGTATTAAGCAGAAGTAATTGCTTTAATCAAAAGAAGTTTAAAGAGTGTTTGCATGGCTACATACAAAATGGTTCCTATTGCTTCACACAGATCTTTCAGTCCCACATCCCATTGATCCTGTTTTAAAACAATTGGTATTTTGTATCAGAAATGCAACAGGTGCTCAATGATCTGTCCACACCTCTTGCTTCCTGAAGGAATGGAACTAGGAAGATGATGTTAGCCCAAATAATACCAAAATAATAAATGTGGTCCCAGAGGAAGAGTGCCAAGTAGTCCTTCTGAAGCAAAGGCCAGTCACAACAGCATCGACTATGCATGGAGAAGGCCATAGCAACCTATAAACTAGACTAAAAGGCATTTAAGCTAACTGGATAAATAGACTTCATGGCAATGCTACTTCTTTAGTATGCTTTTCACTGACATACTCTATAAGGCTGTGCGAAATTTTGCTGACCATTTTGTTTCAATGCTGTTTTGACTCATTTCGAGCTGGAAACAGCAAAATCAAAATGAAACAAAGGGCTTTGAAACAGCCTCAAAATGAAATGAGGGTAGTCAAAATAGTTAGAAAGTTTTGAAGCATTTTGAGTTTCAAAACTCAAGCAGGGCTTGCCTGTAGGAAAACAGAAAGTAAGGAGGGGAAGGGAAGGGGGGGGATATTGACTGTATAGCTGGCCAGTGATGGTGATCCTTCCCTGAGGTCCCTTCCAGTCCCAGTGCTCTGGGGAAGGGATGGAAAAAGAGCATAAAAGGCAGCATTGTTTGCATTGCCCCGCTTTCTGTCACACACGTCATAAGTTTTGCTTGTCAGCAGCCTGATGTGCAGTTTCTCAGAAACCTCTGCACCTATCTCCTTGAAACTTGGTAGGCTTTGTGTCCTCAGCAGGGGATTACATCCGTGCCATTTTTACTCTGCTGTGCCTTAACACACACACGACACAAGTTTTGCTTTCAAGACTTTGAGGTGCAGTTTCCCAGAAACTCCTGCATCTATGTCCTTGACACTTGGCAGACTTCCTGGCCTCAGAAGGAACTACTGCCTTTGCAAGTTCCATCTGAATCAGGCAAGAACTGACAAAGTTATAGGCAATTTTGTGGTTCCCCATTATAGCGTATGGTGAAATGTTGAAACAGTGGAACAGTTTTGATGAAACAAAATGAAACAGTGGTTTCAAAACTAAACAAAACTCAAAATGAAACACTGTCCCATTGAAACAGAAGTCGAAACAAAATGGTGCTGTTTCACACAGCCCTAATATTCAACTTCTGAATTCCTTTTACAGTGTGTCTATATTACCTGTTAGTCTAAGTTGCATCTTTCTGACACAATTTAAGCTATAGTTAGGGATTTCCCAATAAGCCTTGTCAAATACTTTCCAAAAGCTTTTTACAGCTCATAACTTAATAGCAAGTGCCCTAAGAAGAAGGGTCTGTAGGTTCTAATAAGTTTGCTATGTGGAAGTGACTATTTTTTTTCCCTTCCCGCTTTGAACCCAAATAATGCTGTCATACTTTTTTAATTAGGTAAAATTGCCCTTTTCGGTTATTTGTTTTTTGGGTTTTTTTCTCCCAAGAAGAACATTGTTATTTTAACTAACTTAAAGGAATATTTTGAAGCAGGGGAGGAGGAAATGTTTGCTTTGCTGGAAATTATTGTACTTTTTGGCCAAAATGTCAAAATGTTATGGGAGAGAAGCTTGACTCTTGTGCCAGTTTTGCCATTTGTTCTTATTTGTTCCTGGTGCTAGAGAAAAAAGGTAGTCTTCAGATTAGTTCTAGATAATGTAATTTGACTGAGCATTCAAGAAGTAACCAGTAATAAATGCAGTGTGCCAGCAATGTGGGCTCACATCATCCTGGATTACTTAACAGAACAGATAATGAGTTTTGAGGTACTTGGAGCTTTTTCAGAACTGGTTCTTTCATGCCTGGATGTTAGAAATCTGCTCACCACAGCAGCCATATAATCATCCAGTGAGATGGAGTGTTGTCTCATGGCCAGTTGTAGAAAGAAGAAAACTGCCCAGCAGATGTTGCTAAGTATAAATCCAATTTCAGGGCAAAGCCTAGAAAGACTCGCAAAGCAGTAGTCTGTGTTGATGAACACGATAGAATCTCTCTCAAATGAGCATGGTGACATGTTTTTGGCTGCACCTTCAGAGTGTTTTTTCCTGCTTAAAATATATGTTTCTATCTTTTCCAGTTTGGGTTTTAGTTATGACTTTCATTTGGGTGCATATCCAGTTTAGGAATGGTGGCAAATAGAAGTGGTGATGCGATTATCTCATGCCATGGATGGATAAAAGGTTACAAGAAGCAATACCGTGTCTTCCATATGTAGCTGATGTTTGCAAACTGTTGGTTTCTCTCATATATGGTTTAGCTATACAGTGAAGAGGGCATAGGACAGGAGTAATGTGAAACTCCACAGATAGATTGTTTGGGTACTATGGGTTTATTGTGAGATGAAATGTTGAACATTTAGATGGTATCCCCCATTTAGGTGGCATTCTATTTTTTCCTGGATGCCTAGACAATAAGATTTTGTTGTCTCTTGTTGTCAGTCCCAAAAATCTCACTTGTGTGCAGACTGACATGCATAGCCATTCACATGCATAGGGTCATATGCATAGGAATAGAGTTCCAAATTGTAAGTGGCATTTTAGGAGCATAGACAACCATGTGGATGACCAAATCTGGTTGTCTAGGCATCCAGAAAAGAATATAATACTGCCTTTTAGTGCCTTTCTGTTTTCCCCTGACAAATCCTTAAGGAGACAGACAGTGCCTATTCCTCATTGATCAGTCTGCACCAGTGACCATCACTAACAATATTATCCTTACATAATATTTAAAATCAGAAGAGAATCTCATTATGCCCAAGCCTTATACCGGCACGCCACAGAGACTTCTATCAGCATCCTTCTACATGCCTAAGGAGGAATTGTGAAAGGCCTTGCAAAGGGGTTGCATGAAACTTTGTCCTGCTGTTTTGAAACACTGCCTATGTCATTTTGAAGCTAATGTTTCAATTCATATTTGATTTTCAGAACTCAGGGGGTACCTATTTTATAGACTGCTATTGAGCTTGGCCTATGATAGAAATCATATCTGCAGAATCAGAAAGTTGGTGTTCTGTGGTTGATCTTAGGGCCTTTTGACAATCCTACATCACTTTTTATTATTTGCACCTTATGCACTAACTACCTTAAATAGCTTCATAATTTCATAGTTGTTAGGGGCTGGAAGGGAATGTACAGATCATCGTGTCCAGCCCCCTGCACTTCAGCAGGAAAGACTGCTGGGATCAGATGACCCCAGCAAGTTGGTCGTCAAGATGTTTTATGAAGATTGCCAGGGTGGATGACTATACCACTTCTGGGGAGCCTGTTCCAAACCCTGGGCACTCAGCTCGTAAAGAAATTTTTCGTCATGTCTAGCCTGAAGCGATCTTCAATCAGATTGTGCCCATTATTTCTTGTCCTCCCCTGGGGTGCCTTGGTGAACAGATGCTCCCCCAAACCCTGATGTGCACTCCTAATATATTTACAGGCTGCCACCAAGTCCCACCTGAGTCTTTTCTTCTCCAGGCTGAACAATCCCAAGTCCCTCAGCCTCTCCTTATACACCTTGGTCTCCAGGCCTATAATCATACATGTGGCCCTCCTTTGGACTTTCTTGAGCTTCTCTGCATCCTTCTTGAAGTACGGTGCTCAGAAGTGGATGCAGTACTCCAGTTTCAGTCTCACCAAGGCTAAGCAGAGTGGGAGGATAACATCCTTTGCCTTGCTGTGTTGACAGTGGAGTCCTGGCATGCTTACACATGCATAGGATGACTAGAGGTTGGAGTATTCTAGAATATTTGATCTCCTAACCTTAATGATGGCATGACCCACTTGCGAAAACTGAGTATATGCAGTGAGTTGTTTGACCAGTACCTAGTTTGTTTGGTAACCAGGGGAACTGTGGCAGGTTGGACTATTATGTTAATGAGTTATTATGGGTTGTTAGGATAGTTTGTTTTGTATGGTTCTACCTGTGATTGACTTTGATTGGCATTGCTTGAGAGACTAATGATTGGATCTGCACATGATTGACAGGTGGCATGGTTTGGACATTATAAAGCCTGTCCAGTGTAGGGGCCAGCGTGGCTTTTCAGGGTCATCAAAGCTAGACCTCTCTGAGACCTGCTCTGTCTCACGCAATCTCCCTGTTTTGCCTGGTGTGTCTGTGTGTGCAGCTGATTTAGTAATTGAGTACTTCTGTTTGTGGAACCCATAGTTTAGCAACTGTGGAGCGAATGAGAATAGTGTGTGTGTGGGGCAGTGTTCAGGAGCAATGATAGGAAGGTCCTGATCACCTGAGCACTTGCCAGCCACTCAACTGCTTCTGCGCATCACATCGGTCGGGTAAAGTATCACCTACCCCTTTTCTGAGGTGCTTAGTACCCACCTACATGTGAGGGAACAGCACAGAAATCCTCAGAGATGTGAGGTTGCAGAGCAAGTCTTCCTTGCCTTTCAGCTCTCTAGCATGATAGTCCACCCCCTTGGGTGACAGACTGGTTCTTTAGCTGTTCTATAGTTTAACTGTTTAACTGTATACTGTTTGGTTTTGCTGGTTTTTGTCTTAATACACTTGTTAAACTTTACTCTCATGTGGGGGTTTGCTTGGTATTTTGTACCTGTGGTTGGGACTGGGCAGTAGGCC
>NW_017728992.1:36548206-36548882 GCF_001723915.1 Gavialis gangeticus
CACTTCCCTGCATCAGGGCCAGGGAGTGGAGCACTTCCCCAGAGTCAGCAGAGCCTGCACCAGCCACTCGCCCCAGCCTCCACCCCTGCCTTGCCTCGCTTGGGGAGGAGCTGCTGCCTGCCCCGAGTGAAGGCTCTGTCAGCTCTGGGACAGTGCAGGACATGCCCCCAGAGGCCATACCGGGGAGTGGAGTACCTTTGAGGGAACCTTGGTGCTGGCTAGCATAGCACTTCTGACCCTGTAAGTCTGTTGTGGATTATTTCTCCCCAGATGGAGCACTTTGCATTTCTCTGTATTAAAGGACATCAGGTTGAGGTTTGCCTACTTTGTGAGCCTGTCCAGGTTGGCCTGCATTGTCAGCCTGTCCTCAAGCATGGCCACACTCCCCCATAGTTTGTTGTTGTCAGAGAACTTTGCTTAGAATACCTGAACCCAAATAGTTGATGAACATGTTGAAGAGCACTGGTCTGAGTACTGAATCCTGGGGATGCCACAGGTCACCGTCCACAATGATGACTCAGTTCCGTCAATCAATACCCTTTGGGTCCTACCATGGAGCCAGTTACCTAGCCACCAGACCATGAAGTAGTTGAAGCTGCATTTTCCCATTTGACCATGAGGGCATCATGGGAGACCAGGTCAAAGGCCTTTTTGAAGTCCAAGTATATGGCATCAG
>NW_017728992.1:36549243-36550655 GCF_001723915.1 Gavialis gangeticus
ACCAGGGGAACTGTGGCAGGTTGGACTATTATGTTAATGAGTTATTATGGGTTGTTAGGATAGTTTGTTTTGTATGGTTCTACCTGTGATTGACTTTGATTGGCATTGCTTGAGAGACTAATGATTGGATCTGCACATGATTGACAGGTGGCATGGTTTGGACATTATAAAGCCTGTCCAGTGTAGGGGCCAGCGTGGCTTTTCAGGGTCATCAAAGCTAGACCTCTCTGAGACCTGCTCTGTCTCACGCAATCTCCCTGTTTTGCCTGGTGTGTCTGTGTGTGCAGCTGATTTAGTAATTGAGTACTTCTGTTTGTGGAACCCATAGTTTAGCAACTGTGGAGCGAATGAGAATAGTGTGTGTGTGGGGCAGTGTTCAGGAGCAATGATAGGAAGGTCCTGATCACCTGAGCACTTGCCAGCCACTCAACTGCTTCTGCGCATCACATCGGTCGGGTAAAGTATCACCTACCCCTTTTCTGAGGTGCTTAGTACCCACCTACATGTGAGGGAACAGCACAGAAATCCTCAGAGATGTGAGGTTGCAGAGCAAGTCTTCCTTGCCTTTCAGCTCTCTAGCATGATAGTCCACCCCCTTGGGTGACAGACTGGTTCTTTAGCTGTTCTATAGTTTAACTGTTTAACTGTATACTGTTTGGTTTTGCTGGTTTTTGTCTTAATACACTTGTTAAACTTTACTCTCATGTGGGGGTTTGCTTGGTATTTTGTACCTGTGGTTGGGACTGGGCAGTAGGCCAATTTCTAGAGGGATTTAACTCTTTGGTGTCCCTCTAATCTAATAGGGAGGTTGATAGAGTATAGAGGCTTAACAGCCCTTCGTGTGTGTTTGAGAACGTGGGTGGGTGCCTGAAGTGGTCCACAGGATTCTCTGCTTTATTGTGGTGTGGCTGCCTTCTCTTTTTCCCACTCTTCAGCCTAAGATGCCTCGGTGGATGCATGCCAGTGTTTGATTAGCTCTGCCAGTTATGGCATCACATTGGTAGCTCATGTTAATTTTGTAGTCAATCATGACACCCAGGTCTCATTCAGTCATGGTGCTGGCCAATGTTCCCTCTAAGGAGCAGTGGTCCATGAGCGCACCACCTCAGTCCATGAGTGTGCCTCCTCGGTCTAGTGTGGGACACTTACTGAAGGGGGCCAGGGGCTTGGGGCTTGGGGCTGGATGCTGGGGGCCAGAGGCTGGAGCTGGGAGCCAGGAGCCAGGGGCTGGAGGGCTGGAAGCCAGAGGCTGGAGCTGGGGGATGGAGGCTGCGGGCTGGAGCCAGGGCTGGTGGCTGGAGGCTGGGGCCAGGAGCCAGGGGCCAGAGGTCAGGGGCTGGTGACTGGGGCTGGGGGCCAGGGGCCGGGACCAGGGCCAGGGGTTGGGGCTGGGGGCTGGGGGCTGGAGCTGG
>NW_017728992.1:36550771-36554817 GCF_001723915.1 Gavialis gangeticus
GCCTCGCTTGGGGAGGAGCTGCTGCCTGCCCCGAGTGAAGGCTCTGTCAGCTCTGGGACAGTGCAGGACATGCCCCCAGAGGCCATACCGGGGAGTGGAGTACCTTTGAGGGAACCTTGGTGCTGGCTAGCATAGCACTTCTGACCCTGTAAGTCTGTTGTGGATTATTTCTCCCCAGATGGAGCACTTTGCATTTCTCTGTATTAAAGGACATCAGGTTGAGGTTTGCCTACTTTGTGAGCCTGTCCAGGTTGGCCTGCATTGTCAGCCTGTCCTCAAGCATGGCCACACTCCCCCATAGTTTGTTGTTGTCAGAGAACTTTGCTTAGAATACCTGAACCCAAATAGTTGATGAACATGTTGAAGAGCACTGGTCTGAGTACTGAATCCTGGGGATGCCACAGGTCACCGTCCACAATGATGACTCAGTTCCGTCAATCAATACCCTTTGGGTCCTACCATGGAGCCAGTTACCTAGCCACCAGACCATGAAGTAGTTGAAGCTGCATTTTCCCATTTGACCATGAGGGCATCATGGGAGACCAGGTCAAAGGCCTTTTTGAAGTCCAAGTATATGGCATCAGCTTCATTTCCCCTATCCAGGTGGCAAGTTACCTGATCATAGAAGGAAATGAGGTTGGTCTGACATGACCTGCCTGTAATGAAGCTATGTTTGCTGTCATTCAGAATACTGCCTTCATTTAGTCCATGTATGATGGATTCTTTGATAAATTTCTTCAGGATTTGAGGTCAAACTAATTGGCCTGTAGTTTCCTGGGTCTTCTCTTCTCCCTCTCTTAAAGATAGGTACCACACTGGCCGTTTTCCAGTCTTCTGGAAATTATCCCAAGAACCACAAGTCCTCAAATATATTTACCATCAATTACGCAGTGACAGCAGCCAGTTCTTTTAGCACTCTCGGGTATAGTTCATCAGGTCCTGCTGGCTTGTAGATATTTAGCTTTTGTAGGTGCTCCCCAAAAAGATCTATACCAACTGGGGAGGGTGGTCACTCCCACCATGATATTTCTGTATCCTGTCAAGCAGGCTAATATCCTTAGACTGGTGGATTACTGACATAAAGTATTCATTCAGGAGTTCAGTTCTGTCCTGAATCTTGGTTAAAACAAATCCCATTTCATTTTTCAGGGGCCCTATGCTTCCCTTGTTCTTTTCTCGACTTCCTACATATCTAAAGAACAACTTTTTGTTGTCCTAGATTCCAATTGCCAGTTTACGTTGGGCTTGTGCTTTTGCTGTCCTGATCTGCTGGTGCAGGCTGCTGCTGAAAACTTCTCTTTGGTAGTTATTTCTGACTTCCATCCCTTTTAGGTTTTTCATTTTAATTTCAAGAAGTCCATGACTTCCCTGTTTACGCAAGGGGATCTCCTAGTTCTTTTGCTATCTTTCTTATGAAAGGGAATGGGCTTTTTTTGAGCTTGTAGGATCACTTCCTTGAGCAATGACCACTCCTCTAATACTCCCTTCCTCACCAGACTGTGGTCCTTCAGGGCCTCGCCAACCAATCTCCTTAGTTTAAGGAAATCAGCTTTCCTAAAAACAGGAAGTTCTACCCTACTGGCTGATTTCCATGACTTATGGTGGATGGAGAAAGTGATTATCTTATGGTCACTGTCACCCAGTTTCCCCTCAATCCACAGGTTGCTCACTTGGTAGTCCCCTTTAGCCATAACCAAGTCTAGGAGTGCCTAGCCCCTGGGCAGCTTGTAGACACCCAGAGTTAGAGGACCTCAACACAAGTGAGGAAACTTTGTGAGCAATTGGATCTAGCTGAGTGCTCCTCCCATGAGATGGCTGAGTAGTTGAAGTCACCCATGACAACCATGCTCCAAGAGCATGCAACCTTTGCCAGTTCTCTAGAGAATTCTTGTTCAAGCTGTTCCTCTTGGTTTCAATGTTTGTAATAGACTCCTATGGTCAAATCCTGTTCCCCATGCTCTCCCTTGACCCAGAGGGTCTTAAGTTGCCCTTCTTTGTTCCCAATCTTTGCCTCAAGGGAGGTGTGATGTTCCTTTACATAGAAAGCAACTACTCCACACTTTTTCCCATTACAGCCCCTGCTAAACAGGGTGTATCCCCCTATACCTGTGGTCCAGTCATAGGTGGAGTCCCACCTGTCCCAGCTGCCTGTGGAGGGTTTGGATTGAGAGTGCGGTCGGGGGTAGAAAGGTAAGAAAGATTTATTGACTTAACAAAAACACAACTACGCGTAGTAACAAGACAAACGATGACAGACAAAAGCAATTTGCATTGGCAACTTATTGGTAGTCCCTCTGATGCCTGATACACAAAAAGTTCCTCTTTCCACAAAGTTCAGCGAGGTCAGGCATCCCCGAGCAACACTATCCTAGGGGTACCAGAAAGGACCCTGGAATGCAGTTCTTGGGCTCCTCGAGGTCCGTGGGCCCACTGATCCAGGCAACAGCTAACTAATCCTTTTCACAGAGCTGCATCTTTCTTTTGAACAGTTTCCAGATATTCCAGCTAATTTATAGCTTCTGAAGGGCACTGATAATGTACGACCACTCAGATTCCTTTTACTTCAACTGTTCTTAGACTGACCAATAGCAGTTCAAGACTTGCATTCGTTAGATAAGGTAATTTTACCTGCACCACAGGGCCTTGCTACTTTTAGGCTTTGCAAAATTTACTAGGCCTTACTTTATACAAGGCCTCACTACATCTTAAACTATAATTAGGCTTTTAGCAACAACATATAGCTTAATATCTAAACAAATACAGAAAAATACTTGGTCTAATCTTCATAGAGCCTTCAGCAAGCACCTTTATCACACAGACATACTTTTCAGCTGCCACACTCCACCCCTTGCTTGCTGAAGCACTATGATAGCTACAATTTAGATGCTAAAGTCACATGCACTACATCAGAAAATGCGGAGGGATTTATAAATTTAACTTGCATAGCATGAACAGATTTACAGCAACAAAGGTTAAAACACCATTTAGCAGTTGCCACTAGGGCAATGCAGAATACTATGATGCTCAAGATGGTTAGCCACGTAGCTGGGGTGCCACTTGGTGACACACGAATAGCACAGATTACATTATACCATTTACATGGCTTGAGCACGTTGACAGCCAGACTGATGATTCGCCCACCCTCTTGAGCAAGGAGAGCCAACTGAGTGCCTTGCCGAGCCTTTGCCTCAAGGCTTTGCAGCTTATTTTTCACATTATTCTAGTTTTTTAACCATGGCATGTCTACATCTAATACCCATGAAGTAGGTATCATGAAGTTGAGAGATATAGTTTCAGAGGAAATTTCTGGCTATTTTAGGGCAATAGTATGGTTACTTAATTGCATGAATTGCATGAAGTCTAGGTAGTACTATTTTCATGCAGCAAACGACCTGGTCTTTCCTAACAAACACATTGCCTTATTGTTACATATGACACATTAGGTAACTCGTATATGTAGGTCATGTTAAGTGGGATGAGAGGCCAGCCTCTCCATAGGGTCCCTAATCCAATCAAGGTGCTATTAATTTGAACCAAGGGGGACTGTGTCACATACCGAGGGCCATCGGGGGTAACTATTTCCTATATGGGGCGATGCAAATTCCGGTTCTAAAGGCATCCTCCTTCTAGCCCCGTGTTTAGCAAATAAGCAGTGGTCCAGTTTCCTTCTTTTACCCCCTGCACCAGAAATGAATATTTTCCTTTATTACAGCCTTCCAAAATGGTAACCCAGGTACTTTGATAGGGGTATCTCTCTTTAAATGTTGCAGACATCCCATGATGCTCTAAGCCAGGGGGCTATTCTTTATTTTTAACATTTATTACCTGGGGAAAATACATATTTAATGATAACTGGACTTGCGCACAAGCAGTACTTCAAGTCTGATTTTTGTTTGCTTTAAAAGCAATGTCTATCATAACTTGGGCAAAATGGGCTGTCTGTAATCCTACATCAATTAGCAATTCATCATTGTGCTGTAACAGTTTTTCTTCGAGTATGCCTCTTCTAGTGAGCAGCCTTACTGCCTGTTGGAGATTGGTTACTC
>NW_017728992.1:36554828-36556377 GCF_001723915.1 Gavialis gangeticus
AGTGTCCCCTCCCATTTATCTCCCTGAGGATGCTTCACTACTACTCAATCTCTTGCCTGGAACTTTCCTGGGTCACTACCCTTATGTCGCTCTACTGCAGGCTCACGAGGACCACCTAATCCAAAGGCCTGCTGCATAGGACTACCTCCTGGATGGGGTCGGTTATTGGCTCAATTGACAGCTTGATTCAGGTGCAAGTCCCAGTCTTTAAGAGCCAGGTCAGAGGCTAACCACAAATTGCATTTGAGGATGCCATTGGCTCGCTTTACCAATCTATTAAACTGCGGATGGTATTGATGTGGAAATTTAGACAGACTCACTGTTTGGCTATCAGGAGCACTTTATTTTTCATGGCCTTGGGAGAAAAAGAAGGGGCAGCTAGTTCTCAACAAAAGCAAAGCACAGACTTCTTTATATACTGATAAATCACATACAGATCAGCCCGCCCCATAACATACTTTTGGCAGTCTGACAGTGACTCATCCTGGTGTCTTGCTGAACCAGGCACATTTTCTCAAGCTGTCTCCTGATAAGCTTATCCCGAAGGCCACTGTGTTGTTCTCACTCGGCCTTCACCTATATCCCTCATTCTGTCCCGACACATATACACTCCTTTCAGTACTTTTCCATTCCTCATCATTCCCCCCATGTAAGCGCTTGTGCTTACACCTCTATATTCATAAAGCCTTTGACATTTTCTTGTCATTCACACTCATAGGCCATCTCCCTGAGCACCACCATCTGCAGCTCATTCTTAGAGAGCCTAGAAACACTCCGGGCAGTTTTCAATAAACAGCAGCGTAAGCAACACAGAGCAATTTGGATAATAATAAAAATGGAAAAAATGCATAATAAACTCAGAATACACCATTTTACCCCCTACATCTGGTAGCAACCCCCACCAATCGAACGGTTTCCCCTCAGCAACTGCATGGATCACCTGCAATTGTCTCCTAATGGTGTGGAGGTGTTTTTCCTCTCGTTGGTGCTGATCAATCCAGGTACAGCAAGTATGGTTCATGACTGCACATACCACCTCCTTGGGTGGCTAGGAGATAATCCAAAGCTACATGGGGTTCAGTAGCCACCTGCCCTATCTGGGTGATTTCATCACTAAGAGCTCCTAGGGCATCGACGCTAGCATTAAAGAATTCTTCCATGACTCCTGAAATATTTACAATGGTTCTTTCTAATTCAGCTACCCCCAACCAAGAGAGAAATGCCCTACTAAACTGATGGAACCCTGTGGGTCGGCAGACCAGTGGGTTTTCAACTGCTCACCTATGTCTGGGCAAGCCAGGTGGGAGATTAGAGACCTCATGCCAAGAGAGGCTTGGGTGTAAATCAAACTCTGGGACAATTCTCCCCAGGGTACAGGTGCTGACCCAATGCCATGGCAAAATCTTGTGGGCATCATTCCTGCATCGCCAGAACAAGCCTGGAGCGGCTACAGTGCTGAGGTCCCTACAGGTTGTGCTTCCAATTCGACACTTCCAACTGACCTGTAAGGTATAGGAAGGAGCACGTTGGCTCCCTACCAACTTGCGCT
>NW_017728992.1:36566542-36568548 GCF_001723915.1 Gavialis gangeticus
CTACGGAGTAACCAGCTTCACCCATCCTACCACTCCCATTGGACCTATAACAGAGGGCTGCCTCAAGTCTAGAGAAAGGTCTCCAGCTGTCTTGAGTCTTTTTCCATCATTCAGGAATCGACTGCTGTGTTCTATTAGAGTGGAAGGAAAATCTGACAAAGCTATTATTGGTACTGTTTCCCCAATCCTCAAGGGCAATCAGTACCCCAAGCATTGGGATTCCTCTGGCTGGGTGTGTAGGCCCATGTATGCACACCCAGCAGTTCATAAGGTTGCCTGCACTAGCAATGCTCTGCCCCAGGAACATAATACTGTTCTCCTCCCATGCCCTGACTAAAACTCTTGGCATGAAGCAGAGTAAAAGAAAAGGTAACAGCTCAGGGCCTATTTGAATGGTATCCCAAATGCTGCTATCCCTTGGAACTTCAAGGGGCTACCCTTGACTAAAATTTCAGCCTCCAGCACACTGCTACCAATAAAATACTGACCAGAAGAATACAGAACAGCATTATCCCCTGGGGAGTTTCTAAATCTACGTAATTATCTGTGACCTCCCAAGGGTTAGTGTGATTCATACTAAATTACTAAAGGCAATTCAACACATAGAGCAAAAGTTCATAGCCTCAAGTAAAACTTGGCTAGCTGTACAGGCTATTTTTCAAGATTTCATTGTCTGATCTTCACTCACAGGGAACCCTCTGGATCTTCATGGAGGTATCACTGGTGAGAGAAGCCTTCCACTCCATTGGGGAGGTTACCTTCTTGCAGTGGGAGGTATGAACCCAAGCAGAAACCTTGGCAACTTTCACAGCAGTTGAGGTGGTTAGCAGGACCTGGAAAGGCCCCTTCCACTGAGGCTGCAGGCATTTCTTCTCTGGTGGACCTTAATCAGGACCCGATCTCCTGGTTGGACTGGATTGACAACAGAGTCACCATCTAGAGTCTAATGTTGCACTGTGGCCTTAACCTGCAATGAGATAACCTTGAGGGCCTTGGTGAGCTCTTGGCAGTAGGTTAATAAAGAATCATGGAGGTGAGTCAGGTGTTGGGGTGGAGGTGCATCAAGTCCCCTCATGGGTCAACCCATAACAATCTCAAAAGGAGTCAGACCTGAGGAACTCTGAACAGAATTTCAGATTTGGAAAAGTACCAATGGGAGGGACTTGGGACACTTTAGACTCATTTGTTCATAAGTCTTTGCCAAGAGAAGCTTAATATCAAAGTTTTTCTGTTCCACTTTACCCCCACTCTGAGGATGATTTGGGTTGTGGAGCTGGTTTTGGATGGAAAGGACCTTGCAAACATGTTGGACCACTTGGCCAACAAAATGGGAGCCATGGTCTGAGTCCAGGGAAATGGGTAGACCGAAGCAGGGCAGCAGGTCAAAAAGAAGCTTTTTGGCCACAGTAAGGGCATCAGCCCATCGGCAAGGGTATGCCTCAGGCCAGCCGCTAAAAAGACAGACATTGACCAACACATACTTCCAGGGTCCCGACCTGGGCAACTCAATGAAGTCCATACCAATGGCGGTCAACTTTGGCCACCATCCCCCCTTTGGCCAAATGGGCCACTGAGTGGGCCATTTGAGCCAAGAGGGACAGCAAGGCCCTGGGGGCTACAAGGCAACCAGACGGGTGCCGCCACAAGGAGTCAGAGTAGAGAGAGCAGCCCACAGAGATCCAGACATATTTTCGGCATGTGGGGTGGCATCCTGGAGAAAGGGGAGGTCAGGGGAGACAGGGAAAGGGAGGTAGAGAGCGGCCTGAAGGACCGGAGCTGAGAGTTCTAACAGGGACACAGGATCATCAGTAGCAGTGTGCACTTTGCTCCATAGAACGACAAGGTTGGAGGGAAGGAGAATAGCATTCAGGAGAGCAGTAATAAGGCGATGGTGAGAGATGGAAGTCCCAGCAGAAGTAAGAAAACCTTGCTGTTTCCAGATCTGCCCAAAAGAATGGCAGACACCAAAGGTGTAGTGAAAGTCTATATAGATATTAGAAGATTGT
>NW_017728992.1:36573548-36584460 GCF_001723915.1 Gavialis gangeticus
CAGGAACATAATACTGTTCTCCTCCCATGCCCTGACTAAAACTCTTGGCATGAAGCAGAGTAAAAGAAAAGGTAACAGCTCAGGGCCTATTTGAATGGTATCCCAAATGCTGCTATCCCTTGGAACTTCAAGGGGCTACCCTTGACTAAAATTTCAGCCTCCAGCACACTGCTACCAATAAAATACTGACCAGAAGAATACAGAACAGCATTATCCCCTGGGGAGTTTCTAAATCTACGTAATTATCTGTGACCTCCCAAGGGTTAGTGTGATTCATACTAAATTACTAAAGGCAATTCAACACATAGAGCAAAAGTTCATAGCCTCAAGTAAAACTTGGCTAGCTGTACAGGCTATTTTTCAAGATTTCATTGTCTGATCTTCACTCACAGGGAACCCTCTGGATCTTCATGGAGGTATCACTGGTGAGAGAAGCCTTCCACTCCATTGGGGAGGTTACCTTCTTGCAGTGGGAGGTATGAACCCAAGCAGAAACCTTGGCAACTTTCACAGCAGTTGAGGTGGTTAGCAGGACCTGGAAAGGCCCCTTCCACTGAGGCTGCAGGCATTTCTTCTCTGGTGGACCTTAATCAGGACCCGATCTCCTGGTTGGACTGGATTGACAACAGAGTCACCATCTAGAGTCTAATGTTGCACTGTGGCCTTAACCTGCAATGAGATAACCTTGAGGGCCTTGGTGAGCTCTTGGCAGTAGGTTAATAAAGAATCATGGAGGTGAGTCAGGTGTTGGGGTGGAGGTGCATCAAGTCCCCTCATGGGTCAACCCATAACAATCTCAAAAGGAGTCAGACCTGAGGAACTCTGAACAGAATTTCAGATTTGGAAAAGTACCAATGGGAGGGACTTGGGACACTTTAGACTCATTTGTTCATAAGTCTTTGCCAAGAGAAGCTTAATATCAAAGTTTTTCTGTTCCACTTTACCCCCACTCTGAGGATGATTTGGGTTGTGGAGCTGGTTTTGGATGGAAAGGACCTTGCAAACATGTTGGACCACTTGGCCAACAAAATGGGAGCCATGGTCTGAGTCCAGGGAAATGGGTAGACCGAAGCAGGGCAGCAGGTCAAAAAGAAGCTTTTTGGCCACAGTAAGGGCATCAGCCCATCGGCAAGGGTATGCCTCAGGCCAGCCGCTAAAAAGACAGACATTGACCAACACATACTTCCAGGGTCCCGACCTGGGCAACTCAATGAAGTCCATACCAATGGCGGTCAACTTTGGCCACCATCCCCCCTTTGGCCAAATGGGCCACTGAGTGGGCCATTTGAGCCAAGAGGGACAGCAAGGCCCTGGGGGCTACAAGGCAACCAGACGGGTGCCGCCACAAGGAGTCAGAGTAGAGAGAGCAGCCCACAGAGATCCAGACATATTTTCGGCATGTGGGGTGGCATCCTGGAGAAAGGGGAGGTCAGGGGAGACAGGGAAAGGGAGGTAGAGAGCGGCCTGAAGGACCGGAGCTGAGAGTTCTAACAGGGACACAGGATCATCAGTAGCAGTGTGCACTTTGCTCCATAGAACGACAAGGTTGGAGGGAAGGAGAATAGCATTCAGGAGAGCAGTAATAAGGCGATGGTGAGAGATGGAAGTCCCAGCAGAAGTAAGAAAACCTTGCTGTTTCCAGATCTGCCCAAAAGAATGGCAGACACCAAAGGTGTAGTGAAAGTCTATATAGATATTAGAAGATTGTTCAGCGGCAAGGTGACAGGCACAAGTGAGAGCAATGAGTTCAGCAGCTTGAGCACTAGTAACAGAAAGAGAAGCAGATTCAACAACAGTATGATTGGAACAAACAGCATAGCCAGCTCAGAGAATGCTGGGATTGTCTCAAAAACAGGAGCCATCAATGTAGAAAATGGGGTCAGAGTTAGTCAGAGGGGTATTGGAAAGATCAGGACGTGGAAGAGAAACAAAGTCCGCAAGCTGAGTGCAGTCATGGGGTTGGCCGTCTGAGGGTGAAGGAAGAAGAGAGGCAGGATTGAGGGGATCACAGAGGACAAGGGTCACGTGGTCTGCAGCCAGGAGAACCACCTCATAGCAGGTTAGATGGCCAGGGAACAAGTGCTGAGTCCTGCTGTGCTGGAGGAGGGTGAGGACAGTGTGCGGGACAGCAACAGTAAAGGGGTGCCCAAGGACAAGGTTGTCAGTTTTAGAAACCAGCAGAGCAGCAGCAGCAACAGTGCAGAGACAAGGAGGAAACCCAGAAGAGACTGGGTCAAGGGAGGCACTACGGTAAGCAATAGGACAGTGTGGGGAGGGTCTGAAAGGCTGAGTCAAGACACCAGAGGCAGTGCCTTGGTGCTCGTGGCAGAAGAGAGTGAAAGAATCAGGCAAACTGAGAGTGGAAGAAGAAGAAAGGGCTGGTTTGAGCCAACAGAAGGCAGATTCATGGACTTCCCAGGGTAGTGGGTCAGGGGAAGAGTCACAGGTGAGAAGGGTGAGAGGTCTGGAAAGTCTAGAATAATTAGGAATCCACTGTCAGCAGTAGTTGGCAGCACCTAGAAAACCACGGAGTTGGCGTTTAGTCTGCGGGCGTGGAAGGGAAAGAACAGCAGAAAGATGATCAGGAGACAGATGATAGGTACCATGAGAAATAGTGTACCCCAGATAGGTAACAGAAATCTGACAGAATTGGAGCTTAGAGCAGGAGGCTTTGTGGTCCCATGCTACAAGTTGTTCTAAAAGAGCGACAGAGTCAGCTTGGCAATGAGGAAGGGTATCAGAACAAAGGAGCAAATCATCTACGTATTGGACTAGCACAGAATCATGAGGCAACTGGACTGTATCGAGGTCAGACTTGAGAAGTTGGCTATATATGGTGGGTGAGTCACGGAAACCTTGAGGCAGATGGGAGAAGGTGTATTGCCGGCCCTGGTAAGTCAAAGCAAATAAATATTGAAAGTCAGGGTGAACTGGTATAGAAAAAGAGACATTACAGAGATCCACCATGGAAAAATAAAGAGCAGAAGCAGGTATTTGAGAATGTACAGCGACGGGGTTGGGTACCACAGCTGTCAAGGGAATCACAAAATTGTTAATAGCACGCAAATCATGAACAAAACGATAAACAGGCAACCCCTCAGGTGTACACTTCTTCTTTCAGACTGGAAGGATCAGGGTATTACAACAAGAACGGGTAGGTACAAGGTCATCCTGTTCTAGGAGACCTTGTATTACAGGAGCAATGCCTCTGGAGGCAGCAACTGATAGTCGGTATTGCGGGATCGATGGGGGAGACACTCCTGATTTAACCTTGATAGAAACTGGGATGGCACCCTTGAGAAGTCCCACATCGGTTGTGGAGTGGGACCAAAAGGACTCGGGAAGATGAGCCAATAGTTCCTGTTGCAACAAGGAAGAATTGGGCTCGGGTTCCTGTTCCATTAGTGTCATCATCAAGGCAGGAATTTGGGTCTGGGGTAACGTGAGGAAGACCCCATCTGGAGAACAGTGAACTGTTGCCTGCAATTTGCAAAGGAGGTCTCACCCCAACAGATTTACAGAGGCGCAAGGACTGAGCAAAAAAGGCATGTTGCTCAGTAAGGGGACCCAAGGTAAATGAAAGTGGTTGTGCAACGGGGTGGTCAGTGGGTTGATCCCCAATACCTATAGCAGTGATTACCTTACCAGAAACAGGAACCTTAGAAACAAAACCAGAGTTAAGCATAGACAAAGAAGCACCAGTGTTGACAAGAAAAGGAACAGTTTGTCCTCCCACAGTAACAGGTATCGTAGCATCGGAAAAGGTAGAAAGTAAAGGGGTTAGAGTCTCTGGGTCTTCTTGGCTGTCCTAATATGAATTTTCAACTTTGAGGGACTGGAGAGGAGCTGGTCCAGGCGGTGAAGCTTGGTGGGCGCCTGGCTGAAATGGAGGGCCACTAGCTGAGAGTGGGGGCCCCCAGGGTTTATTCAGGCTCTCATTCTTCCAGTGGCCTGTTTGCTTACAGACAGACATCATTGGGAATGTCAGAGAGACCAGGTGGTTGGGCCAAGCAAAATGGTCCCACAGGGCACCGTGGTCTGGCACCACCCTGGAGAACTCTGATTTGCAAAGCCGTCAGTTTGTCCTGAGCTTTTGATTTTTGCTGTTGGGCTTTAGTATAGAAGTGAGTGGCAGCAGCCAAAACTTCGGTGACAGATTTAGTTTCCCACCCAATCACAGCTTTTTGCAGGGGCTCGGACATTCTAGGTAACAGCCCTAAAACAAAGGTCTGAATAATCATGGCAGGGAAGCTAGTTTCTGGGCCCTGACTGCCAGAATGTGCCTTAAAGGCTTGGATCAGGTGAGAATAGTAGTCAGCAGGATGTTCTTCTGGCTTTTGCTTGCAGGTAGAAATTTTGGACCAGTCTGTTGTTTTGTGGGGAGACCCTGGGGATGGCCTCAAGGACCTGTTTATAGAGGTTCGGCAGATGGTCCTTGCCAGGGTCTTGAAGAGGCCAGTTGGCGCTTTAAAGAGGGTGTCATCCTGGTCTCCAGGAAGAAGACCACTGAGGAGCATCTGAATATCACTGTGGGTTGGCTTATAAACCTCAAAGAGGGTTTGGAGTTTTTGAGCAAACCCAGTAGGGTCATCACAGAGTTTAGGGAAGGAAGTTGACCAAAAGACAATTTCTGATGGTGAGAAGGGAACATGGACCACCACGGGTTGCCCCCTTGGCACAGGGTATTCTCAGAGGGGAAACTGTGCCTCAACAATCTTTCCACCCCGCTGAGTCTTCCTTACAAGGGATCTCTGGAAGTCTATCTTGTTGGTGGCATTATTTTGGTTCCGGAGGGTCAATTTGACCGTGGTATTCTGCTGGTCTAGGGAAGCTGAATGTATGGTCCACCCGTCTTGGGGGTTTTTTCAAGCTGTCTCCTGATAAACTTATCTTGAAGGTTGCCGTGTTGTTCTCACTCAGCCTTCACCCATATCCCTCATTCTGTCCCGACATGTATACACTCCTTTCAGTACTTTTCAATTCCTCATCAGTATGGGATATAATGGGTCCATAACACCCTATGTTTTGCAGTCCAGTCATACACAAGATGGTTGCGGAAGTGAGGGCTATTATCACTCTGTAGTTCTATAGGTAGTGGGTACACAGCTAGCAAAGTTTCCAGTGCTGCACAAGTGTCTTGGGCTGTACCTTTCGCTGAGTTGTGGGCAAACATCATTCCTCATGATAACTTTTATGACTATAAACACGTTGCAACATGTCTTTGATATTAATCGATCTTATCCGTGCAGACTTATAACACTGGATGCTTTCTGTTAAGGCTGGTGGTGATGGGACAGCAGCTGTTAAGGGGTTAGTATTAGTATTTAAAGCGTGGAAGTCAATAGCCAGCCACCACCCTTCATTTGGCTTGTGCACTGGCCACACTGGATTGTTATACGGAGAGTGAGTTCAAATAATAGTCCCGTCTTCTAACTGCTGACTTATGATACGCTGGATAGGTTGGGTGGCCTCAAGCGGAGTTTGATACTGGGGTCTGTGTACTCTTTTCATGGAAGGCAGGGTTAGTGGGATCATGCTACCTAGAGTTACAGCTGTTATAGCTGTTTCTTCTGTTGCTCGGTGACGTACTGCGCACCCAAACTGCCAATTCTCTTGTTCAAGGGCAAACCGCTGTTTTCTTCGTACATTAAGTCTCAGTAAGCTTGGTCCCCCTTTAAGTATTACTGCTGCCGCTGTTACCTTATAGCCATTAGGTAACACGAAGGTTGCTTGGTCGTCTGGTGCCTCCGAATCCAATTACTTGATAAGGGGTTCCTTTCTCCCCCTTCCAATCTGCGGAATCTAAAATGCAAATCTGGGCACAAGTGTTTAATAGCATATTAACTGACTTTTTACTTTTACTTAATTGAATCTGTACAGGTATCCAAATTAAGGGGCTAATATTAACTTTAGATACTGGTGCCCGGCTTGCTACTGCCCCCATTGTGGCCCCTCTCTTTGGGGGTTGGGCCAGCCGGACTCCCTAGGCCACGTGATCAGGTGGGGTAGAGGCTAGCAGCCCCGCAGGTACCTGAGACAATGTCAACAGTTTTGCCCTCAGAGCAGAGAATCGCTTCGGTGACACAGTTGGTGGTGCTGATGGCTCTGCTTTTGGGCTTGCTTTTTCACTGCAGTGTTTATCCCCCAGCCCTCTCAAGACATTGGAGGGCAGTCTATTGATTTGCACTTTATTGAAACAGGCATCTAACAAGTCTTTCCACATTTTTGCTTGTGGAAGTCTTGGGCTGGCCTTTCCCAGCTTTTCTCAACAATTCAGGGGGGTCAGGGGGTTTATCTTTCACTAAGGCCACTGCCATGGCCTGGGCAGTTTTCATCAGCTTGCTAAGCTTTGGCTTCTGCATTTGAATTAGCTAGTTTATTACTGGCTCTTCTGGCTTGGACTTCTGCTGCTTTTGAATATTTTTAATTTCTGCATGGGTAAAGGAATGCAGTTATGTTCAGGGATTCTCTCTTTGCGGCCTTGAATGAGTTAGCACCACGGGAAAAACTTGGCTGAGTTTCTCCCTCGGGGTGGGGAAGACCTGGCTAGGTTCCTCCCTCTGGGCAGGAACATACGGGGGTGTTTTAGTACCAGGCTCATCATATCCTCCTCTCCATTAATCTTATCCTTTGATCTTCCCAGAGCTCAACTTCTGGTTTATCTCTATACAGACACTTGTGGGAGGATGGCTCCACAGCCTGTGCTAACTGCAGTCTGTTATGGGGGGAAGTGGCCATGCATGCAATCATAATTTTTCCTTCTCTCTGTTCTAATGTTTTCAAGCAGCTCTGCACAGCTCGCACTGCCTTGCACGCCACGCTGTTAGAATCTCTCACGTCTTCTAACTCCTTACTCAGCTGGGTGACCTTTTCCCAGAGCTGGGCATTCTCTTCGGCCCCTAACTGCAGGTATGTGGCCAGCAGCCATGACAGGCACTCCTTCTTGGGCTTACCCCCAGCAGCAGCAGCAAACCCAGCCCAATGATTGGGTACAGTTCCTGGGGCACTCCAGGAAGGTCTCAACTTATCCTTATCCCTCCGGGTTTCTCTATCCCTGTCACTTCCTTAAGCAAAGCCACTAATGGGGCCCACATAACTCCCTCCATTCTGACCTTTCTCTCCAGACCAGAGCCTCTTAATCCTGTTCGTGACACCAATTTCTGTCCCAGCTGCCTGTGGAGGCTTTAGATTGAGAGTGTGATCGGGGATAGAAAGGTAAGAAAGATGTATTGACTTAACAAAAACACAACTACGCATAGTAACAAGACAAATGATGACAGACAAAAGCAATTCATGTTGGCAACTTATTGGCAGCCCCTCTGATGCCTGATACACAGCAAGCTTCTCTTTCCACAAAGTTCAGCAAGCTCAGGTGTCCCCGAGCAATGCTGTCCGAAGGGTACCGGGAAGGACCCTGGAATGCAGTTCTTGGGCTCCTCGAGGTCCATGGGTCCACTGATCCAGACAACAGCTTACTAATCCTTTTCGCAGAGCTGCATCTTCCTTTTGAATGGTTTCTAGATATTCCAGATAATTTATAGCTTCTTAAGGGCACTGATACATACGACCACTCAGATTCCTTTTACTTCAATTGTCCTTAGACTGACCAATAGCAGTACAAGCCTTGCATTCCTTTGATAAGGTAATTTTACCTGCACCACAGGGCCTTACTACTTTTAGGCTTTGAGAAATTTACTAGGCTTTACTTTATACAAGGCCTCACTACATCTTAAACTATAATTAGGCTTTTAGCAACAACATATAGCTGAATATCTAAACAAATACAGAAAAACACCTGGTCTAATCTTCATAGAGCCTTCAGCAAGTACTTTTATCACACAGATATACTTTTCAGCTGCCACACCACCAGGTCTCCAGGATCCGTATAAGATCATATTGTTTGTTGGTTAGTATGAGGGCCAGTTTCTCCTGCTTGTTTCTCGTGCCTCTAGCATTGCTGTACAGTCAACTAAGCTTGCCAATGAAAGCCCTAGACTTTCTCATGAGCAGTGGAAAAATCTATACATTGGCTGTTGTAGGACAAGGCTTCCTGTTGTTTTCTGTGATGCTGGTTTTGAGGTTGCCATTTTTCAGGCTTTTCTTAGTGGTTGATGGGCCATCCCCTGGCAATTGTAGTTTAAAGTCCAGGAGGTCTGCCATTCAGGCTGAGAAAAATTTCTTCCCTTTTGATGTTAGGTGGATGCCATCTCTTCCCAAAAGGCATCTCTGAGGTTGCCATGGTTGAAGAAGCTGAAGCTCTCATGGTGGCACCACCACCAGAGTCTTCTGTTTACTTCTTCTATGAACCTATCCCTCCTATACCTGTGACCTGCAACTGGGAGGACTGAAGAGAAGAGTAACTGCACCCCCGGCCCCTTCAGCCCAGCCCCTAGAGCCCTGTTGTCTCTCATGACCAGACTAGGGTTGTTTCTGGCCTTGTCATTTGAGCCTACAAGGTTGAGAAGCACGGGGTAGTGGTCATAGGGCCAGCTTCAGGATCCTCTTGACTACATCCCAAATGTGGGCCCTGGGCACTGGGCCCCTGGGAAGCAGGCTCCCTCAGTCCCTCTCAGGAGGGAGTCACCCACCATGACCATCTTATGTTTCTTCCTTGGCCGGGCTGTTTGCCTTGTTTCTTCCAGAGTTGGTGTTCCCACTGATGACTTTGCTGGCTCTGTGAAGAGTGCATACCTCTTTTGCAGTTCCAGGGAAGAAGTAACACTAGCTTATGCCTTGGGACCAGAGATGACCCAGAGTTGTTTTCCAGGCAACTTCAATATGGGACTCCAGGTCAGTCTCGTTGTTCTTCATCCTGCTGGTGGGCTTGTGTGCTCTTCCCTCTCTTTAATTCAGGTGTAGGGCCTGGTAGTAATCATCAATCTCTTGCTCATGAGCCCTGATGGTGTGAAGTCTGCTCACCTATGCCTGGAGATCCCCCACCTGCCACTCTAGAGACCTCAGAAGGGAGTACACTCTACAGATGGAGGTGCCCTTGTTCCCATTCTCCGATGCTGGCAGCTATGCCAGGCAACCCCCACAGCCTAGAGCCATAGGCTCCATCTGGGTAGTGGCTGGAACCATGGGCTCTGTCTGGGTGGAAGCCTCAGAGATGCTAGGAGGGGGCACTCCAGGGAGAGGTACAGTGCATCCCCACCATTTTGCAGTGTTTTCTAAGCTACTTCCAAATACTTGAGTTTCTGAGTTCTGGGCTCACTGCCCAGGGCCTCGTGCCCTTTGATGCAGCCTTCCATGCGAACTCCCACACTAACCCATGTGCCAATGCCCACAGTGTGCCCCTGTGTATGCTTTGTTCACATGGGTCCCTGGGGAGCTGGGATAAGTAGAAGCTGGGGGTGTCTGGCTATTGTTATGGGGCAGGTGCCTATTAATAAAGCAGTTAAAATATAGGTATGGTTTAAAGGTTAAGTTATTAACTTGGAATTGAAAAGACTTCTGCTCAGTTTCCTCCGTCATATCCTTTTGTCTCTCTGTCTTCTTCATCTGTAAAACTGGACATGGTTTAATGTAATTGTCTAAGAAAAGTAGGAAATTTATTTTTCCTTTTTTTTTCCTTTCTCTTGCTGTTTTTTTTTTTTTTTACTTTAGTAGAAAACAAACAATCAAAACTGAAAATGTATAGTTATTCTATATGCATGGAAATATTAGCAATATTCATAGATGGGTGGTGAGTTTGATTAATACATGCACACATACATAAAAGAGCAGGCTGTACAAGCCTAAAGTAAAACAAAAGTACATAAGCTTGAGAGACATCTGTTGAGATATTTTAATGACATCATGTTGTTTGCCAGTAAAGCCATTAACCTTGTGTTGTTGCAGTAAGTACTTTTAAATTAAGAAAAGCAACTTTAAACTCTGAGTAACTCCTAAAGGAAATGACAGTACAAAGCACAGTCCATACCCATTTTATTACAGCTGTTCTATCCAACACAGTTAATTTTACATCAAAAGTGTTCTCTCAGCTGTAAAGATTGCTAACATACCACCATATTTAATACCTCCAAAATCCAACAATAGAAGAGTACCACATCTTGCTTTAAAATGCACTGCTTTCAAAGAAAGTGCTTAGCCTGTCTTTCTTACATTAATTATGTAGACTTTTTTCATTAATTCTTTTTCACTTTTATTACTTAAAACATTTTAACTGTACTGCTGAAGAGAAAGACTATGATCAAACATTTTTGGAGTACTTTAAAGATATTATGAATACTTTGAATACTATCATATTAAAAAACCCAAAAACCTCAAGGTGAGAGAGAGAATGAAAACTCAAGGAAGAAGAAAAATAACAGATCTAAACTGATTTTTTCTGTTGAGTAGCTCTCATTGATTCAGCCTAGTTCTACAATCTTACTAAAAAGAAGCCTATAACAATAGGGTAGACTTATAACATTTCTACAGAGGGTTTGACCCCCAGATGCCAGTTTATCATACTTGATACGGAGTTTAGAATATATATATACACTAGGGCTATGGGAAGCTTTGGGTGGTGATTCAATTTGGAGGAGATTCAACCTGATTTGGTGGCCAAATCTCCAAATCCAAATTGAATCAAGGGACCAATTTAAAGTTCCAAATTGATTCAAAGCTCTCTGAATCTTTGCCAAAGATTCAGAGAGCTTTGATGATTGAGGCAGTCCCTGGAGCTTCCAACTCCAAGCTGGTTAGTGCTAGAGGCAGGGGAATGGGGGCTAGGGGAGGGGACCATGGGAGGACCCCTGCCAGCCCCCATGATCCTTCCCAACCCCTTGCTTCCCCAGCTCCCATGGCTGCCCCCACCCGCCCCAGCTCCTGGCCCTTTAGAGGAAAGCCCTGGTGCTCACCAGGTGCTGTTGAGTGGGGGGTAATCCCTGCTGCCCACCACTGCCCCATGCTGCATGGGGGGCTCTGC
>NW_017728992.1:36585276-36586087 GCF_001723915.1 Gavialis gangeticus
CCCACCACTGCCCCATGCTGCATGGATGGCTCTGCACAAGCCCCCTGACCCCCCCCCACTCCTCCAGCCCCCTCCCCACGAGTACCCCGCCCAGGCCAGCTCTGACTTTTTAAGGAAAAAAAATGGAGAAAAACCCCAGGACTCTTCACTTCTGCTGGTGGCATCAGTGCTTTGGGGGCTCACACAGAGCCCCCCCACATGGCGTGGGGCAGTGGGAGGTAGCGGTGATCACCCCCTGCTGGCAGAAGCAATGAGTCTAGGGGTTTTCTTGGTTTTTTTTTCTTAAAGGGCTGGAGCTGGCCCAGGTGGGGCACCTGTGGGGGGACTGGGGGAATGAGGGGGTTCAGAGGGCTGGTGCAGAGCCCCTCACACAGTGTGGGGCAGTGGGGATTGTCTCCCTACCTGGCAGCACCCACTAATTTGGGGCTTTTTTTAACAAGTGCCAGGAGCTGGGGTGGGTGGGAAAGCCATTGCCAGGCTAGGAGAGTGGGTGGGGAATGTGTCTGGCCTGGCTGATTCAGAGGTTCAGCAGCAGCCAAATCTCTGAATCAGATTTGGCCAAATCACATTGGGACACTGATTCGAATCAGCGAATCAAATCACTGTCCCCTGAATCGGCCAAATCCAAATCCAAAGTGAATATTAGCTGTTTCACACAGGCCTAATATACACACATAAATACATGCATACATACAGATGTAGTGTGTGTATATATATATGTTCTATACATATTCTATATCTA
Organism: Gavialis gangeticus; assembly: GCF_001723915.1. Lineage (NCBI taxonomy): Eukaryota > Metazoa > Chordata > Crocodylia > Gavialidae > Gavialis > Gavialis gangeticus. The sequence goes on from NW_017728992.1 coordinate 36,586,019, forward strand.
GCTATCTATCTAGATATAGATATATTCTAGAATAAAGAATATATATATATATATATATATATATATATA
>NW_017728992.1:36586427-36587812 GCF_001723915.1 Gavialis gangeticus
CCTTGAGTTTTGGTTCTTTCTTTCTCACCTTGAACTTTGAGGGGGGAGTTAGTATTCAAAGTATTCATAATATCTTTAAAATGCTTCAAAAATGTTTGATCATAGTTTTCCTCATACATGCATACATACATACATCAGATCAAAACTGTAAATAAGTCCTGTTCCTCCTGTATCTATAAAGGTATAGGAGGAACAGGACTTATTTACAGTTTTGATCTGATGTAGCAGTTTGGCCAGAGTCCTTTAAAAAGATTTGTTCAGGGCTAAGCCCCTGAATTGGCCTTATGTTTGTTAGTGTGGCATGGTAAAGCTGGCTACAGCCAGCAAACACGGGCTTATCATTTTCTTTCCTCTTCTGCTTGTAGACCTGCAGTGACTAAATTGGTATTTTCCAAACCTTTTTTGCTCAAGATATTCCTACACAACTTAGCTCAGGTGACACTAAATGGAGAAAAGAATCACTTCACCATATTAAACTTCAGGGAAATAGTAAAGTTCCTTATTACTTCTCTAATAGATAAATAGATTTTTATATACACACACACACATATATGTGTGTGTGTGTAAATGTACACATACACACGTGCACACGCACATGCACACAAATACATGATACTTACCAGTCAGAAAGAGATCAGCATGAGGTTTAAAAGTGCTAACCAAACAATGGGTTGTAGAGGCAGGACTTCAACTGATATACCCTCCTATTACTGTTGTCTGTCCACTCCTCACCCTGGATCTTTATCTGAGGGGCCAGGCAGTAGGCTTGTGTGAGTAGGCAGGTATTCAATCCAGCTTTGGATTTGGCCACTTTGGATGTCAATGATTGATCTGGAGCTCTGGATAGGTATTCTGCTTTCATCCAGCCAAAGCTGCTCCAAAGCTTTGGAGCTCCCACGGAGATCTGGCCATAGGGTATAATGGGGGATCAATGAAATATCTATAACTTTGTTTTTTGTCTTATTTTGGTAAAACTTGCAGAGATGGTAGACTCTGCTGAGAGCATGAAGCGTGCCAAGTTTCAAGAAGATAGGTGCAGGGGTGTGGGGGGAACTGTACCTCAAGCTGCTGACAGGCAAAACTCGTGACATAGATAACCCTGTGTGTGTTAAGGCGCAGCGGGCTGAAAATCGTACGGGTGGTGGCCATGAAGCCTGACAGCTGTCAAGGAGATAGCAGCCAGAGGTGCAGGGCCCCAGAACCTAGACCTGCTTCTGCACCTAACAGGCAAAACTCATGATGTGCGTGGGTGCTGGGGCAACTGTGTCTGTCTTGGGGCACTGGGAGGTGAAATCTACTTCAGGTGTGAGTGCAAAAACTTGTGATGTGGGTGGATGACACTGTGTGTGTGTGTGTGTGTGTGTGTGTGTGTGTGTGTGTGTGTG
>NW_017728992.1:36587841-36588341 GCF_001723915.1 Gavialis gangeticus
GTGTGTGTGTGTTAAAGTGCGCCTTTCCTGGTGCTGGGGCCTCTGCACAACATGGCAGTGTGCCCCAGTGAAGCCTCCTCCTCCCCTACAGCTCCATGCCAGTTCTACCACTTTATGTGACAGCAGGTAAAATAACTTAACTACTGAAAACCAGTAGCATCAGCAGCAGCAGCAAAGGTACCCAAACAGAACTGTCACAGAGCCCTTCTTTTTATAAAGGAATTAACAGCAAGAAGTAAATATGTGTTGTGTTGTGTTGTGTTGTGTTGTGTTGTGTTGGACATATAATGTCACTCATGGGGTGTGATGGCGTATCTTGTGTTTTTATGTCCATATGTTTATTATGGGGAAAAAAGAGTACTTAAAAAAATATAGCTTTTGAAGCTTTAGGGTTGAAACTCCTTTGTCAAGCTGAGGAAGTACCTGCAGATGGTCCTGGATGGAACAAATAGTAAAGAAGACAGAGGCTGGCCTGGTATGCAATGCAGGCAAGAAAGCCA
>NW_017728992.1:36588352-36590452 GCF_001723915.1 Gavialis gangeticus
ACTAGCCTCCAAGGGATAAAATCAGCAATTTATGCAACACACCCTTAAAAGTAGTTTGTGGAACATGGGTTGAGAACCTCTAGACTAGATGCAGGTGCTGTCATTGAATGGAGGTACCATGATTACCCATGGCAAATGTCCCAGCTGATTATTATGATGTGCCATGATGCTTATCATATTGGCATGCATATCCTGAAAGCTATATGCACTGAAATAGCAGAGTTTGGGAGCATACAGCTGAAGTGGAGTATGCTGTGTCAAGTTTAATTTCTAAATAGATCAGAAGTGGCAGATGTGATTATATGATGAGGCTAAAGATTTTTTTCAGTGAAAAATCACAATAGCCTGACTATTTTCAAAAAGAGCACTATCCTTAAACTGGCAGGGGTTCAAGTTTAAAAAAATACAGTACATGATGCATTTTTAGCACAGTACACAGCAAAGTGTTTGTACATGCACATTGATATCAGTTGAGCCTTTATGTTTGCACACTTAGATTTGCCACAAGTTTAATGAAAGTTTTTTCTAGCGGTATTTGGGATTGTATTCACATTTCTAGTCAACTTTTGTGTTTCTATGTTCTGCCTACTTGTTTCATCCAATGTCACCAGCTGCCACTACCTCTGTCACATTCAACACCTTGCTATAATGACAGGTAGTGTTGGTACCCAGAACATAAAAGGAACTGTGTAAATCCAAGTTCTTTTTGAAGCTTATTGGTAAATGTTGCCTGTTCTGATGAGGAGCAACTGTGCTCACTGAAAGCATGTTTAAAGGCAGTTGCTTGCATTAGGCACTTGTACAGACATGATGCGGTAATAGAATGCAGTAACAGTTTCCTAAGTTTAAATAATCTTTAAAATATTTTTATTGGTCTCTCAACCATGTACTTCACTGCTATGCACACCTCTTGTTCAGTTTTCCTAATAAGATGAGGGACTTCAATATTTGACACAAATGAGATTTTTGTTTGAGTTTCAGCTAGTGTTACTTTCACAAGTTCTGAAAGTGATGCTCACTTTGTACTACAACTTGTTATGAAATATTGTTCTTTTTTGATATTGGAGCCCAATGCAGAATTATTTGAACAGTTTTGGTGAGAACTGCCAAATTATGATGTTATATATATAGTTTCATAGGTGTCATTGCAGTGAGCAAAGAAAGATTTGATTTCAGCCTTTTAGCCTGTGATCAGAATCAGTTTGGTTTTGCAGTCACCCTCAGAGAAAAGCTGTGGCAGCTGTTTGCTCTCTTCTTTATTCTTAGTATTTCTAAACATTATTTGAGAAACAGTAGCTTTTTGAGAAAATGGGTGTTAGTGTATGGTACTGAAATTTCTGAAAGGGGAGGTCATCTGAATACTGCTTGTGATGACCTCTGTTACAGAACTGGACAGCATATAAATAATAAAGCAAGTGACACTTGTAATATACTCTGATTTCATGTCACTGATTTCTCCACTGGAAAATCAGCATGTGGGGCCCCAGAATCCTACTTTTACTAAGTGTTGTTTACTTGCTTTTATGCCGTCAGAAAGCCTAAGGCTGGTGTCATTTATCGTGTTGATATTAGTATGAATGAAAAAAAAAACAGTTTATTTCACTAATATTTTTTCTATTGTTGCTGTTTAAATAAGAGCTTGCTCCTATACAACCATCCTGTGCCTGATTCTCCACTGATTTTTTGGCCACTTGGATATAGTCTCTCACAATGAGGACTGTGCTACTCTCAAGTTTACTATTATAAACTCACTTCTGATTGAAGCAGGATGGAAAACTGGGATGTAAAATAGAATCCAAACTTAGAAACAAAGCTCTTTGGTGAATTGAATGGGATCCTATTGGTTTTAACTCTTACTGATGTCAGTGGACCCTCGCTGTAGCCAGGAGGATACACCAATGAAAGTGACAGTACACTTGGTCTCTAGCCCAGTTGGTTGTAACTGGGAAGACTCTGGTCACAGATAGAGTTTCTAATGCAACAGACCTATATCTAAATATCCTCCTGAGGATCATCACCTTGTAATGGTAGAGAGGTTTGCATGTTCCAGTGACCCCGAGAGCAATGCTGTATGGAGCTCACGCTCCTGGTAGGGCCACC
>NW_017728992.1:36595452-36601695 GCF_001723915.1 Gavialis gangeticus
TGGTAGAGAGGTTTGCATGTTCCAGTGACCCCGAGAGCAATGCTGTATGGAGCTCACGCTCCTGGTAGGGCCACCCATGGCAGCAAGGTCAAGGGGGAGGTTCCAGACAAAGAATGATCCAAGAAGTACTCAATGGCAGAGCACCTGAAGGAAGGTTGAAGCCCCAATGATTGTGAAGGCAGAAGAAGGCTGCAATGGAGAACTGGCTGCAGTAATCATGGTTCACCATGCCACTGAACCTAGTCACCAACCACCAACACCATGTGGGCCCAACTGCGCACCTGAGTCCCCATACTAAACATGCCACGTGCAGGCCTCTGTTGGGTCCAAAAGCCCTGTGGCAATGGAGGATTGGTGACAGAGGCAGGGCTGTGATACCTGAAGGCCCCAGCCAAGAATCTGCATACAGCCGATAGATATGTGATGGTCATTAGACACCTGTGTCAGGACAGAGGTGTCCTTCGGCAGCTGCATCCACAACTGAGTGGTCCTTTTTAGGTTACCTTCTGCTCACCCCAATGGGGAGGGAGCTAGAAAAGGTGCCCCAAAAATAGGCTTAGGCTCTCCTGGCTGGTAAACCACACCCAGTGGGATCACCATTCTTGCAGTTGAAATAAGAAAAAGCTAAACTTTGGAACCTGGAACATGAGAACACTCATCAACAACCAAAAGATTGATCTCCTAGAATGACGAGCTGCCATCATGGCTCGAGAGCTAACGAGACACAACATTGACATTGCTGCTCTCAGCAAAACCCAGCTCGCTGGGGAGAAATAGCTGAGGGAGATCAGTGGAGGTTACACCTTGTTCTGGAAAGGGAAATCAAACCACAACCACTGTATTGATGGAGTTGGTTTCACCTTGAGGAATAAGATCGCTGAAGTGCTCCTCAAACTCCTTTTCAGTGTCAATGAAAGGCTGATGACTCTTCATCTGCACCTCAGCCAAAATCGGTGTGCCACTGTCATCAGCACATACACCCCAACTCTGGATTCTAATGAGGAAGTCAAGGAAACGTTCTTCTCTAATTTCAACAACACCCTTGCCTCCATCCCGGAGGATGACAAGCTCATTTTCCTGGGTGACTTTAATACCTGGGTTGGTTGTGACCACAAAATTTGGAGCATACCTATTGGCAAGAATGGCATGGGAAAGGCTAATGTCAACTGTATGCTGCTTCTCACCAAATATGCCCAACATGGCCTGAACATAAAAAACCTGGTGGCCTTCTATGACCAGATCACCAAATCCTTAGATGCAGGGGTAGCAGTGGACATAGTCTTTCTGGACTTTCAGAAGGCCTTCGACACTGTCTCTCACCTCAGTTCTATTTAAGAAACTGGGGGACTGTGATGTCAATACCCACACAGTCAAATGAGTTGCCAACTGGCTGGAGGGCCTCACCCAGAGAATGGTGATGGATGGGTCATTTTCAGCTTGGAGGGATGTGGGCAGCGGGGTTCCACAGAGCTTGGTCCTCAGGCCCGCACTGTTCAACATCTTCATCAGTGACTTGGATGAGGGGGTAAAAAGCACCCTGTTCAAATTTGCTGATGACACTAAGCTGTGGGGGGATGTGGGCATGCTAGAAGGGAGGAATAGGTTACAATCAGACCTAGACAGGTTACAAGGGTGGGCAGATGAAAATAGGATGGGATTCAACACCGACAAGTGCAAGGTGATGCACCTGGGAAGGAAGAACCAGCAGCATACCTACAGGCTGGGGAACTCCCTTCTCATCAGTACAAAGGCAGGAAAAGGATCTTGAAGTCATCATTGATGCCAAGATGAACATGGGCCAGCAGTGTGGGGATGCAGTCAGGAAGGCCAACCGCACCTTGTCATGCATCCACAGATGCATCTCAAGCAGATCCAAGGAGGTGATACTCCCCCTCTATGTGGTGCTGGTCAGGCCGCAGCTGGAGTACTATGTCCAGTTTTGGGCGCCGCACTTCAAAAGTGATGTGGATAACATGGAGACGGTCCAGAGGAGGGCCACTCACATGATCAGAGGAAAGGCTATGGGACCTGAACCTGTTCAGCCTCCAGAAGAGAAGGCTGAGGGGGAATCTAGTGGCCTCTTACAAACTAGTTGAAGAGGACCAGCAGGCACTGGGGAAGTCCCTGTTCCCCCAAGCACTACCAGGAGTGACCAGGAATAATGGTCACAAGGTGGCAGAGGGTAGATTTAGGCTAGATATCAGGAGGTGCTACTTCACGGTCAGGGCGGCTAGGATCTGGAAACAACTTCCAAGAGAAGTGGTGCTGGCTCCTACCCTGGGGGTCTTTAAGAGGAGGCTAGATGAACACCTTGCTGGGGTCATTTGACCCCAGTACTCTTTCCTGCCATGGCAGGAGGTTGGACTCAATGATCTGCTCTGGTCCCTTCCGACCCTAGAAACTATGAAACTATGAAACACTGTCTTCCGCTAGAAAGACTGGCTCAAGACCACATGGAAGCATCTGAGGTCAGAGCACTGGTACCTCTTGGACAACATCATTGTTCGAAGTGGAAACCTGAGAGATGTGCTTGTCATGATGGCCATGAAGGGATCTGAAGACTGCTGGACAGACCACTGACTTGTGCACTTGGTGATGAACATTCACCTGGCACCGAGACACCAGAAGACGCAGAAGGCCACCCAGAGATGGCTGGACTTTGAATCTCAGAAGGACCCTGGACAGCAGGAGAGTTCCAGGCCCAGTTGTATAGTGCACTAGAGCAAGTCCCTACTGCTGATGCCATCTCCATACAGGCACACTGGGAGCAACTCAAGTCCACTGTCCAAGATGCCTGAACCCAGAATATTGGGTTTGCATTGCAATGGAACCAGGACTCGTTCTATACCAATGATGATTAGATTTGTGATCTCCTCAAGCAGAAGCATGCAGCCTTCATAGCTTGGCAAAGCCTTCCACAAATTCAGTGAAAGATGGCACTGTACCACCAGCTGAAGACTGAGGTCCAGCGACACATCCATGACATGAAGAACTACTGGTGGGTGGAGAAGGCACATGTGATGCAGAGCTATGCAAAGCATGACATGCGTAACTTCTACCAGGCTACCAAGACAACCTATGGACCCTGCTTCATTGGACAAAATCTCGCAGTGCTTGCGTCGAATCCTGGAGATTAAATGAGAGGACCACCAGACCAGCATGAGCATCCTCTATGAAGCTGTGTCCATCAGCATCAAAGCCTTGTGCTTGATAAATCAACTCCAATGCATGGGCCACTGTGTCTGGATGTCTGAGAACTGCCTACCTTACCAGATTCTATTTTCCCAGCTCTCCGCTGGCCAACACCCAAAGGGCAGCCAAAGGAAATGGTACAAAGATGCACTCAAGGTTGCCCTCAAGTACAGAGACAGACACCAATGGCTAGAAGGAGCAAGCTGATGACCATTTGGTGTTGTGCCGCTTGGTCCACCAAGGTGCGCACCACTTTGAGGCCCAATGACTATATGCTGATGTAGAAAGGCGGTGGCAGAGGAAGGAGGAGGAGACCACCCTGGAGCTGCAAATCCCACTCCCCTGTGCAACAACATGCCCCCATTGCCAAAGCATGTGTGTATCCAGATTTGGGCTCCTCAGTCACCTGAGGACCCATCAAGCCTGATTGATGTCATCCTTGACTTTGAGGAACTGCCAATGAAAATATTTAAATACAGTCTAAAATTTTGAGAAATTCTTTGAAAGAAAATCTAATGAGATGGGGAATAGCATCCTGGATGAGATACTATTCTTAGCCCCTCACCCCCCTTCCTCCTAGATAAACATCCTCCTGGTGAACCTACCCCTCCATACCACCTGCCCCTTTCCCCAACCCAACTTAATTTGATTGGTTCCCAGCACTGGCAAATGCCAGTAAAACTGGCATCCAGAATGGGTTTTTAGATGCAACAGGGTTGGTGGGTTTGGGGTGGAGTGGCTGGCAGTTTGGCAGTGTAGGGGGGTGAGGGTCTAAAAATAGCATGGTACCAGGGTGGAAGTAGGAAAAATGCAGGCCCAGGGCTGGGATTTTCCAACCCGAGGGCTGTGCTGTACAGAAGTTCAATTAGATCAGTCTCACAGGAGCTGATCTAAGTTAGACTACCTCAGAAATGTATTTACCTTGGATTAGGCCAGACATTTTTAGAATGATCTAAACTTCATGAATTTCTGTATAGCTCACACTTAGGTTGACCTAACCAGGGACAAACTAAATTAGATTGGGTGGCCATTTTAACTCACTTTAACCTCCCTCTAACCTCCCCAAATGTCTGTTCTTAGGTATAGTCTTAGAGTTTAGTGTATTTGAATTATATAATTTGTTGCAAATGTATATAAGATGCCACTGTCTGTCTTCTGCCATATGATCTGGTAGCAAATTCAGGTGCTGTGTACTAATTATATAGCACCATGTCATGTAGGATTTAATGATTCTGGAAATCACCTTACCTTTCTCTTTTACCAAGATGATAACTTGATTCTGTGGAAACATTTATTCTGTCTCTCCCAAATGTCAAGTTAATTGGTACAAAGACAATGACTGCATTACAGGTTTCACCTTGGAAATTAATTCCCAAGCCTGGCCATGTTTATAAGATCCATCTCTTCCAGCTTTATACTAATGATAGGTCTTGGGAATTCCTTGCTATTTAATTTAGTAGTTGGAATTACCCTTTTGAGTTTCCTTCAGAGTAACTGTTTTGATTGCTGTGAGATGCTTTACAATGTACACTCTATATTCTTATTTTAAATTTTGTAAACTGTGCCCCAGTTACAGTGATTACAACTGCTTTGCAAGTGTGCATAAATAATGAAGAGTTGGTTTGGTTCTGGGTGGTAAATTGAGGTGAGGAAACTGCCAAACTCTTATGGGATGCATAAACAAAACAGGGAGCAAGGGATAAACTAAGATCAAGTTCATAGATATATAAAACATTATACCAGTCTAGGAAAAACCTAGTGGTTAGGTCACTCACTTGAGATGCATAAAGACCAGTTTGGAGTATTTGCTATGCTTAATAGAGGTTAGGGACTCGAGTATAAGCTTCTTTAATCTTCAGTGAACACCAAGAATCTTGGTTTAAAAATCACAAGTTCCCAAACCCACATTTCTCAGTGATTACAATGAAACAACACCATAGGTATAAGTTGAACAAAATTTTTTATTGATACATTTACAATTTTAAAGCAAATTTCAAGTCTACTAGTGCCTCAATTACTATAATAAAATAAATTCTAAATACCTATACATTTTGGCATTTAATTTGGGGGGTTTTGTCATGGAAAAAATCAGAGCTCTCTTTGCCCCTGTCACTTACCAAAAAGCAGGTCCACCTGTGGCTGTCCCCCACCACTGTTTTGAGGTGGTCAGCAGCCGTGATATGCCAGTGCCCTGCCCATGCCATTGCCCCTCACTCCCAAGCCACAGCTCCTTCAGCCCTGCTGGCGTCCCTCCCCCCTGACCCCCAGCCCCTTTCCCCCCGGCCCTGCTGGTAACCCTCACTCCTGACCTATAACCTCCCCACCCCCAAGCCCTTCCAGTGCCCGTTACTCCTGACCCACAGCCCTCTGGGCCCTGCCAGTGCCCCTCAATACCCACCCTCTAGCCCTGGGCTCAGGCCACCAGCTGGTGTGGGGGGCAGAATCCATAGCCTCCCGCTCCACCCCCAAGCAGCACCTGAGCCCTGGATTGCACCTGTGGGAGCCAGCAGCTGCTGTGGTGGAATGGAGTTTAGAGCCTGGCTCCTCCTCCCCCATGGGCTGCACGGCCTAGAGTGGAGCCCAAGGGGATGGCATATGCTGGGGGGGGAAGAAATGGGAGGCATGTACCCCCCCAGTTTTGTCCACAGGGCAAGATGGATGTGGGCTGCCCACTCTGCTCAGATGTGGGCTCCCCACCCTGCTGTCTCCCCAGGGCCTCTGTACGGAGTCTGCATGGCAGCAGGGAGCCTCCCTCTGGATGAGCCATCTGCAGTTCCATCCCACTGCCTGCCTGGATCCTGCAGCTGCTCATTCCAATTCTGGGCCCCAGACTTCATGCACTATTCTGGCTAGGCAGCAGTCCCAGCCCCAGTCCTGCCCATTTCCTCCTTCTCTCACTAAAGGGACCGTAATCACCTCCCCTCCCCTCCCCACCTCCAGTTTACTTGCAGGGAGGTGCAGAAGCTGCTCTCATGTTGCCTGGCTGCTGTGTGAATGTGTGTGTGCGCACATGTAAATGGCACCCGCTGCCTGACTTTACTCCTCCCACTC
>NW_017728992.1:36606695-36611458 GCF_001723915.1 Gavialis gangeticus
CCCAGCCCCAGTCCTGCCCATTTCCTCCTTCTCTCACTAAAGGGACCGTAATCACCTCCCCTCCCCTCCCCACCTCCAGTTTACTTGCAGGGAGGTGCAGAAGCTGCTCTCATGTTGCCTGGCTGCTGTGTGAATGTGTGTGTGCGCACATGTAAATGGCACCCGCTGCCTGACTTTACTCCTCCCACTCCCCACAACCCCTTGCAGGCTGAAACTCTGCCAGCCTGCAAGAGGAACCCCACCCTTTCCTGCATTCGTCTTTCTAAAAAGAGAAAGTCCAGGTTTTTCTCCTTAAAATGAGAAAATTTGTGTTTTACTGCATTTTTCCATGGTGAATGGAAAACCTGGGTCCCTGGTGAGCCTGATATAACAAAAAGCTTGACCATTAGATTCATTCTGGGCTAGGTCTTTATAAATGTCTCTTATTTCTTCATGCCCTTGTTCTCCATTTTGTACTAATAAATTATTGAGCTACAGACTAACTCTGTACACCAGTACTCAGGACACTCATATGGAATAATGGCAGAGCAGAGACTTGGAACTTAGTTTCTCATGTTGCAGAAGAGTAGGCTGATCACCAGGGATCCTGGTTTTCTCATTTAAAAAAATCCCCAAATTTTGTTTTAAAAAATAACCCAATATCCACATTTTCCATGATTTAAATGAAACAGGACAAATATGTAGATAAATACAAAATGGTATTTCATTTTAATCATGTAAAATGTGGATATTGGGTTACTTTTTTTAAACCAAAATTTGGGGATTTTTTAAAGCAGAGGAAACCAGGATCACTGCCAATCACAGAGTCCTGTTCCACATATACTTTCCTACTGTCATATTTTAACTGGAAATTCCATCCAGTACTTGAGTTTTGCCAAAGCTAGTATATTTCTCAGAAAAGGTTTCTTAAAAAAATAAATAAATAAAAGACTTTCCCATATAAAAAATTTATTTTGTCAAAAAAAATCTTAATAAAATATTATAAGGATAACAACAGCATAAAGATATGTAAAATGAATCCTAACTCGCTGAACAGGATGAATATTACAAACTGTATCTTGAGAGTCAAACATTTTGAAATACCATCTAAAAGGTGGTTGCAGATGCACTGAAATGTCATAGGCTAATGACAGGGGTTGCAAGAAGATTTACAAGTCTCCTAACAGAAATCCAGACAATCAGTGCTGGTGGGTTTGACCTACTTGACTGTTGGGTTTTTTTATTGTTTCTTTTAAACATCTCTTACTTGTTTAAAGAATTTTTATAAGCAGTTTGCTTCTCTCAGAGAGGGAAGAATCTCCTTAATCTTGCTGTTGTCAAATCTCCACACCTACAAAAACATTAAAAAGTCCCTTTGCAGAAACTTCTTGTTTGTTGTTTTGACACCAGGGGACAGGGGACGGGAGGCAGAGGAGACAGCGTCTGTCATAGGAACTTGTTTTTCATCTCCTCTTGTTTTGACATCTATCTCCAAGAAGGCCATTGCATCCTGTCTGACTTATCTGGGGGGTGTAATATTTGGATCATCCTGTCTGACATCCATATTGAGGAAAAATGAGAAAACGACTCAGTTCTCCTCTGTTCCTTGTTTGCTTTTAGAAAGCTGGTACTGACCTTACTAGTCTTCCCTTTGTAAAGACAATTTAAGCTCTATCATTTTAGTATTATTAATTTTAGAACTTATTTTAGGTCAGGGTGGTGGGGTGAGAACTATTTTCATTATCCTAAAAAAGACCAGGATCTCTATATATGATTATCATCTGAATACTCTGCTATTCCAGTATAGACCTCATATTAACTAAATGAAGCTTACCATCTGGTAATCTTGTTTTCCACTTTCACTGCTGTAGTTAAAGAGTACTGTATAGTTATTTAGCCAGGTCTAAAGTTTTTTTGGCATATATATGTTCTTTAGGAGCATGGGAAAAAAAAAGTCACATCCCCAACTGGCATAGTCATGTTAGAAGGCCAAATTAGGATGCATATGTAGATAGGGAATGGGTGATGAGAGTAAATCCTTTTGTCAGGAGCATATGTGGTATAGTTTTACTTCCTAGTGTAAACAAGTTATGGATCCAAGAAAAAAAAGGGCGGGGATCCATTTTAAATTGATATCAAATGTAAAATATCTATATCAACAATTTCCAATAAATATTTTTACAATGTTTTTATAATATAAATAATTTCACCCAAATCAAAAAATATCGATATTATGTACAATGAAAAACAATTACAATATAGATGTTAAAATTGTAATTTATTCATGAACGCTGAATGCTATCTAAATAAATATGGAAATTTCTCAATCAGAAGCTAAGAACTAGTTATTGGCCTTTGTACTTACAATTTACTCTAGTACTGTTCAATTCATTTTGCTGCTTGCACAGGAAAACCCCATTATTAGGGATACTACCCAGAGACTCATCTTTCAACATAGTGTTAGGCACTTGATCTCGATTAAGATGAGCAGTCAAGAAGCTTGACCTAGCAATGAATCTTTGTGAACTTCTTATATTTAGAGGTCCTGGAAGTTATCTGAACTGCTTAAGTTCCTCTTTAAAAACTGCTGCAACATTTAAAACTTCATGTGGCAAGCTGATGAGCGCCTTAACACCTGCTGATTTCTATAATATCTCTATTCTTGATAGTTAGCCATTTTTAAACATGGTGATTTTGTTCCAGGGGGAAACACATCTATGTTTTGAAATTGGTTTTTTTGGGGGCAGGGGGAAGTTTGCAAAGCACATCTTTTTCTAACCAGCTGTACTTGAGTCCTGATTGTAAGGGCCCTTCTAGACATGCAGATATAGGTGGGATTAGAACCAGTAGACTAGAGAGAAGCTAGATGAGGAACTGAGGCTTGGGTTTACTTAAGGTGGACTGGGGCTGGAAACTGAGGCAGACAGCTGAGATATTGAGCAGGGGCAGATAAGTGGTGGCAAGGAGGAGAAAGCCAGGAAACAGACAAAAAACCAACTCAGGGCTTCAAAATAACAGGCTTATTAAAGGTAGGGAAAAGAAACAGAGTCCAAGTCCTTGGTTGAAGAGGGGGTTGGGGTGATAGCTGCCTATCCAGGCTGGAAAGGGGTCATTGTCCAGTAGGTATTGTCCAGAGTGGGGTTGCTGGCAGGGCCTCTGGGTGGATAGGTGGTGTGGTATGGTGCTGGTCCAGATGGAGAGGGCGTCCCCAGGAGTTAGTCTTTACTACCACTTTTTATGGGGCAGACTACCTCTGATCTCTTATGGGGAGGGCCTATCCTGGCAATGTCAGTCCTGTTCCAGAGGGCTCCAGGTGTTCTTACTGAGCATGTGCATCCCTGGCACAATGGTGGGTTGCCTCATCTTTTGTTTCTTGAATGCTGAGGGTGGTTCCAAAGGCTGGGTCTTTGGTCCAGGTATTGGTGTTGATGGTTCGGTCATTCAGAGGGAGCTATTTTTAGACCTACTGCCATTGTCTTTCAAGCACTCTCATTCATTCAGGATCCAAGTTACATAGGAAGAGTAGTATGACTCATAGGTTACACAACCAGGCATGGGGATAAGATGGAAACTTGACATGACTTATGCTAAATTACATATAGGCCTAAAAAAGTAATCACACAATATAAAACAGTAAAAAAAAAACCAAACAACAACAAAAAATCAATACAAACATAATAATTATCACTTATAAAACAGTGGATATCTATATCAGAATAGCAGGGAATTTATTTGCAGAGGGGAGAGAAATAAACTTACTACCTAAAATAAAATGTTAAAGCTTATCCTACATCTTAGCTTACTTATACTAATCTATAGGGAACAGAGAGGGAGAGACAAAGTCAGAAATGGTTGGGGAAGGAGAGGGAACACATTTTAAAAGAAAAACTGGAGGTTTTGCAATAGGGATACCATCTCAACTGTGGTCTCCCAGCCACGGAGATGCATGACAGCCTTATCATCTGGGAGCCAGTATCAGGTGGGAGCTTCCAGGCTTGGTGGTGCACACACCTCCCTGCCAGTTGAGCTCCAATCAGCCGACTGGTCTCCCAGCTACAGGGGGCCCCGTGGTAGCCAGAACCAAAGTAGTTAAATAAAAAATTTATGCTCTTGGAAGCATCTGGCAATTGTCTAAGCCGTTAAGATTAACTAATGCAAAGCTTGCAAGTTTGCAACCTGCAAGTGGAATTTGCCTGTCACAATTTAACCAGTGTTGAATCTAACTGTTTGCACTGATCATGGGACCACTGAGCCCCAAAAGTTAGCAAAGCTACAAGATTAGCTGATATAACAGGTTTTTTAAAGGTCAAGCCATAACAAGATCTGACCACGTAATATAACTAGCACATTCCAAGGAATCCAAGAATAAGAAACTAAAGGCAGAGTAATGCTAATTTCAGACCTCAAAGTAATCTGGTGTAATTTGCTTATTGGGTGAACCCGAGTTTGGGCAGTAACCTTTCATGATAATTTCTAACACCTTTTGATCCTATAGGTAACAGCTATAGGACAAGATTGTGAGTGGCTCTAAAGCCAACAGACTAACATAGGATAAGGTATAAAGAAGAATGTATGTCAGGTGACCAGCATGAAAGACAGGATAGGAGGACCATCGGTGGACCAGTACTGGACCCTGGACTCCCAGTGTGAGTAAGGACTGGATCCTGACCAAGGGACCTTCCTGGTGACCCCTTTGGACAGCGTTAATCAGGGACACCTGACTTTGCTGGAACAACTTGGCACACACCTGGCATAGAGGGACTGCTGGTAAGTTGGCAACTCCA
>NW_017728992.1:36616458-36617014 GCF_001723915.1 Gavialis gangeticus
ACCTCTTATTAACTTCACATACTCCCTCTATTCTTGTCTATCTGTAGTGGAATAAGCTTGATTCAATCCCCAAGATGAATGCATTCTTTCAAATCTCTTCCAAACTCTCTTTTATTTTCAACAACTCGTTAACCGAATGTGCACTTTGTCCCTTGTTATTATTTCTGTTTCACCTTGCTCCCTCTTGGGAGTGGGCCCCTTAGGCCATAGGCTTAGGTAGTCCATCCCTTGGGTGGCAGACGTACTGTCTTTTGGGCCTCTCCAATGACCCTCACTGCAGTAGTGGCCAGTCAATTCCCCGACCGGATCTAAGTTTACTCTGGCCCCTTCCGGGGGCAACTCTCTCTATATATATAAACATACCAGGGCCTCAGCCCTCTGGTTCTTCTCCCTGTTCACTCGGGGCTCCACACTTCCCCCCCTCACTTAGGGCCATGGGGCTTCCCTCCCTGGTGGGCTCAAGTGGCTGTAGCTGTGTCTGGCCCCCACTATCTTTCCCTGGGGTCTTAAACCCCACACAGGGCTTGGGTGGCTGCAGCCATGCTTGGCCCCCACT
>NW_017728992.1:36622014-36632110 GCF_001723915.1 Gavialis gangeticus
CTGGGGTCTTAAACCCCACACAGGGCTTGGGTGGCTGCAGCCATGCTTGGCCCCCACTCTCTCCAATGTTACATAAACCCGCCCGAAGGTGAAAGCTAGTGTTAAGGTGCCCCTACCCACCTTTTACTGGGGTGATAACTGGCCTGGCATTTCCTGGGGACTCCCGCATCACTGAGAGCCCCACCAGGCCACCCACTCCCAGCAGGGTGCAGTTTTAGGTCATGACAAGGACCAGGACCAGGAGCCTCCTACTATCCCCTACAGCTCCTCCCTTACCTCTAGGATGTTATGGAGCCTCACAGCCAGACAATGTTACTGCCTTGCCTTGCCAGGAACTGAGCTCTTTATATAGGTAGCCAGAGATCTAAAATGGCTGCCTTAATCAAGCATCTGCTGGCTGCTTAGCTTTGGTCTTAAAGTGCCAGGCACCAACAGTGCCCTGCCACTAATACGATACTCAGTTATTCTGGGTGCAACTAAGTTCACCTCTAAGGTGAGCTAATTCAGATTGGGCACACCATTTTTTCACCAAATTAAAAACACCAAACACCTGTGCAAGTGGGAATTTAGCTCAACCTAAACTGGGTTAGGTCAATCCAAATGTTATTCCTCTGTACAGCTGGGCAGGACAAAGCAGAAGTCCATGGTTCCCATATGTAATACATTATGGTTGCCTTTCTATTTGTGGAATCAGAGCAATTCAAGCCTTGTATGACAAGCTGAAGGAAGGCAGCTCAACCTATATGTGCAATTAGAAGGCAGTGTTCACTTCAGTTCAAAGACTACTGTTGTACAGGACTGGATTTTCTTTTTGGTGTTGTTAAGTCTGTTTTCTTTTTTACTTGTATTCTAGCTATGTCATATAGAGAATTACTAGTTGTGCACTATTGATTTGAAATGTAATAATGTCCTTGAAGTTTCACCTCTACAAATAAAGTGAAAACTGACTTTTTTTTCTTTAGAAGCTGATGACAAAAAATATTGCGTGTGTTCAAAGGCTAAGGGTGAAAATGCCAATCTTGCTTTATTTAAAGTCTATATCAAAACTTTCATCTCTATCATTTAGGATCTTTTCCCTGCCTTCTGAAAATATGTGTGTAGTTCCCACTGTTGTGTGTGAGAGTTACCTGCCCATATCCCAGGGGAAAACTTGGCCAATGAAGTTGGATTTGGGGCTTTATCTACAGTTGAACTACTAATGAGCTATAGCAGGGTCATACTACAGCTTCTGTGTCAATTTACGATGCGCCTTAACTGTGAAAACAAAACAACAGTTATGTTTGTCTGCTCTTGTCTTTGGCTTGTTCCATCTGTCTAACAACAGTGTATCTTCAGTGCAGTAATTCTTTAAGTCTATTTTTCTCTGCAGTGTTTACAAATACTTTTGTTGCAAATTAGCACGTGCACAATATGCCTTCAGACTCAACACACTTCCCACTGCTGAAGTTTTCGGTAGCTTCTGGGTAGCCTGATATACTCCACTCACTCCCACCATCACAATATGGCATAGGCCATCATTTACAGGGTGAAAAGGCATCAAAGTTTTAGGGAAAAAAATCAAATAATTATCATGGTTTTCTTATTTCATTTAGATTCATTTAAATATGCCATGTGCAATTATATACTATATGTAGTATATTTGAAATATTGTTAGATGATGATTATTTAAACAAAATTCTTTGGTTCCAAAATGTTTTGAATTTTTCCCATTGCATGGGAAACTTTTACATTGCACCTTTTTGTGCTGAGTCAAAAGAAAAGCAAACTGAGATATGATTTTTTCCAATGAACAGAGGTTGCATTTTATGAGCAGTTCATCGACCTGTCCTACTTAGATAAGTGTATCCCTGGATAAAGAGCATTGAAGATGTATGTTTTCTCAGGGAGAACCCAGGAAAGGCTTGTGCCTTTTCAGCACACAGTTTGCTTTTGGTATGAAAAGAGGATGCATGAGCTACATAGCAATTTTCGTGCACCAGTGCAATGGCCTCTTGAAATCAGGCTGAAAAAGAGTATCAAAGGTAAGTAAAAAGGTCTCACTACAAATTTTGACCAAGCAGCCCCAACATAATCTGTTTTAGAGGTGGTATGAACTGGTAGATAGGGTGTTAGCCTGGAACCCTAGAAATCTTTGTCATCTGCTGCATGATCTTTGGGGATGTCTCTCATTTCTCCATTTGTAAGACTGGGACAACAATACTGACCTCCCTTCTAAAATACTTTATCATCTGCTGATCATGGGCGACTGG
Organism: Gavialis gangeticus; assembly: GCF_001723915.1. Taxonomy (NCBI): domain Eukaryota; kingdom Metazoa; phylum Chordata; order Crocodylia; family Gavialidae; genus Gavialis; species Gavialis gangeticus. The sequence continues at coordinate 36,624,264 of NW_017728992.1, forward strand.
TGCCTCCTGATACTGGAGGTCCCCAGCAGCCAATTGCTGACTGGGGGGTGTGGTCGCACAGCAGCCAATCACTGTCACTGGTGGGAGTACCAGCCGCAAAACTTTAAGTGCCATCGGTGCTTTTCTTAGCACCCCCACAATCTCAGGGGAGGCACTAGGTGTCACTCTCCACTGCCCAGCCAGTGAGGGCCAATCTCGGGGGGGCATGTACTCCCCACCGTGCCCCCTCAAGCATCACCTATGCTGCTGATGAAAAATGCTACATAAAAAGTGGGTGGTGTTATTGCTGTTACTATTGGTTACAGCCTTTATATAAAATATAAAACATATTTGAGCTCTGCAACTTCCAGAATGTTCCAAATGCTTATTGTGACTTCTAGATTAATTAAACAGCATTTTAGTAATCCTATGCAATCCTAGATAACTGCCTTTTTTGCCCCTCCTGTTGGTTTTCTTTGTGCTCTGACAGTCTTTCTGTATGCAAATTCTTGGCCTTCTCTTGGCCTCAAAGCCTTCTCCCCCCGAAATCATTACTTTCCTCAGACCTGACAGTAATCTCTTCCATTAAAAAAGAAAATATCCAATTTTCACTACATTCCAGTTTTCACTATACTCTTTTTGACTTGTTATTTGATAATTGTTCACTGCAATAAAATTGTTGTTTTCCCACTCATCCTTTCAGATAATAAGCTGAAGATAGTATAATTGGATAATATAATTGTCCTGAACTCATTTTCAGAGACTTACTTGGCTTGATTCTTTAAAAAACAAACACTCAGTGAACAAATGTCATAATGTTGTCTAACTTTCCTGGACATTTTTGAACAAGCCTGATATTTTTATTTTAATCCAACAATGGAGTCAGTTGAAGTCTTGCCCAGTTTTTTGCTGTTTGTACAGTTCCACATAGACTCTGAAAATAAAGTAGGAGACTTTGAATAATTCTAAAACTATGCAAATGCTACCAGTAAGGACTTTGCACATGAGAAAAGCATTTACTTGCTACCAGTGAATATTTTCTTTGTTTCATTTTCTTATGCAAACCATAGACTGGAAACATTTTTATTTCCTATGACAATAGATGCTAGAAATCATCACCATTTTTTCTGCTTTCCTCTCACTTCCTCTATACTACTCATTCATCCCTTCCCCTCCCTAACATACAATTATTCTCCTGAAAATAATTTTCTTATCATATTCTGACTCTGTTTAGGTAAAAAGCAGATGTGATTCCTTTGAACAGATCTCAGGTACAGTAAGTTCTAATGGCACATGACCTAGGAAGAAAATACATGTAAATCAGAATCAAGCTAGAGAAAGTAGTTTACAAAAGGTGGAGCATGGAGGATGGAGAAATATCATTAAAAAATTTTTACATTTATGAATGTTGTACAGACTTCCTCAATAATTCCCCTTTATTTCATGCTTCATTTACATCCTGAATACCAAAACTGGAACCATAAAAGGGAAAATGTCTACCCATTTCAATATCATAAATGTTAGAGAAGGAAAGGTGTATCTTTTATCTACTCCATTGCCCTTCCAATGCCAAATTTATGCCTCTATCATATTTTCCATACTCTGTCCACCCTATTTTTAAATGAGTTCTGAAGTAGGACTTCCTGGAGAAAAATTCCTTGTCTGCAGAGCTCACTGAAATGAAAATACTCTGAACATTTATACTACCTTTACCGTTGCTTAATTTCAGGCTATGGAATCTTAGTGTTTTCCTTTCCAAAATTAAGGGCATCCTGGCATCCATATCCTTAAAAAAAAAATCTAATAAACATCAATGGCAATCATTTTTAACTTAGATTTTAAAAAACCACACACATGAAAATGAGTAAAGTAAGTTAGCTGTATTATAAATACAATTCCCACATCCTCCCAGTGTAACTTCAGCATCTGATTGGGGTTGTAGCAGACACTTTATTAAGAACTGAGAGGGAAAAAAAATAACACAAAGGATTTCCTCCACTTTGAGCAAAATAAGAAATGGTACTAGTCTTAAAATGAAAACTTCAGGCGCTGCATAGGTCTCATTGATTTTAGTGGGAGTTACTGCACGTACTGAGGAAAAAATAGGCACCTTTGAATGTTCTGTAACAAAGAAACAGCCTCTATCTCTATGTTACCAGTGACAAATGTTGTATGGCTTCATAGCACAAAAGAAAAGAACTCTTTTAATAGCGGCTGCTCATTCTCTCAATTCTGATGCTGCCAAGTTTAAAGAGCTGAAGCTTACCACCTCTATTTTTCTATTGCTGGTGTCATTGCAGGCTTATAGATAATGAAGTAAAGAATACCCTGTGAGTCTGTATACAAAAGGTGAGAAAATCAAGACTTTGTCCCTAAAGACAGTCTGCAATTCAAAAGAACATGGCAACAGTTACCATTATGACATTGCAATATTTAAAAGAATTCTGACAGAAATAAGAGGTAACTGAGGGAAATCCTATAGGGCATGAGCATCCATGTTGCACAGTATTCCAAATTAGGGTCCAAAAGTATTTATCAAACAAATGTAAAGGACAGGAGCTGCTTTAAATTGGCATGATGCATCTCTTTGATTTCTAAAAAGTACCAAAAATACCAACCAACAAAAGAAAAAAATGCTTTATTGAATTAGAGCAGTGATTTTTGTCTGGTATGGCCTAGTGTCTACCAGGCAATAGATATATAGGATAGCAGGATTGGTAAATACCTCCCTTGCAGTTGCTGACTATTGACTTAGAACAATATGCATGTACTCTAAGGCAGGGATAGGCAAAATATGGCCCACAGGCCAAATCCAGCCTGCCAAAGGATTTTTTCTGGCTTGCTGCAGGTCCATTGGGCCCACCTGTCTCAGGCTTGTAGGACATCCCAGGATACAGACAGTCCTGTTGCCCCACAGGTATGCAGTGGGGTGGGGGAAGTGTGGTAGGTGGACTGTACTTCCTGGCAGCCCCTGCAGTGATGGCTCCTTCTGGGTGCTGCTACCGGTGTCACGTCCACTGCTGCCCCACTGTCTGGGCCTGTCCACTCTGCACCCACCACTGAGGGTTCTGGATGGAGCATCTGGGTAGGGTCTTCATGGAGACCAGCCTGGGACCCCCATGGGCAAGGCATGCTCAGCCAGGTGGTTGGGATTGGGCTGAAACTGGGCAGGGAACAGGCATCTGGGAGCAGGTTGGGTGACTGGGCAGCAGTATCCAGGAGCAGGATGGGTGGACTAGTAACGGCAGCCAGGGTTGCAGGGCAGTGACAGCATGGTGCTAGGGCTGGGCTTGGGGAGGGCAACTATTCACTTTCTGCATGATGTTACTAAATTAGTGCACCCTGTGCTCCTAAGCTGTATCATTGCACAACTGTGCTGTGCTAGGGCTGCCCATGTGCTGGGGTGGGGCTGAACCTCTGCTGGGGTGGGAGCAGTGGGAACTGAGTCACAAGTCTGCACTCCATCTCCCTCCCAGGTCTGGCTGGTCATGATCTGTCATGTGGGTAGCAGATTATGGCTATGTCCCAACCCCAGCCTCATGATCCTGGTCCCCATCTGTCTTCCAGACACTACTCCCCATCCATCCATCCTGCTCCCAGATGCCACTCCCTGCCTACATGCAACTCCATCCCATAGGCCAAGTGCCCCCTGTCCACAGGAATCCTAGGCTAGTCTCCATGAAGACTCTGCCTACCTGCTCCATCTGATACCTCCAGAGGGCCACTGGAATTTTGGTGACCTGTTGCAGACTGGGAAGGGGGTAGATGCTCACTCAGCTGCCAATAACTTACCAAAACTCCCTAAGTGGTCCTGCAGCCCAAATAATTTCCTACCCCTGCAGAAATTATTCCTTCTCGAAGGGCAGAAGGAACATGAAAGCACTTAATCTCCTACTACTAGCCTATGTTGTTATGAGCACAAAGTTACACATGTCTTCTAATCACAATGAGGAGTTCTTGGTAACCTAATGGCATGAATTCTTGGTTGATCCAGCAAGGATCTCTGGGGTATATTTGATCTTGTGTGTATAGCAAAGAATTGACAGATGTGGGACTGCAATCTTGGTGTTCATTGTTGATGGTGTGCTTTCTGTGTCTCAAAAAAAATGGGGTTGAGAGACAGTGGAGTAAAGGTCAAAAGTCATCTCAAGGTCTAGGAAGATGGATACAGAGGGATGAAAAGAAAGGAGGACCCATAGAAATAACAGAGGTGTCAAATGCTTGTAAAAGAACACTAGGCCAGTAGGGCAAAGGATTAAAAAATGGTTTCAAAATTCTAGTTTGACCTGTCTCACACAACAAGCCATGGAATATCAGGCAGAAATTCTATAGAGATTAATTTTGTAAGTGAACACTGCTAAATCCAATCAAATATATTGACTAAGAAAATCACTTTGAGGTCCTGGGTGATGAAAAAATTATTCCATCACAGCAATTTGCTTTAATGGTTAACCGCCTTCCATTCAGGTCTGTATTTTCCAGGCTTTTGATCTTGTTATGCCTTTGTCTACTATATTGTTTAAAGAAAGATTTGCATAAGTGTAAAATACCAGATATCTTCTGGGCATGTAAGTAAGACTTGTATAAAGTCACCCCTCTTATTTAATTAGTACAAATGACACTGTACTTATGAAAAACAATGGATGAATTCATTATACAAAATTCCCAAATGCCTTGATTTCAGGAAGCTTCCTGGTTCTTAGTAAACACTTTTATAGTCCTAAAGCATAACAATAATAGTTTTAATAAGGAATGTAAATAACATAATAGCAATAGTAGTATTAGTAACTTTTTGGGAAGTTTCATTATAAATATCTCCTCCTATTCTTGTCTATTTAACACTACTGTATCATCTCGTCTATACCAACCGGAAGGTGGTAGAACATAGAGACATGCTATGTTTTGAACCAGATGTTGCAAATGAAAGCCTCATTGGCTCAAATTGATCTTGGGTGTAATTCCATTGAAGCTGAACTTCAGTCATAGTTGAATGGTCCGCTTTGTATCTACTTATTAAATTGGAGAATTTTTGAGAGGAGCTTATTCTCATTGAAATGATACTTGCAATGTTTCCATAGCCATAAAAGAAGAGGGAGGTCACTCTATTCCCTTTGGTCCAGGTCATACATTTGTATGTGTGTTGCAACCCATTGGCTAATTGGTTTATATCATTGTCACTTGCTAGCTTGACATTTTTCCCTTTGTATGCATTATGACAAGATTTTCCTTTATGAATTTGTATAATTTTAAAACAAAATCTTATTTTTCCACATATTACCATTACATGAGTGTTCTACTTTGAATGTTTTTATCCTATATACCACACACAAAAGCCAATTTCATCATTTTGCATCTAAAAATCGACCTTTCCAACAGGACATGAATCTTGGTGAATGTGGCCCTTAATTGGTTTTGTTTAACTAGGATTCTTAAATATATAATTCAAATGAAAGAATGTAGCAGTATTGAGAGCCATTTCATCACAATTATTCTGTTAACATGTTAATGCTATAATCTTCTTGACTTTCCCAGAATTTTTTCAATGACACACATCCATTAACATCTTTATAAAAGCCGTAAATATTCTTCAAGAAAGCAGAATACCATCTAGAAGTCTATAATTGCTATCATAAAAATAAAAACAATATATACCATCTTATAGCTAATGCTTTTAAAACCAAAATGTTATTTGATATTAGATGCATGCTTCCTACCAGCAAAATATCTGTGGTTTTTCTTACTAAACAAATTCTCATAGCTGCTCATGCAGATAAAGTGCAGTTTGAGAAGGCTAATGCAGAGAGAAGGGATATTTGGCATGGTTTTCACAATAGTCTTAAAGATAGATGTGAGTAGTTGATCCCTGTGAATATAACATTGTTAAAAACCTTTCATAGTTTAGAAAGACTTTAAAATTACAATTTTTAAAAGGCATTTCTTAAAGGCTCAGAGTTTCATAGGAAAGATGAGAGCAAAATGTCCCATGCTTTCATATAATGGGATAGGAGCAGAGAGTAGGAAAAAGAGCAAAACACTAGGCATGACAATCAACAGCAAGAGGAAGACAAAGAGATTTTTTTGGCTGACTGTCTGATGCATTTGGTTGCCTACTTCCACATTATGTCTATATGAGTACTAGTTAGAAAGCTGTACAGAGGAGCAAAGGGGATACTTAAATAAACGATGATATTTTTGTGAAAAAGCAATGTGCCAGTTCTAGTGTTTGGAAGCCTCTAATTATCATACTGTAGGCGAGAGTGCTGAAAGCTTAACATTTCAGTGAAGTATGGTGGGATTATACAAGATGTTGATAAGTACCTGTAAATTGCACATAATACAGTATGACATTAAAAGCAACAACAGAACACCCTTTGCCTTTAGGCAAGAATTGTATGTGAATTTCAGGCATGTTCCAAAGTGTCTTTATAAATGTTGCACACACTATGTCACAAGAGACTTGATCAGTGACACTTGACAGTTCAAAGTGTTGCTCCAGTTTTATTAATAGGAGTGTGCTTCTAAACTTAAGACCCAAATATTTTTTTCACTTCTAAGCCATTCAAAATACCTTCCAAGAAAAGTAGGGAAACAATTTACTGATCTTTATGCCTCTAAGTGTACATATGTCTCTCTTTCTCTAAGGAACACTGTCAAATTAAATTTAAAGTCACATTTAAAGTTTTGTTAATTTAAAAAAGAAAAACAGAAAATGCTTCCATAATTTCAAATAAGACAAACATCCAAAAGGAAGCCCAATTTTGTTTGCAGTTGAAATATGAAATGTTGTCCTAATGCATAGAAATTATTATTTTCTTTAAAATAGCAGTAGCAAAAACTATTTTCACTGTCCAGGCATAGATATACAGATACAGTCTATCTCTCCTCCAGTCTAATAGTCAGCTTGTTTTCTGTCTTCTTTTCAAGTTTGCTCTCCTCTCCCCCACTGGACATTTATCACAGGCAATTAATCTCATGAGCATATAACTTAGTTTCCTGTTTACAGTAAAATTCAGTTCTACCCCAGCAGAACAAATTGATTTTTTCCGCACTAGACTTTCTCAGAGCGGAGCATATTCTGTTTTACTGAGCTTCCATTCTTCTAAGATCATTATCCTCTTCAGTGTTTATGGTCATCTCCAGCATTAGTTCCTTCCAGGTAGCTGATTCTATTTTGCATGGGCTTCTTTTCCTACTCAGAGAACTTTTTGCTTTATACCTAGCTTGCTGATGCTGAGGGAATAGATTTCATAGGTTTCATAGACGTTAAGGACTGGAAGGGACCTTGTGATATCATAGAGTCCAGACCCCCGCCATAGGCGGAAAGTCAGCTGGGATCAAATGACCCCAGCAAGAAAAACATCCACATGTTTTTTGAAAGAGTCCAGAGTAGGTGCTTGCACCACCTCTGGGGGAGTCTGTTCCAGACCCTGGACACTTGCACTGTAAAGAACATTTTTCTTATGTCTAGTCTAAATTAGCCTTCCTGGAGTTTATGGCTGTTAGACCTTGTTATCCTTCGGGGAGCTCTGGTGAACAGCTGTTCTCCCAGGTCCTGAAGTATCCCTCTTATATAATTGTAGGCTGCTACCAAGTCTCCCCTGAGCCTTCTCTTTTCCAGAATGAAAAGTCCCAAGTTCCTCAGGCTCTCCTCATACAGCCTGCCCTCCAGGCCTTGGATCATACGAGTGGCTCTCCTTTGGACTCTCTCAAGCTTTTCCACATCCTTCCTGAAGTGGGGGTCCCAAAACTGGATGCAGTATTCCAGCTGTAGTCTCACCAAGGCTGAGTAAAGTGGGAGGATAGCTAGTATATATTTGTAAAAGATGGATAGTTTGTTGTACTCCAGTGTATCTTGCATCCACATTCCA
>NW_017728992.1:36637110-36639951 GCF_001723915.1 Gavialis gangeticus
GGGGGGGGGGGTCACCATTTGTAGTCAGCAGTGATCAGAGAGTGGAGACTGCCTGCAGATGTTGACAGTAGTGTCAGCAGGGGCTGGCGAGCACTGGGCGGTGAGGGGGGACCGCCCACAGACACTGGTGGCAGTGCCAGCAAGTGGGGATTGCCTGCAGATGCTAGTGGCTGTGTTGGTGGCAGAGGTGTGGAGGGGGGCAAGCGGCGACTGCCCACAGAAGCTGGCGGTGGCTTCAGCAGCAACCAAGCTCAGGGGTGGCACGTACCCATCTATGCCCCCCCTACATGTAGCCTATGGGCCATCAGCTAAAATGTATGACTCATCCCAGTCTGTTTATGGTAATTAATCTAACTTTGAGTCTGTCTGATCTGACACAACAGCAAAGAAATGAGGAAAAGCCCCCAGAGACCCCAAATCCTTTAAACTGTTCAACCAGAAGTTGAAGTAATATGGCATCAGATACCTGAAAACAGGGGGCATCTGAATAAATTGATTTCATTTTCAGAGTATGAAATTGCTGGTAATTAAAATGTGTCTAACTTGTTTTTAGCGTGAGTTTTGTTTGATATCTTTAGAATAACCAAAACATGAACAGGCATCTTATTTGGGATATGAATATCTATTTTTAAATGTAATTAAGTGTTAGATCCTACATTATGGTGAATGGTCTTGGCAGGTACTGTGTTAGAGTACTTACTATTGCACTATTTACTCCTGTTTCTTCTCTTGAATGATCTCATGTTTAAAAATGGTGATTTTTATCCTGAAGAATCCCAAAGCAGTTTGCAAGCTATATAGTAATTTTCAAGTACTTAATTGAATTACAGTATAATCCTGTTTGTTTTTAATATTTGAATACTTTTGGGGGGGCATGTACAATGACTTCACATAATAGTTAAGTGTCTTAACCTGAATTCCTTGTATACCAAAATTCCTATGGAACCCATCAGGAGTGTTATGTTCACTAGGAAGGTAGAATCCTACTTGGAGTATTTTTCATGCTTTATATCTATCATGCTGTTGCTGAGAGAATATTTACAATAACTTTTCAAAGTTATTGTAAAGTTCTGAATCTCTCAATAATATTGCAGTATTGGAGTAAGTGTGTGTGACAGACAAGAAAGTACAAATCCTCAAAATAAGAAATCTTTTTTGTTGTCCTAGGGATTCCCAAGAAAAGAAATCTAGGAACAATATATAACATAGAAGGTGTTACTTTATTAAAAGATTACAAAGCTTGTAAGAGATAAATTAATATATATTTTTATGAAGTGGTAGTAGTCAAATAATTGCACCTCGCTTGTACCAGGAAATATTTTCTAGTTGAGGCTTGGGCATGCAGTTTGCACCAAGCCATGCTTATGTCAGTGTTAGCTTTCAAATAAAGAGACAATCTGCCACTGAATCTCTGTGTGCCAAGTAGACAAGGAACCTTACATTTGGAGGAGATGCATATTCTTTTATACCCATCAATCCAGGCTAAACATCCAAATAAAATTATCTCCCCACAAAGACAAAATTATTTTCTAAAGTTACGGCATAATAACATGGAATGTATGAAACCCTGAATGTAGTTGTGGCCTGATTGGAACACAGTAGAAAATGTAATGGTTAGTTACCATAACAACATCATGCAAGCAAGAACTAAATGTCTATAACACCACTCAAGGATATGAAATGAGTAGTTATCTGACATTCTGTTTCTCAGTATTTGGTTGTATGGAATATACCTTTTCCACAAAAAAGGCATTTTAAACCATCCTTGCTCTGCCCCAACTCTGCTTCAAGGAGAGGAATGGCTGCCATCCTGTCAATAAGACAGAGCAGTATGTTTTGGTACTGTCTGGGTATGTCTACACAAGACACTAAATGTGCAGTAGACTAATTCTACTGTGCATTAGTGCATCATAGCAAAATTGATATTGTACTAATATGCAGTAAAATTAGCCTACTGCACATTAGTATCACTAAAAAGCCAGGTGCTGCTGCTACTGTGCTGATCATTACAGTACTAAACTTACTGCACAGTACCTATAGCACATTAATGCATATGTAGCCATGCCCTCTGATATGAAATCAGTCCTATGATTAGTTGGTTGGGAGGTAAGGAACCCCTGATATCCAACCACAGGTCACTACATCAAATTTAGTTCTTCAAGCCACCATCTTGTGTTCATGATGGGTAATGTTGTAGCAACCCTCCCCATCCCCCCAGTTTTTCTTTTCTTTTCTTTTTTTCTTTTATAATGCATTCCCTCCCCTTTCACAACCATTTCTGACTTTTTCTCTCCCTCTCTATTTACTATAAATATAAATGATCTAAGACATAGGATAAGCTTCAGCATTTTATTTTGGTAGCAAGCTGTATTTCGTTTGTTTTTTCTCCTTCTTTATATTCTATAATTATTATGTTTATTTTGATTTTTATTGTTCTATATTACTGTTTTACTGATACTATGTGATTTAGGCCTATGTATGTAAGTTAGAATAAGTCTTGTTAAGTTTCTATTTTGTTTGTCAAGTCTCCATCTTGTCCCCATGCCCTGTTATGTAAACTATGACTCATACCTACCCCTCCTATGTAACTTGGTTCCTGAAGGAATGGGGATGAATGAGGGTGCTTGAGAGACAATGGCAGTAGGTCTAAAATCAGCTCCTTCTGAATGACCAAAAAATCAAAACCAGTACCTGGACCAATGACCCAGCCATTGGAACCACCCTCAGCATTCAAGAAACAAAAGATGAGGAAACCCACCATTGTGCCAAGGCTGCACATGCTCAGTATGAACACCTGGAACCCCCTGGAACAGGACTGACATTGTCTGGAAATGTTCTCCC
>NW_017728992.1:36644951-36645413 GCF_001723915.1 Gavialis gangeticus
TGGAACCACCCTCAGCATTCAAAAAACAAAAGATGAGGCAACCCACCATTGTGCCAAGGCTGCACATGCTCAGTATGAACACCTGGAACCCCCTGGAACAGGACTGACATTGTCTGGAAATGTTCTCCCCATACGAGATCATAGGTAGTCTGCCCCATAAAAAGGGGTAGTGAAGACTGTCTCCTGGGGACGCTCTCTCCATCTGGAACAGCACCATCCCACACCACCTATCCACCCAGAGGTCCTGCCGGCAACCCCCCTCTGGACAACACCTACTGGAAAAGGACTCCTTTCCAACCTGGATAGGTAGCTATGACCCCCACCCTCCCTTCAACCAAGGACTTGGACTCTGTTTCTCTTCCCTACCTGGACTCCAACACTTCCACTGAGTCTTTTTCTCCTGCAGCCATTGTGAATGTTTTTGTGGTGTGTGTGTGTGTCTAACTTCATGGGGCTGTGCGG
>NW_017728992.1:36650413-36653618 GCF_001723915.1 Gavialis gangeticus
GAGAACCAATATCTTCATGGGGCTGTGCGGTGTGTTGTCTGTTTAATAAACCTATTATTTTGAAACCCTGAGTTGGGTTTTTGTCTGTTTTCTGACTGTTTTCTCCTTGCCACCACTTATCTGCCCCCCCAAACTCCCAGGTGTCTGCCTCAATTTCCAGCCCCAAGCTCCCAGGTCTCTGCCTCAGTTTCTTTCCTGGCTGTCTCCTCCTTGCCACCAGTCTTCTTCCCTTGCCCTAGTGACCTCAAGTAACCCTGGGGCCACTTGACCTTAAGTAACCCCAAGCCTCAGTTCCTCAGCCCAGCTTCTCTCTAGTCTACTGGTTTTAATCCCAGTTCCAGCAACTTTCACTCCTTACACTTTCTCTCTGACCTTGACCTTCCCTCAGGTATCCCAAGTGCCCCAAACACATACATACATACTGTGCCATCCAAGTTAGGAACTCACCTGTGTGTATGTGTAGGTAGGTTGTATGTGTGTGAACTGGTGAATACACACACACACACACACACACACACACACACACACACACACACACACACGTCATTATGTGCTTGATATAAGAATTAGTGATCCATGTATGTGTACTGAGTTTGTGGGTATTGACAACAGATTGTTGTCTACTTTTTGGTGTAATGTGTATGTGCTTGAATTGGTGATAGGTATGCATGTGCCTAGGCTGGTTTGGATGTGTATGTGCCTGAGTTGGTGGTGTGTGTGTGAGTATATGCATCTAATTGATTTTTGTATTTCTATATGTGCAATTGTGTCACACTCTCCTGCATAACAGCACAATATTGAGATCCTGAGAGTTGGCCTGACCCTGCAGGGCTACAATGTGAAGGGAGTTGAAATATGGCTTAAATTTGTATGAAGAATAATTTTGAATGGAATTGTATAAAGCTGGTCAGTATGAAAATAACTGGAGTTAACACTGAAAAGAAAATTTCAACATTGCAAATTCTCTTCTGTGTCTATCTATCTATCTATCTATCTATCTATCTATCTATCTATCTATAGTGTGTGTGTGTGTGTGTGTGTGTTTGTGCTTGTGTGTACACATGTAGATTACAACACAAAAAATCCCAAGTATAGTATGGCATTAGTTGAGAAATATAGGAAAACACATTCAAAGAAAAAAATGGATGTTCTAAAATCCCTAAGTGAGGGAGGAATTGGGGAAAGTTCCACAGCATTTTGTTTTGTCCATATATTTTTCTGCGTAGTTTACTATTTTAATTTTGTTTAAAGTATTTATGATTTCCTCAACTTGAAAAAGAAAGCATATGAGGACAGAAAGTAAAACTTGATCTTCTGAAATCTCAGGCAGTTTTCTGATGACGTGTTTTTTCATATTACTGTAAGAAAATGACTGCAATTGCTGGCCGTAGAAGTTCTTATAACAATTTCAATCACACTGAAATTGAGCATCATATTTCAATTACATCCCCTTACCTGTTGGTCACTTTCTGTATTTGCACCACCCATATTTGTGAAGTCTTTTTAACTTTCTATCCTGACAGTGATATGTGAAAGAAAGGTGCCAATTGGCAATTCATTTTTTGATCCAGGAGCAACAGAATCTCTTGTTCATAAACCCAACTAAAATCATCTATCAAAGATGATTGCTTTTCTTTTTTGTTCCTCTGTATACTACCCTAGAGATTGAATGGAATTCTTTTGAAATTGGGATGCTGTTGTTGCTTTCCCTGAAACTACCGTCTAGTGGTTTTCTTTATATCCAAAGGACAGGAATCAGTCAGTAGTGATGAACATGATGCTTCTGTGTCCTCAAAGAGAAATTTTAAAAGTGATATAGCATGTTTTGAATGTTTCCACTCTATTAAAATGTCTCATACAAAGAGTAAGGAACTTGATACTGCAGATAGCTTCAGGAGTTATCCTGCAGCTGATGTGTTTGAAATCTGTGTATTTCACTTGAAGGACAAGGGTTTATTCTAGTGCTAGGTCAGTGTTAGATGTTGTAGTGCTTAACATGTAGTAGTTGGTATCTGGGATAGAATCCTAAGTAAAGCTCCTATGCTACCTACTCAAGAGACGGTGAGAGTTACGTGCACCAGAGTAGGATACCAAACCACCAGCAAAATGAGCCAAAAGCCAGTTAGGCTGCATACAGATGTGAAAGCTACCTGCACTGGCTGAGCCCTGCAGGTAGGGGATATTCCTACACATGGGTTTCCTAGGCTGCTGGACTCTGAGTGCAACCAAGCACCCCTGCCACCCCTGATTTGGCTGCCAAGCATGAACAAATGCATACCCAACCCCCTGATATGTCACCATGGACCCTCCCCTATGCCAAGCCCTAGGATTCCAGAAAAGCCCTAAGCAAGTGCTTTCTTTTGTAAATTGCATGTTCCTCCATATCCCAGCCTTCCCACACCATGCTATGGTATCCTGCTGCCTGTGCCTAAGCAGGGAGACCCAGGAGCTGCAGCATCCTGCTTCTTGCCCTATACAACTCTCTGGAGGCTGTGGGATATCACATGTGCCCACCCGGACATGATGGGACAGATGGTCACCACGGGACATGGCTTCATGGCCCTGAGCCAGAGGTGGACATCCCGTGTGGGGCTACCTACCGCATCCTGTGCTCACCAAGCATTCTGGACTGGGCCACTGATGTTCATGTATCTGACAAGGATGAGGCCACCCAGGACTACATCGCCAACTATTTCATCATAGGCAAGACTATGGCCTGAGAGGCTTTCTGGAAGGTATGCCTGGTCATTCAGGACATCCTGCCCAACTGCTTCATCCACCTTATCAGCCTGCAGGAGGTAGTCACTTGCTTCTACTGCATAGGCTTTCCCAATTATGTGGAGGCCACAGACAGAACTCACATTCCCAGGGCACCCAGGTGTTCATCAACTTCAAGGGCTACTTAACCATCATCCTTCAGGGTGTCCTCAACCACCAGGGTGACTTCATCCACATCTTTGCCAGCTGGGCAGACAGAACCCATAATGCCTGTATCTTCTGCAACTTCCTGCTCCCTTTCAGCATCTTCAATGTGCTTAAAGACAGTGCTATTCTGGTGTCCTTTGTGGAGCTGCTGCTGGATCTCATCCTCAGACCAGATTATGATGAGGTCCCAAATCTCCATGTAGTCCCATTGTGTGATCAGGGTTGGGTAGTGGAGGAGGACAGTGTGGCGGGTGCAGAGATCCCACCTCAGGAACACAGC
>NW_017728992.1:36653629-36654683 GCF_001723915.1 Gavialis gangeticus
CAGGTTGGGATCTTTCATGGTCCATGATGGTGCCCATGGTGTCTTGGTGTCTGTGGGTAGGTGAGGGTCTGGCTGAAAGGGGGTAGATGACAGGAAGGTCTGATAGTGGATGGATGGAAAGAGCAGTGGATGTGTGTAGTTGTGGGTCCCTGTGCATGACTCCTCCCTTTCACTCCAGTTAGATGTGGCCCCTGCTTCAGCATGACTGGGGTTCCACTGGCCAGGTTACCTCCACAACCTTGAATTTTCCAGGGGCTGCCTGAAGATACCCTGTTATTCTGGTGCTGCCCTATGCCCAGATTTGGAAATATCCAGTGTCCTCTGCCTGCAGCACAGAGGCAGTTGGCCATGTCCAACCTGCTTATGAAGTTTCCAGAGGCACTCACCTGGGTGCCCTAATTTTGATGCTCAGAGCCCCTCATAGTTTCATAGTTAGTAGGGGCAGAAGGGACCTGAGCAGATCATCAAGTCCGATGCCCTGCTATGGCAGGAAAGAGTACTGGGGTCAAACGACCCGAGGAAGGTGATTGTCAAGCCTTGTCTTAAAGACCCCCAGGGTAGGAGCCAGCACCACTTCACTTGGAAGTTGGTTCCAGATCCTAGCCACCCTGACAGTGAAGTAGCACCTCCTGATGTCTAATCTGAATCTACCCTCCTCCAGCTTGTGATCATTATTTCTAGTTACTCCTGGTAGTGCTCGCGGAAACAGGGACTCCCCCAATGCCTGCTGGTTGCCTCTGACTAGTTTGTAACAGGCCACTAGATTCTCCCCCTCAGCCTTCTCTTATGGAGGCTGAACAGATTCAGGTCCCATAGCCTCTCCTCATACGGCCTGCTGTATTGCACCCTGATCATGCGAGTGGCCCTCCTCTGGACCCTCTCCATGTTGTCAACATCCCTCTTGAAGTGCGATGCCTAGAACCAGATGCAGTACTCCAGCTGTGGCCTGACCAGTGCCGCATAGAGGGGGAGTATCACCTCCCTGGATCTGCTTGAGATGCATCTGTGGATGCATGACAAGGTGTGGTTGGCCTTCCTAACTGCATCCCCACAC
>NW_017728992.1:36659683-36663494 GCF_001723915.1 Gavialis gangeticus
CGGGTCCTCCTTCCTCTCTTTTTTTTGTAGATGGGAACCACATTGGCCCTCTTCCAGTCCTCTGGCACCACACCAGAGCACCACAATTGCTCGTAAAGCCGTGGCAGGGGTCCTGCAATGACCTCAGATAATTCCCTCAGCACTCTGCGGTGGAGATTGTCCGGACCAGCTGATTTAAATACTTCCAGTCCCTCGAGAAGTTCCCTGATTACATCCTCCCTGACCCTTGGCCTAGGTGTGCCTCCCCTGGGGCCTGAGGGGGGCCCGGTGGTGGGGCTGATCCAGTCCCTGCTCAGGAAAATGGAGGCAAAGAAGTCATTAAATAGGGTAGCTTTGTCGTCTGGTGTGATGACCAAATTTCCTAGCATGTCTCGCAGAGGCCCTACGTTACCCAGAACCTTCTTTTTGCCCCCTATGTATTTAAAAAATGACTTCTTGTTGTCCTTGATCTGGGAAGCTAGTCCCAGTTCCATCTCCACCTTGGCCTTCCTGACTGCCCCACTTCATCCCCGAGCAACCGCAATATAATCCTCCCTGGTGATGACCCCTCCCTTCCATTGAGTATACATCTCCCTTTTAGCTAGAAGACATTCCCTCATGAACCCTAATACTCAGTAGCTGTGGCCAACCTACCAGATGCAAGCCACCCACATCGGCTCCTGCTCAGGGGCAGCATCCATGCTGGGGTCCCATTTCTTGGCTCTAGCCTCTGAGATGTGGTGTATGCATGCCACAGTTGAGGTCTGTTAGGCTGCATCTGAGCATGGGGGCATGAGGGTCCCTGGCTGGGTGTGTGGGTGTTAGGATTGGGCTCTGTGGGGATGTGCCTTAGCATGGGGCCATGGTGGTACATGGATGGGTGTGTGGATGCCAAGGTTGGGAACCGTGGGGCTCTGCCTGAGCATGGGGGTTTTCATGGGCTCAGTTTCAGATTTGTGTTTGAATCATGGAATGTTTCATGATGGGATGCAGGGCCATGGCCCAGGGACATGGGTGCCCAAGTCCTGGGGCTTATCCAGGGGACACAGATGCCTCCCTTCCTGCCACTGCCTGCCTGTCTCTCATAGATAGCTGGAGGCAGTGCTGGAGAGAGGGGCTGTTCTCTCTCAGCTCTGTAAGTGTTTGGCGGTGGGGCCCACTAGGCATTTGGCCAGTGTAGCTGAGTATTTCTCCAGTGCAAGCACTTCTCCCTGCATAAGTATCTAGTAACTCCCTACATAAGGAATCAAACTCCCTACATAAGTATCTAGTAACTATCTGCTGCAGCATGCTAATTCATTGCAACTTCTCTCAACAAGCTATCTTGGTTTGTTCTTGTGTTTTCCAATGTTTATACAAAGCCTCTTGGCAAGAACATTTCTAAACTCAAGGTATAGTACAATTAGTATTCTGATGATGCAGGAATGTGTTGTATGTACTGTGTATCATTTTGTCCGATGCACCCTAAAGGTTTGGTTTCTACTCTGTAGGAATGCTTGAATAAGAGCATCAACTGCATATGCCAGCTCTACCTCATATAGCAGTGCAAGCTATAGAGAGAAAATTAATAACTCTGTATTCGGAGCACAGGCTGAAGGGTGTGCAGTAAATAATATATAGGCCACACATTAAGTAATGCGAATGAAACAAAATAGTGAAAAGCTACCCATTCAGTGAACGTGAGCCATGCTGTGCTTGGAATGAGACTGGGATCCTTTGGGGGGAAAATAGCAGATACAGAATTTTAATGCATGTGCACAGAGAGACTGAATTAAGGTTATACAAGCACCCATACTTGTGGCATTTCCTAATCTTTTCAGTGCTTGACTTTTCAACCTGTGCATTTTTTTACTGTAGGTTATTTCCAGTGTAATTGAAGTCTTTGGCTACATGACACTGTAATATAGAATGTGATCTGATCCTACACTTGCTGCTGCCAATATAGCATGTGTGCAATTGTTAAACAGGAAAAAAAGTGTATGCTCCTATGGGACAAAGATAACTTTGCTACTAAAGTTAATCAGACGTTGGGGAAAATGGTATTTGGGCATTCTTTGCAATTTTGAATAGGGCTTAATTTTGTCTATGTTTGTATCCAAAACACAACAGTGCTTTTATTTTCATAACGTTGGTACAGACAGGATTTTATTCAAATATTTGTGAAATGGTTATTGCCCATTCAAACACCCATAATCTGAAACACATGAAGGTTTATGTAAAACATAACAAAGACAGACCCACTGATTGAATTAATTATTTGCAAAATAATCATTTTGATTAGCTCCCTGGTTCACCAGGTCTATGGTGTTTATAAAGAATTGAAAGATTTTTTAAAAATTCTGGCTTTACTTAGAAGAATCATAATCACTGGGATTATGAGGCTGAAAAGCATCATATTTCTGAACACCTAATGGAATACCTAAACAGTGATTAAAAGAAAAAAAAAATGGAATTGTATTAAATTTAAATGTAGTTAAATGTAGAGTTTAGACGAAAGATGTTGTAGTGGTTAGGGACTGGTGAAATCTGGCTTCAGGTATCTGTTTAACCAGCACAAGGTTTTGTGTATTATCTTGGCAATATCTTAACAATTCTATGCCTCACTATCCGTCTGTTAAATGGGGAATTCAGATACAGTTGTAATTATGTCTGTACACTTACCATGCTCATATTGACAAACTGTAGGTGTTGACATTGGCAGACTGCTAACAACTGTTAAGTGTTCTTTATATAATGGGTACTACAGAATGGTCAGTATTCACGTTTACTGACTTGCAAGTCAGTGTGTGTGTGTGTCTGTGTGTGTGTGTGCGTGTACACAGGCTATGGTCTATGCTGAATCAACAGGTAGCTGGTGATGTCCCTCTGCTGTTTTCTTAATTGGGTAATAAGCACCAAGTTAGGAGTGATACACAATGTTATCAATTCCCTAGTGAGCTAATTAGAGCATACAGCTAGGGCCTGACCATGCCCCCCTCAGCTCAGTGCTGTGGAAGGAAGGGAGGGCTGCTCTAGTACCCCCCAGCTTCTAGCCTGAGGCATTTCAGGTACGTACCGGCATTTCTGGGATGTCTGCCTGGTTACAAAACTGATTTAGCTTAGCCAGGTTAGACTAACCAATGGAAGTGGTGCTGGCCCCTACCCTGGGGGTCTTTAAGAAGAGGCTGGATGCCTACCTGGCTGGACTCATTTGAGTCCCGTTTCTCTTTTTGGGGTTTTTTGTTGTTCTCCCGCCCTGGCGGGGGGTCGGGCTAGAAGATCTACTAGGTCCCTTCCGACCCTTAATCTATGAATCTATGAATCTATGAATCTATGAATATTGAATCAACTCAGGCTTAGGCTTTTTGAATGTCTGTCCCTAGCCTTTGAGATAAACTTGGTTGAATGTAGTATCAGACTTAACAGATTTGGCTCAAACTGGTTTATCAATGTCTGTCCCAGACTTGTTGCTGGTTTAAGATAAACCAGGCTCCCCCAGCATCCCAGCATGCTCTCTGGGCTGCGTAGGGCTCTCTGCTTCACAGCAGAGCTGGTCCCTCCCCTCTATTCCCTGGCTACAGCTCCAGCAGAGACTTGCAGGCTGCTCCTCCCCCCATTTCCCCTCCCCACTCCCTGCTCAGCAAGAATTCCCCCCTCCCCTCTGCCTTACCGAGAGGCATCTGTGTATTAACTAGCAGACCACATGCTGACTCCTGTCCCTGATGTGACAAAGGCAGAATCATCTGGTAGCTGGTAATGTTTCTCTGTTATTTTCATAGTTTCATAGTTTCTAGGGTCAGAAGGGACCTGAGCAGATCATCTAGTCCGACCCCCTGCCATGGCAGGAAGAGCA
>NW_017728992.1:36668494-36677290 GCF_001723915.1 Gavialis gangeticus
TGGACGCAGTACTCCAGCTGCGGCCTGACCAGTGCCGCATAGAGGGGGAAGATCACCTCTTTGGACCTGCTCGAGATGCATCTGTGGATGCACGACAAGGTGCAGTTGGCCTTCCTAACCGCCTCCCCACATTGCCGACTCATGTTCATCTTGGAGTCAATAATGACTCCCAGATCCTTTTCCACCTCCGTGCTGACAATTTTCTTAATGGGGTGATAAATACTGTTATCAATTCCCTCCTTGGCTGGTCACAGCATCCTGCTGGGGCCTGGCCATGCCCCCCACCTGCCAGTTCAGTTCTGTGGAAAGGATGGGAGGGCTGCTCTAGCACCCCCCGCTCCCCCAGCATCTAGCCTGAGCCATTTCTGGAACTAAAAGGGAATGTCAATTCACCTCTAAATTGTTTCAAACTTTGCAGGTTAGATTAATCAATTCAGGCTCAGGCATTTTGAATGTCTGTCCCTAGCCTGTATGGTCTTTGCAGCAGCATCTGTCTCCAAAGTCCAACATACATTTGTTAAAATGAATATTTGTTTTAATATGTAATGTATAAGGAAAACACAGATGCTTGAATATTCATCTGGCTTTTGATCAGAGAGTACTTCCCCCCCCCCCACTTCTGGTGCAATTTGCAAAAAAACAATTGAACAACCCCCCCCAACAAATAAACAATGCCCTCCCCCCACCACATTCTGCCAATTTTCCTATGCATATGAAATGTTATCCACTATACTGTTTTCTTGAGAACATATTTTATATGACTGCTGTTTGGCAAAATAAATTGTTAGCTTGGTTGATTGACAGTATAGCTGCAAACTTAATGGCTTGAGACGTAACTTAAGAGTACTTAAGAATCACAGGGACCATGAAATCATCTATGGAATATAATAGAATTGCATGCTAAGAGTCCCTTCCTATGTCTTGAAGGTCTTTTGAAACTCTTATTTAAAATTATATGAAATCTATGTATACTAACTTACTTCTCTGTAATGGCATATTATTCATTAACCTGGACCTAAAAGTAATGTTAATGTTATACTAGTTTTTGGATTTTTTTCCCCTTAGCTATAAAAGCAAACTGATCATTATCCATTTAAAAAAATGGTACCAACTAAAACTAAATACATAATACCAATTATAGGTTAACCAAGTTATATTACTCCCTGTCATGTTCAATGTTGATCATGTTTCAGTACAAAACTCCAATTAACATTTCTACTGGTTGGCCAGTTTTTGATACCTCCAGAAAATATTACCTGTTTTGCAGTATTTATGCATGTTCATTCCATTTCTGATGTTTTACTTTGGTTATATTGTTGCTGCCTCAACCCTTTTATCCACGGCTTCAGAAGTGGAACAAATTTTCTTTTATTCTTTTTACTGTAATTTCTTAGTCTAATCGGTAATAATGGTAATGGCACAAAATTTTGTATCATGATTGATATCAATAAGTAAATACAGAATGTGCACTTCAAGAGTTAAAAAAGAAGTAATTTATGTTTTTACAATATCTGAGTATTCCCATGATATTTTACCAAAGATCCTGCATTTTCTATATGCTTCTTCCCTATTAAGTGCATAAATGAACCTACTTCACCATGATATGGTTTGTTTTTGACACCTTGGCTTAAAACTTTGCAAGCCCCTTGTAAATATTAAATTGTATTGTACATTAAATTGTAGATCCTTCCTCTAATTATACAGTGAAATTCAAATAAGATATTTTAGCTACTCATTTTCTCTCACAAATTGGCAATGTTCATTTATGCCCATAGTTCCAGATGCATGCAGAAATTTGACATGACCATGAAAGCATTGTCTTCAGATATCTAATGGATAGTTTGTCAGAATGTCCCATTACCTCTAGGATGTGAAGTCTAGTGCCCCCCTCCCCCCCGCCCATATAATCTTCAGTTCCTCTCCAGTTTGAATAATTATTTTTTTCTAGGTGTTCACTGTCTCTTGCCCTTCCAGAACTCATGGAGGGAGAATCTTCCTTCATTCTTCCGCCTCCCACTTCTCTCTTCCCCACATTTTAGGATTTCCCTAATCTAAAGCATTGTTTCCTCTACCAACACCTTTCCAAAGGGTGCCTCCAATGCCAATCTTTTTTGTCTCCCTTTTGACCTGCCTTGAAACTCCTAAAACCAAAAAGAACTTAAAATTATATCCTCTTCTCTTGGTTTCCCTCTTTTTTATATCACATGGTCCTGGCTTTCACTTTTACTGCCTATGAAGTCACCATTCTTCACAATGTTTAGCTTTTGTAATTCTCCAGGTCTGTAACATCAGCCATTGTTCATTACATACTTAAAAGTTTTTCTTAACATTGAATCTTTTCCTTCCTCATTGAAAAGGAAGTAGCTATTTTTAGTTGGTCCAGTTGCCTCTCACAACAGTGCCCTTGACCCAGTTCAGTTTGGGAATTGCTGTGGCTACCATGGGAACCACTTTCCTCAACATACTTAGTGACCTCTTACATTTTGCTAATGAAGAATCTTCAACCTCATTTCAATGCTTGACAAAGTCAGTGACTCCATCCTCCTAAACTATAACAATTCTAGAGATCAAATGGTTATTTTTTTCAGAAATCTAACCCATTATTCTCTCTTTCTCCTTCTCTTTTCCTCTGTACCCTTCCCCTTCTCCACTTTGGCTCCTCCTGTGTGCTGAGATCCTTCTTCTTTGCAGTATAAATTAACAATATTCCATCTTTTGTCTGTCTGCCTCCAGCTGCCTTCACTATGGCTTGAAATATTAAACTCTCATATTTACACCGCTGTTAGTCAACTTCAGTAATCTTTCAGTACCGTTTAATGACCACCTGGACATGGCCTACACATTGTACTGTAATAAATCAGAGAGTTGCAGTTGCACCCTTTTTAAAATAAGGATAAGTAGCTGTAAATATAATCACTGGTAACAAAGTGTTCTTAGGATCAGCTTTCTAAAAGGGCTTAGTATCTTGGCACATCTACAGTAAGTAGTTGTCAATGTTTATATCTTAACGGATTGTAATAACTAAACTTATATATTTTACTCATAGCTATGTTTAACCAATAACTAACCTATATATCCTCTATATTACCAATGGTTACATCAATGTTTTGTCCTAGAATATCATTGGAAATGTTGCCTTTGGAAACAGCTGTATTTGGGAGTGCTATTACAATAGCACAGGATCAATATTTTTAATGAACAGCTTTCAACAATGGCTCACTACCAGGATGAAGACATTATGTATGCCATAAAGGCTAATCCAATTTTTGGTGTATCCTGAAGTATACCAGCCTTTTACTAATGTGCAAAGACCTAACCTTTGCACTTCTGTAATTATTTCTTACACAGGACTGAAAATAAAGACTGATCCATATTAAATATGTTTTCTTTTTTTTTTACAGAATGTGTGTACATAAGGAAATTGTTCATAGCAGGCATATTAATATTAATCTCAAATGACAACAGAAAGATTTCACTGAATAAATTAAATGTATCTAATAAATCTTTATTTAAATGAAAAGTGAAAACTTTGTATTAATTCATTATTTTTCACAAATGAACTAACAATAATCTATACGGCACAATTAGTTCTAGCTGAATTATGGCATAATTTGAAGTAAAGCACACCAGCAGTTCAGATCATTCCAACATTTGACATACATGTATATTTGCATTTAAATATCTTTTAGCATTTTTTCTAAATTACTCACTTTTCAGTGAGCAAAACTGATAATTAATATGCTGAAATTTTAATGAAAAAGGTTAATCATATATTACTGACTATGAGAAATGAGCATAGTTTAATAATGAAACTTGAACAGGACTCATTTTAATCGGATTTGGAAAGTTATATTAAGAATTTTTTGAACTAATAAAAACATGTTTCACATGACTATATTTGTGCAATTGGTGAACTCAATTCAATACAATAAACAGGCTTGCTGGGTTTTTTTTCAAACTGAACTTATTTAATCTTTTGACCATATTGAAGATACTGTAATAAATTTCAGGGTTAACCAAGAGCTGGAGATATAATGCACAGTGTAATTTTTGTCCCTGCCAAATATACCAGTCTTAAAAATAAAAGGGTCAGTAGTGTTTGACTTCAAATATGACATTACTGTATGTGATAGATGGCTGTGACATCAGAATTTCTTTGCAAAAGAGGTATCTGACTGGGACTCCATCAGAGGAACTTTTCTACCTGGGTGAGTTGAACCCTCTCCCTACATAAATTGCTGTTGCCCCAGGCAGCAGCTGAAGGGCACTGCCTAATCTGTCATTCTGAAATGTTTGTACTTTTGTTGGCTCCATTTTAAGTGTTTATTAGGTGGGTATTCTACCTCCAGGAAATAGGTTTAATAATAAAGAGCTCTTGCCCTTGCAAATATGATCTTTAGTCCACTCAGTATGGGAGCACCTCTTGTCTCTATACCCTTATTATCAATAAAAAGAGATCTGTCTCTACACCACTAAAAATTAAAAACGTTATTGTTAAAAAAGGCCTAAAAAGAATGCCTTCCCTTCAATCTAGTAATAACCACCAAAAATCCAGTGTCACAACCTTGACCTTTTTCTTTCAATTGTTCAATTTGTCTATGATGAGGAAAACTTAATTTCACATCAGCTATAGGCGCCTGTGGGTAAAGTAAATTTTAATATAGATTTTTCAAACCCACAGCTAACTCTATACCCTTGCCTCCTATTTGATTGAGTGTTTTAACTCAGTGCCTGGCCCTGTCCTCCCATGAGATCAGACCTGGATACGTAATACAGCCCTAGAATGGAAAAGTGAAGGGAATAAGGATTCCCTAGACTATCAACCCCACCAAGTATGCCTCATGTCTTCTATAGTTACTATGATTAAAAGAAACAAAGAAGAAAACATTTTTTCTATGTGAATTAACAGAAATTAAGAAATTATTCTGTGATCTAAAATCACATTTAGAAGTACATGGTATTTTACTTGAGGCAATTGATGGAAAACTGATCAGCAATGACTTTCAAGGAATAGGCTTTATGATACCAAACCCCACAACAGTAAGGGTTTTATTACACTTCTGTGGCGATGCGTAGGAGGTGCATGTGGGTGCACATGCACCCCCTGAAATTGTCTGTACACATCCTGAAAGCACCAGCTGTGATACTGAAAGTGCTCAGCAAGTCATCCCATGCTCAGCAATTGCTTTGCGATCAGCTGCAGGACACCCTTCCTCCCCAGTCTGTGATTGGCTGTGGCGGGACCCCACATTGGTGATCTGGTACCCCCCCGCAGACTCGGGAGGGACAAGTCATCCATGCTGGCCCTGACTCTCAGCTCCCTATCCAGAGCAGGAACAGGCAGGGGTGGGGGCTTGGCCAGATGCTGGCCCTGGAAGGGAACAAGGAAGAGATGCTCCCTCCTCTGTCCCACCAGCATGACCTGCATTTTTTCACTGGCTGTGCCAGTGGTGGGGATGCAGACAGCCCCAAGCAGAGGCCTGGAGTGAACTGGCTGGCGGGGGGGTTAATCCCTCCTCCCTGTCCCACCAGCATGGACCTGCTCACCCCAAACACCACCACTCACTCCCTGCATGGGGCTGAACACCAAAATAAGTCCCGTCCTACCCCCTTCCACTAGACACTGGAGGGAGGGGGATACTGTAATAACTAAGGAGGCCCTGCCAGCTGGCTTCTGGCTCCACTGCTGCCCCTAGTGTGGGACCGGGGCAGCAACCCTGATGGGGGCTGCAGCCCCTTTCACGGTGCTGTGGAGCATGAGTCTCTTCCTAGTGGGGGGAAACCACTACAGATAAGTGGGAGCAGTGGCACTGGGAGGGCTCGTGGGGGTCTATGGCCCCCTCCAAGCCCTCGTGCAACTGCCCACCCTGCACAGTCTGGCAGCAGTTCTGACCCCTCCTTGTGGTCCCCCTGCTAGGAAGAGGCTTGTGCTCCCTGGACACCAGGACAGGGGATGTTGCCCCATCAGGGCCCTGCTGCCTTGACACTCCAGCAGTAGGGTGGAGGTCTGGCCAGAGGCTAGCCAGAAGAGCCCTTTAGGCAGTGGGCAGGGAGGGAAGTTATTCCTCCCTCCCTTTGGCATCTGGCAGAGGGGACAGGAGGGGGCTTATCCATCCCACCAGTTCAATACAGGCCTCTTCTTGGGGCTGGCCACCCCTTTCCCCCCATACAGCTTCCCTGCAGTCAAAAGCTGGTCTAGTGCCTTATGGCTCCTGGCCTAAGCCACTGCAGACATGTGCCTGCATTTTGTGAATGTCTGTTCACTTGCAAATTGTTCCGATCTAGGCAGGTTAAACTAACCTGCAAAGATGGAATCAGTTCAGGCTCCAACTCTTTGAATGTCTGTCCCTCAGCTGACAGATTAGAAATTGAAATAGACTCTAACCATCTACTAACAGTCCTCATTAAATTCCATGCTAGACCTCCCTTGATTCTTATTAACGTTTACTTCCCACCACTTGCAAAAAGATTTGATGCAATCTTGAAACAGGAATTGTTACATAATGCTCTTGAGAGGATCCAAAATAAATTTCCAGAATTAGAAATAACAATAGCAGGAGATTTTAATGCTAGAATTGGTGGTAGAAACATCCACTATAATGAAGATGTCATTAAAGACATATGATGAATCCCCCTAACCCACTTATATGATAAGCAGGGATCTGGGTTTTCTGTTTGCCATGGAAAAGCATGGTAAAACCTGGATTTTCTCATTTTAAAAAGAAAAACTTGGGAAACGGTCAGTCTGCAGCCCCCTGCCAACCCCATAACACCTGTTCCCTGGTCTGCAGTCATGTACACATGCACATGGATACTAGGCAACCTCAAGAGCAGCTCCCAGCTGGTAAGCCTGGTGGAGGGGAGGAAAGATTGAGGCCTGCATAGTGAGGGAAGGAGGGAATTGGGTGGGCTGGAAATGGAATGTGCAGCTGCTGGCCCAGGCAGGGAGTGGGACAGAGCCATAGGTGGTTCATCCAAGGGGTTGGGAGGGGGGCACCTGGCTCACCACCACTGTGCACTCCCAGGAGGGGCATGGGGTGCATGTGTCCCCACAGATTTGTGCATGGGATGGATGCAGAATCCCCACTATGGGCTCAAGTGTCCCCACCCTGCTGCCCTTCCATCAGGGCCTTCACAGCCCAGCAGGTGAGACCCAGAGTGCCAGGGCAGAACAAAGCTGGGCAGGGAAGCTTGGTGATGCTGCTGCAAGCCCTATGCCACCATGGTGAAGCACCCCCTACCTGCCTGGCAACAGCGAGGTGCACATCTCTGTGCCACCGCTCCTGGTGTTGCTGGGCAGGCAGGGGTCACTTTGCCATGATAGCATGGGGCTCACAGTGGTGGCATTGACCTACACTGGCCTGTTCTTCCCTGTCACACTGGGTCTCACCTGCTAGGCTGCAGAGGCCCATGTGGGGAGGGCAGCAGGGTAGGAAGCCCTGCACCTGTAGTGGGCAGCCTACATCACTCCCTGCCCCCAGCAGGCTCCACTCTGGCCATTCTGCCGGTGGGGGAAAGAAAGACAAGCTCTGTCCTCCTCTCCACCACAGTAGCTGCTGCCTCCCATGGGCAGCACCCAGGGCACAGGTGATATGAGGTTGGCAGGTGGCTGCAGACCTGGGTCCCTGGCCCTAGAGCCTTGGCAGCTGGGGGCTCCCTCCAGCAGGGGTGTGGGTGGGGAGTGAAGGGCACCAGCAGAGTCAGTGGGGACCGTGGGTTGGGAGTGAGGGACAATGGCATGGGCAAGGGAATGGCATACTAGGGCTGGTCAATGCCACAAAGTAGTAGGGGGTGAGGGTGGGGCAGCTGCAGACATACCCGTGCCTGGTGAGCCAAGAGGGCTGTTGGAGCTCTGATTTTCCATGATAAAAAACCCAAAATCTAAATCCAAAATGTATAGGTATTTAGAATTGGTTATAGCGATTGGGGCACTGATAGGCTTCTGAATTACTTTAAAATTGTAAATGAACAAATTGTAAATTATGTTCAACTGATACCTATCTATATAGTGATGTTTCATTTTTATCATGGAAAAAACATGGATTTCAGGGTTTTTAACCAGAGACAGTGTAGGTTTTAAATTTGTAAGTTTTAAGCAGAGAAAACCAGGATCCCTGGTCATAAGATACCAAATGAAGAAGGGCAATGCCTCTTGACATTTATTGCAGATGAGAATATTAGAACGCTTACTGGATTTACTGGCAAAGAGGTACCTGGAGCATTCATATTTGTTCTGACTAAAGGAAAAAGTATAATAGATTCTATATTAATAGAAACACATATATGGCACAAGTATATATCATGTGAAATATTATCACATGAAAAGTAACCACTTTAGTCTCTCTAAAAATTTTATTAGAATCTTATGAAGAACTTTCCCAAAAACCATACATGTAGCCCCCAAAACAGAAGTAGCCAACAAAAAGAGAATTCTGTGAAATAATGGGTTATGATAGATATCCTGCTGTATTTAAAGACACTTTCTCAGGCCGCTCATGTCATAGTCTTTCAGTACAAAAACCTGAAAAACAATTATCCAGTATGAATCTGTTATCCAACAGTTGGAAAATACCCTCCCAAAGAAAGCATCTTTGCTGGGGATAGGTGGTATTGGCACTGTGAACCCTAGTTTGATGAGGACTGCTTTAAAGTTAAAGATAATTTAATAGACACCTTGGAGTAATTCAACCTTAAACATAACTGTGCTGGCTTCCAACAGATGAAGAATATTAAAATAAATTACAAAAAAGTAATAGACAAGAAAAAGAAATAACATCAAATGAGGCTATGGGAAGC
>NW_017728992.1:36682290-36695469 GCF_001723915.1 Gavialis gangeticus
TGCTTTAAAGTTAAAGATAATTTAATAGACACCTTGGAGTAATTCAACCTTAAACATAACTGTGCTGGCTTCCAACAGATGAAGAATATTAAAATAAATTACAAAAAAGTAATAGACAAGAAAAAGAAATAACATCAAATGAGGCTATGGGAAGCACTGGTAGCTGCAGGAAAAATAATGAAAACTGAAGGTTTTGGCAAATTATAGCCAAAAGAAAAAGAAACAAGAGGTGATATCTTATATTAAAAACCTTGGGATCTACTTTAGCAAAAATCTACACTGGAATAAGCACACTGAAAATGTAAATACTAGAGCAACACTAGGCTTGGGTGCAGTTTGCAGAACTTTTGGGTGCTGACCCTATGGACCACCCCAAAATCAAAAAGATTTCCATTGACTTTTTAAGGAGGCTTTCATCTTTATGTGGAGAGGTTGCGGGGTAAGGGGGGAAGAGCAGCAGCAGCTCATGCTCTGAAAATGGACTGATAATGTGAGGGCACTAGCTCAATTAAGAATTCTAACCTACTGGATGAAAATTAGATCTTCCACACCTTCCAGATACCCAATCTGGAAGTGCCTCTTTTGCCAAATAGCCCCTGGCTTCAAGAGTTACATAATATTTGCATTTTCCTCCAGACAAATGGCCTATGAAATGTTCTGAGGGTCATTGATTTACTATTTCACCTTTACTTAAGTCATCAACCTAGAAGGCATCAAAGATGCCACCATGTAGACAGATATGCTGGCAGTGAGACTGTATTGAACTTCCCCTTTTTTTAAAACTAAAACTATACCTGCCTGTGGTGAAGAACTACAAACAATGAGAGGCCACTTCTAGATTCAGATTCACTTTTATGGAATCTGCAGTTATCATGGGCAGGCAATGTTAGACGACATGAGATGGATCATTTAAATCATTATTTGTGGTCTTGCTTTTGTTTGTTTGGAAAGAAACAAGGAAAATGGATGCATCTATTAAGGGGAATTTTTAAACACTAGGTTAATGAATAATAAAAAATCTGGTTTCTTTGTAAAACTTCAGAGCCTACCCTATACCCCTTGGGTATATTTGCAATACTTTTACAAAGAACAAGAGCCAGAATCTCATGTTTGATTTTTTTCTCTACTCCTTCATTTTATTTTTTCTTATATATCTTCATATACTATGTTGTTTTAATTTTGTGTGTGCTTGTGGAATGGATAATCTTATTGTGTACTTTTAGCAATAATTGTATAGGTGCTGTTTTATTGTACATAATTTTTATTGCTCATTTTATTATACTATTTTGGCAACAGCCATAAATAAACTGTTTCTACTAGTATATGCAAAACATTCTGAAGCGACACACAAACATAATCCATTTTTACTTTACTTTCCAGCAGATATAAGTAATCTTATCCAAGATTTCAAAGATTCATTCATTGCACTCATATCTTGTATTTATAGTCTTACCACCATATATTTATTAGAGTCAAATATATTTGCATTATCTCATCCAAAAAAGCCACATATTGATTGTAGAACTAGATCACAAAGAATTTGCCTGCCCCATTTGCTCACACAGCTATAATCTATTCCTTTTCAGAGGAAGGTAAAAGCATTGTATAAGCATTCTGAAACTAATGATGTCACATTTCTATTAATGCAATTCCATCAGTTCCAGTGCAGTAATTCTTGATTTGCAACAGTTCAAGAGAGAAGGACCAGGCCCATTCTATTCATCATTTGGGGAGAGAGAACTCTCTACCGATTATCCTTCCCCATGGAAGCTTTTGTTCCTATTCCAAATAGGAACTATGCAGCAGGAAATATCATGTCTCTTCTAAAATCCAATAAGCCAAATATGTCTTTTTAAACTCAGTACAGTGATTTTGGATAAGATTATTTGTATTAGCACACTGAGAAAAACTCACCACATCTGCTCTCATGGGGTGTTCCAAGTCTTCAAGTTGTAGGGCACTCTTACACATGTTCCAACACATTCTGATCAGAATGTGTTGAAACAGACTCAATTAATTGATTAATCGAGTCTGCTAGAATGTTCTAATCAGAATGCTTCAGCATGCTGCAGTGTCTCGTGTATTCAGCATCCTGAGTTTCAAAATGGCAGCGGGGTGCTTTAACTCATGCTTATTCAATGCTGCTATTTTGAAACTTGGGATACTGGATACATAAGATACCGGGGACATTTTAATTTGAGTGACTTTTAATGGAGTATTTATTGAGGAAGATAGCTGCTCTAATTAAAAAAACCTCCCCCTCACCCCAGAGCACATGTATAGGCATCCATAGTTAGCACACATAGTTACTATAATTCTTGAAACTCCATACATCATATTTCTTTCTCATAATTTTTGATTGATAGATTTTTACTCTTTTGGATCATATGCAATTTTATTTTTTCCAAAGCATCTTTGAGAAATGGCAGTTCTCTCTGGTTGTACTAGTGCTGTAATTGATCTTTACAGTTATATTTTTGTAATCATTATTTCATTTATTAAATTAACTTTTTTGCATTGACACAGTCATTAATATTATCAGGGTAGTAAAAAGGCTAACAATTTTCCTTTTTAGTAATTACATTGTCTAATTTCATTTCCTTTTTCTATTTTCTAAACCATTATCTATTAACAACTAGTCAGTCTTTCCTTATTGGGTGTCCATTTTCCTCTCCCATATATGCTACTCATAAAGTCCCTCAGGAAAAAAAAACTTGAAGATGTTTTTAAAACATGTTTTCACTAGTCAAAATGTTCATTTCTGACTAGCTTTAGCACTGATTTAAATACTTTCCCTGCTACCCTCTACCTACCTTTTGTTATCCTCACAATTTCAATCTACCATTTTTTACATTATTTAAATATGTACTATTATATATGGTTAGTTTCATATCATGTGTTCATCCTTTCAGTCATTTCTTTACATAATATTATCTAAGTGTACATCTTTACTCAACATTTCCTGTGAATCTGGGTCTACATTTTATCCAGTCATGCTAAAAACCTCTTGTCTCTCTGCTGAAGTGAGTTCAGCCTGGCCAAAATCCACATTGGGCAAAATGCGCATTGAACTTCTGAAGCAGCATTACTAAAAGGCAAAGAATGCTTGTGAGAGGTCCATTAATGTTCCAGCTTTGTGACCTGGCTGTCAGAACTTGGTAAGTCATTTGTCAGTGTTTTGACCACTGAATTCACCATATCCCATGTTCCTATTTTTATCTTGGGCATGAGACTTATAGGGAGTAATGGAGGTAGGGAAAAGAGGCTTTTAAGGAATGTCCCCAGAATGCAGTCACAACCATGGCAGGTCGATGCATAGCATACCTGGTGCAGCGTTCTCAGAAAACTCTTCACGTAGATGTTCTTAGAGAGTTCTGCCAGATGTTCTAAAGGCCTGTTCTGCAGTAAACAAACAGATGTTTCTGAACTAGAGAATTCTGAGCAGAGCCTCAGCTTACCTACCATTTATGTTATTGTTTTGAGGTGAGCTTTGGTGTAAAGCAGGAGCGATTTCCAGGTAGGTGACTAAATGTAAAGTTAAGGATTTTGTTGTACCTGGAACATGATTGACTATAGTTAAAGACAGAAGGGCTTTACATAGTATCTTGCCCTTCTAATGCCCATCCTGGTCATGAGCTTTACAGCCTGGCTGATAAGCAGGGAAGAATAATTTATAAAGCACAAGACAAACACTAAGTCTCCTCCTATTGTCTTAGTGAATCTAATTACCATTATGTGGTCACATAACCCTTGGGAGTTGTTCCATAAAATTAAATATGTGTAAAACAATGAATTAGAAAAATCTGCATAAATACAAGGGTTATGATTTGTAGTCTGGGCCAAAATATTTTTAAAAAAAAGGAATTGTGACTTAACCTGAGAATTATATTTCCCCATTAATGGACAATACTTGTTAACGTTAAAAGTTGCCAAAAGTCTATGCTGTTCTTGTTAGTCTGTTTCTGTGGAAGCTGTTCCAAAAATGGCATAAGTGGTGCAATATGTTTTAGCAAGGGTTTTTCTACTAAGCATTTGCAAGGTCTGCAGATATGAATCACTGAAACTCTCAAGTTCATTTCACTTATATGTGTAGGCTTCCACTTCCTTCTTTGTATACTTTGAGGGGCCATCCTATTGGACTGTCATTTTTATTCAGTACCCTGCATAAGTGTGCATTTATTTAACAGGTCATCCTACATGGAGCCATTGATGGTAACATTCCACCAGCTGTAATGCTTCTGCCACAGCAATGAAGGGCAAATTGCCCATTAAGATTTGTAGACAGCGTTTTAACAACAACAAGAAATACCATATTTACCTAAGTCCAAAATTATTTCAAAGATGACCCCACAAAGATGACCCCACAATAATTAAATTCCAAATCAATTTGTAATCAGTCAATGTATAGATTCTAATTACTGGAGGAAAATGAAATAAATTATCTGACAAAAATTTATATTCTCATGTTAAGGCCACCCTTTACAATTTTGATTATACTTGTAGGTATATCATATCTCATTTTTATGGTAGATGTCTGAGAATGAGTATGGGTAAATTTAACAAAGCAACAATAGACTACATAATAGATTTTTTAAACTATATTTACTCAAAATGAGAGATGAGATTCATTTCCCTCATTCAACATGGGGGAGAAAAAAAGCTTCGTCTTGGATATGTGTACCAGCCTGAGGCAAGTGGGTGCTGTGAACCTGGGTCCAAGAACTCGCAGGGATCTTGTCCCAAGCCAGAGTGGCTCAAGATGGCTTATGCAGCAGGGGAGAGTGAACCAAGGGGCTGGGGTCTTGCTGCCACTGCTTTTCCTGCCGCAGCGGTACTGTGGTGGAGGGGGATGATTTTAAGGTTTTGGGAGAGATGTTAAACAAAATTGCTCTTTTGGCAAAAAAATCCTTCCTCATGCCATGTTTTGTAATAAAGAAGCAATATGGTGGAAAAAACATTTTTACTTTCAATATAAGATGAATAGATTCCCTCTATTCCCCATTTGAGACCTTTGAGAACAGAAAGGATAGCTTGAGCTTGTTATGGTAGGTGGTCGAGGAACATGCTCCTTATGGATGACATTGTCCCTTAAATACAGAAGTGAGCCATGGAACTATGGGAACTACTGTTGAAATGGGGAAGGAAGAAGCAAAAATCTTGGATAAATGCATGGAAAGAGAAGACATACAGTAGGGCTGTGCAAAATTTCGGCAGCCGTTCCATTTTGGAGGTATCTCAGGCCATTTCAGTGCCTGAAACACTGAATCTGAATCGAAACTGTAAAGATTGTGAACTTTCCTGCTCTGTCTCTCTTGCATTTTCCTGCCTTTTTATTTCTTGCATCTAGTGCATTGCTTACTAATGCTTGCTTTTTCCCACCTTTTGCAATTTGCTCTTTCTCCCGCCCTTTTCCCTTATTGAGCTGAGCTAAATCTAAACACTGAAGGGTCTTGGTTTCAGATTTACAGACGTTACAGATTTAGCTAGGCACTGTTTGCTTAGGGCTTTAAATGGTTAATTGTCTGTTTAATTGTTTAACTGTTTGTTTAATTGTAAAGAAGAGAAATTTAAACCAAACGGGGAAGGGAAGCCAATGGGTATATGAGAATATAGAAGAAGACTTTTGAGAACTGTGACTAAAGACAGTAGGGGTGAAGTAGGGGTGACAACCTCATGTGGGTGCAGAATGGAAAGTTTCCTAATGCACAGGCAATTCCATGTAAATGTAGGGGTGGAACCGTGAGCATATCAGAAGGAAACTGGGCATGGTTAATGTTAATGAGGGTGAACTGAAAAGTATAAATGTATGAAAGCAATAGTATTGTGTGCGGCGTTCGCAGTATTCTACGGTGTGTGCGCACAGTGGCTGCACCCGTCCGAAGTTGCCACCACTCTAATAAAGCAGTTGAATGCAGTGTGTGCTGGTGTTTGCCCCCTGCTCTGCTCTGGCTAATGAGTATCAGGATCCCATGGGCAATTGGTTCATCGGATTCCCTAGTTGTTGAGCCTCACATGGGGTTGAGTTTTAAAAGAAACGTTAGGCTCAAAAACATCTCTGAAATGAAATGAGGGATCTGAAACATTTAAAAACTGTTTCAGAAAAGTTCAGAGTTTTGGAGCCAGGCTTGCAGGGAAATGGCTGTACACTGCTCCCCGGCTGTGCGACTTGGTTTTGCAGGGAGCAGAGATTCACCCTGGGAATCTCCTTGCTGCCACTGCCCACCCTGGTGACATGGGGCTGCATGGGGCAGGCAGTGAGGAGACCCTGGTGTGAATCTCTGCTCCTTGCAGAGCCAGGTCACGCAGCTGGGCAGTGCTGGTCCTTGCCGCATGACCTGATGCTGCAGAGAGCAGAGATCTGTGCCGGGGCCTCTTTGCCATCACTGCCTGCCCCCATGCAGCCCCACATCACTGGGGCAGTGCAGGGTGGGCAGCAGTGGAAAGGAGACTCCCAGTGTGGACCTCTGCTTCCTGAGAAGCTGAGTCACATGGCAGGAACCAGCAGGCTTGCTCGCTGCTCTGTGCTGCTTCCCTGCCCGGCTGGCTAGGGCTGTGCAAAACTTGCAGCCTGTTTGAAACAGATATGGAGGAGATTCAGCAGAGGTGAATTTAACATATTTGGCCAAAATGAAACAAGATAGTGATCTGAAACACCAACATGAATCACTGCCCTAACATAGAGTAGAGTAGAGGGAGTTGAACTTGGACTGCCTGTTTAGAATGGCTATTAAAATGTAAAAGTCCTTAGGATAGATATACCATGTGACTAAATATAATCTAAGGGCATCTATAGGCATTCTTGGGGAGGGGGGGACATGCTTTAATTAGAGTGGCTACGAGAGCTGCTCTAATTAAAGCACCTGGAGTTTTACATATATCAGCATCCCTACACTTAAAAATGGCACTGTGGGCACTTTAAATAAAGCTTGTTTGCCACCATTTTTCAGCACAGGGACACTGATACATGTGATGTTGGAGTCTGCTGGAGCATGGTAATTACTATGCTCCAGCAGACTCAATTAATGGAGTTTCCTCCAAAGTGCTGTAATTTCAATGTGTTGGAGCTGCCCCTCTGCACACGTATAGGTACCCTAATTCAGAGCTGAGCTTTAAGAAATAACTCAGCTTATGCTCTGTGTAAAGTGGTCCACCTGTTAATCTGTTTGATAATGACACTTGGCATGTATATACCTCATTTTTCTCTAGTGCACATCATAAGTGTCTGTTGAAAGCTCTCTAGTTATCCATGATGTCTTGTGATAAGTAATTGCTTGAGGGTATAAACAGATGTCCCCAAATGAAGTGGATCAGTTGTGGTAGGATGCGTCCACTTCATTGGGGAAAGAAAATGTGCATTGCCTGTTGTCCCACGTTGGATAGGACCTGATCATGTGGAACAATAAGAGATGTTTTTGCTGTGTAAAAGGGGAAAATTGGAGTTTCCCTATTGCAGAGTAATCTCTGAGGTGTCTCTCTAAGTGGGGAACCCTGGCTTTTCCCACTTACAGAAACATACCTCAGAAATTTCCCCAAGGTGTGTCTCTAAGCAGGGAACCCCAGAAGAAAGCTGGGTAAGTGCCCATGGAGCTTAGGGGGCTTGACTGTGCAGAAATTCCTGGGGCATGCAGAGGAGTGCCTGCTTTGGGAAGCTTGAAAGCATGGACAGCTACCCACACTTTAGTGCCATAAAGCAGACATCTG
Organism: Gavialis gangeticus; assembly: GCF_001723915.1. Taxonomy (NCBI): domain Eukaryota; kingdom Metazoa; phylum Chordata; order Crocodylia; family Gavialidae; genus Gavialis; species Gavialis gangeticus. Next base: position 36,689,992 of record NW_017728992.1, read on the forward strand.
CTACAATAGCAGAAACTATTATCACCTTTGTCACAGCCACAAATTTGGGGCATATCTGGCACATCACAAGTGTAGGCATCTGTTTGCTTTGTCTTTGTCTTGCCATAAAATTTTGTCTCTTTCTACCCTTTCTCTTAACAATGTCTACATAGCACTAAATGTTCTACAGTGAAGGAGCATGGATTAAGAAGGAGAAATATATCTTTTACAGTAAAATGATAGCAATGCATCAAATATACATCAGAACTGCATTATACAAAGAAATTCCAAAACTAAAATGGAAAGGTCCACCAGGGAAAGATAATATTTGTGTGTGTTTGTGTAATACAGAATGTGTATGAGCTGTTGAGATTTAAATTTCCATAACTTATACATTAGTAATTTGTTTTTCTTTGATTATATCCTCAGAAACAGCACATGAAATGTACACTGTTAGCAGCTGATACATCGAATGCCACGTTTAATAATTTTCAAAGATAATCAAAATGGTTTATATTTTCTTCTGCATAATGCTGAAATAAGGCCCTATGAAAACATTTTTATGGGGTTTTTTTTGTTCTGTTTTGTTTTGGGGAAATGCAGGAAAATATAAATACCACATACTGGGGTGATTCAAGCATTTCTCTATATTAGCATAAACATTGCTTTTTGAAAACAAATACATAGAAGGCACAGCAGGATTATAAATTTGGCATTACTATGGCACAAATGGTTTATACTTATGTAGCAGTATTAGTAAACTGGGGAGCCTGATTCTGAAAGGGCTGTTTCACTGGGGCTTTATTTAGGATGATCTCAACGGAGCTCATGCCAGATTGCAGCTGTGTCCTATGGTAGTAGTTCTGCTAATAGGTATAGGTGAAACAGGGGCCCTACATTAAAGCAGTGAGTTTTTAAAAACACCGCTTCAATTTAGGGGCCTTAAAACCCCCATGTCGTGCACACACTCAAACTTACCTACCTCTCGGGCAAGCTGCCGGTGGGCAAAGCAGTTCTTGGGCTGCGGGGGAAGGGGGTCTGGTGCTTCCCTCTGTGGCAGTGGTGGCCCCCACCCACAGGCACCTGGCTGAGGCAGTCCTGGGGGGCGCTGCAGCTGTGGAAGGAACCACTGGACCTCAGCACAGCTCAGGCAGGCAGGCAGGCTTCAGGGGGGAAAAAAAGATCTTGGGTGGAGCCTGTCTTCCCGAGTTGCATGGAGCCTGGTGCTTTGCTCTGCAGCTGTAGGGCAGCAAACTGTATCCCAAGTCATTACACTGTTGAATTTGCTACAGCAGCTGGAATTATTGCCCCCGATGTGTGCTAAAGATACACCCCTGATGTGTGCAAAAATCAACATGATTAAGCAGTCCAAAAGCATTTACCCTGCTTTAATGCGTCTCACACACCTGCTCCTCATTTAGTCTACACATCGCCTACTCTGATACCAACTGGGTTCTTACTAATCTCTTTTCTTCCAACACCCTTCTACCTTGTCTGAGTGGTTCTGTTTTTTTTTCTTTGTTTTCATTTTAATTGCATCAGAAAATAGGGCTTCCAACCCAGCAAACTATTGTAGAATTGAACAGACCTTATAATACTTAGAATCTTGGTTTTCCTTTGTGTAATTCTCATCCCCCCCTTTTTTTTTTAGAGGATGTAATCTTTTATTTGAAGTTCCTTCCATTTGGTTTCTTGCAATGTTCTTAGTGCACCTTATTTTATTGTTTAAAAATGACTATAAATGACACTTCTTTTTACTCTTAGTGCTGCAAAGCTCACACAGGGAGCATGAGCTGGATTATTTTCTAGTTCACACATCATCACAAGAAGTTTTAACTTTTAAATTTTTAATACTTAAAAGTCCTTATTTCTAATTGCAGAACTGTTGGTGATGCATGAGCAAAGAAGAACACAGCTTGACTTTCTGATTCCATGCTGAGCTGGAGGCACTGGTAAGAGTGAAAACAATCTCTTTACTAGTATGCTGAGCAAATGTGATCTTGGAGTCATTGCCAGATAATGAATATAAAACTTAGGTTTTCCAGGATTACTTATTTATGTATTTCCAATTATGATTACAATGCAAATAAATTTAGCACATTAGATGGATGAATTGTACCAAAAACTAGTCTGGTTACATTCACTGTAACAATTAAAAAAACTGGGGTGGGCAGTTAGTTCAAAGAGGGTTCTGAGTTGAGAGTTGCCTTAGAATAGAACTTTGAATAAAAATGAAAACGTATTGCAAAGTAAACTACTTTCATAAGATGGTAAGACAATCATGTACCTCTTAAAACCAAATCCATAATTTTCTCCTCTTTCACTTTTAGATCCTACCTGGAACCAAAGCCAGCAGATTATGTCCAGAAACGTAGATCTGCATGTGATAGCTCTTGGTTTTTGACTATTGGCCAGGCAACTATCTTCTTTTCTGTCTAGTCACAAATGTGATTATTCATTCTTACCTTCATGAATTTGTCATTTTTCTTGCTTTCCCTGGGCCATTCCCTACCCAACCCATCACCATACTTACTTGAATCTAAAATTACCTTGAATTTAAGACCACTTCCTAATAATTAGTTTGTATATATGGAAAATGTATAAATGTGTTATAATTTTCCAGATATAGAATCTAATTATTGAAGTTCTAGGACTAGGGCAGGACTTGGGGCACCACACCCAGAAAAGATGGCATCAAGTCAAAAACAGCCTGCTGAAGAAGGAGGAGCCAAGCTGCCTTGTACTGATGCTGCTATTCAACTGGTAGAGGGAATTCTGCCACATGCCCAGCCCCTGGAAGAAGGTGATGAAGGTGCTAATCCATAACAAAGGTGAGCCAGATGACCTGGGCAACTGGAGGCCCATTGCTCTGTGCTCCACACTCTACAAACTCTATACTAGCTGTTCAGTAGCTTGGACCTTCATCTAGGCAGTGAGTGGGCAGCCACCAGCCTGAGCCAGAAGGGTTTCCTCTCCAGTGAGGGCTGGTACAAGTAAAACTTCACACTCCAGATGATGCTGGATGATGTTCTGAGGGCCAGAAGGCAGTGCACAGTGATGTGACTGGACATCTCCAATGCCTTTGACTCTACCACCACTTCTTCAACACTCTCTGAGAGCTCAAGATACTGGTCAGAACCATCAAACTTGTTGTGAAGGAATAAACGAAAGTAAACAGATCCCCAGAGTTGCTCAACTCACCAGGCTGCTGTGGAGGCCAGGGGAAGGAGAGTAGCAAGCACTGATTGAGAGGGCAGACAAAAGTAAACAGAGCTCATAGCATGATCAGCCAGTAAGGCTGCAGCTGGAGACAAGAGAGAGAAAAAAAAAGAAACCACCACAACACTTCCGGAGCAGCCTATCACTCCAGATTGGAAGGGGAAATTTTCCAGGAGGTATTTACAGCCCCAGAGAGGGGCAGAGAGGGTCAATTCCCTGCAAGCCATGGGTAGAAGTAGCCGAGTGTTCCTTCTAGGAGGTACTCCTGAGCCTATTGGAGAAACACTATGGGAGTGACCTTAAAGAGGAGACACTCAGAGAAGTGCCTGCATAGGGACTCTGGTAACTCTAAGGACAGAAAGGCTGCTAAGGATCCTGGTGGGGAAAGGTGATGAATATTTCCTTCTAAGGTTAGAGATACCCAGGGTGTGGTTTGGCTTGGAAGAGAGTCCCTGGTGGTGGACTGCATTTACTCACCATTAGACATGTGGATCCTGATCAAGTAGTACTAGATTAATTTATTTGGGGTACTAGAGAATGACCCAGGAGTGTGGATAAAAGACTACTGTAAAAAATAAGGACTGAGACAGTTGTGTCTGGGATGTTCTGAACCCAGTTAAGGTGCATCCCCTGGAATTAGGCATGAGTCAAAATAAGACTATGGTCAGCCAAGTTGCAGGCTGCACAGGACTTGATATTCAGAGAACCAGCCCTCATGATATCAGGCCACAGAGATATTTTGAGTTCCATCTGGAGTGGCTAAGGTGGGGTAAAGGGGAGGTTTAGAGCTTGACAGAAGAAGGCAGAGATTGGGACCTGTAAGATCACTTTGGGTTATTGCCTCCTACTAAAATTATACCAACAAATCATGGCAGGCAAGAGAAACAAAATCAATCTTTGGGAGACCAGTTGATCTGAGATTAAGGTCCATCCTATCACTGCATGTAGATAAATGAGCTCTTGGCAGTGGCAGTAAGCCCTATAACACTTAACAGACATCACACTTGTGTGGGAGATCTATGTCAGCTGTACCATGACCATCTGGCTGTCAGAGAGTAAGACATACAACATCCCCATCCAGTCTGGTGTGAACCAGGGCTGCTAGCTCAGCCCCATCTTCTTCAACCTCACAATGGAGCCTCTCCTCTGGGTGGTGGCAGGAGGCTTAGGAGGTCTTGATCTTCACAAGTGGAAGCTGAGCATCCTGGCCTTTGTGAACAACCTGGTCCTCACTAGTGATGCCAAGCAGCTACAAAGGATGCTGAACATCAGCTCCAAGGTAGCCAAGTGGATGGGGCTCTGCTTCAAAGCTGCCAAGTGTGCCTCCCTGCACATCAACTGCAGGAAGAAAAGCACCATCTTAGACTCTAGTCTCACCATCTAGGACAAGCAGATAAGGTGTCTGAGAGATGGAGAGAGCTAGTCCACCTGGGAATGCCCACTGGACATCAGGCAAAGCAGATGCTGGAAGAAACTGAAGGACTGTGCAAGATGCTCAAAAGTTGGACTTGTCCCTTCTGGCCCCTCAGAAAAGACTATGTCCATCAACCACACTGTCCCAGGCTATGAGAGGCAGCTGTTCCTGGACATTTCATAGATTTCATTGACATTAGGGCTGGAAGGGACTCGGAAGATCATCGAATCCAGCCCCCCACCCGAAGGGCAGGAAGTCAGCTGGTGTCATAGGATCCCAGAAAGATAAGCATCCAATCTACTCTTGAAGGAGCTCAATGTAGGTGCTTGAACCACCTCCAATGGCAGGCTGTTCCAGACCTTGGGGGCTCAGACAGTAAAGAAACTCTTCCTTATGTCCAGCCTAAAATGGTCTTGCAGTAGTTTATAACCATTCGACCTCATCATCCCTTGGGGCGCTCTGGTGAACAAATGTTCCCACAGATACTGGTGGTCACCCCTGATAAACTTATAGGTGGCCATCAGATCACCCCTGAGCCTGCGCTTTTCCAGTCTGAAGAGTCCCATAGCTCTCAGCCTGTCATCGTAAGGTCTGTTTTCCTGACCTCTGATCACATGCATGGCTCTTCTGTAGACTCTCTCAAGCTTCTCCACATCCTTTTTGAATTGTGGAGCCCAAAACTGGATACAGTACTCCAGCTGCAGCCTCACCAAGACTAAGTACAACAGGAGAATGATGTCCTGGGAAGCATCTATGGGTGCAAGCCATAGTTTTGGTCACTTTACTGGCCGCAGCATCGCACTGCAGGCTCATGTTCATTTTGTGGTCAATCATGACCCCCAAGTCTCTTTCTTCTGTAGTGCTAG
>NW_017728992.1:36696064-36702933 GCF_001723915.1 Gavialis gangeticus
TTTTCAAAGATCCGTGCCAGAGGCTGGGCTACGATGCTTGCCAGTTCCTTGAGTACTCTGGGGTGTAGATTGTCAGGGCTGGCTGACTTGAAGGTATCCAGCCTCTCAAGGTGTTCTTTCATGAGGTCAGCGTTGATGGAGGGCAGGGGATCTCCCTTACCCGGACCTCCCTGTTCTGTAGTGGGAATGGGTATCCCATGGGAGTGGTGAAAGACCAATGCAAAGTACCCATTTAATAGGTTTGCTTTTTCCTGGGCATCCATTGTCAGTTGTCCCATCTGGTTCAGCAGGGGTCCAGTGTTGCCTTTGCTTTTCCTCTGGCTCCCCACATATCTGAAAAATGACTTTTTATTGTCCTTGATGCTCAAAGCTAGTTGGAGTTCAGTTGCACATACATCATTGTGATTGATGAGGACTGCAAGCATATCATGATGTCATCATCCCCTAGTGGTTTATTGAGAACCGGCAGCAAGCCTTCATCAGGGCCTGTAAAAGGAGTCAGGGATATCATGTGACAGTCAAACTGATCGTCAGGGTGCTTGTAGCATGCGACCCAACCCCCTACTACGTAGCCCCTTGCTCAGGTCCTCTGTATTTTCTTGTGCCTCAAACTTTGTTATCTTGAACTTTAACATTTTTGGCACCAAGGGGAGGGTGTCAGGGCTGGCTCTGGCCCTCCTGGTACTGGTCTGGTATTGCACTACCTCCAGGCCTGGTGCCAGTTCCCTGTAGAGGGAACACACACTATGCAAATGTAAGATGAGGAGCTTTATTACCCATGCTGATTGGGGGGCGGGGGGGGGGGGCTTCATCTTCTATTCACCTAAATGTAGTATATTTCATCCTTCTCAACATCTTTCCTTTGTGATATATCTCAATAGTTCCCAGTGTGTAACCTGTGGCCCAGTGATGATCCATGAAGTAATTCCTAGTGGTTTATAGAAAGCATTCACATAACAGGATACTCCCCTGCCCCCCATTTCCCAAAGTATCTACAAGTAACTATTTATTACATTCAAAAGCAGTGAAAATTCAATCAATTTCTTAATACTGTTTTTTTCATAAAAGCAATTAGTTGCCACAAAGATGTTTTAAAGTCACTAATGAGGATATATATCAGGAATATGAAATTGCATGCATTGGGTAATCAGTGAACAAAAATGATGCCATGTGTGTTATGGGAAGTTGCTAGCAAAGTGCAAATTTCAAAGCTTAAATATTCTATATCACAATTAACTGTTCAAAAACTATATATTATATAACTTAGAATAATGAATAAATAAGATAATTTTGTAATCATCTTGCAATTTAGAAGAAATGTAAAAGAACATTCATCAATTGGCTTATCAATCAGTTCTGCATTCTGAGCTTTGTCAAAGATTGTTTTGACATAGCTACTCTGGCTTGGTTTGGGGTTTTTTATTGTTTTGTTTTGCTTAGTTTTGTTTTAAGGTTTACTCACAGTTTTTCAGCTAAAATTGCCAAAACTTGGCTACTATATCTGGCAAGGCACTATTGCTTCATTTACAGTCACTCATATAACCAGCAGTAGTCAGCTCTTCACATATACTGGTTTTGAAGAAAACTTACATAGATCCTCCCCTGGCAATTGATTCAGTTAGCTTATCAACCAGTCATTTATTATTGAACTGCCAACTATTCACAGATTGAGATAATCTGTATTTCCTACTGAAAAGAGTCTGGAATGAATCACTGAGGAATTTACCTTTGCTGCCCACTACTAATTAGATTTTAACACTTTGAGTACATAATACAAGGGAGTGTAGAGATACATTAGCTCACATGATGCAGTACTATGTTGGCTAGACAGCTTCTGGTGCCTGAGCTACTTAAAGCATCTCTACATTGCACCACTGTTTGCAGTGTATGTCCAGGTGCAAAACCTATAGTGAATGGTTCAGTACCCTAAAGGAGTAATACAATATTACTGTACAAGAGAAGAATGGCTTATTGAGTTCCCCAGTTTATAGGCTTGTGCAAGAGGTAGAGATCCTGAAAAGACATACTAGTGCTCAAACCAAAAAATGTTCTAATTGGCTACATCCATTTTGGAAATCAATACACAGAGAAGCAAAGTAGCTTATCTTCATAAGCTTTTTGCCTTAAAAAATTGTGGTACTAGATGGCTGATAAAGATAATTTAGACAAGGAAGGGGACAGGCTGAGGGTCAAGGTAACATAAAGGATTGCCAGACAGCTTTTGATCAATTTGGGTTAATACAAATTAGCAGGGCCTGATGAACTTCATCCCAGGGTAGTGAAGAAACCAGCAGAAAGGATCTTAGAACCCTTTGCAATAATATTTACCAAATTATGGGGGGCTGATGAGGTACCAGAGGATTAGGAAAAGGCTATTATAGATGCCCTCAATAATAAAGGAGTACAATGGGAAATATGGACCTGTTAGCTTTTAGGGCTGTGCGAAATTTCGGCAGCTGTTTTGTTTTGGAAGTGTTTCAGCCTCTTTCGGCACCTGAAACACCGAATCCAAAATGAAACAGAAGGCTCCAAAGCATCTACAAAACTAAACAAAACTATGCAAAACATTTTGGAATTTTTCAGATGCTTTGGAGTGTTTTGGAGGTGGGCTTGCAGGGAAACAGAAATTTGGAAGAGGGAGTGGGGAGAAAGACATAGAAGGACTGCTCTCATATTGACATCTGAAGCTGGCCAGTGTCTGTGATCTGTCCCTGAGGTCCCTTCCAATCCCAGTGCTTAGGGGGAGGGACAGAGAATAAGATATCAAGCTCTGTGTGAGGCCTTTCTTTGCCTGTTGTGAGCTGTCTGTCTGGAAGCAACAGCGTGTGAAAGGTACTGGGTAGCTGCAGTGGCTGGCTTCCTAGTAGTCAGTCTCTTGATAGTCTCTCTTCTTAGAAAGGATTGGATACACCTTTCCAATATATTACAGATAGAAGATATATTGCTCATAGAAGATATATTACACACACACACACACACACACACACACACGTTTTCCAGCACAGCAAACATTATGAAGTGTGCTGCAAAGCCAGGTGCCAGGTCTTCTGGAAGGGGAGTGAGCGGGGCTAGAGGGAGTAGGGGGAGAGCTGCAGGTCCCCCCCACCAAAAAAAACAAACAACTTAGATGCACCCTCTTCCCTAGCAGCGACAATGATTCTGCTGCTACTGGCAGCAAGGAGGTGGGAACAGTGTCTGCACCTGCCCCACCTCCACTAACACCAGCAATAATAATGACCCCCAGTACCACCAGCATGACAAGCACAAGAATGACAGTCTCCTCCACTCCAATTTAAGTTCCTAACCTGAGCTTTCCAGTGCCAGAGGAGCTGGATCTGGAACCAGGGGAGCTCAGTGCCATAGCCAGAGAAGTTATGGGGAAGAAGGGGGAATATGAGTTTCTTCTCCACACCCCTCAAAGTTCCCTTAGAGCCAGGTCTCCTTCTCCAAAAAGCACCTTGGAGGAGGTTGAGGTTGTGGAGGCAAATGGCTCAGCTGAGTCAGTTGCTCCTATTGTTGTGCCTCTGCCTGCTGAGGAGGGGGATAAGGCAGGATCCATACCCACACCCGAGAAGTGAGTGGGTAGTATAGTGTGGGATTATTTTGAGGGGGCAGATAACACCACATATGCTATCTGCTTCCACTACCAATACAAGACTAGCTGAGGCAAGGATGAGAAACACTTCAGAACCACAGGGATACTGATGCATATCATAAGGCACCACCCCCTTGCCCTTGTTTCCTGCTCAGCCTGTCACCAGTGGGAGGTTCCCCTCTCATTCCAAAGCCCCCATTCCCAGAAGCAGAGGCAAGCCACCCTGTGAGGGAAAGGTGGAGGGAAAAGAGGGTGCACTACCAAGGTCAGCGAGGTCACCCAGAGCATTGGGGAGATGCTTGCTGTGGATGGCCAGCCCTTCTCCTTAGTTGAGTGGCCAGGATTTAGGTGTCTTATGGTGCTCATTATCCCATCATACTGTGTGCCTGCACATACCACCTTCCACATGGCAATGGTGCCTTCCCCGTATAAGGCATGCAGGAGGTACTTGAGGAAGGAGCTGCACAAGGTAGGTCCACAGGTGGCCTTATACTTCACCTTGGACATCTGGAGCAGCCAGGGTGGAGTTCATGCCTACCTCTCTCTCACAGGGCACTGATGCAATCATTCAGGCCATTGGTGGTCTCCTTCAAGCAGAAGTGATGAATGAGTCCTTCACAGCAACAGAGATCATGGGGGCCATGAACCATATGCTGCAGGGGTGGCTTGTTGGGCAGGGCAAGCTCACCCGAGGGTTCATGGTCACTGACAACAGGGCCAATATGGTCAAGGTGGTCCATGATGCCAACTTTGTTGGCATCCACTGTGTGGCATACAAGTTCCACCTTATAGTCAGGAACACTTTGGAGCGGGGCATGGCTGCCAGTGAGGGTGCCGTCATAACCAGCTAGCTCATTTCAAAATGTAGGAAGGTGGTGGGTTACTTGCACTGGAGCATCAAGGGGGGCAAGATGCTGCAGAAGAAACAGGCAGAGCTGAGCATCCCGCAGCACAAAATCATGCAGGATGTGGAGACTCTGTGGAACTCCACATACTTGATGCTCAAGAGGCTGGTGAAGCAATAGAAGCCCATCCATGAGATGGCCTTGCTCAGGGAGATTGGGATCAGTGGCCCCCTTAACAGACCTGAGCTGGATACCATCTCCCAGGCCTTGCTGGTGCTCCACCCCTTCCTTGAGGCCATAGAAACCCTCAGCACTGACGATGACCTCCTTAGTCAGGTGATCCCTGTAGTGAGGGAACTTCAGAACCAAAGGGAGAAGTTCCAGGGGATCAATGTTCCTGGCTGGGGCAAGCCACTTTCACCAGACATCTAGGCACTGGTGAAGCAGCTGAAGGAGGGCATCAGGAGATGGCTTGATCCCTTGCAGTCCAGTATGGTCCACTTACAGGCCCCATGTGTGATTTCATAGATTCATAGATGTAGGGTCAGAGGGGACCTGAGCAGATCATCTACTCCAATCCCCTGCCCTGGGCAGAAATGAATACTGGGCTCATATGGCCCCTACTAAGTTTAAACTCAAATGACCCCAGCTAGGTAGTTATCAAGCCTCCTTTTAAAGGCCCCTAAGGTAGGAGCCAGCACCACTTCCTTTGGAAGCTGGTTCCAGATCCTGGCCACCCCGAATGTGAAGTAGTGCCTCCTGATTTCTAGCCTAAATCTACTCTCAATCAACTTGTGGCCACTATTCTTTGTTGCTCCAGGAGGTGCTTGGGGGAACAGGATCTCACCCATTCCCTTCTGGTCCCCCCGGTAAGTTTATAGATGGCCATTAGATCCCCTCTCAACTTTCTCTTGTGAAGACTGAACAGGTTCAGGTCCCTTAGCCTCTCATACGGCCTGCCCTGCTGCCCCTGATCATGCAAGTGGCCCTCCTCTGGACCCTCTTGGTGCTGGCCTCATCCTTCCTGAAGTGCGGGACCAAGAACTGGATGCAATACTCCAACTGTGGCCTGACCAGTGTCACATAGAGGTGTGACAGGCTAGCTGGCAGTGACCTAGCCCAGGGGTTTTGGAAGGGCAAAAGATGATTGGAGGACTTGGGATTCCCTTTCCTCGTCAATCTGGTAATGATTTGGCCTAGGGGTTTTGAAGGGGTAAAAGATGATTGGAGGACTTGGGATTCCCTTTCCGCACCAATCAGGCCCCAGAGACTCACCTCCCCCTGTGTCTCAATTGGCCCCTTGGGTCACCTGGAGGGGGATAAAAGGGGCAGCGTGGGCTGATTTAGGGAAGAGACCAGAGAGGGACAACAAGGAAGGAGCTTCACAGAGCTGGCAAAAGCTGAGCCAGCAGGGTAGGAGCAGTGCCCTGGAAGAGCCTGAAAGAGAAGGACCTGCAGGCAGCAGCGGGACCCTCAGCAGCGCGGTGTGCAGCCGGCAGGAGAGGCTCCCCACTGGGCTCCAGGATCCCCTATGAGAGGCTGCAGCCAGCAGAAGAGGCTCCCCTTGCTCCAGGAAGGATCTGAGCAGCGACCTGAGGGGTTCCCAGCTCTGCTTCCAGCTTCTCCAATCAGAGGCCAGGCATCTTGACATGAGGTCAGGGCTCTGGGAAGGTCAAGACCCCTAGCAGGCCACAGCAGTGCTGCCAGTGTTGGCTGTTTGGCAGTGTTCCTGCCTACCCCATGGGAGGTCTGGGTTCAGGTCCCAGCTGAAGTGATTTGGGGTGAGTGAGATAACAAGAAGCAATTCTTCTTGCAATGGAAAGGGGCCATTGTGTTTTTCCCCTCTTTCTCCCCCTTCAGGGACCAAGGCCCTATATTTCCTTGTCGTTTGACATTTTGCGTTTTGTGCCTTTTTATATTTCACCAACCCATATTGTTTGTTCTGCTGTTTGTGTTTTATATTTTGTTAACCCTGTTTTTTGTCAATGATTGTAAGTACCTAACCTTTGTTGAATCCTGCCCCCTTGGGGCATTGTAGTGTCCACTAGACCCTCTGATTTCTGCCTGTTATGTTCCCAGTATTAAAAGGTATATGGTTAAGTCCCCATTGGTGGTCTGGCTCTGCTCTATAGGGGGAGGAGTGTCCCTACACCTCCCTTAGCGCTTGTGCACCTGCTTTGATCCCTTCAATTGGAGAGGAGGTACCTCTTGGAGTCCCGCCCAGGTTACAGAGGGGGAGGATCACCTCCCTGGACCTGCTTATGATGCATCTGTGGATACATGAGAAATTGTGGTTAGCCTTACTGACTGTGTCCTCACATTGGCGGCCCATGTTCATTTTGGAATCAATGATGACTCCAAGATCTCTTTCTGCCACTGTGCTTTTAAGAAGGGAGTTCTCCAGCCTATAGGTATGCTTCTGGTTCTTC
>NW_017728992.1:36707933-36712494 GCF_001723915.1 Gavialis gangeticus
CACCAATCAGGCCCCAGAGACTCACCTCCCCCTGTGTCTCAATTGGCCCCTTGGGTCACCTGGAGGGGGATAAAAGGGGCAGCGTGGGCTGATTTAGGGAAGAGACCAGAGAGGGACAACAAGGAAGGAGCTTCACAGAGCTGGCAAAAGCTGAGCCAGCAGGGTAGGAGCAGTGCCCTGGAAGAGCCTGAAAGAGAAGGACCTGCAGGCAGCAGCGGGACCCTCAGCAGCGCGGTGTGCAGCCGGCAGGAGAGGCTCCCCACTGGGCTCCAGGATCCCCTATGAGAGGCTGCAGCCAGCAGAAGAGGCTCCCCTTGCTCCAGGAAGGATCTGAGCAGCGACCTGAGGGGTTCCCAGCTCTGCTTCCAGCTTCTCCAATCAGAGGCCAGGCATCTTGACATGAGGTCAGGGCTCTGGGAAGGTCAAGACCCCTAGCAGGCCACAGCAGTGCTGCCAGTGTTGGCTGTTTGGCAGTGTTCCTGCCTACCCCATGGGAGGTCTGGGTTCAGGTCCCAGCTGAAGTGATTTGGGGTGAGTGAGATAACAAGAAGCAATTCTTCTTGCAATGGAAAGGGGCCATTGTGTTTTTCCCCTCTTTCTCCCCCTTCAGGGACCAAGGCCCTATATTTCCTTGTCGTTTGACATTTTGCGTTTTGTGCCTTTTTATATTTCACCAACCCATATTGTTTGTTCTGCTGTTTGTGTTTTATATTTTGTTAACCCTGTTTTTTGTCAATGATTGTAAGTACCTAACCTTTGTTGAATCCTGCCCCCTTGGGGCATTGTAGTGTCCACTAGACCCTCTGATTTCTGCCTGTTATGTTCCCAGTATTAAAAGGTATATGGTTAAGTCCCCATTGGTGGTCTGGCTCTGCTCTATAGGGGGAGGAGTGTCCCTACACCTCCCTTAGCGCTTGTGCACCTGCTTTGATCCCTTCAATTGGAGAGGAGGTACCTCTTGGAGTCCCGCCCAGGTTACAGAGGGGGAGGATCACCTCCCTGGACCTGCTTATGATGCATCTGTGGATACATGAGAAATTGTGGTTAGCCTTACTGACTGTGTCCTCACATTGGCGGCCCATGTTCATTTTGGAATCAATGATGACTCCAAGATCTCTTTCTGCCACTGTGCTTTTAAGAAGGGAGTTCTCCAGCCTATAGGTATGCTTCTGGTTCTTCCTGCCCAAGTGCAGTACCCTGCACTTGTCAGTACTGAATCCCATCCTATTCACATTTGCCCACCCCTGTAACCTGTCCAGGTCCAGTTGTATCCTGACCCTCCCTTCTAGCGTGCCCACCTTGCCCCAAATCTTGATGTTGTCAGTGAATTTGAACAGGGTGCTTTTCACCCCATCATCCAAGTTGCTGATAAAGAAATTGAACAGTACAGGCCTAAGGACTGAGGCCTGGGGCACTCCACTGCCCACTTCCCTCCAAGTCAAATATGACCCATCCACCACCACTCTCTGGGTGCAACCCCCTAGCCAATTTGCAACCCATCTGACTGTATAGGCATCAATGCCATAGACACCTCGCTTTTTAATGAGAATGGGGTGGGAGACAGTGTTCAAGGCCTTCCTGAAGTCCAGAAAGACTATATCCACTGCAACACCTGCATCTAATGATTTTCTGACTTCTTCATAGAAGGCTATCAGGTTGGTCTGACAGGACCTGCCTTTAGTTAACCATGCTGGTTGACCTTGAGCATCTTACCCCCTGCTGGTCCCTCCCAGATGTGCTCCTGGATAATTTTCTCAAAGAGCTTGCGAGGACCGAAGTAAGACTAATGGGCCTATAGTTGCCTTGGTCCTCCCCACTCCTTTTTTTGAAAATGGGGACCACATTGGCCTTCTTCCAGTCTTCTGACACATGGCCAAAGCAACATGAGTGCTTGTAAAGCCTTGCCAGGGGCCTCGCAATGATTCCTGCCAATTCCCTCAGCACCCCAGTGGGAGAACATCTGGACCTGCTGATTTGACCGTATCCAGCCCCTCCAGAAATTCCCTAACTTGGTCCTCCCTGACCCTAGGCCTGGAAGAGTCACTCCTGAGTCTGTCCTGTATCCTAGTGTGGGAGAAGTCCTGGTCCCCACTCAGAAAAATGGAGGCAAAGATATTGATAAAAAGGTCTGCTTTTTCATCTGATGCAACCACCAGATTGACAAGCATATCTTGCAGGGGACCCACATTGCCTGGTGTCTTCTTTTTACTACACATGTATTTAAAAAATGACTTTTTATTGTCCTTGATCCTTGTTGCTAGCCCTAGTTCCATCTCCACCTTAGCCTTCCTAGCAGCCACCCTACATACCCTTGCTATGGAGGTATAATCTTTTTTGATGATAGCCCCCACTCTCCATTTGTTGTACAACTCATTTTTGGCTTTCAGATGCTTCTGAATGCCTTTGGTGAGCCAAGGGGGCTTTTGAGCACTCTTGCCCCCTTTGACTCACCTTGGGACTGTCACTCCGTGGGCTTGGAGGATCATCTCCTTAAGGAACGACCACTTGTCTTGGACATCTATTTCCCCTACTCTCCAGTACTGAAGTGCCTCTCCTACCAATTTCCTCAACTCGTTGAAATCAGTCTTCCTGAAGTCAAGGGCTACTGTTTTGCTGCAGGCCCTTGACACAGTGCGCTGGATGGTGAATTCTAGTTGGCAATGATTGCTATTACCCAGGTGGTAGAGCACCTGGAGTCCCCTCATCAGGTCATTGCCTGTGGCTAAGACCAGGTCTAGCAGGGCATTCCACCTGGTGGGACTGTGCACCTGTTGGGTTAGGTGGAGGTCTTGCATCCCAGCAAGAAACCTACATGAATGGTCAGACCTGGCTGACTGCTCCTTCCATCTGAGGGTGAAGGGGAGTATAAGCATATGTGGCAGCAAAACCATGAGTTTCTGTATCCAGAAGGTTGATAAAGTGAAGTTCATAAGCTCATCCATGAAAAGTAGTTGTAAATTCCCATTGAGGATCAGGCCTGAGAGATTGGAGACAGGTAGTTGGATGTTCTTGTCTTTCATAGATTTTCGTTGTGCACTCATTCTGGGGCTGGCAGGGAGACTTCTATGGCAGCTGCTGGAGAAGAAGCGATGGCAGGAAAGGAAAGAAAGGTTCTGTGGCAGTTTGGTTGCCTGAGATACTAAAGCTACTATGCTGCAGTGCACTGCTTACCTGTTGTTATTTACAATGGTGGACTGAGTTGAGGTTGAAGGGGAGGAGGAGACCTCACTGGGGAACACTACCGTGTTATGTAGAGGCCCCAGCACCAGTGTGGGTGCACCTTAACACACACACAAAGTCACACATGTCATAAGTTTTGCTTGTCAGCAGCCTGAGGTGCAGTTTCCCAGAAACCCCTGCTGTACCTATTTTCTTGAAACCTGGCAGGCTTCATGGCCTCAGCAGGGGCTCCCATCCCTGCAGTTTTCATCCAAATAGGACAACAAATGACAAAGTTATAGGCCTTTTAATGATTCCCCATTATAGCCTATGGCCAAATCACCGAAACCGCGTTAAAACTCTGAGACAGATTTGGCCAAATTTAAATGGAATTTAAATGGAACAGTGATCCATAACACCAAAATGAATCACTGTCCCTCTGAAATGGCCAAATCCAAAACCAAAATGAAACATAGCCATTTTGCACAGCCCTATTAACTTTACATCAATACCCAGGAAGTTACTGGAGCATATTACAATGATGCCTTTTGGCAAGCACCTGGATGAGGAAGAGCTCATGAACAGCCAGCCTGGATTTGCTAAGAACAAATAATACCAAACAAACTTAATCTCCTCCTCTAACAAAGTAAATAGCTGAGTGGATGAAGGGAATGCAGTGCGTACAGTGTTTCATTAAGGCTTTTGTCAGAGTCCTACACAACCTTCTCATAAATAAATTGGAGAAGTGTGGGCTAGGCAAAACTACTATGGGGTGCATACACAACTGTTTCAGTAGCTGCAAACGTATCTGTGTCTGAACAGCGGGAGTTTTCTTGTATAGTCCCATAGGGATGTGTCATGGGTTTGCTGCTGTTCAACATGGTTATAAATTATTTAAATGATTAAATAAAGAGCTCCCTGAGCAAATTTACAGATGACGTGCTACTGGTAAGGACTGCAAACACACAGGAGGACAGAAGTACATTTCAGAAGAATTTTAGTAGATTGGAAAGCTGATGTAGAGCCAACAGGATGAAGTTCAATGCAAAAATGCAAGGTGCTATTCTAAGGAGGTATAATCAAAAACAAATACAAAATGGATGACAACTAGTTGGATGGCAGGACTGCCGAGGATGATCTAGGAGTCTTAGTGGATCACAGATTCATAATGAATCTGAAACATAATGAAGCTGCAGAAGAAGATGCATGCACTTTTGTGCTTCATCAATAGGAGCATTGGGTGTCTATACATTTTCATTGAGGCTGCTCTGATACTTAATTACAGTGCATTGGAGAAGACTCAGTTAATCAAGTCTGCTGCAGTGTGGTAATTGCTGTGCTCCAGCAGACTCCAGTGCCATGTATATCAGCATTCCTGTGCTGAAAAATGGCAGCAGAGGCA
>NW_017728992.1:36712505-36714562 GCF_001723915.1 Gavialis gangeticus
ATCCAAAACCAAAATGAAACATAGCCATTTTGCACAGCCCTATTAACTTTACATCAATACCCAGGAAGTTACTGGAGCATATTACAATGATGCCTTTTGGCAAGCACCTGGATGAGGAAGAGCTCATGAACAGCCAGCCTGGATTTGCTAAGAACAAATAATACCAAACAAACTTAATCTCCTCCTCTAACAAAGTAAATAGCTGAGTGGATGAAGGGAATGCAGTGCGTACAGTGTTTCATTAAGGCTTTTGTCAGAGTCCTACACAACCTTCTCATAAATAAATTGGAGAAGTGTGGGCTAGGCAAAACTACTATGGGGTGCATACACAACTGTTTCAGTAGCTGCAAACGTATCTGTGTCTGAACAGCGGGAGTTTTCTTGTATAGTCCCATAGGGATGTGTCATGGGTTTGCTGCTGTTCAACATGGTTATAAATTATTTAAATGATTAAATAAAGAGCTCCCTGAGCAAATTTACAGATGACGTGCTACTGGTAAGGACTGCAAACACACAGGAGGACAGAAGTACATTTCAGAAGAATTTTAGTAGATTGGAAAGCTGATGTAGAGCCAACAGGATGAAGTTCAATGCAAAAATGCAAGGTGCTATTCTAAGGAGGTATAATCAAAAACAAATACAAAATGGATGACAACTAGTTGGATGGCAGGACTGCCGAGGATGATCTAGGAGTCTTAGTGGATCACAGATTCATAATGAATCTGAAACATAATGAAGCTGCAGAAGAAGATGCATGCACTTTTGTGCTTCATCAATAGGAGCATTGGGTGTCTATACATTTTCATTGAGGCTGCTCTGATACTTAATTACAGTGCATTGGAGAAGACTCAGTTAATCAAGTCTGCTGCAGTGTGGTAATTGCTGTGCTCCAGCAGACTCCAGTGCCATGTATATCAGCATTCCTGTGCTGAAAAATGGCAGCAGAGGCACTTTAACTAAAACTTGTCAAACAAGCTTCAGTTAAACCCCCCCTGCCACTGTTTTTCAGTGCAGGGACACTGGTACATGTGACACTCCAAGTGCTTTAATTAGAATGGCTCTCTTAAAGTGCCCCCCAACCCTCATCTCCCACAGCATGTGTATAAGACAGAAGGTGAGAGTATCACTTTGCTCAGTGTTAGATGAGCCTCATCATTGTGTGCTGTTTTGGGATCCTCATTTTAAAAGGACATGGAGAAGCTAGAGAGTGTCCAGAAGTGGGAAGAAATAATTGATAAAGGCTTAGGAAGGCAATCTATATGAGGAGAGGCTGAAATAAATAATAGAGATGTTTATCTTGCAGAAAAGCAGATTAAGGGGCGACACAATGGCGGTCCTTAAATATCTAAAGGGCTGCCCTGAAGAGAAATTACACCTTTTCTCTGTCACTGCAGAAAGTAGGAGGCATAACAATGGCTCAAAACTGAAGAAAAGTGCATTTAGATTGGATATTGGGGGGGAAAAAAGACTTCTTCACTATTAGAACAGTGAGGAAGTGGACGGAAATTGTAGAATCTCCTTCATTAGAGGTTTTCAAGAAGAGCTTAAATAAGCTTTGGTCAGTGATGGTCCAGGTGTAGCCATACCTGAAGTGTGCTTTGAAGTGCAACAACTGGAAGCCCAGGGGATCCCTTCATATGTATTGCTTAAAGATCATGAGAAGATCTCTATCTCTGCAGACCAGAGCAAGTAAAAATTAGAAAAGGCTATACTCAGCAGCAGAAGAATGAAGCAGAGATCCACAACTTGGTTATGAAAGAAGATTAAGGAAGCTAGGATACATTTACGGAGGGGGAAAGATGAAAGAACACAGAATTCTGGTCCTTCAGTTCAGTTCAGTTTGCAAAGTAGAATGGAGGGTGTTTGGTTTTCCTTTGCTTCTTGACTTTGCTCATTGCCACCTGGGGATAGGGATTATGTTTTACTTCTCCTGTTGCTAGAGGTGTATGTTTTTTGGGTTTTTTTGTTTTTTTCCTTAAACCTTCTGCAGAAGCATTGAGGTTTGACTGCGGATATTGGCTGTGATGTGCTGTCCTGCTGGAACTAAAAAAAAAAAA
>NW_017728992.1:36714573-36721287 GCF_001723915.1 Gavialis gangeticus
TAAAAAAAAAAAAAAAAGAGTTTGCTGGTCAGACCAGTCCTGGTCAGAATAATTGTCACATCTGGTATCAGGAAGGAATTTTACCCTACAGATCAGCATGGACTTGTGGGTGTTTTTGCAAAGAAGCATGGTCCTTTTCTTTGGATCTCTCAAGTGTATTTTAACAAACTACCTCCTGTTCTTACAGCAAGAGGACATTGACAGTGTCCTCATCCCCCTGTTTTATCTGTGGCAATTTAGGGTTTTATCAGTGTTTGGAGCATTGTGCCTGGTATTTATGCCAGAGGGTTGTTTGTGTAGTTTTAAGAATAAATTATTCAAATATTTGAATAGGATAGTCCAACTACCTTGAGCAGGGGGTTGGTCTATATGACCTCCTAATGTCCCCTCCAGCCCTATTTTTCCTAACTTTACTGATGGGTGAACCAGAATCTGAATTCTGAATTGGATCTGAATTAGATCTGGTCTTGGGACAATGTATCCAGAATCAAACAACCAACCAGAAATAAAACAATTTACCCAACTTCAAATTCTGTAGCCCAGGCACATCTGTCATTGTGATGTTTGTATCTTGATTTTGTCTCTGTGGGAGGTATGGTGTTTCATATTCTTACCTCTTTCTTGTGTGCTGGTTGCTATGGGAAAGATCTCTCCCTCTTTGTTTCTCTTTGGTCATCTGGGAAAAGAGGCCTGTGAATTTGGGACTTCTCTCTATGGCCTTGATTATCTTGCACTGGCAAGAAATCCCATATAATAAGATACCTGGTTGCTATGATCAAACTCATTGACTTAACAAGATCTACATGTGGCATTTCAAAGAAATGCACATAGTGTTAGAGTTACAGGTTAAAAATTATTACATTTGATAGTAAACTTTATGTAGAACCAATATGTAGTATAACTATATAAGGCATGTATTATTTTCCCTTCAGTGTAAAATACAATCTTGCTTTTTTCCAAATCTGTATTTTCTATATGAGATTTAACTAATTTTGTCTCTTTAGGAACCTATATGGATGTCAGCACCAACAATGTGAATAGCTTATTGCCTATGAGGTTTTAGGAGAGGGAAAACCTTGATTTAAAACTAGCTCATTTAAATATTAATTTTAAATGGTTCTTGTGGTAAATGAGAATGAAGAATAAGAAAGTACTGAATTAGAGCGGTTTTGAAATTAAGATAAAAAGCAAAACAGCAGACTTATGTTGTAAAAATTTTTTGTAAAAATACTGAATACTTAGTTTATTAGAAATTCATATTTAGTAATAATAATTTTAAGCTAGTCTGATATGTGGACATATATGCATATAACATTTTTCATGGAAAATTCTAGACAACTTCTTAGAAATGCATCACCTCCTGGGTATTTTTTACTATTTTATATAACTTAGTATAGAATCAGTCTTCCAGATGATTGATCAGGGGAAGGACAGTGGGGAGGAGAGGGGAGGAGAGAGGAGGGGGATGGGAAATGGAAGATAAACTATTGAAAAAATAATTGTCCTTCAAGTTGCATAATTTCTTCACAATACTATCACATTTCTATGAGATCTTTTAAATTGTATGGAAATCGTTATGTGATTTTTAAACTCAGTTTCTAATTATTAAATATCTGTATAACTTAAATCATATTTGATTTAATGTCCTCAAATATATATAATATTAATTAAAATCCCTTTGCAGAAAGTTCATAGCTCTGTGCTCATATTTACAGAAAATCTTAAAGTCCTTAAGAATAAAGGGTTTATACAATGGAGAAAAAGGGCTGTTAGTAGGTGGTAGTTGTTTCCCATTGCAAAGTACATTGCAAAGCATTATGGCAAAATCATACAATCTCTTTTTTGGTATGATGGGCCATTTCAGCAAGGTATTGAGTTTGCAAGTAAAACATTGTAGATGAAATCTGGCCATTACTTGCTGCACTACGTATGGATTGGCTGTAACTCAGTACATTGCTGGCCACACATCAGTGATGACAAGTAATTTGGCACTACAGGACAGGATATGAAGATGGCAGTCAGCCACATCTTGAAGGAAAGCATGCTGCTGTTCCTCTAGAAAAGATCAAAGTTCACAAATAGTATGTTGCAGATGGCCGCATATGTGCTAGCAGTTGGGAAAGCTGTTTATTCCCCTTAGCTGACAAGCCAGATCCCCTAGGGCTTTGGTATGCTGACTGCTGCCCATGCTTTATTCTCTTTTGGGTCCTTGGTTGAAATAGAGCCCATCATTAGCATGGAGGAAAAGGAGGAAAAATATACCTTGTACCCCATTTTCTTTCTGCGCATCAACACAGTACTGCTCACAGTTCTAAATGATTGTTGCTAATTTACCTTCTGGCATTGTGGGAGACACCAAATTCTGTTAGCAGTGAGAAAATAATATCTCATCTGGTAATCAAATGGAGACAAAGGGAAGAATTCCCCAGTAACAAAAATAAATTCTTTCTGAAGGAGAGAGAGAGACAAGAAGTATTGGGTTTATCCTGTAACCTGATATTCCTGCACTGTCTCCTCCTTCTGTCCCAGTATCTTTTTTTTAAATTATTACCTTGCAGGTAAAGCTGCTGATGTCGGATGCAGTGCCTCTTCATTGCTGCTGAGTTGTAGTCTGTGGAATCTCTGAGACTCCATCTCTCTCTGGAACAGGCCCTGGCAGTGAGGGCCAGCATTTTTTGGCAGGTATGCACAAAATAGCCCCACACCCTCACCAAGTGCTGGTCTGATCCCCTTTGTTTTCTGCTCCCTGTTGTGCTCCCTGCCAAATTTCCTGATCTGCTTTCTGCCCTACCTGCCACTGTGCTGTCTGTCCCTCTCTGAACTTTATCATGCCACACACACAAGCTACCTATGCCACTTGTGGCATGGGTGTTGCAGGTTGGCCAACTCTGCCCTAAAGTATATATCACTTGAGCTTCAAGCCATCAAGCTATGGCCAGACTCAAAAGCACGTAGGTCTAAACCTGAACTGACCTCCTTTGTATGATTGATAAGAAACACTCTGAGAACCAAGTGTTATTATCTGTTCTTCATTCCTTCCTCTTGGTAGTTGTGAAAGTGATTCACAAGGAGCAAAAATCCTGAGCCTGACTCAGTGCACCAGACAATCTGATTCAAACTGTACTACTGGTTAATGCCTCCAGGGGAATCATGCCAGTTATCTATCCATTTGTTACAATATCTATGAGGATCCTTCTACCTCTGGTTCTTCTTTTAACTGTATATATTTGGTTGTGGTACTGCCAGTATTTTAACAGACAAAAAAAAAAGAATGGATTCTGCTGGTCAATACCAATTCTTGTTCTGCTCTAAAAGATAATAAACTGCTTCTAATGTTGTCTAAGTGGCTGCCAGTAACTCTAAAGGTAAACTGAAGGACAAGAGAATAAGAAGTGAGCAGTGCTATTATCATTTTACACCCACCAGAAAATCAAAATCTGTCTGCTTTATACAGCTTGTCATTCTGCTCTGATAGTAGATGGAAAAAAAAGCTCGGAAGCAGGTGCATTTAAAATGCTAAGTGTATTCCAAGCTTGATTAAGGTATACTAATATATGTTATGACAAGAACTGTGTGAAATCTCATGGTAGAATGAACCAAACCATGGATGTTCCAGAAAAAAGTATTTTGTGCTTAAGTATTTCACATCTGGGGAAAAAAATAAAGGTGAAATAGACATTTTGTGGGGGTATTTTTTATGAAATTTGAAAGGAACATGGATCTGGGATTCTGCTTTGGACCATATCCAGTATGAGTTAAAATTAATGAAAGGAAACTGGAAAATGTTAAATATTTTATATTCTAATAGATCATTATTCCATAGTCAAAGATTTTTACTCACATGAAGTTGCTAGTATGTGTAGTCATTAAACATGTTGTACTCTGGCTATTCTTACTAGAAGCCATCTTCATTTGGATAGAAGTAGAATCCTATATTTTCTTTAATTTAAGCTTATATGTGCTAGATAGGCATATATAGTATCAAATGTATGTTAACAACATTAATTAGATTGCACAATTGCATTATTAGATAGTATGCTCTAATAGATGCATACAAAATTTTCAGCCAAGCTGGCTTTAACCAACAACTTCTGGCATAATTTAGAATGCCTGCACTGAAGGAATTGATCTGGATAGTGCTGAAGTTGCATCTGATCATTAAGAAGCAGATAAATCAACCTCCACTAACTTACAAATGAAATCTTGCTGACTTATAATTTGCAATAGTATCCACTACTCTTCCTGCTTTTAAGAATAGGGAAAGGGACAAGAGTCTTTTAACAGGACAGTTTCAGCAGGGAGGCCTCACCTTCACAGGGATATAAGGGTGGAAGACAGCATAGAAAGGGACAGGAGCGCTCCAGAAGTTTAAAGAGAGATGCTCCTGCCAGAGAAGGCTTTACTCAGAGCACAGAGACAGAGACAAGGGGCAGGAGACTGTGTAGGCTTCGGGAAGAGGCGGGTGTTGGAAGGAGCCCATCTACGACTGGGTGGAACTAGGGGGAGGCCAAACAACAAACCAGAGATGTTTCAAGGTGCAAGGCAGCTGTAAAGGGGAGCAGCATCTAAGAGGAGCCCCCTTAGAGTCCAGGCCAGTGAATGTAGGTCATTCCAGAAAACTAAGGCTCCTTCCTAGAGACATGACTGGTGAGTAAATAGCAAGTTGATATAGTTGGGGACATTGGAGAGAGGCCTAGGCTGAAGGAGCAGCCTGAGGACTTTGCCCATATACAAGGAAGCAGCAGTCCCCAACTGACAGGCTATTAGACCTCAGTTGAGCTTCTGTTCAAGTCTCTGTTAAAATGCTGATTTCAGGGGGCAGAATTCTGCTCTTACAGGCTACTCCTGAAGCCAGTCCCTAAAATACGGGGAAAGGAGGGGAGGGCATGTTCAGCCTCACTCCCGTGCTAAGAACAAAGGGTTGAGCTCATCTTTTCTTTGGTTGGTGTGGTGAAGGCTGATCAGGCAGGGAATTTGGAGAGAGAGCAAGAGGAGAGCTGGTGCCTGGATTAGGAGTTTCTGTTGTCAGGCAGCCCCTGATGTTGAAGACATGTCTCAGCAGAGTTTCCTTGACTCTAAGCGGTGATCTCTCTCCTGCACTAACTCCTTCTCCAGGCAGCTCCCCTCAGGGAAGAAAATAACACATGACTTCTATTAGAAACCCCACCCCCCAAAAACAAACAAACAAAAATTTTAAAATCAAAGTGAGGAGAAATCTGTAGCGACTAGGAGCAGAACCTAACTTTTATTTATTTGTTTAAGCCTAACACAGACTTTGCTTTTTGCTCAAGTCTAATTGATGGCACTTAGAAGAATTAGGAAGGGATGCACTAGACTTATTCCTTTGCTTAGCTCCAACAACAGTTTGGCTTGGCTGACTATAGGTCTGCTTGTGGACTTCTTTCTGCTGCTCTGCTACATCGTTATGTGATATGGAGATCCAGGGTGACATTGACATAATTGTTGAGTTCTCCTTCATGTTCTGAGCTACTTCAATCACTGACTGGAGTCGTGTTGGGTCGAGACAAAATCAATGGAGGTCATGTCCATTAATACCTATAGAAAACACCCCAGTAGATTACTCAATTATGTTCTGAAAAAGCAGCCAAAAATAGGTATATCATTAGTTCTGTCCTTAGTTTTCAGAGGGAAATGTGGTAAACAGAAACATGATAATCACAACATGTATTTGGAAGAAAGGATCTGAAAGGTAGTGTGGTCGATTGGATAAATGTTGGACTTTGCAAGTGTTCATGAAATTACGTTTTTGTTTACTCTTTATTAACTTTTTGAGATTGTGTAATTTCTATCCTTAGCCATAAACAGGTATATGTGATTGGAAACCTGTTCAAACTTGTAACACAACAGAAGTTCAGTGCATATAAACTGCTTTCAAAGTGTCTGAAACCAGATTAAGATAAACCTGGATGGATGTGGTATCAGACTTAACTGTTTTAAGTTAAATTGGTTTATAGAACTTCTGTCCCACATTAAGAATTGTAGACTGGTACAGTAGTGTCACCTCCTGTACTGGCTTCTAGGTTAGGGTTCACAGTTTTAGTTAGCTTAAGGGTTATTAAGTGCCTGAAAAATATCTAAAAGCAACAGAGAAACTTGATCTGCTACTTTCGCTGATGCTAGTTCAAGGGAACTTTACTTTAGTCGCAGGGATATTTCTTGTGGTTCTCTTTCTTGTCTGAGTTTTAGATTTCATTCTGTGCAGTGATAGGGTTCTGTTACTGTGGCATAATACTCTGTGTGTTTATATTTTTCAAATACTTTCCAAAGTTCCAAGTTAATACAGGTAGAATTTTCACAAGTGGAAAAATTCCCAGACAATTTCAAAGTTTTTGCGAAGGGACCCAAGATAAGTAAATAATTCACTGAAAGTTTTTAAATGTATTTTGGAACTCTTGATATCTTCTCAACATGTGCTCATTTTTCATCAATTATCAATTAAAAGTTTCTCCATATATGTACCATATGCTTTGTATCTGCAAAAGACAGGCTGTAACATCTTGTTAAACTGAGAGCTGCACTGTAACTTTCCCAAAGGTGATACAATCAGTTTATATCATATCTTCCTATTTGATATCATATGACATTAACAGAGATCTTCAATGTTTTAAAATTAATTTTGTAGTATAAGTGAAGGTATATGTTTGACTGTTAGACCTACTAAACAATAGGAATAAACATAACTTTCCATGTTGT
>NW_017728992.1:36726287-36733883 GCF_001723915.1 Gavialis gangeticus
GAAAATTAAGGAGAAAGAGGAGGAGGAAACCTCCTTATATTTTCCATGTTGTTTGTAGGGCATTTTATTTCAAAGAAAACCATACTGAAATCCTTTTAGTGTTAAATGTGGGTTTTGGGGGGATTGCTTATTTTGGTGTTTTTTTTTTCATTTAGAGAGTGGCCTTTTGTTAACTGCCATTCAGATTTCTGTTAAAGAGTTAGTAATAAAAGCTTCTCACTAATTAAATGTTGCTAAAATAAAGAGATATAAGGCTGCAGAATTTCTTCAATAGCTGATATTTGCTTTCTTTTAAAAAGTGCGCTATATACGTCTTTGCCTGAGTAATAAACCTACTGGAGTAAACCTGCGTGGGTTCTTCAATCCTTTGGAATCCATGCATTTAATCCTTTTATGCATTAACTGCTAGCAAATAAGGAGAAAAAAAATCAACACTGAAACTATCCTGATGTCCTAAAATAGCCAAATATTCAAGTTAAATTATATTTATTTATAATTCTGTGTTTGGATTTACCCAGAAACATAATGTTTTATTTTTTCTACATTTTACATCTATGAGAGATCGACTCATCTATGTTGTTCTTGCATTTTCAAATTCAGCCATTTTCTCTATCAAGGTTAATTGGCAGGGTGCAGTGCTGGGGAAACACCATACAATGCATGTCTTGTCAATAACTTGTAATTGGCAAAGTAAATCAAATAATTAATATTTTATAAATACTAATTTATTTAATAAAAATATAAAAATATAAATATACATATATAAAAATATCAGGATGATTCGATGCACAGACATTCTTCAACTCAATAAATATGGCAGTTATATTGATTCATTTATAGGAATATTTTTTTCAGATTATATTACAAGGTGGGTATGCAGTGTCCCAGCTAATAATAAAAGTGACGCAAAGCAATTAAAAAATGAAAAGAGAAATTTGAGTTTTCCATCTCAGTAATAAAGGCACAAAAAGCCTTTTATGTTTCTTCTTGTTGCCAATGAGAACCTTCCGTCGGAGGATATTAGGCAGAGAGGGCATAGCTTTTTGTTTTAAACTTATATGCATCTAAACCATTCGTATTCATTCACGTTGACTTATTGATTAACCAAACCCTTACTAAGACAACACCTATTTTTTGTATTTTTTCCAAGTAAGAGAGAGTAGGCCACTTTTTATCTAGTAACATAGACATTACTTCCACTAACACTGACCAAGTCACAGATTACTTCTTCAGTCTCGGTCACTGTCATCTCCACCATACATATCTGCTAGTTTTTTAAATCGAGGTCCCCAGTCACTCAAGTAATCATAATCTTGGTTCCCTTCCGTAGTGAGTGATTCAAGTGAACTAAGTGAATTTGC
Organism: Gavialis gangeticus; assembly: GCF_001723915.1. Lineage (NCBI taxonomy): Eukaryota > Metazoa > Chordata > Crocodylia > Gavialidae > Gavialis > Gavialis gangeticus. The sequence goes on from NW_017728992.1 coordinate 36,727,649, forward strand.
AATAGAATCATTTCCTTCATAGGCATACGTTGCCAATGAATCATAAGGAGGTGCAGTTGGGTCTATATCATTTTCCTTTAGCCTTCTATGAATAAAATCTTGGACATCAATATTCTCCCACAGGGGTGCAGTCCTCCTTATCTGAAATATAGTTTCTGGAATAACATCTCTTCTCATCTTACTTTCCTCCCTAGCTTCTGGATTCCTCAGAGTGCCAATGTCAAAAGCTTGAGTATCCTCTTCCCCACCTCCTTCATCATTGTAGGTCACAATGTTATCCCGGACATCATCTTTTGAGATGATCAAGGGTTCTTTTTTTCTCTGCCTCTTCAGCGCTGCAAACAGCACAACTAAAACTGGAAAAAAAAAACATAGATAATGAACTGCATAGATCATAATGAGTTTTCTCTCTATATATATAAAGGGCTCAGTCCATGTGTCTGTGTGTCTGTCTATCTGTCCATAATGGTTTTGTGGGGCATGGCCCCAGCCAGTCCTGCACAGGATAAAATTGACCATCAAGAATGATGGTGGGGACAGAGAGCTGCCATGACGGCAGGGCCGGAGGGAGGGAGGAGGTGGCATGGGACTGGATGTGGAGTCAGGGGGAGAATGATGGTGGGAACGGAGTGCCACCATGACGGTGGGGGCAGAGGGAATGGATTGGGGGGTGAGGCCAGCAGCACTGGTCTCGCTCCCCCTCCCCCCCCACCCCTGCTGCTTGGAGGTGGCATGGGACAGTGGCTGTGCGGTGCTGGCCTTGCACCCTCCCTTCGTCCCCTCTGCCCCCACCATCATGGCACCACTCCATCCTCACCGTCATTCTTGATGTGCAATTTGCTAGTTATAAATACTGAGATGAACAGGACAGTTATCACTGAAATGCAATGACTATACATTTACTATGACTAGGTTTCAAGGAGAAGTTTCTGTTAAGAAATATTTGGTATGTAAACAAGAAAAAATATATTCTTGTGGAATAATTGTAATATCCTAATGGAATTTAAGAATAAAAGTCTTATTTTTTAAAGTTTGGTTAAAACAATATTGATTATAACTGAATTTCACTTGATATTTAAATGCAGGTTCTATCGTTGGCCGTTATTTCTGAAGAAGCAGGGGGGGTTCTTTCTGCATTGTGTCCTAATAATGATTAATTTCCATTTTATTTCTGTGCTATGATGTATTGCCTGCCATGTAACACATAATAGTAAGGGTATGATTTTGAAAATGTTACCATCTCATTTTCAGGTGATTTAGGCACTTGATAGCCAGCCATTGACTTTGATTCCCCACTACCTAATTCTCTTTTAAAAATGGAACTAAGATTTCTAGGTCACTTAAGTCACTTCATATAAGATAGTGCCATAATGAGGCACCCTGAACTAGCTAGTTCCCAACTAGAAGCAATATAGCTATACTAGTGTAGTGCTATGCATTGGTAAGTGAGCTTTGCTTGTAAGAACTAGCTCTCAGTACTAGAATGAGGTATCTTAGCATAGAACTTCATTGTACTCTATAGGCACTTCCTTATGTGCTTTTGAATGTTTTATCCCAAAGGTCTGTGGTCATTGACATGACTGATATTATCGACATAGCTCTTATTGAGTTCAATAGCAGCTGGAATTGGATTCTGTGTCTTTATTCACAGTTACTTCTTTAAATACTTGATCTTGCTAGTTTAGGAAGTGCTAGTAAAATAACCTTCACCTTTGGATCATGGGATGGGAGCTAAAGTGAGCTTTTATGGCTTGAGCAGAAGAACTGAAGTTCAATCTTTTAAAGGTTTTTAGGTGAATAACTCCCACTGATTTTAATGGGAATCAGAAGCCGTAATATCTTAACAATACTGGACATATACTGGTAACTCTGATTTTTTGTAGACTGAAACAGTAATACGACACTTGGAATTAGATTATGCCAGTACTCTGTGCATAGCAACATGAACAAAATTATGCACTAAAAATAACTTGATCATTTAAGAATGAAGGGAAGAGTGGGCACACTGAGGACATATAGGGACTGTGGCTAGGATCTTTGAACTTAAATATGGTCTAGTAAGTGTAGGAGACTATTTGTTTCTATTGATTTGTGTGTGCAATAGCTTAATTTAGATTTTCAATTGCTCCTATTGTCAACCAGGCATAGTAGCTCATTCATGCATGCTTAAGCATTTAAGAAACAGGGCAGTTATGAGGGCTGACTAATCATGGGCATGCTTCAAATAAGGTCCTATAAAACAGTATCTTTCGTATTCACAGTTAGGTGCTCAATGTCTAATGTGAGCATGATGTTCTTAACCAGTTCACCAGCCTCCATTTCTGGTCTTCCTTAGCCTACTTCATTGTATTGAATTATGACTTAGCAAAGCATCAAGGTACAGGGGACTAAAAGTGTTGGCCATCTTCCCCTTTGTCCCCAAATCCTAATCTGTCCCTGTGCTACTTCTGTGTGTCTCTCTCACCAGCTTCTAATGTTCACCATTGAAGACCTAAAACCTGGAAAAAGTTCCTCAGACCCCAGTGGATATAAAAGTTGGAATTTAAGTTATTTTTGCCTTGTCTTTTACCCTGCTGTGGGCATATGCTAGATACAATGGGTTTTGAAGCAAAACTTGATTGGGAAACAGATTGTAGCCCCACTAGGGAGGCAAGGTTTCTGGCTGGCAACTATGACAGCCAGAGATTTCTACTTCCTAGCATTAGTTTACCAGCTTGAGGTTTTATTCCATCTCATCTCTCTACAGCTTCTTCACATGCTCTCTCTTCCATGCACATAATATCTTCTGGCTCATTCCATTCCACATGGAAGCATTTGAATATTTCGATGTCTATAGTTCCTGTTCTGTTTCCTATATATGATCTAACTTTTCCTAATGCATACAAAATACAAATATTTTGTAGCTTAATGACAGATATAATCATTTAATTTTTAATCACTGGGGCCAGATTCTGCTGTTCAAGCCACCTAGTGTGTTAGTTAACTACATGCATCTAAATACATTACTATTTGTGAATCGAGATACTGCTCACGTGAGTAAAGATGGCAGTGACCTAGACCTAGACTTTTAATTACCTGATATTATATTTAACTAAAGCAGTGGTCTCATCACAGTGTTCTGCTTTCTGCTCAGTGACATTTATAACTCAACTCCTCAGTTAAAATGAAGCCAATGAGAAAAAAATGGCCTCTTTCACAGCTTTAACCAGTCGCATGATAAACAGAACTTCATAGAATGACAGCAATGAACAAAGTAGTGACTACCACTTTCCATATTGTATGAAATGCTTCTTGCAAAGAGCACTTACCTAGCAGTATAATGATGCAGAGGAGAATGGCAATTAGAGCACCTGTGCTGAGGCCTGCTGAAAGAAGCAAGGCTTCAGCATTACAGGACTGCATATTTCCCCGGCTATCACAGGCACACACTCGAATTGTCAGTGTGCCCGTGCTGCTCTGGATTGGGTAATCATTGTCAAATATTATGATTGGCAGGAGATAGGTACTCATTTTACTACGGCTGTATCCATTTCTTCTAGTCATTATCCCTGCTGTGTTATCTGAAATGGAAAAACCAGAATGAATACACATTACAGTATGATATTTTGTGCAGTGTGGTGGGAAAAAAAAAGATGAGATGAAACTGATGAGCAGAGATGTTTACCTTTGTTGTCTACAATAGAGAAGTTTGGATGAACTGCAAATTCTGGCACCAACTCAAAAAAAAATTTGTGTCCTTGAGGAGGCTCGTCTTTGTCCATTGCACTAACAGTCTGTATCAGCTAGAAAGGAAATAATGATTCACATGTTTTTAAGTCTTGTAAAACCAGCACACTTCCTTTTCTCATACAACTGTATAAAAACCGCCTTGCAACTGTATTTGAAGAAGCAGACCAATATTCCAAAGACTAGTTCTAGTTGGGTTGTTCTCTACATTGACCCAAGAAGACCCCTATATATTTTTTTAACTTTACAATCTGCTAATAGCAGACAACCAGGGACTGCTCTTAGCTTCAGCCAACAGCTTTCTGACTAGTTTTGGTGCCCTGAAATGATATGCGAAGGGTTACCCTGTGAGTAATCCAGTCACTTCCCATGACCTTCAAAACAATAGCAGCTGGTTCACATGCTGTGCTGCTAAGAGTGAGACATGGTTTCTTTTTCCAGCCTACATCACTCTGTTCCTTCTGATATATTCTAGTGTTGCAGAAGCAGAATGCTTAGCCATTTTTGGAGCAGAGAAGGAGTTAAAAGGCTTTGCATCGCTCTAAACTGTAATTTCTAGCTGTGCAGTGGACCTGCTGAACTCTTAAGCAGGCAGTCAAGTCCAGTTGGGAGGGAAAGATAATAGCACTGGCATAAAGCCAAGAAAGCTGGCATGAATAAAGAGGAGAAGAATCCTAAGGGTTCCTTCTGGGATTCAGAAGAATCCCTTATCTCATAAGGGGGGAAAGAAAACAAACAACCCCCCCCAAATAACGAGGTATTTTTCAGCCTAAATTAACATGGTAATTGTGTTTATGTGCCTTAAAAAGATAACGTTTGTGAATATGAGAAGAAAAAGGCAGTTAGGAATAGCTGTGAGCTCAGCAGCAATTTTACAGTAAACCTTGTGCTATTATAACTGGTGTCATCACATTTACTGTTCTATAAACTGTAATAATTCCACTGCACAGTAAAATAGTAGGACTGAATCGTTCATGTTCAGTAGCTGCTGTAGTGATGCAGAGCTGGGTTTACTGAAGTATCGGCATTGCCTCATTTTGTGAGAAGTTGGTAAGCTTCTGTGATGAATCATTTCAAACTGGAACTCCCTGGAGCACCCAGGATGCCTATGTATATGTGCTAATGCATCTAATTAGAATGCTCTAACATCACTGCTCATCACGTGAATAAGCCCCCATAGGTTTAAAAATGGCTGCTTGGGCATTTTAACTAGAGCTCCTTGAATGAGATGTAGTTAAAGCTCCCTGCAACCATTTTTAAATACATAAGGGCTTAATACACATAACGCTGCTGTGTTTTAATTAGAGCAGCTCTCCAGGGACTGCTCTAAATAAAACAACCCACACCCAACCAGGTGTATAGCATGTGTATAGCACCCACAGAGCCTACAGCACCTCCATGAGAAGTGAACCTGCATCTTGTGATGCATTGAATGTTGAGTACCTGCTCTGAGGTGCTATGCCAAGCGCTGTGATCTCCATTACTACAGGTTCCTATAGAAAACCTTATGTGCTATAGGAAGACTTGTTTCCTAGAGATTTCCAAAGTACATGCACAATATTACCTCTTCCAGTCAAATTACATCAATGTGAATGTAATCTTAAACTTTTGCAAGAAAGATATTTAAGGGACAATTGTCTGGGGTTTATTTGCAGTGGCTTGTTTTTGTTTCTGTTTCTTTTTAAATACCTGTCTAAATATTGATTTCAATGGGAATGGATGACACTTACTCAACGTTTTACAGGTATTCTGTGAATCTCAGGGTAGGGCCCTATATTACACATCCATGACTATACAGCTACTAAAAATAGTAAGATTCTATGGACCATATAACTGTTTTGAATATCTGATTCTTTTGATTTATATACTGCTTAATATTTTTTATTTTTTTTAGGCAACTGTCAATCCTCTGGATCATGGTATATGTGTAAGAGAGATAGTCAAGTGCCTGATAAGTCACCTTGTGGTTGACAAGGCCAACTGGAGAGCAACACAGATTGTTACAAGTTTCACAGATCCATCTGTGGACAGAGTTGGAGTCCAGGTTGATAGCATATTGCTTCCTTCTTTCTCAGTTCGCTTCCATCCTCTGGATCAAAGCCACTTCACGTTGAGCTCCACCCAGTGCCAGATGTTCCCTCCAGGTTGGACGTATTCTGTGTATTCCTCCCAGCTTTTTACACTGATGTTGAATGACTTTATATAATTTTTGCGCACATTATGGTATCACCATAGGGGGTGACCATGTCTTGAACTGTCTTGAAATATGCCATACAAAATACTTCTGGGGATACAGTCTCTTCTCACTTGTTTGATACAGCCTTCTTAATAGTTGTTTCTTAGTGTGTCAGTCCTATACATTCCTGTACCTCTGTGTTTGGCATTTTGTCTTCCCACTTTATTTTTAGGATCTTATGCAGGCATTTCATGCAGAAGCTGTTTGGTTTCCTGATGTGCCTGGCATATATAGTCCATATTTCTGTACCATAAAGCAGGGATGACAGCACAT
>NW_017728992.1:36738883-36763604 GCF_001723915.1 Gavialis gangeticus
GTGTTTGGCATTTTGTCTTCCCACTTTATTTTTAGGATCTTATGCAGGCATTTCATGCAGAAGCTGTTTGGTTTCCTGATGTGCCTGGCATATATAGTCCATATTTCTGTACCATAAAGCAGGGATGACAGCACATAAGTCTCATAAATTTGCATCTTTACTGTAGTTGATCATTTGTTGTTTTTCTATGCACGTTTTTGTAATTGCCCAAAATTAGCTGCTTTTTCAATTCTATTAGTCAGTTCAGTCTGGAGGTCAAGATTCCTGCTGATTGTAGAACCCAGGTAATAAAAGCTGTCAATGACAGCAAGATACGTACCCTCCAGAGTGATGTCAGGCACTAGTTCTTCTATCCCTTGGTACATGATCGCAGTCTTGTTGGCCAGGTACAGACATTAAAATTTGTACCAGTATAAGTAATTGGAAACAGGTCTATACCCATAACAACAGAAATTTGGCACAAAAAACCAGTCTATACCTGTAACAGAAGTGAAGCTCAGCACACATAGACTAGTTTAAAAATAGTGCAACCCGGTCTAAGATTTGCCCCCTCCCATCCACCCCACCAAAAGCTGAATTGACTTTCAGGATAGATTCTTTCACCTAGAGATTGCAGCTTAGGGAGCATAATGGAATAACAACTTTTCTGATCATGTTCAACATGGAGATGCCTCTATAGTTGTCACATGCATCAGCTGCTTTCTGAATATCATCAGAGCACTTCAGTTAAAAATTTTGGGCACGATGCTTAGTCTTCTTTTGCATTTCTGTTTTAGCCTTTCTCATATTTTCCTGGATTGTGGTGTTGGGAGGTGTCTTGTAGATAGTTAGTGCTGTTCTTTTGTTCTCAACCAGTGGTTAAAGTATTTCAGAGTGCTTTTCAAGCTAGACTGCATTTTTCTTGCATCGTTTGCCAACCTCTGTTACAGCAGCATTGTACATGAGAGGTATACAATGTTAGGTGTACAGTTTAGCCTCAGTGGCTGAGTTGTTTGGTAAACTTGCCTCCACAACTTTTTCATTGAATAGTTTGCATCTTTCTATGTCTTTAGTTTGGCTGACATAAATCTGAGGACAATTGGTAATTTTCCTGGTGGATCTTTATGGCATTGATTCTGATTTTGCAGCAGACGAAGGCATGGTCATTGTCATAGACAGCACCGTAATAAGACCTCATATGCAGGATGTCTTTCAGGTGGTTACACCTTGTTAGTACTAGATCCAGTGCCAGTGCCTTGAACTTGTATGTTTCCATGTCTTTTTTTGTGACTTTACAAGGAAAGGAGGTATTGATAACACATATATTTTGACTTGTACAGAGCTCTTACACTAGCTGGACATTTTCATTCATATTACAAATTTCCTGTTTGTCCAGAATACCAAGCCAGTTCTCAAAACTACATTGAAGTCTTGCGTGGAAGTCACTGAGTATTACAATGGTCTCATTCCAGTGAGTTTTCTCAATCTCTTCTTCAAGTTGTTGGTATTAAATGTTCTTGTCTTCATCATTAGCCTGAAGGATAGGTGCATAGACAGTAAACAATGTGATGAATCCATTGTGTGTGTGTACTCTGAACACCATGAGTCACATGCATACAGCAGTGGGGCTTTCATAGAAAGATAGTCACTGTTTCTAATAGCAAAGCCTACTCCCCTGTCTCTCCTTTCTTCTGCTAGCTTCCCATGCCAGAATATGGTGTAATCAATCATTCTCTTGGATAGAACCTGTGTCTGAGAACCTTTCTGATAATGGAGCAATATTGATTCCATATCTAACTAATTCATTGTTTAGTAGTGCTATTTTCCATAAAGCAAGGTTGAACTGAATCCAGGGATCAGTGTCTGAACATTCCAAAGTACAAGTTGCTTTGTTTCATTTTGGCCAGGATAGACTGGGTTGGGGCATGGCTTTTTTGGCCCACCTTTTCTAAGGCCTTCCTCAAGAGAGGTAAGCAGGCCACTTCTAAATAGGGCTCCTTGGACACCTTGGTAGCTGCCTCAGGTTCCTTATGCCCCTTACAGAGTCCTCTGACTATCAAACCAAGATCTTTGATACATACACTTAGGAAAGAGTATGGAGGAGTGGGGGCTGCCATACACCTACCGCCCCCACTTTAGACCATTGAGACAGAGTCCAAAGGCCAGACCAAGTCCTGACATTCAGTGCCAATGGTTGAAGCTTCTGCCAAAGAGCAACAAGTTAGAGCTGCTGTTGTCTGCCTAGCACATTAACAAGGGCATGTTTCTGTCATGCCCTTGTTAATGTCAGGGTGATGTCCCTTAGCCAGGGTAATGTCCCTTAGCCTTATTCCAACAAAAGACTACCCACAAAGAAGTGGGACCTAGAGTCTTGAGGTTCCCTATGAGGTTGCAATGTTATGGTATTTTATAGGCACTGCCCTGCCACAAGTAGTCCCATCATGTTGCCGCTGGGCATTCCAGCCAGATGCAATTTAAAGTCATACCCAGGACCACTGCTGTTAAAACTTAAATAAAAACCAAAATATTATTTTTACATTCAGTACATATTCATTGCAACAGTAAATGAGGCCAAAATTTTGCCTTATAGTTGATTTAAAGTTAGTCTTTAAAGAATAGTTTTCTACATGATGAGCAGAATACAATTAAGGCAGGATTGTGCAATATTTCTTAACCTGATGAGGATCTCAGTGATACTTTAGGAATGATTGATTCCTTAATTTTGAAAGAAATGACAATGCTGACATTTGGACAACTTTTTAATTTCTTCAGCCAAAACCACATTTTTGGCAAAGCAGCTCTGTCATCCTGTCACTGAGGATCTAATTATACTAGTACTTTTTCTCTGATTTCACACCCCCCTTTCCCTTGATTATTACCATTGCATCAGTTCCACTGGCAATAACAATGGTGGATGTAATCAATTAGACCAGTAAGTCCCAGGCTGTTCAGGCCCAAACTCTAATATTTTGGCAGTAAGAAGTCATTATAGTGGAAGGCTAGCAGAAGATCAAATTATCTAAAGATAATGTTCCTCCTGCATTTTTAGAGGTCTGTGAAAAGAATGAAAGGGCAAAAGCATTAAATAGAAAGGAGGTAATTAGAATAACCAATTATATTTTGTGCCAGTGCTGTCTGGAAAATTCAGGGAGAAAATATCCTGCTAGATTAGCAACAAAAAATCTCTATCTGGGTATCCTGGTGCTTTTCAAGATATAATCAGTGGGATGAACATAATATCTGGATATCATTCCCTTCATGTGTAAATAAAATGAAGGATGTACAATTAGGGTGGAAATAGGAACTTAATTACACCGGAAACTTATTGTTGAGGATTAGGCTGCAGAAGGTGGGGGGGGAATTACATTACTTTTTACAATTTAAAATAACTAGATTATTTTTTTTTTCCAGAGGCTGAATAAATGAAAAAAAAGGAGAAACATTTCTCCAGTTAACTTTTCCAGACCTAAAATTGTGAATAAACAGATTGAGGCCATTTATAGTCTATGCCAAAATTAAAGTGATCAGGCATGGTAATCTTGCTGTTAAATCTAGGGTGTAATGTTTTGGGTATATTTGGCAATTTAAAACTTGTAGCACTGCCTCCATGCTTTTGAAGTACTTCTATACTTTAAGTTATGATCACCAGAGGAAGATGACATATGATTTATGAGGGGAAAGTTATTTCAAGTGACTTTTACTAAGTCAAGAGTAATTTCAAGCAGATGAGAGCTATTGAGAAAACATTATTTTCTGTTTAGGTGACCTATGAATAAACTCATATTGGAAAATCCTTAACTACTGTTACTCTCTCTCTTTCCCTAGACACCCAGCTCACATTTTCGTTGGGGTGTTAGTGGGTAAATTCCCATTTTTGGTAGGGGTCAAGCAGCTTTTTCAAGCAAATCCCAGAACTGAAAATATTTGAACAAAATTTCCTTTCCTTAATCTGTGGTCCAATGCAGAGAAACTATACTAAGGGGAAGATTGTAATTAGACTTTGCTGGACTGCCATGGAGAGAGGCCACAAAGAGACTCTTTCACTATGCTTTTCCTGAAGTGACTCCTTATTTATTTTGTGCCAGGTGTTAAAGGCACTGTCTAGTTCTGGGTATCTTAATGGTATAGAACAAAGATAGACAGGTGGGGTAAAGACCTCGCTAAAAGAATTTGGAGGCACCTCCTTACCTAGGATTAGTTTTTCTAAAATATTTACCCTATATGAAGGTTAATTATTAAAGGAAAACTGTTGATTCTTTAGAATAATAATTTAACACAATCCACAAGGGGGTTAAACTCCATCAGAAGTGTGAGAAATCCTTCCCCAACTCCTAATTCTTATCTTAAATTGATATCAGTTTTCAACACTGGGCTCCTGAGAGCATTTTTTGCAGGCTGCTGCAGTAAGCCTGTAGACACTTTCACATAAGTTAGTTAGAGCTTTTTATGAGCAATAATTATCAATGGCCACATGATAAATATGCCTTGTATCTGTCCTTTCCCAGTAAGGAGGAAATGCTGAATAATGTCAGGAAAAAGATGCCATCTTCTCAAATTACAAGATGAACTCGTTCTATGTTCTAATGCTAGGGAGCCCCTGAATGGCAAGAAAGGATATAGCATCATTTTGACATTATTCTTCTTGTGGTCTTATGCACGTAGACACACACTCTGTCTCTCTCTGTACCCCCTACATATTTATATCTATATGTAGAAGGAGAGTTGTATGAATCTTTCTATGGGTATTATCTTATCTTAGCTCCATCTATAGATATATATAGATCTATGCATATATCTGTTAGGGCTTCAGTTGCTCATTTGATTCGGTGGAGACCGTTTAATCTCTGTGAATCAAACTGGAATGCTCCAAATCGATTTGGGGAGATTCGATGTTTTGGACATAGACAGAGCTTTAAATGTTTTTTTTCTACATACCTTAAGGTACCGGGTGGCTTGTGAATGCTGAGATCTTAGTGTGGATGGAGCATCCTATGGGAGCATGGGTGGAGTGCCAGCATGCTCGGTGCTGGACCTAGAAGTGGACCAGAAGCATTTCCGGTCCACTTCTGGGTCCACCGCCAAGCACATACCCTGCCCCCACCCTGCACTCTTATGGGATGCTCCATCCGTCCCACCATTGCAGCATTCACAAGCTGTGCCTGGTACCTTGAGGTACACAGAAAAAACATTTAAAGCTGTGTCTATGGCCAAATAGCAGCCTTCCCAGGGGTGCCGGTGGGTCCCCAATCTGCCTGCTGGCTGATAGGAGAGGGCTGATGCCGCCTGGGCCAGCAGGGCTGAGGCAGATCATCTTGGGTGGGGGAGGGTCCCCACACCAGCTGATCTGCCCCAGGCTCTGCACCCTCCTGGAACCGGCTCTGGTACAGTGCCAGGGCAGATCAGCTCGTGTGGGGACCTGCCAACCCAGGGTGAGGTACGGTCCCCACACCAACTGATGATCTGGCCCAGGCCTTGCACCCACCTGGATCTGGCTCCAGTATGGGGCCGGGGCAGATCAGCTCATGTGGGGACCCAACGCCCCCATCCCAGGGCACGGAGTGTCCCCGCATGAGCTGATCTGCCCCAGGCCCTACCAGAGCCAGCTCCAGGTGGGAGGCCTGGGGTAGATCAGCTGGTGCAGGGACCCCAGGATCAGGGCATCAGGTCCCCACACAAGCTGATCTGCCCTGGGCTCCGCTGGTCCCAGGTGGCAGTATCCACCTCCTGCCAGCCAGCAGACAGATCAGGGACCACCGGTACCCCTGGGAGGGCTGTGGGAGCTGTTCCAGAGTCCTCCCAGGGCTTCCAATCTGCCTGCTGGGTGCTGCTGCCTGGGGCCAGTGCTGGGGTGCAGGCTGTGCCCAGCACCAATCTGTCATCTTGCATGTAGATCGAGGGCCCACAGCCCTCCCAGGGTTATGGGGAACTCCCAATCTGCCTGCTAGATGACAGGAGGTGGGTGCTGCCAGTTGGGACCAGCACCGAAGCCAGTAAGCCTGGCTTTGAAATTCAAAATGTTGCAAAACTTTTTAAATGTTTTGAGTTCCCTTGTTTTGTTTCAAAGCTGTTTCAAAGGCTTTTGTTTTGTTTCAATTTTGCTGTTTCAAGCTCGAAATGCATTGAAACAACTTTGAAACAAAACACTAGGTGAAGTTTTGTACAGCCCTACTCAAAAGTAAAGCAGCACAGTCTGCAAGTATGCTGGTATTAGAGAGCATTAAATTAACTGTAAGATAGTCGGGGACCATACTATCCTACCAAGGAGTAATTTACTCTACCAAAACTCATGTGTAGATGGTGACAGGGGCTGGCTGGGGTATGTGTTCTATGTGTGGAGGCTGCCTGCCATCTAGCCCTGCACTGTAGCACCCTCATGACCCAGCCAGGCTCCCTGTCAACTGGTGCCGACCCAGAGCCTGAGGCTGACTCCCCGGTCTTCTGCTAGCCTGGGGCTTTTCACCTGGCTCAAACTGCTGCAGTTCTGGGCACGCATGCAGACACTGTGCCCAAGAGTAGATAACTCCATCATGGACTGTGTTGGAATTTATCACATCACCTCAATAACACATGTAGATGCATCCACTGTTTTCTAATGGTTAATGTAGGTTATTTTTAGGTGAAAAATTAAACTGTTAGGCTTGTGTCTTCATTTACTGATTTACTGTAATTTGCTACATTTTTTCATTTAATTTAGCAATGTTATTACTGTATGTTAGTGAAATTGACTTCATTATAAATGACTAATAGAAATGATAGATGATTCCAGGGACTGGCAATTTTTTACAGGTGTGGGCTGCAGCTTGTGACCTGTTCAACACTATGGACTACTGGTCCTTTCTGGCCACTTCAGTGAAGTTGACTATAGACTGCAGTAAGGAAGAACAGCCTTCCAAACAGGTGGAAGAGGATGGATGGAGCATCCAGGGGTGATTGGTATGCCATTAGCACTATGTAGACTGGAGTAGATTGCTAGGAATTAGTGCACCTTTAGTAAAATGTTCACAAGCCAGATCTGTCCCATGGGCTGTAGGTTGCCAACTCCTTATGTATCTGACTGCTGTGTGTAGATCTAGAACTTCTCCCTTTTCTTCAAAATATCAAGCTGCTGTTTTTGTAAATCTTACATTAACATATGTGGGAGTTCCATTGCATCATAAGGATATTCGAGAGAGTTGAAATTTGGCTCCTGACCTTAGCCTAAACTCAGCCTAAAGCCAAACTAAAGGTCAACTGAGTATTGAAAAATGGAAATAGTTCTTTTTTTTTTTAATTTTTTTTATAAATCTCTGTTTCTTTATTCTAGCCAGGACAAAAATGTGCAGGCTTTCAACATTATTTTACATATTTCAAATCATTATTATGTCACAGAAATTTATATAAATACCCAAAAGGAAAAGAAATTATCTAACCATGGTAATGTAGTGCTTTATACGTGATTTACTGAATAAAATGGTCTGCAATATTTGGCTATTGAGTCCCTTCCAATAAATAAGACACTTTGTATTTTATACTACTAGGGCCAAATCCTGGTTTCCTTGTCCATGCAAAGTTTTGCTGAATTCAGTAGGAGTTAAGATTTAAGGTTTTTCGTCCTTGCATATGCTGAAATATGTGTGACAAACTTCTGAGTAACCTAAGAAATGAACAAACAAAGCAAAATGTAAAATCAAATATACATTTTTCTAGTAGAGTAAACATACATTTACCTGTCCTGCCTTTGCATTTTCACAAACAAATGTTTCATAGTATTTGGCAAATTCTGGTGCATGGTCATTTATGTCTAAAATCCTGATGAAAACAGATATTTGGCTGCTTTGCTTAGGATTATCTGGAATGAGACAACAATTCTCAGTTCATCTAAAGACAAAAATCTGGTATCATATCCGTAATTTTAAAGGTATAATGATATTCAACTTTCTATGGATGTATATTGAATATATTTTAAGGCTGTGTTTATTTGAAACAGGTTGCATTATTTTAAATGAAAAAAATGATAAAACCATCTGAGACTAAACTGACTCTCAAAGTTACCTATGAATCCATCTCAAGTGTTAATGCCTACTTTCTGTGTTGCTCAGAGCAGTGCTTAATAGCCTATGTTAAGGTGTAGGGGACAGAGAAATTGCCTGGGTTAATTCAAAGCTCTTTCTAATTACAAAGGCAAGAAGTTTGCCTTTGACACTTTTGTCATTGATATGCATCAGAAGTAACCTCATAGTCTGAGCTATAGCAAATGAAAAAAGGTTTGCAGAGCAAATGTCAACAACTGGGACAGTGTTTAAAGAAAATTCCTTGCTTATCGGGGGAAAAAAATATGCGTATCTCTGAATGCACGGCTTGTGCTGTATCTGTCTAGCACAATGGCAAGCTTTATGGCTTCGCAAAGCTGCTAGGGAGGAGGAGGAAAAAATGGGCTTATAGAGCCCATCACTAATATCTCAGTGCTCTCTGTGGTGCACTGGAAAAAAATGAAAATGGCTGTATCTATGTAAACCTAATAAGGCTCAATGAAGCAATAAAGGTATCAATTGAAAGACACAGAATCACATTCTTTAGCCTGCCTGGAGGAGAAAGATGTGCCATACCTTCATTCGGTGCAAAGCAGGGGGCTCTGAATTTGTCTCCTGAAGGCAATTTTTGCCCCTGGTCTGAAAAACTTATTAAGACTTTTGGGGGTATTTGAATGCTGCTCCACTTTTTTCCAGCAATTCTCCCTGTACAGGGACTGAGGGAGTGGTGTAGTGTGAAATGCTGTCTCTGGATCAATCCATGGAAGAAGATTCCATGGGAACCAGTCATATGGGCTTTATGGCTGCTCTGCATAGCTGTAATGGACTTAAGGCTATAATTCTTTCATTTTGTCTGTAGGCAAGAGAAAGTAAACATAGTAATCTTTTTTTCTTCAAAAATATGTCTGAGTGTTCTAGTTCAATAGCATGTTGATTTGTTTGATTGTAAAACTGAGAGAGCAATAAAGGCAAATCTTGTAAAACAATTAAAACATATAATATATTATAGAATTGCAACATTTTGGGTTGCAACCTTTTTTAAGGTATTTCCAACTTACTAATTTCAGTTGCTATAACAGTGATGTTGTGCCATGGAGTTTCCTCCCGGTCTAGTGACTTTGAGATGAATATGGATCCATTTCCTGAGTGGATATTGAATATTCTGTCAAGGTCAGTGTGTCGATCCACAGAATATCTGTAGGGATATAGTTTGACTGTATATCATAATCCTTATTATATTTTCAGCTTTGATTCCTAGTCACTCTTCAATGTTTTTCCATTCTGCTTTAAGTTATTACCTTAACATCTGTAGTACTTTATCACCAAAGCTTCCCTGTAATTATTATAGGGAATAATTAGTGCAGAATACTGCAAATATTCAGGTGAAGTTATTTAAGACCAGTGACAGGACCAGAGTAGTAAGTCCTTACAGACAGCTAATTAATATGAATAATTACTCAAAATATATTTTACCTTAGAGATATATAAAACAATGCTGGAATAACAGCCAGTTAATTCAGAAGGAACTACCTAAGCAAACATGGGTGCCTCTTGTGTCATGGGCACTGAACTTGAGATACTATAAAGGGGCCTGAGTTTCAGAAACAGCTGAACATTCACCCTCTAAAAATCTTTGATGTGTCCCTGGTTAAAATCACTAGAAAATATTTGTAGTGTCTTAATTTTTAATTTAGAGAACTGAAACTGCATCAAAACCTTAGTATTAAAGCACATTTGCATTTCTTTATTTATCTTTTTTATTTCAAAAAGAAGTGTAACTTATACGGCCCTTCTGATTTATTGAATGTTGTACATGCAATTTATTTAAAAATGTCCAGTTATAGAGAAAATAGCACTTGGAGTAAATAGGTCTGTTTGAGTTACTTTCACCTTCATTCAGACATATAGCTGAAGGATTTGAGTTTTATAATGACTTGCATAGAGAATACGCTAATGTACTAATGTTCAGTGCTTTCATGTCAGCCTAGATAATAATAGCAGATGGCTAACCATTACAGCGAATGCACATCACTGAACATTTACCTCTAATTGTTATGACTTTCTCACAGTACTTTCTTATTTAATATACTGTACAAATGTTGATAATTAAATATTTAAGCTGTAGAACATAGAAGGCAGTATATCTCTAGGGAGTAATTTTCTCATTGGGCCTATTGCAAGGTATACTGCAGAAAGCCGAGTGTCATCAACCTATAGGAAGGGATATTCATCCAATGGAAATATACTGTCTTCAGAATTTTGCATGAATTCATTTTTTGGAAATGTGGTATGAAAGCATTATCCTAAATGTGGTTGGACTAAGAGTGTTGTAAGGTAATGATTACTTATTTTTATCATCCATATGTATTTCCTTTTATCTGATACCTGTAATCTTTCATTCAAAACATATATAGGAATTTTTAGTTGTATTAGCCATCACTGGTTCTCTGTAGATATTTGTCTGCTTAATTATTTCCACTTAACCACTATGAGCCTAATGCTGCAAAGGTTGCTCCTAAATTTCTGTGGGACTCTTCGGGAGCTAAAGCTGTTCATCACTGCTTAGAATCAGACCCTCTGCTATATACTTATCACATTTTCACACCAAGATGAAACTAGTGTTTACTTTCTTTAGAGACCGATACTTACTTTATTGCGTTCTTTGTGGTGTCTGGATCTTGAGCTATCACTTGCCCAATAATGCTTCCCTCCTTGGCATCTTCATCTACTTCAATTAAATAGGAGGCTCTACTGAACACTGGTGGTTCGTCTATATCTTCCACAGAAATTTTGACCAGGGCTGTATCCTTGAATGGTCCCAGCTGCAAAAAGCGTGGGTCAGGATGACTATTGGCTGCCTCCACTCTTAAGGTGTAAAGCATCTTGTTTTCAAAATCCAACTGCTAGGGAGCAAGTTAATAAAATAAAATATAAAATAGGCATCACATAAAGAGAAATGCATTTACACTTCACAAACTAAAAATTAATAGGGGTAGGAGTTTTTAGAGACCAGAATTTACATCTGTGAGACCAACTATGTCTATAGACAAGCATTCAGTTCATTAACTACAGGAGTATAAAGCTGATTATATTCTGTGGCAGGGCTTTTTCTGGTACCACAGGTCTGAGATCTCTAGTCAATGTGAACTTAAACTGGGCTTCTGAAAACAGCACTGAAACTAGAAAGGATGTCTGTTTCAGTCAGCAGCTGTCAGGGGAGCCATAAAACATTTGAATTAAATAAAAGCAAATCTTGAAATACTGAAATATCCTGTTAATTGGAGATGCTGAGCTTTGGCTTACTCTGGAATGAGGCAACAATTCTCAATTCATCTGTTGACAAAAATATGTGCATCATATCTGTAATTGCCCTGAAAAAGAGGGTAAACTTAAAGTATTTCTTTTGGGATGAAAAAATGAAAGATATAGAAGAAATGTAGAAAGTAAAGTCTAGGTAACCTTCACATTAAATGCTTTTCAAACATGAATGGGGTGGGGGAGGAAGGGGAGGGAAGAGTCGCTACGTTTTCAGGAACATTTCCCTGGATTTAGGCGCAGCTGATGAATTGGTATGTATATTTTTACTTTTTATGTTGTATTTTTTAATTAATGATTTTAATGAAACTGTAATCTTTGTCTTTTTAAAAAAGAGAATTCTTTTCAAACCTGGCCTAGCAAGGCTTCCCCACCCCCCCGCCTTAAATCGGAAACAGTTTACATAGTTTCATGTGCCGTCAAGATCAAAGTAATAGGATCTATGTCTGCATGCAATTATGTATCCATGTGTAAGGTTTGGATTTGACGTAGGGTTCATGTGTTCATTAGAGAGTTAAGAGGAATGAATATATTTAGAGTTATTGCTTGAGTCCCATTTGATGTACCCCAGAAAGGCAGCATCAAACTCAAAAAAAGCTGTTAGTCTTAAAAACTGGTGCTCAGATAATATAAAAATAGTCTTCAGTCAGTTTGATGGACAAGTCAAGATTCTTTAGAATCGGTGATGGTTTGTAAATTCAATTTATTTCTCTCTTTCACCTTAGGATACCTGTTAACAACCAAGATAGCCTAAGGTTTGATTGAAACCAAGGCAGATTTTGAGAGTTAGAGGTTTGACTTGGATCTTTCGCACATCTGTAGCTAAGATTCCTCTGTGGAGGCACAAGCACACTTCAGAAGAATGAGCTATCTGCATGGGGTTCCTTTTAGTCGCATAAGTCCATCAAACTTAAACCTTCAGGCAAACTTGCAACATTGTGTTCACTACCAACTCTTGTGAGTCACCTTGCAGAGTTCAGCTGAAGAAGCTTGCTACGAGTTGAAACCCCTCCAGGATTTTGTGGCCCTAATTCAAACTGTTATGTGAGAGTGTGTTTGCATTTGACAGACTGCAGTCATGACAAATATTGCTTTACGTGAAGAAGCATGTTAGAAATTTTTCCCCGAGGGCTAGGAATAACAGACACCTGCTGAAGAAAGAGAACAAAACTTATACGGTAACTTCTTGGCAGCTGCCCCCCTTGTGAGACCTTCCCCTCCCCTTCCCCTAGAAAAGGAAAAAATAACTGTAACACCTGGAGTGCTAAGTATAATAAGAGAGAGGGAGGAAAAATAAACCTTTTTGACAGTTATAATCCCTTCCTGTGTGTCCTTGTCAGTGATGATATCAAACACATCTGATCCATCCCCATTAGAGATGCTGTACTCAATCTCAGCATTTTCACCCACATCGGGGTCATTGGCTTTTATTCTTCCAAGAGGAGTCCCAAGCGGTGCAGACTCAGGAGAGCTGAATTGGTACGTGCCTGGAAAAATCAAATCAAACTTTTTTTTCCTTGGTGTTTCATCTCTCTAAATAATAACAGTCCTTTCTTTTCTCTGGATTTTTTTCAAGTTGCCTTCAAAGTCAAAACACTTTAAGAGAACGCTCTTAGTAACCATGAGTAAGCTTTGAAACAGAGTTCAGAGTTGACTGTCAAACTGTCAGAAGTTGTTTTTTTACAAGGTAATACTTTAAAGACATTTAGTAAAGTATTTGTTATGCTCTTTTTAATACTCCTATTTTCCTCACATTTCAAGTATCATAATATGGCACTAACTGTTAATCTAATTATTTAATGGCAGTATTTTCCCATTTAGTTTTGTGTTTTCACTACCTATAATTAAATGATCTTTTTTCTTTTTTTCCCTTTTTATTTTTTCTCTTTTCTTTTCTTTTGTTCTCTGTTTAGTTTTTACTATACACAAGAGTTCTGAAAAATGACTGCATCTTGAGAAGAAACCATAGACAAAACCTTCTGTTTTGAAATTATCTTTGAGAATTACAATTGCATTTTGTATAGAGGTACTTTTATTAAGACTTTATTAGTAACATATACTATAGATCTATTCCAAGCAGCCTTTGAAAGCTGTTATAAGTGGATTCATGATGGCGTTCAGTGAAATTAAAAGAAATATGTTCAGGTCTTTGTATTAATTTACTTTGGTTATACTTGTTGTGTCCTTTTATGTTTGACTTTGATTAATATTGTTGTAATCAGGTTTTGCCAGCCTGGATGTGCATGACAAAGGAATTGTAACCTTATATATTTGAATATAACAATTAATCAAAATTTAATTTTCTGTCAGCTTTTGTTTTAAAAAAAATACCCCCCCCCGCCCCACTTAATTTTAAAGTTATGGTCCTATAGAGTAATATGACCATATGCCTCTCTTGACCAGTCACAACAGGCAATGTAGTCTGGATTTCAATTAATGACCTACAGAGTTAAAATAATATTGGCAAGTGGTTATTAGATACAAGAAAGTGTGAGGAATAGTGTTTTCAGAAGCTGCTGCAAAAAATGTTCTTTATTGTGTTTGAACAGTTAACTTAATAGTAACTCTTGGCCAAGCTGGAACATTTGAAAAATAGCCCTTACCAAGGGAATCTTATAAAGGTATGCCTTCCCAAGATGCACTTGATTTTGGACTATGTCTAAAGAAAGTGCAATCCTAACTCAACTAGTTTTGTTAGCTGAGGAATTGCATATCAGCCTAGCAGGGTCTAACCTACTTTCCCCAATGATGTATTTCCATGGCCTTTCTATTTTCTTTAGGAGCCAGTTCCTAAATTTCTGCAAGCACAATGATCATAGCAAGACTATGCATAGTAAATGAGTTTCTATCCCATGTTTTGTCACAGATTAGCCTACTGAAAGGATCTTTTCTATAACTATATAGATTTGTGAAAAATGAAGGAAAAAAGTTTGCCAAATAGTATGTTCCATTATGAACTCAAGCCTATAGCTGAAGACTTTGTGGTAGGCTGGTTAGCTGTGATCAAGTCAACTGTAAAAGACACACATTTCCCTTACAACAGGCTGAAAACAGTTTGGAAGTTAGGCCTAATGATATCTAACTATCAGTTCTGAAGACTTATTCAAACTTCTGGCTTTGGCAACTGAGCCAGAAATCCTCTAAAAAGAAATTTAATCATGATAGATTTTTTCTTTACAGTAAAAGTATAAAGATTAAAGAGAAACACCTCCCTTGGGTCATGTTAGCTTCTAAAAGTTTATTCTATAATTTAGGTGAGATCAGTGTTGGCATGTGACACAGCTACTTTGTTTTAGTGCACAATTCAGTTGCAAAAGTTTCTGTTTTTAGTTATGGTCTGGTATAATTAAATACCTTTCTCATTCCTGTCACTCAAACAGAATTCAGCCTTGGTGTTTTAGCTGTGTGGGGCCACTACACCTCTATGTGTGTGGCTCTGTGTGGGTGTGTGTCTGTCATACACACACACACACCTGCCCTTCCTCTTGTAGTCTAATTCACACAGGTTTCTTACTGAGTTTGTTCTCCATTCGTTGCTTTTTCACACTTCCTCTTCACGTTGGATCAAACTATTAGCTGTAACTTCTGCCTTGCATAAAGAGATAAAGATTAACTGTCTTTTAGAGAAGGCCTTAGAAGAGGTATGACTCTCTGAGAGATTTTAAAATTTCCCAGGAGATAAAAAAAATAACCATCATGGGGAAAAAGACAAAAAAGGAAGTGATCATCAGCAAAGGAAAAATAACACTACTGCATATAGCCCACAGAAAGCCTTCCATTTCCCATGTGAAGTGATCTGGTGAGGTTTAGGTAGTGTAGGGAGGGCATAGTGCCTCTCTACCCTGTTATGAATTTCACTCTAGTGACCCAACCCAAAGCTCACTGAAGTCATTCTAAGGATTTACATTCATTTCAGTGGACAAATCCTGAAAGAATCTTGAAAGAGCACCAGAATGAATATGGGTGTAAAGACTTCAGATCTCAGAGTTACGTTAGAAGTCTGTATATCCTCTATCATGAGACAGCGACTCAGTGGTCTGTTTTATAATACAAAACAATGATCTCTACTCTGCCTTTGGGTTCAACAACTGCAGTCTGTTTAAATATTATACCATGCTATGCTACTGATATGTAAGCAGTACTTTCTAAAGTACATGAATGGAAGTGTTCTGCTTTTAGTAATCATTGCCCTGAGGCTACCCCATGAAATGGCTCTTAATAAGAAAGATTATTTTATTATTTTAAATGTATTATTTTCTTTATATTTCACATTCTTTCTTGTTTTGGAAACCAATGTTCTCAACATTTTATTTATTTTCAAATAAACTGGTTTGTTCTTGTAAATAGAGAGAAACTGTTTGAAACTTCAAAAGATTTGTTTTCTAAAATACAACAGACAGACTGATTGTGTTGTTCTGGTTGCACTCATTGGCATGACATTCACATGCCTTACAAGTTTCATAAATCCAGACAGGTGCTCTCTACATTAGCCTTGATGTTTGTTCAGTCTTCAGTGTGTCTGATCAGAGTGCCAGCCAGTACTTCAGTTTGTGCCAATGGCAATACTAATTTAATAATGTGAACATTTTTCCAGTGGGTACCAAACTGAGACTGTGATTTATTTTTTAAATATATCGAGAGAGTGAATACCAAGCAGCTATCAGACTTCCAACAACTTCAGATCACTAATCAGCTTAAGATCAGATTTAAACTAGTGGCCTAAGATAAAAGAGACTGCCTTGCATTGCATATCCCTTGTACCATCCATCTGTTCCTTGTTTACCACTTTTAAGTCAAAGAATTTTTTTGAAAACTTAATCATATAAAATATAGGTCAGATTACTAAGTTCCAGTATTAAGCAACAGGACTTGGGGCTAGATTGCAGGCATCTGGAACAAGTGGTCAGGTTTCCAAAAGAATCAGTAAGTCCCCATTGTGAAGGTCAGCTCTTTAGAAAATCTGAATTCTCATCCATATTCTTAAATGAATTGGATAATGGACTCTTCTGAAAATCTGGCCCTTTATCTGCTGTTTTTTAATTAATTTACTCTAGTGTTGCAAACATAGCACTGCAGTTAACATGAATTATTGATACTGCTGAAATTATTTCTGAGCATGGGAGGTTCATTCTTCTTGAACACCTTTTTAAAGTAAGTGGATTCTCATGTGCTGTCATAGAGCTGTAACATAAACAGCCCCAGGAGTGCATCACTAGCTATGACAAATATCCCAGATGATAATGGTCAAGCAACTGACTGAAGAAGCTTTTAGGGGATGGGGGAGGGAGGACACATTAGAACTATAAGACACTTCATACTCTGGGGGAATCGAGGTGGATTGTCGTTGACATCAGTCAGTGTGATGTTCACTGTGGTGGTCCCTGATAATCCTCCCATTTGGCCTCCCATGTCCTTGGCCTGGATTACCACTTGGTACTGCTCCCTGTTTTCTCTGCTCATGTCTGGCAAAGCAGTTTTGATTATGCCTGGAAGAGAAGAATAAAAAAGAGAGGGTGGAGGGAGAGAGGAAAATGCACATACATTAACTTTAATTCCTGTATGTTTCAAATGAATTTATATAAAATATAAACCATTGTTACTCCTAAGCAACCAAATACTTTTCAAAGTACATTGACATATATTCTCAGAGTGAAAAATAGCAATGTTATAATTCAGTATTTGAAATATGCTAAATCAGTTTATCCTTTTGATGACAAAAGTTACATATGCTGCATTAACAAAAGCTTTTCAGCTAGCCTCGCTATTATTTTGATAAGGCCAGAGCTTTGCAACCTCCAGCTTTGGGATGATCTCTGTATTGTGGTACATTTTCATTAACAGGGCAGACATTGGTGATGTCCTGGATTTACTTTTTCAAATTTTAACAGAGTCATAGATTTTTAGGGCCACTTTGACCTCCTAGATATCAGAGGTTGTATGAATTCCATGAATTAATTCCTGCTTCATGTGTAATTGCTCCAGGGGTTAAACTGGAGTAGTTCCTTTTAGAAAATTATCTAAGCCTGAGTTAAAAACCACCAAGAAAAATCCACCATAACCCTTTGCATGTTGTTGTAATGATTAATTAACCTTGCAGGTCTTTGGTTTTTGCTTTGCTTTGTTTTATTTGCCTTATTTCTTATGTGACTTTGTCTGGCTTCCAATTTGCAGCCATCAGAAATTGTTATAGGTTTGTCTGAGAGATTGGAGAGCTCCCCATATTATATGTTTTGCTTTTGGGTACTTGTAGAAGAGACCAAGCCACCTCTTAACCTTTTCTTTAACAAGTTAAACAAATGGCAGTCATAGTCTTTCCTATAAAGTATGTTTTCTCAATGTGTTTTTATTCTTGAGACACTTCTCTGAATCCTCTCCAGCTTATCAACATCTTCCTTGAACTGTAAACATTGAGTTGGACCTAGTATTCTGGGAATGGTTGCAGTTGTGCCAACTGCTCAGCTATCTTCTTGGCGAAAATGTATATTTTTTAGCAATTCTTTGAGAAAAGATTGTTGCAGTTATCTGTCATATCATATTACTGGTTTTTAAAGATGGAGAGTTCTGATTAAAGCTTAATGGATACCTGTGTGTGTTCTTGGTTTTGGTCAGATTTTAACAATAGATGAATAATTTAATTAAGTTTAAAAAAAAACTGGAAACAAATAGTGGACTGTCCTATTTCTCCAGCTATTAAGCTAGGGCAAGAAGGGTTGCTGACCTGTCTCTGGGTCCACAGAGAAATATGGCTGTCCCTGGAGGATACTGTACACAACTTTGGCACTGTTTCCATAGTTTGCATCATCAGCATCTGTTGCTGTCACTTGGATAACAGAAGTACCTACAAAGGTACAAAACAAAGAATCCATCATATAAAATGAGTTAATTAATGATTATGGCCCATATATATATATTATATATATATATATATATATATACACACATACACACACATATATACATATATAAGTACTTTATTCTTCTCTTGAGAATAAAGAACAAGATATTAGATTATCCCATGCACATTAAAAATAATACCATAAACTACGAACATCAGACTAATCCATTGTTACCTGTTACCAACAAAAATAATCCTTCCTTCATGCAAAACTGGAATAATATGAAAACCAAATCACACATCATTAAAATAAAAACATATTCCTTAACCTACTCTTCAGGGAAAAAAGAAATACTAAGTAAGATGTAGACTAAGACTTCATATGTTGGCTGTTCTCTGCCTCAGCTATCAAATGGAGCATCTCACTCTATTTCAAGTGTTTTAGTAACTTGGAAAAAACTTAACTTTTCAGGCTGAAGAGAATGTTTAATTCACCTGTAATAAATGTTTTATTTCATTTTCAGGAGCTTTTCCCTCTTTAATAATTACTTTTAAATCAAGATTAAATGTCTTGATTTTTTGTAGACCAAAACTGCCCAGTCTAGAATGTGATAGACATTTTATCAATCAAAAACTCCATTTTTCAGCATGAAGAATTTTCCCAGGTAGTCAAAATGACAGGACCATCTATGAGACGTACAATTGTATCATAGAGTGTTATACAATCAAAGGCAATTCACTGGATCTAGATTTAGAATTAGAAGCTTGTGAAGCCCAAGTATGAAATACTCCCTGTGAGAAGCACTGCTAAGGGGCACTGATGTTTTGCATTAATTGAAGTTTCTAAATAGTCTCCAAGACTACAAAGTTCATTTTGGTAATGAAATATGGAGTGCATCAATGTAGTGAAGACAAAATTAAGAAGTTGAAAGGTAAAAGAAAAGGAAAAAAAAGCAACCTGTCCAAGTACAGATGTGGTGATGAGGGAAAAGCTCTTTGGCTATTGTTTCTACTTGGGATACCCAAAAAGTATTGGCATACAACATTCACTGAAAGCTTAACAACACCCAAACAATTTACTTTTGTTGTTTTCTTCATGATCTAGATTAGCTACTTTAAAGTAACTTTCAGCCAGGCACCAGGCTTGACAAATTACTGTGAAAATGATTGTCCACATTATCAGAGATTGATGTAATAGAGGTGTTATATCCTCAAGGGTTTTCCAAATATATCAAGCAAAGCTGATGACCCAGAAGAATTATTTTTCCCCCAAGGTTGCAAAGATATCACCACATAAGCCACTATTGTATCCTTTTAAATGTAAACCTGCCTGCCCTATGACCTGGCAATAATACATAGTGGTTAGGTTTCAGTGGTGGTAGAGCAGATGATGAGAAATATTTCTCTCTACCACAAAACCATGGTATAAAATTAAAAATTGTTGGGTTTTTTAATATCAAAATCAGTTAAAACTAAGGAGGATTTTTGACCACTGATGCTGTAGATTTCTATTTCCCTGCTTAATATGTCAAAGGTTTTCTGCTCACGAAGGGGAACTGTGAAAATACTGCAAAGGAAAGAAACATTTAAGGACAGACATTACAATAGTCAAGAAAGAAGGTAGGTATTATACCTAACAAGGATGCTGCTCAGGTTGTCTACAAAGTCAACAGTTATTCTTCCATAGATTCTGCCACAGAGAAGCACTAATACAATAAAGCATTGGTCTCCACAGGAGATAAAGGTTAAAAAATAGTATTTTAACTGCACTTTCTCCACCTCCTATGTAAAATATAAATTCCAGGTCTTTGTTCAGTACACGTTCCTGTGCTGCTAGTCATAGTAGCATCTAGGAGCTCAGGAGGAATGGCAGGAAACCTTTTCACTAGGAACAAGTTGTCAAATCCAGATGGGGTTAACTTGCTGTCATAAACTGTGACCATATATTTACCTTGTTTAACTGTTTTGCCTGTTTGGAGACAGTTTTGGTGAACAGCTTAAAAATTATTATTTTCACAGGGAACATATTCCAGAGTTGAGGGCTGTTTAGAAGGCTCTATCCATTATCTTTCTTGAGAGGTTAATATCATTAATCATAGCATGCCAAACCATCTCATCTGAAGGAGGTTGTAGAAGTAGCTGTAACCAAATTCCAGTAGGATCTATAGATCAACAGTGCTTAACCCCTAGCTTGAGGACCTAGTCTGGCCTGTAGAGCTATGTTATCTGGCCTGCCAGTCCCCTTTGGTCTGAAAATTTGTCAGCAGGGGAGCAGTGGCAGATGCACAGGGCCTGGTTACAGGCATTGACCATGCTAGAGAACCAGCTCATGGACCAGCCCATACCCACTCATCCAGCCCACAGAGCCAAAAGGTTAAGCACCGCTGGTGTAGGCCAATATCAGAGCCTTGAAGTGGGTGTGACAAAGAATAGGGTTCCCATGTAGTTTGTGACAGACTAATGAAACATGTTTTCTTTGAGTTGAATTTTAGGCAGGAGGGATTTTATTTTTGGTAGAAAGACTTGAGCAACAGTTTCACAAAATGAATGCAAGTCATCAGTTCCTGCATTCTAGTGAACTAATCATGTAATTAGGAAAAGTAAATTATAACAGTCCAGGCTTAAGAAGACAAGTGGGTGGACTACAGCACCTCTGTTAGCAGAAGTTGCTATATATTGTAAGAGTCAATCAAACCAAATGGAAAAAAGGCAGTGGTTTACACAGCTTCTACTATGTTTCTGTCACTGAAAGACTTGTGTCCTTGGTTATACCAACGGAAGCCAGTAATACATGGAGTGATTCAAACTATGGCTGTGCAAAGCTTCAGGTCTGATTCAATTCAGACGAGATTTGGCCTGATTTGGCAGCCAAATCTCTGAATCTGAATTGAATAAGGAGACCAATAAAAAGGTCTGAATCAATTTGAAGCCCCCAAATCAGTTCAGGGAAGATTTGAAGAAAGATTCAGAGATTGGGTGATACAGGCAGTCCCTGCTCACTGCCATAGGGAGCTGGACCCAGGCTCTGTACCAGTAAGTAGGGGATGGGGGGTGGTAGGATGAGGGGGGAGGGGACCATACGGAGACCTCCGCCAGGCCCCATCCCCTGCCTGATCCCCCAGCCCCAAGAACACCCTCCAAGCCCCACCTGCTCTCCCAGCCCTGTCAATGGCTGCCCCACCCAGCCCAAGCATCATGACTCTTTAAAAAACAAAATAAAAAACCCACACTCTCTGGATGCTGACAGGCAAGGGGGTGATCCCTGATGCTGCCCACTGCTCCACGCTGCATGGGGCACTCTTCTACAAACCCCCACCCTCCTCCCGCTCTCCAAGTCCTGTCAATGGAAGCCCCATCTGGCCTTAGGGTCCCAGCTCTTTAAAAAAAAAGCAAAAAAGCCCTGCACTCCTGCCAGGCAGAGCTGAATCAAATCACTGTCCCCTGAATTGGCCGAATCTGATTCTGAAGTGAATACTAGCTGCTTCGTACAGGCCTAATTCAAACCCTTGTCCAGTGCTGTGTTGAGATAGAGACAATATGGGGCACTTCCATGGCTGTTACTTTGGACATAGATAAGGTCACCTTCGCCAGGAACTTTTAAGTGCTGAGGAGAGGCCTGTAGAAGATTACTGTTCCTTTTTAACCCTTTCTTTAGGGGGTAAAATTACTGATTAAAGCAAAAGACAGTAAATCTAGGGACTGGGAGTTTACTGTAAAGATGGATATTGGAATAGAGGACCAGTAGAAAGGTGATTTATTAGGGGAATATGTGTGAAACACAATAGTGAATTTGGAAGGAAATAAATCTTGTGAGCTACAACTGTGTGGACTATATATGTGTGTATTGAGGTGAGATGAAGGTAATAAAGAAAGGCTATGGGAAAGACTAGAAAATGATGTGTATGGCTCAGGGGAAGTGGGGGAAGTGAAGGGAGGTAGGGGGCCACTTAATTGGGTAGGAAGGAAATGATAGTGATAGGTGTCATCCTGCTGGAGTCCTACCAAAACTGGCTTCACTATAAATGGTTTCAGAGTGCCATAGGACTAGACCTGGAAAAACATTTCAAATTTGAGCACTTTTCTAGATTAGTTTTAAAATCTGTTGCGCCCAAGATATGTCTGGTTTCAGTATCAGATACTCTAGTGCACTGTAGTTGGGGGTGAAGGGGACAGCAATGAAATATATATTGTGTGCACACTGCTATGTTACTATATCCCAGCTGCTAGTTTAGAAACACAGAGGACATGAATATAAGTACCAATCCTTCTTTCCTAATTTGGCTCCTTTAGTTAGCATGCATCATCAAAATTTGCTTTTATATGTCCACTTCCATTTGGGAATGCCATCTTCTAGTAACCTTCATTGTTACTTTTGACTAAGTCAATAACTCCAAAACACATAGTAAATGCTGAAAGTGAATCCATTCTAGATAGCTTATGCTCAGTTCAGGGTGCTTCTAACAATCAGAGCACCATCTTAGGTTATAATGCTGACAAATCTCCCATTTTTCTCTGAGAAATTATATATAGTCATGATACCAAAATGTTTCATTTCCTTTCTTCCCAAATAAATGTCAACATTGACACTTTCCCTTAGAAAGGCTTGATTTTGATAAAATACTATTTTCCTATTTAAAATGTACAGAAATATGTACTAGTTTTTGTGATCAGCTCTACTGAAAAGGTTGCTACTTTTCAGCCTCAGAGGGCTAGTTCATCAGAAAACTATCTGCAGTGAATTTTAGGCAGAAGGGACTTTGTCTTTGGTAGAAAGACTTGAGCACGAGTTGAAACAGACCAACAAAATGACACAGACCAAATAAGGTTTATTGTGGAGTGAATTTGTTGTTGGACCCATAATTTTCAAAAACATACTTCCTATGAAGGGTTTAAACTGGAAGATCAGAGCTCCTATAAAAATGCAAATTTGAGAGGGTTGGGAAGAGCAACACTAGGGGCTTTAGCCACTAATTGCATGTTCTAGGCAGCCAATATGCACATGAATGGTAGCAGACACAAGGTCTGTACCTGAAAGACTAAAGCAGAAACACTGCTTCTTAACAACCAAGGCCCAGAGGGTTCAGCAGCAAATAGAATTCTTCAGTTGGATCCCATCACAACAGGTATGTCACCAACATCCCAGTGGTTTCCATTCAGAGAATAGGAGGGTGGGATCAAATTTTGACATGGCCCTCAGAAATTTTAATTTTGGGCCAGCTCTACTGTACAAAATGTTGTTAAAAGAATTCCTGAAGAATTGTCAGCAAATTTCTGAATTCACACTCAAAACTACTCTGCAGTTGCAGAATTTTCCTGTATTCCAGTAGTAACTAAGTAGTAGAGTAAGGCAGCTGCAGCCCAATATTGCTAGTAGAGTAAAGTGTCTGCAGCCCAAGCTGAAGATGTATATACACTCCCATATTTCAGGGATATATGTTGTAACTATGTTGCTCCAAGAATTATAGACAAACAAAACTCTTGGGCTTGAGGCAGTATCCTTTATTAGGCCTACTAAATATTAGCAAAAAAAAAATTTCTCTGCAAGCTTTCGAGTCCCAACACCCTTCTTTGGGCTGAGGAAAATTCAAAACTTGTAAAAGGTCTCCCAGATAGAAAAGAAATTTCATTTTGCACTGGGGATGGAGAGGCTGGAAGTTCCCCCACCCCAGGTAACTCAGAGTCTTTTTGTGAGAAAGCTGCTCTCTGATAGGTTGATTAGACAGCCTTCATCCCTGGATGTGACCAGGTGTCATGGGACACCTCCAGGGATGAAGCCTGTCTAATCAACTTATTAAAAAGCGCTCTCTCACAAAAAGACTCTGAGTTACCCATGGTGAAAATAAAACTTCCAACCTCTCCATCCCCTGTGCAAAGTCAAGTTTCTTTTCTACCTGGGAGACTTGTTACAAGCTTTGAATTCTCTTCAGCCTGAAGAAGGGTGTTGGGACTCAAAAGCTTGCAGAGACATATTTTTTTTTTTACTAATATTTAGTTGGCCTAATAAAAGATATTGCCTCTAACCAAAGATTTTTGTTTGTCTATACATTGCCATGCTTTCAGCTGAATGTTTCAGTCCACTTAGCAGTTGGCATCTTCCCAGAGTACACTTCTCAGAGCTATGGAGAGTCACTAGAAGGGTTGGAGTATGCATTCATTCTTTGCAGTGGTCGTTGCTGCCTCCTGACAAATTCTGCTAGAAGAGACAAATAAGTTATAGATACTGCCTGTGTTTGAACATTAGAGTCTTGGGATCAGTGAAAGGCAAAGAGAGCATCTACTGCTTGAAAAATGCCTAGCTTCAAACCCTTTTTTCAGCTGAACCCAATTTAACTGGAATGTTTTATATGGGTGAATCCATGTAAAACTGTGGCAAGGAAGTTTGGTGCCCGGGGCTAAGCCTGCAGTGGCAGCCTGCCCTTGTCCTGTGCACAGATCTGGGGGGCACCTGCCCCCTTCATGCTTGCTTAGGAGAGAGCACAGTAGCAGGAGCTTCCCCCCACCCAAGTGAGCTGCTCATGGCTCTGTCCTATGCCCCACCTTTGTTGGGCAGGTCCTGTTGGTGCCCCTTTGGTTCAGCACCCAT
>NW_017728992.1:36768604-36790688 GCF_001723915.1 Gavialis gangeticus
CCCATGGCAATCCCCCCAGTCAGCCCCCCCCCCCCCCCCCCACTATGACACTAAATCCATATGGTATGGCACAGGATTTGTGACTGCTGAGGGAAGAAATGCTGAAAGGAGGAAAATATCAACATGTAAGCAAATAAGTGAGAAAGCTCTCTAAAAATAATACTAAAAAAGGGAAAAACATGGATAGGAACAAAAAAGAAACCTAAAAAGCCAATCAAAGAACAAGAGCCTGAAATAATGGAACAAGTAAAGTAAGACTAGAAAGGGAAAAGGGAGAGAGATTTTTAAAAAGTTTTGTTTAGCAAGTGCTGAAGATGCATATAAAAGGAAAGGAAAAGAATGCAAAAATATGACAAAATGATACATTTCTATGATAAATGACATCTAAAGTCATGTGTGTGCATTTATTATTATACACTTATTATATATAATATTAAATTTTCATATTTCTTATGTTCTGTCATCTTTTCATTCCATCTATTAGTTTCATAATTAATAATTTTCATGCAGTTAATTAGTTTTAGGCATCTTGGCATAGTTTTTGAGTCCAACTTTATTTTACTTGCATTACAAAAGGAGTTTTCCATATGACTGGGTAAGCGCTTGATTTTATATAAATTTACCCTAGGATTAAATGAGTTTTGCATTTTCTCTGCTCTGGCTACCCATTGACTTCTTCCTGTTCTGGTCAGAGTGGATGGTTGCAGTAGTTTCTGCTAATGAGGCCAGAGGTGATGCACCAGGAACCACACGCACACGTAAGTAACCACTGAACAGGGTAAATCTACTTGTTACAAAAGCAGCTGTCTTTTCCTCACAAAAAAAAAGTTCTTCTGTCTGCTTAATAGCATACACTGGCACTTTCCTCTGATTTCCACTTGTTCCTGTAAGAAAATGTATTTTGTAGAAGTAGAAAGGACATAATTCTCTCTCCCTCACTCTTTTTTTTTTCTTTTTCCCTTGGCACATGTTTTTCCTTTGTTTAGTTTATTGAAAGCTTTCTTCTCTATGATGAAATTGCCCTTGATTGTACTTGTTGAAATCCTGGGGTCCTGGAAGGACTTTGTACATGTCCATGACCATCGTCCCACACAGAAGTAATGTGCTTCAACTACCTCAGCTTTAATCTCTCTGAAATAGTATGTGAAGTAAAGTCTTTTGCTGCTGAACATAATGCATATGGAGCTGTAAAATAATGCTCTGATATTGAACTGGGAAAGAAAGGCTAAGGCTGAATAAAGCCCCTAGCACTCCTGCTGTTCAGTACTGTGCTACAGTAAGTTAAGTTTTTCTTTGGTAATAATTGTTATGGAGCAGTGCATCTGATGCCCTGCATGAGAATTTTTAAGAGCGTTATGCAAGGGATAAAAAGCTGGAAAACAGTGAAAAGAGAGAAAGATGTATTTGTACTTGATTGGTATGTGTACACACCTCTGAGTGTTTACTCTCA
The DNA here is from genome assembly GCF_001723915.1 of Gavialis gangeticus. Lineage (NCBI taxonomy): Eukaryota > Metazoa > Chordata > Crocodylia > Gavialidae > Gavialis > Gavialis gangeticus. The sequence goes on from NW_017728992.1 coordinate 36,770,055, forward strand.
GAAGACTGCTATCTTCCTCCCCATTAGGAACCACTTCAACAATAATGGCAAACAAGTAATGGCAGTGCTGAGACAATTAAAAAAAAACAGATTTTTTTTTGCATTGCTAGGGTTAGGCCTATTTTACATTCATCATGATAAAACGGGTGCAGTATAAAGTGATCTATTATTACAATTTAACCATGAGTTATAAATCTTTCTCTGTCATTTTTGTTCAGTATTCTGTACATATTGAGAAACAAAGAGCACACACTATATTCTGGCCATATACAGACATTCAGTTCCACTGGGATAATTGCTGTTCTCCCAGTAGAAAACAAGTGCATGCGGAGATTAAGCTTTTTTTTTTTTTTTTTCCTGGAGCAAAAATGGCCACAACAGGAGAAAAATGACCAAGGGAAAACCAGGGTTAAATTGCTCCCAGGAAAGGTTCTCTTGGGAGACTGAGCATCTGTATACTTTCCATTGGTTTAACTTCACCTGGAGGACCAAGAGGAGTGGAGAAGGGGAAAAGGTTTCTATGCCTTCCAGAGACCGGGGTCACCCTAGTCTGGAGAGAGGCAGGCAGCTACTCTCCCATCCCATAAATAGGGTCAAGGAAGAGTCTCAGGTGTATCCCATCTACTTCTCATGCTGGAGTTTCCTCTCCCGCTTTCTCTGCTTGGCTTCCATGCACAGGGAGCACTGTCCTCTGCCTGCTTCCCCTTGGTTATCTAGTTTTTACTGTATTTCAAATAAATAATTCTGCAATGGGCTCAACTTTAGCCAGCAGAGCATACCAGAAATTGTGATCAGAAATCAGCTCAGTCCCTAACTCACCAATGAAGTGTAGGGTGATATTAGGAGTCCAGATTGGCCTTACATTCATTTGATTTCAAGGCATTTTAGTTGACTGAAGAGACTCCTTTGTGCGTGTGATGATAAAGTTTGTTTCTTTACACATTAAGGTGGAAAATAGTATTTCTCTATGAGACTGAGGTAAATGAAGATATTATTGGTAAACTAACATTTACATTAATGTAATATGTAATTCATGAAAGCTACTGACTGGTGTTGTGGTTAGATAATATAGACTTTGCTTGCAGGAAAGATAACAAAGAACTCTAATTTGAAAGTAGAATCCAGAGCTCAAAGCACGTAAAATACAGCAGATCCAGGCTTATTGTAGTCATATGCTTTGTGATATTATACCACTCACAGTGAGGTATTCTCTCTCTCTCTTTCTCTCTCTCTCTCTCACTCACAAAACAAAATAGTTAGTTTTGGAAACCAGATGGCAGTGGCATCATTGAATGTTGAAAACATTCCAGTAACTTGTTCTATCTTTATTTTTAGGCATTTCATGTGCTGCTTCATCTTCAAAAGCCTTTGGGTCTAACATTTCTAATGCTCCATGTGTCATTCCTGTGACTGTAACTGCTGATAGCATTAAAAAAATCAAATCACTTATTGAGTAGGTACAGGACCCTACTCATGTCTTCTGAGTGACCCTGAGATCTCTTTGCTGACATTTCTTTTCCCACCCTTCATTTATTCTGTAAAGGTTTGGGGAAGAGATGCTTTCTCTTAGTTTGTTTCTACAGTGTCCAAGAGAAGGGAGCCCAGATCTGGAGAGTGGCCTATGGATGCTGACACAATACATTGAATAATATGCTGGTTCTTATTTTTAAGGTCTCAGATTTGAAAACGATGATCTTCAACTGACCTTGAAAAAGAACCAGTCTAATAGTTTTCAAAAGTGCCTGCATCCCATTCTCAAAAGTGGGTTAGGCACTTGGGAGTCTGTTTCTCATTTAAAGTCAATAACACTTAGACTTTTATGTGCCAGAGTCAATTTTGAAAGTAGAACTTTGGTACTTCTGGAAATGTCATCTGTTAACTTTGTAACTCCTGGTTTCCTATCCCTGTGCTTCGTCTGTATGATATTTTTTCATAGGCCTCTCTACTCCAATCCCAAAATGGAAAAGAGCTAAATTATTATTAAGGCATTTGTCAGAGCCCTCACATATTTTGTCTTTATGAGGGAATAAACATTTTGGGTTTGGGGGGGGGGTTGTTTTGTTTTTGCTTACTCCTTCATATGTTGTAGATATAGCTTCGTTTATCACACAGACTATTTCTCATTTACCATGGGCAGAATTAAGTAACTGTTGTGGAGTTGCCTATGTGATGGGAAGCCTTGATGAAAATTTGTAAATTATTGGCAACTGTGTTATTTTATGCAGTACATTTGTATGCTTCTGTGCATGATGCAGTAGACAGCAAGTCAATGGGCATTTTGGCAAAACTACTTATAAGATGTGAATAGTACATATTTTCAGTGTTCACATGTAGACAGCTATTTTATAAAAAGTTAATATTCTTATTTTCTGAGAACTTGATCACACTTGTACTTAATCTCAAAGCATTTTTAATACATATAGCAGTCTCATAGACAGTCATGTGAGAAGTATGGGATAACAGTTTATTAACTGTGAGCTTTGTAGATTCACAGCATCATGAAAAAGCTGCTATTTTCTATAATTCAAATATAGGGAGATTTCATGATAGACAGCTACATCATAATTTGAGAAGCAAGGAAACTGAAATTCTAATTTCCATGCAAGTTTTCCATTTTGATTACCTTTTCTACCTTTAATATGAACCAAAGAATCCCCTAAACATTTTAAAAATAAATTATTTGAGGTCAGTTGAAATTATTTTTAATAAAATTAAAATGTTTTCAATTTTGATTTTAAAATTGTCTTATAATATTTTAAATGAAAAGCTATTTTAAAATGATTTTTTTTTGGATCTGACTGAAATACAGTATTTTGAATTTAACAAATGTCTGTTATTATTTTCCCTTCACATGGTGAATCATCACTTTCCTATGGAAAAAAAAAACTTTCAATCTTAGAGTTTTTGACCAGGTCTAGTCATAATGACATTCTGCTACGTCTTTGGGTAACCTGAATTGGAATTTAATTCCAAGACTCACTGTGACATGACATATGCCATTCTGGCATTTACAGTATCAGAAAGATTTAGGGATAGAAGGGTGGATAAAGCAAATGGTAACTCAGACAAAACTAATACAAGGATGAGACTGAAGGAGCTATTAGAATCAAATTTGTTCTTGGTAGAATACCAATATTAATGCAGTTGGGACGAAATTGCCACAGGCTCAGAAATAGAAGATTCAATTAGGAACATGATTACAAAATGTAAAAGAAATAAAAAATGAAGGAATATGGTCTTCTCATACCTATTAAAGATAAGAATACATTGCTGCTTACACAAGTTTGGCACAATATTAGTAAGCTTTTGAGCCCACTCCTTAAAGAGGCTGGGCAACTGAAGCTCCCATAGTGGTTATAAGAAGTTTCAGGAGTTCAACATCCAAGTCTCATCTATTAACCATGATACTCCTGACCAAAAGGATGAATTGTCACGAGGAATGGCAGATTCACCTTTAATTCAAATATTTAATAACAATTTAGATGACACAGATTCCTTTCTGTGTTAAATATAGTGAGTAATCCTCCAATTAAGATGAGAAAGTAATACCAACTGATACAGGTAAGCCTTTTCTTGTTTTCTGTGCTTAATTCTGTGAAAACAGTATTCCATACTATTGATTAAAGACCAAACTAATGTATTGTGTGAAAATGATGCTAAAACTGTCTCTAAAAAATGGATATGCATGTGCAAAGTATTTTTTTCCATTTTTTTTTATTTTTTATGCTTGTAGGTAAACTTTATATTATCATTTTTTTTTATTTGCTTTCATTACCTAGTTTAGGAAATGTTAATATATTTTTATAAGAGAATTATAAGAGGCATTGTAAACTAAAACTATTTTAAGATAGACATGGTTTCATCTAGCTTTAACTAAAAAAGTAATTCAAATATTTTGAGATTCTTCCCTTTAGTTTACCAAAGGCTTTTTAAAGTATGTTTTAGGAGGAAAGTAGAATGGACTTTTGGAGACAGATTCCTCACCAAAGTTCATTACTGCTAAGTTGCTACTATTATTGCAAAAATATTTTTTTCCAGATTCTAACACTCTCTTACCCACTACCTCTAATGAAATTGATGGGACTACTTGTGAAATAAGGTGCTTCTTATGCTGGGTAAGCATATCAGAATCCGGCCTTTGTTTCCAGACTATGATTAGTTTATTTGATGTGTCCTTTATCTTTCTAGAACACTGGAAATTATGTTCAAAGCACTTTTGTCTATGTTATGCTGTTTGTGATGCTTAATTATGCTAATTTATATTGTATTAGAATAATTTGCTGCACATTATTTCATGACACAATAAAATATGTGATGTCTTATTTGCACATTTTGAAAATACATGGTAATTGTAGACGAAGTCTGGTGAAAGGAGATTGCCTTTGTATTCTACTTACAAGATGGACATATTTGATGTGCTGCATGCCTGGCATGTTCAAATTTGGGTACCAAAAGTTAGTCACTGAAGCACATACTCAAGTACTGCAATAAATGGCTCTAATTTTCAAAAGTGTTGCCAACTATAGATCTCATTTACTTTGCTGGAAGTTCTAAGAGGAGGTAGAATTTGCTGTAGTATTGAAGTGTATAGGTTGAGCTATAAAGTAATACTTATATACATTTGTTTTATCTTCTTTTTGGAATTCATTCTTTACATTCAAATACATTCAAAACTACTACAGTCTATTCCAAATTATGGCTGAGACCAACCTGCTCAGAGTGATAAATGTCAGCCTTTCAACAATCTTATCCCATGATGTTAAAAGGACTGTAGGGAGTCTCATACAGAAAGCACTATTTTTTTGGAAGCTGAACTTTTATGGTGTGGCACTCCAAATAATTCCAGAAGGGGACATTTTTTTTTTTTTTGCAGCTAAACCATCTTCAAGGGTCACTAGTCAGCATGGTGTCTTCTTCGGGCACTGACAGATGGGCAGGGGTGGGAATGGAGAAGCACTTTACTGGAAGAAACAGTACGTTAGTTTGACCGGACCTGACAGCTTCTGTATAGATTGGACACTTCAGCACATCTTTTTGGTGCTTTTATCTAACAGCTGATTGAATCAGCTATTAGATTCAATCAGCTATTAGATGACAGCGCCAACCCCCCCCCCGAAACACCCAATCTATAGAGATGGTGGGTGAGCTGGATCTTTTGGTCATGAGCTGGGCTTGGCATGGGGGCACACAGAGTTTAAAGCTGCATTTTGTTTTTGCTTTTTTCCTTATGCCTGTAAGCAGACTGAATGATTAACTTCAAAGTCACATATTCTTTTAAGGACCAGGGGGACAAAATGGACCATAAGCTGAAATTTAGCCATATAGCCAATAGTTTTTTTAAAAAGCCAACAGCATACTGGGTTGTATTAACAGAAAAGTTATTTGCAAATTAAGGGAAGTGATTCTTCCACTCCATTCAGCACTGATGACACCTCACCTGGAGTACATTATTGGGTCCTACAGTTCAAGAAAGATTTGCACAGCTTGGAAAAAGTCCAATGGAGAGCATCAAAAAATATTAGAGGCCTGAGAAGCATGACTGATGATGAAAGTCTGAAAGAAATAGAGTTATTTAGCCTGAGGAAGAGAAAATGGAGGGAGAATTTGATAACAGTCTTCAATACCTAAAGAGCAATTAAAAAGAGGATGCAGGTAACCTTTGCTTTGTGGCTGTAGGGGACAGGACTAGGAACAGGCTAGCTAGAGAAGTTGTAGAATTTCCCTTCCTAGAAACTTGGGTGGAATGGTTTGGTCAGGGATGAAGTTCCTTTAGTATGGGGCTAGAGTAAAGGATTTAATGAGGTGTCTTCCAGCCTTACTATCCTATGATTCAATGGATCCTCCTGAGTTGTATGAGATGAGGTATGACACACATATGTGTACCTCAGATAATTCCATTTGAGAGTGACTGATCCTGCAGACAGTGCTAAATGACCCCAATATTGCAAAATCATCACCAGCCACTCAATTATATTTCTTCCCTGAGTCATTCCCACAGTGGGATTTTTAATGCCTACATGTTCAACCATTAACAATGGAAAGAAGAGACCATGGTTTATGTTCTATGAAGGATGGAATCTCCAACAGTGAAGAATGAATTCCCTGTGCTGCATTGCAGTGTCAGCATTAGGTGTGAGCAAAAAATGCTGAAGTGAGGACTTGAGGCCCATCACATTCTTCTCCTCAGATTAGAGTGCTATAGTCTAAAATTTACTCAAATGGAAGGGAGGAAAATTGTTACATCAAATAATTTCCAAATATAATTAGGATAAAAACACTTTTAATGTTAATTTAAAGGTCTGAGCCACTCAGCTATAGTTTCACTTTCTATTTTATATGCATAAATAATGAGGAATAAAATAGACCTTACAAAAGAGCCATTGCAGTGGTATTGCAATAAATAATATAAGAAAGATAAAGAGGGGAACCATATTTACTATGGGTCAGGACTTAAATATTCCAGTTAGTAAGATTTTATCAATCTAAGGTAGTTATGATGTTCCTTAATGTAATATCTGAACACTTCACAGTACCCTTTTAGAGCAAAGAAGTACAATTATCCCTAATTACAGAAGGGAAAATGACTTGCATAGCTTTTAAATGGCTTGCTTCAAGGTCACCTTGAATCTACATTTTTCAAATCTTACGCTAGCCACTGAACAGTCTTTTCCCTATTGTCACAAGGGCCTTCACCCGCTACACTAGGTTGAAGGCCCATATGCCTATATTATGACCTTTCTTTGGATCATAATCTGGGTCATGTTCTTTGTCTACTTCTTTCTTCCCTTACTTATCATCTACCTTCTTTGCCTTATTCATCACCTGCCTCCTTACCCAGAGCTCCAGCCTGGGTGACTGGTGCCTCCCGAGTCTGGGGGAGGGGCACAATTTGTGGCCAGGCCCAGGAGTAGGCCAAAAGCCCCATATCCACTCCTATATTTCTCTGTCATGGCTTAGTGTCCCCCCTCCCCCCGCCGCCAAGCCATTGGCCCACACAGCAAAAAAACTGCCCCGTCCTGAGTGGTGCTGAGTCAGAGGCCAACCTTAGGGGTGGCATGTACCCCCACTATCAGTTGCCTATGGCTCCAGTCCTACTAAAGCTACCACATTTATATATTTCTCTCTGAGATAACTTACTTTGCTAGCAATCAGGCATCTGCTCCTTCTTTCAAGCTCTGGTAGATGTATTATGCAGATAGTCAAAAAATGCAGTATTATAGATGGCATTTAAACATATTAAAAACGAAAGCCATTAAAGTGGGTAAAATGCATTTTTGTTTGCTTGTTTTTTTATTCTATTCTTCTTGTGCCACGACATGACAAAATTGGGGAAAGATATGGTGAAAGTGGCTTAAGTACCTCTATTACATTCCAATGACATATACCCAGCTTTAAATTCTAAATGTGAAGGAATGACATCTCTCCATGGGCAGATCCAGGATTTTGGAAGGGCAAGTGCATGAACAGAGACCTGTGCTACAATGATGGCTGCACCCTGGCTCCCAGCCTCCCTATCTACCATGCATACACAGTGTGGGTAGACTGTAGGAGCAGCAGTAGGGAACACATTTTAAGTCCCTCAAGCAGGTAAACATGTTCCCTCCCCTCTACCTTTGTCTCTAAGTGTAGTAGCCCATTCCTTCCCCTTCCCTCCCCATCTACCTCTGCTAGAGTCCCTGGATGACCCAGGGCCCAGATGACCCCAGATCACCTGGGCTGTACAGCAGCAGCATCAGGCAAGTTCCTTCTCCCTCTACCTGCTCCTTGGCTGTCAGAGAACAGGAGGGGGACTTAGCAGGGGGAAAGGATGTGCCCACTGCCACTGCTGTTCCTGGCTGAGCCCAGCTCCACTTGGAGCCTGGCTGGAGTGGGTGAGAATGGCTATGGAGCTTCCCACACCCCTGTCCTTGGGACAACCAGAGATAATGGCAACAGTGGGATGAGAAGGGGAAGGAAAGAGAGGTGTCACAGCACAAAGCAGGTGGGGAGAAGGTAATTCCTATGTTTCAGGGGCTTAGAGTACCAGCTGCTGCTTCTGCAATGTGGGGGTTGAGGTATATCTATACCACTAGCTTCCCCTCCCCCCCGGATTTGTCCCTGCACTCCACTTCTAATTACCAGACTTGAACTGTTGTTTTCCTTCTTCTGTTAAACTGCTAGCATCACTTCCTTATGCAGCTTGGCTTCAAGATTCTGAATCTTAGGTTTGGATCTCTTAAAAAACAAAACAAAACAAAACAACCCCCCACCCAAATACCCAAACAAACAAAACACTGATTTAAATCCTGTCAACCCTGATTCAGCCCTTCTTGCAACTGAGGTCTAAATTCACTGTGTGTGTCTGTTCTTTAGATGCATTAAACATATACTGATCATTGGACTGTGTTAATATTAAAGTTCTTGTAGGATGTGGGAGCAATGAGTAGCTTCCTCATTTGTTTTATGATTTGAATTTTTTGGGGGGTGGGGGGGAGTTACATGATTTATGTATCCATAAAATGTATAAACTTTTCAGGAGGAAAGTTGCCATAGAAATTCAGATATGCATTTTTATTATGGATCAGGTTGTTGCGAATAGAATTCTGCCATAGCAATCATGCCCAAAATGAAAAGGGTAGAAATAGTAAGATTTTTTTTTATACCAGATGGAAACATTGATTTTTCAGGTAGGTTAGTTGTGTCCATGCCACCATCAAGGAAAATAATTTGCAGCTAAAAAATATGAAACTGCTGCTTTAGACTTTTTAAGACTTTACCTAGCTCTCTAATCTATTTGGGTGGATATGAAGGGGAGATTTCAACATGATGTAACTTTTTCATACTCTAGATGGCAGTCATAATCTTATACAAAAATCATTGCTACAAAGAATGATGGGGTGGGATACTTTATATAGCACAAAAGGTGGAAATGGTAATGAAGTACATAGACATCAAATAAAATTGGTACAGAATATTCAGTCTGACCTAATTCCCTCTCTATGGGAACAGACAGAATGGAAATAATTAACACATTTTTTGTTAATACAGGAGAAGACTAAAGAGTCCCTATATCGTTTTAGTCTCTTTATCCTGACCCTGCAGATACCCCTGTTTGTGAAAATGGCTGTATCAGTGCACCACCAGTTTGAAGAATTCTGGTTTCCCAGCTTAACTGTCTACTCTATATGATTTGCCCATGAATGTGTATATTGTACCTACTTTGTAAGCTGTGATTTTTGAAGCACTTCCATTGGTGCATGTTTATTATTATTTAGAATGCAACAACTATTTGGTCAATTGGTATATCTACCTTTCCATGGTTACACATAACTGTGGTTTTATTCTGTTCATTAAGATCCCAAATTCTGCATTTGGTTCTGTTAATGTATCAGTTTCATTATTGTAACATTAAAAAAAAAACCCGTTTGTTATTTCCCTATTGGAAACAAAAGTAGGCATGAATGGACATAAAAAATAAAGAGTTTAGACTTTGATTGTTGCAATCAAATCAAGGCATAAGGATCCAAGCTGCTACACAGAGCTACATGCATGCAGATCAGGGTTGAATTTCCTAGAGAAATAAGGCTGGACAGGACTTGAAGAGATCATCTAGTCCAACCAGGGATTGAACCTGTGACCTTAGTGTTATTTAAACCGGGCTGTACCTGAACTAAATGCAGATCAGCTTATTAAGCTATAAAAAGATCACAGCCCTAGTTTGTAAACTCTTTGTGGCATACCTCATTTTGTTAGGGAAGGATTCTCACTGTTTATAGCAGTATGCAAATGATAAAAATAACTATTCATGGAGAACCAAGTATAATCTGGGAACAGTATATGGAACAGTGAAAAAAATAACAAGTACCAAGGTGTCATTGCCTTCCCTTTTTTTCAGTAAAAAGAAAAACCTAGGTAGAAAAATGGCAATCATCTACTGAGAGTTTTCTTCACCAGATTTATTTTAATAGATTTCATAGATGTTAGGGTTGGAAGATCATCAGGTCCAGCCCATGCCCCAGAGGCAGGAAGTCAGCTAGGGTCAAAGGATCCCAGCAAAATAAACATCCAAATGTTTCTTGAATGAGTCCAGAGTAGGTGCCTGCACCACTACTGGAGGGAGTCTACTCCAGGCCTTGGGGGCTTGGACAGTAAAGAAATTTTTTCTTATGTCCAGGCAAAAACGATCCTACATTCATTTAGTATGTAGCAATGTGTTCCATGGGAACTGCTAATGAAAATGAAGTCTGAGGTTACTGTAAAGAAAGTTGCTTCAAGCAATGTGAAATACCCAACACACCTTAAAGCGCTTGTGAAACTAAGAATTCTATTTTCATAAATGGACACAAAAAAAATGAGTTATGTCTCATTTTCACCTTGACATTTTCTTCAAAATAAGAGTTTTCCTAAGTACAAAAACTATTATTTTGCATCAAAAAATGTTTATTTTTCTTCCTGTGAATAGCAACATTGCTCCCTGAGTTGTGTGTAAGAGACAGTAAAGAATCTTGAATTTAAAAAAAATGTAAAAATATGTAAAAAGAAAATTCCACAGTTTTGGACAAAAATATAGTGACATTTATATTTGGTTTTAAATGTGAAATTTATACTAAAACCTACTACTAATTAAAAGAGGGGGCAACATACTGTATAACACATTCTAGATATAGTATCCAAATCACCAAAGTGAGTGAGTACTATTGATAGTTTTGAGTATAAAAACATACTTCTGATGGTAGAATATGGTGTATGGACCTTTGTGAAGATAATTGATTGTTTGCAAGAGAGGTTTGTTTTTTTTCATGCCACCTCAAAACTAAGGCTTTTTTTTTTCCTCTTTGACCACAGCATATTTTGGTGAATAAGATCCTTGATACATGTACAATATAAGATGCAATTAACCATTTAATCCTTTCTTAAGTAGTAACCTGGCCACATGTGCAAATCAATTTAATGTGTAAATGACCCACAAAGTTATTCCATATATAATTTATAATAACTTTGTGCTTCATTTGCATCATACCTTAAATTGTATGTCTGGCCACTTGTGTCTCAAGACCTGTCAAAACCTTGTGTGCCACCCAGCTGAGCACATGTTGTTTTATAAAACCCAGCACAGGGGGACCTGGGGATCAGGCTGTAGCAGCATAATATGAGGGTTGCCTGTGCCTCTAAGCTGGGGTTTTGACAATCAGCTGATTACCACCTGGGTCCAACTGACACCCCAATTTCATCTTGTTAGCCTGGGCTCATGACCCCAGGACCCCCTGCACGAGCAAGCAAGGCACAATTGAGATCTAATCCTGGATTTCCAAATTGCACATTTTGCCATGCACGTTGTGTGACAGGAAGTGTGATTGTTGGAATTCCTGAATAATACTCATCACACCTTAAAATGCATGTCTTTTGAGGGCCTACATCCAGAAGCTTATATTTTGGTTCTTTTAATCACTTGTATCTGAGAGTGGTGAAATGTGCTCCTTCTAGCATAGAAAATATGAACACTCCCTGACATTTTATCAAAGATGAAAAATGCATACATGTGCTAATTTTTACATACACCTTTAAATGATTTTTTTATTGACTTTGAAACATACCCGTAAATATAAAATGTGATGGTAATTTCATGCATAGTCCATGTTCAATTTAGCTTTTTTGCTAAGAGGCTTTTGTCCTTGTAAGAGCTTCAGATGTGCAATAACCAGAATTCTTATGGGCTGTGGACATGGTTTTGCTTTTCAACTATGCCCATCTTTTTTTTTTACTTACACTTTGTCTTCTGAAAAAAAGAATACTGTTTTATTTGCCCACTCCTGTGGTAGTATGGAGTATGGAACAAATTAACCTGCTGTAAACTTAAACCTGAATGTTGTAACTTCAAAATTTTTTAGGTTCATTTTCAAATGAAACAGAGTGAGAGAGGACAGATGAAAGACTAACAGTAGGTAAATTATAAAACTTTATAATTTTAAAATGCTTTTAGTGTTCACCTTAGCATACCCTAAGGAATATTTATCCATGACTATGTAGTGCAGAAGACAGCTAATGAGAATACTGTGAAAAAAACATTTTAATGTAAATCTTATTGAAAACCAGTAGTGTATATAATAATTAACACTGTAGAGGAGACAATACAACTAGTGAATAATAATTATAATATATTTTATATTACTATAACATTATAGTAAAACATATGTACATTATCATACTATATACAGCTTAAGAGTATTAGTTAAACTGAAGGGGTATGAGAAAATTCAACTTTCCTATTTGCTGCTGTGGGATTAAAACTGCTGCAAATCAAAGATTTCCCTTTCTTGTAAGCAGACAAACAAAAAACCTTGATGCTACTCATATTTGTAGCAACATGCATTTGATGGACAATATTTTATGTATCCAAAACAAGGCTCTTTACATTTACTCTGTAAATACAAATTGTGTAGCTCTCAGAATGTAAAACCTTAATGATGCTGGATCAAATACAACTTCTAGTTATATTTGTTCAGTCCAGCTAACTAGTGGAATTTACTGGAAAGTAATGAAGGCACGTTTTGACCCCAAATTACCTTTTTTCCTTTCAGGGAAATGAGGAAAACTGAAAGACTGAAAAAGAATGGTGAAGGATGTTTATCAACTACATACTGGTAAGTCTTAGAGAAGAAAAAATATAGAAATTATACTTTTTAGCCTAGAAACAGAAGTTACTCATAAACTGGTATAATTGATTGGAAATTAATTCAAATCTGTAACACAGTAGAAGTTCAGTGCACATAAACCTCTTTCAAAATGGCCAAAACTGGTTTAAGATAAACCTGGATGGATACAGAATCAGACTTAACTGATTTAAACTAAATTGGCTTATTGAACTTCTGTCCCAGATCTCCTTCAGATTCAAGTTAACTCACAGTCCCCCAGCATCCCAGGGTGCTTTGCATCTTCACTACACACCCACCCGTACATGGTGGGCAGGCTAGCCTTGTCTGCTCCAGGCAAGTGGGAGGCATGTTCTAATATCCCTTCCCGCCTCCTTCCGCCCACCTCCTCCACGTCTTCTGGCCTGAGCTACACCAGGCATGTCTCTGCATTTCTGGAATCAAAACTGAATGTCTGTTCACTTGCTTATTAGTTCAGTCTACATAGCTTAATCCAACTTGTGAATATTGAATTGATTCAGCCTTGGGCTTTTTGACTGGCTGTACTTAGCTCTTTAGAGGAACGCCTTCCCTATTAGCATTAGTAGGGCAGGTAGAGGAGGATGTAATAACATTGACCCATTATACAAAAAGGATATATCTCAATGTTTCCATTTGCAATTTTCCTTCTGAAACTTTCTTTAAATTAACCACTTTCATTTATAACCTCAATAAAGGTGGTTTCTTTACCAGGCATCTTTGAACTGGGAGTTAAGAAGTAGTAGGCTATGCAAGAAAAACATACATTTTACCATTCCATTTCCAGATGTCCTTGAAGAAAGCCTAAATGTTGAAAAGCTGTTGTTAAACTTTTCAATTTTCAGTGTTTGCTTAATAGGACTCTTTGATTATACAGGTTGGAAGGCACTGAACTGTTTTTTGGTAATCCATCTGAATCTTTGGCAGTTCCAAAAGCCTTTTCTTGTAATATTGTTACTTTTCAATGTCATATGAAAAAAGACAGTAATTTTGTAAATTACACAAGCTGGATGCTACACTCTAAACATTGGCCCATTGTGTCTAGTGTACCATAAAGATTGCTATGTAAGTTCATCCTTTCTCTGCCAGCAACCAATGTGAGATGCTCCAAACCAAGGTGTGGCAGTCCCCATACCTGATATAAGTATGTGGCAATTTCTTCATTCTTCCTTTCAGATAGTGATGCTCAGTAAATCCCATAATTTCATTCTATATCATTCAAATATAACTTTATACCTCTTATCAGTTTTAAGTTTCTTGACTTTAAATTCAATTTTTTCTATATGTCCTTGCTTTCTGAGAAGGTATAAGTATCATAAACTCCCCATATTCTCTAATTTTATTTCATATACCTTAGCCATCTACTCTACAAACTCTAGAATTCTGGTACCATTTTAGTTGATGGAAAAGCCTCCATTGACTATAATGGAGTCAGGACTTCTCTTCTAATCACTTCAGTTCCTCTATATGAAGAATTATTTCAAAGTCTCTAATAATTTCCATCCCCTTTTCTTGATTTTTTAATTTCGTCTAGAGTACTTGCTTTCTGAGACATAATGCTCAGAATAGAACATGTTATTTCTGAAATCCATATGGATTTCAAAATAATGGACAATTTTTCTTAATTGTTTTCCCAATTTTTATTTGGCTTAATTAAGTTTTCATTGGTTTATTTTCCATTGCTTATGTATTCAAATATTTGTTTAGATTTGTATTTACAAAAACTGGTTACTTTTCTGTATCTTATAATTTTATCTAACTTTGTTTGTTTTTAAATAACTCTGTTTCTGTTTTATTTGAACAAACGTACATCTCTGTGACTTAAGACCCAATTCTTTCAGTTTCTTTATAAGCAACACTAACCATTATGTTTTTCAACATAATTAAAACACTTTTAACCCTCCAGTTCTGCAGTCCAGTAGCTGATTTTAATTAAAAATGCCTATTACCAAGTTTTAGGATCTGCTAGATTAACTTTCTCTCATTCATGTTAGTAATCAGTATTAACATGTGTTGACTAGGATCATTTCTATTTAAAAAAGGAAATTATATTGTGGTCAATATTATTTAATTCAAGGTTGTCAAACATATGGTCCATGGGTAGGAGCCAGTCCATGGACCCACCCCCTCCCCTCCCTTCCCTTCCCCCCCCAGCATACCTGATCTGGTGGCTGCTCCTGTCAGTCTGGAACCCATGCTGCATGCAGTGATCACAAGTGCTGTGTGTACCACAGATCCTGGCCCAGCTGCAGCAGGTGCCACATGCGCCTCAGTCCTGGAGCTTTGGGACAGACACTCTGTGTTGTACATTCTGGGCAGAATGGCCACTGCATGCAGTATGGCTGCTGCTCCAGCCAGACTGCACTGCACATGGAGCTAATTCCAGCCATTCCAGGATCTGTGCCAGGCTGACTGTGGGAGGGAGATAGAGAAGGGGAGGACTCATCCACAGGCCTGGAAAAGTTTTACACCCCTGACTCAGTGACTGTAGTTACCTCTTAAAATGACTTCCTTGTGCTACCTAAAACTTTGCACACTTGTACAGCACCATCAGAAGTAGGATTATAGCATATATAGGAATGCCTGCAATAGTTGTAATTCAAGGTACGAGTACTACTGAAGATACACATGGAGTTCAGAATGGACTAGCTTCCAGAGTAATTAAATAAGTTTCTTGAAGCTCTTGTACATCCATTACTGATGCCCATTCAACCACATATTCATTACAATTGTTACCCAAGCTAGTTCAATTAAGGCCTCAAACAGGCATTACTTTCTAGGGGTGCATATTTTTCAGGTATTTCCACTGATAGAAATGATTCAGCTTGCAGCTGCCCTGTCTTCCCTCCCTCTTGGGCTGAGGGAATGGAGTGGCAAAGCCCCCCTCTGCTTCCTAGATCAAAGAACCCAGTCTGGGGAAACAACAAAGAGCAGCTGTTCCTGCAGATCAGGCCAAATCAGTAAGGCTACCAGTGCAGAAACTTAAAGTGCTACACAGGAAGCACTTCAAAGTTAGCAGCCCCTGGGAGCACAAGGAAGGACAGGACAAAGCCCCTAGTAGGCATCTGAGAAGCAGCTAGTATTCACTTCGGATTCAGATTCGGCCAATTCTGGGGACAGTGATTTGATTTGGTGATTCAAAACACTGTCCCAAATCCATTTGGCCAAATCTGGTTCAGAGTTTTGACCACTGCTGAATCAGCTGAATCTCCAAATCAAACAGTTCCCATCCCCCGCCTGCTTTCTCAGCCCTGTCAATAGCTGCCGTGCCTGGCCCCAGTGTCTCAACTCTTAAAAAAAAGAAGCCCTGCACTCACCAGCTGCTACCAAGTTGGGGGAGCATTTCCGCTGCACCCCAGTTCTCCATGCTGTGTGGGGAGCTCTGCCATAAGCCTCCATCCCCTGCCCACTGTCCCAGCCCCACCAATAGCTGCCGTGCCTGTCCCCAGCATCCTGGCTCTTTTTTTTTTTTGAAGCCCTGCACTCACCGTCTGCTGCCAGGGGGGCAATCCCTGCTGCCCCCATTGCCCCATGCTGCATGACAGGCCCTGCCATGAGCCCCCAGAAGCCCCAATGGCTGCTGCAGCATCTGGTGAGTGTGGGGCTTTTTTTTTTTTAAGAGCCAGGATGCAGGGGCCAGGTGGGGCAGCTATCGACAGGGCTGAGAGAGTGGGTGGGGGAAAGGGGCTCATGGCAGAGCCCCCTATGCAGCATGGGTCAGTGTGGAGAAGTGCAGATTACCCCCCCACACACACACACCTGGGAGTAGCCAGTGAGTGTGGGGCTTTTTATTATTATTATTAAAGAGCTGGAAAGCCAGGCAGGGGAGCCATTGATGTGGCTGGGAGAGTGGGCAGGGGACAAGTGGAACTCAGAGGGGCTGGGGGAGCAGGCAGGGGATGGAGCTTGGTGGGGGTCCCTCCATGGTCCCCTTCCGCCTTCTTCTGGCCCCCACCCCCCACTCACCGGCATGGAGTCTGGGTCCAGCTCCCTGCAGCGGCGAGTGGGGACTGCCCAAATCTCTGAATCTCTCTGAAGCTCTGCAAATACTTTCTGCATCGATTCAGAGAGTTTAAATCAATTCAGACCTTTCTATTGGTCTCCCAATTCAATTCAGATTTGGAGATTCAGTCACTGGATTAGGCCGAATTTCCTCCAAATCAAATCAGCACCCAAAGCTTTGCACATCCCTAGCTCCTAACCTTTTGCATAGTCCCTGGTCTGGTGAAGAGGTGAGGAACATTGTCTTGCTGCTCTCCTCTCTACCTATACAACTCTGAGCAGGGAGGGAGAAGTGCAAAACCCACGGCTCTGTGTAGTCCCTGCCTCTACCTTCCTCTTCTGGACTACAGTGGAAGGAGAATATATAAGTGTGCACTCTTACAAAAGAAACTCTCTTGCAAGGGAGATCTTCCAAGTTGACACCTGGAAAGATCTTCTCTAGAAGGGGCATGTTTCCCTCGGAGAAAATGAATGAACACTTTTACATTTGTCATTTCTACTGGGAGAATACAAGTTCCCTGAGTAGAAATGTAATGCTTGGCTTAAATCTAGGTTGGATACATCTATCCATATAGGAAAAAAACAAAACAAAACACTCCCTGATTGTAATGTTGGTATAGCCTAAGTAAAACATATTTTTCTGTGTGCTCTAGAGATAGATATTCCAAGAAACAAAGATTTAGTTCATCAAGCAATGGTGAACCATTATTACATGGTTCAATTAGTTAATGTGCAAGTAGTTGAGGTCATTTGCCTTCTAAATCTCATAAATAGTATGAGATTTACATAAATCTGTTTTACTAGAGATTGTTGCCATCCTTTTATGCTTGAGATTGTTGATCTTCCCTTTTATGCTTGAGTTTTGCATTCACATATGTACTTTTTAGTCCTTTACTCTGAGAAATATTATCTTTATAGATGACATCAAATATTTTATATGTAGTGATACTGAACCATATCTATAAGCCTATCTATTTATACTTAAATGCTGATTTTTGTCATTCCTGTCTGTGTTAGTTATGTTACATACCTGTCAGACATTCTAGACCCCCTATTTCTATCTTTATACTCCTCGGTGGTACTGAGGCATTTTTAGTTTTCAGTTTTGAAAATGTATGTGCTTTAAAATAAACAAACAAACAAAAAACCAAACGATGCTTTTTGTGGGGTTGCTTTAGAATATACCTCTGTAGTCTCAGTATATGTCTTTTGCATTTCATGTGTGTTTTATGTCCTCTTGTTTATTTCCAGATATCATCTTCTTTACTTCTTTACCATAAGAGGACATATCTCATCAATACCTGCCCTATCTTAAATGCTTCTCAATACTTGAGCGTTCTTGGTTGTAGCTGTGTTAGTCTAAGGACATAGGCAGTCAAGGTTCTTTGGGAAGATGGGATACTTTTACTAAACCAACTAAATAGTTGGAAAAATTGTTTTTTGCAAGCTCTCAGGCACAAATACTCTTCTTCAGGTGTAAGGAGAGTCTGTTAGTGTTTGTGTGCTCTGTTAGTAACAATTGAAGCCGATATGCAAATTTAAAATTTAGCATATTGGCTTCTGTTCTATCCAGGAGAGCATACAAACACCAACAGACTGTCTTTATACTCTCAATACTTAGTGGATCTCCCTCCTCCCACCATGTATATAACTCTGTTCTTTCAAATGTCTCGCTACAACTTCATAGATGAAAGTTTGAGCTTTCCCCTGTACTTGTGGCAAAGGCTACCCCAGTTGATCCACCTATAAATGGATATTTGATCAGTACAGCTGAGAAGTGAAAGGTGGCAGATGCACACATAGTTCTTTCATTCCCTGTGCCATTTGCTGTAGAAACTGATATTCTTTAGCTCAATAGGCCACTAAGCTGTTAGGTTGGCTCAAAGTTTGAAAAGGCCTTGTTACCTAAGGAATTTAGATATCATCTTCTCATCTGTATGTTGAGATCAAGTGCCCTTGTAATCCCTTTGTACCATAGAAGGGAACTTTTCAACATGGATCCATCTTGGGAGGTTATTAAGACCATTGGGATATGGCTGGTGGTCATGTTGTTTGTAAAACTGAAGTTAAGCAGAGAAAAACACTATCCTAGTAACTAGGTTGCATCATGTGTGGCAGCTGGCACCCAGAGGGGAGTGTTTTGACAGAACTCTGTGAATAGGGGCAGGTCTGGCTGACTAAAATAGATGGTTGTTTTAAAAATACTGACTGATCAGGGCTGGGTTACCTCTGGCTCCTGCTGGAAGAGGGGTAATAAATGGGTCTAGTGCCCCCAAAACTGAAAGAATTTGAGGGGAATTTCAGTGACTTTTCTCTCAACCAGAGAAACATAAGTCCGGTTGTGAGTGTCCGATGAGGCAAGCTGACTCACAATCAATATTATATCTAAATGTAGATATAGAGATCATGTTTGATATTTGGCTATTGTGGTAAAAATAACATTTTGAATTTTTTTTAGTTTAGTCATTATTAGTGACTGAGGAAAATTGGATTCCATGCTAAGTGTTTTATATGTGTGTGTGTGTATTGTGAACCCAGAGGGGTTGTGCACTAAGTATTGCATAACCCTTTCAGAAAATAGCACCCAAACAGGGACCAGGACTAGCATGTGGGAATTATTAGAATTAGTTTTTATTCATAATGTTGACTCAGTGGCTTAATAATGAACTAGGTGCTATTGCCTTCCTTAATTCATAGATTCATAGATTGCAAGGCCAGAAGGGACCTTGGAAAATCATCATATGCAGCCCCCTGCATCAAGCAGGAAAGATAGGTGACCCCAGCAAGAAGACTGCCTAGTCTCCTCTTGAAGATTTTCAGGGTAGGTGATTGTACCACCTTTGGAGGGAACTTATTCCATAGTCTGGACACCCTGACTGTAAAGAGATTTTACCTAATGTTGAGCCTGAATCAATCTTCCAGGAGTTTGTGACAATTACTCATAGTTTTCCCCTCAGGTGCCCTGGTGAACAGTTGCTCACTGAGCCCCTGATGTGCTCCCCTAGTGTAGTGGTATGCTGCTACCAGGTCCTTTCTTAGCTTGCTTTTCCTCAGGCTGAAGAGTCCCAAATCCCTCAGCCTTTCCTTGTATGGCTTGCCTTTTAAAACTCTGATCATATGGTTGGCTTTTCTTTGGAGTCTCTCAAGCTTTTCCACATCCTTGTTAAAGCATGCTGCCCAGTGCTAAGTAGAGTAGAAGAATCACCTCCTTGTCTTTGCTGGAAATGCATCAATTGATGCATGCCAGAGTATTATTTACTCTACTGACTACAGCATTGCACTGCCAGGTCATATTCATACTGTGGTCTATTATTATTCCCAGGTCCCTTTCATTTGTGGTGCTAGTCAGTTTGGTGCCGCCAAGCCTGTAGGTGTGTTGGGGGTTGCTCATCCCGAGGTGAAGCACTTTACATTTCTCAATGTTGAACTTCATTGGGTTCTGCTCTGCCCAACTTGCTAGCCTGTCTAGGTCCGCCTGTAACTAGCCTATCTTCAAGAGTGACCATGCTTCCCCATAACTTGGTGTCATCCACAATTTGGCCAGTGAGTGCTTCACCCCACACATCCAAATCATTAATAAAGATGTTGAAAAGTACTGGACTGAGCACTGACTCCTGCAGGACACCACTGCCCACTTCTCACCAGGATGATACAGATCTGTTCAATAGGACTCTCTGGGTCCTATCCTGCAGCCAGTTTCTAACCCACCTGACTATATCAGTTAAGCCCACAATCCTCCAATTTTCTTGTGAGGACATCATGGGATACTAGATCAAAGGCCTTTTGGAAATCTAGGTGTACAATGTCAACCTGTTCTCTCAAGTCCAGGTGGCGAGTTACCTGGTCATAGGAGGAGATGAGGCTGGTAAGGCAAGACCTGCCCGCAATGAAGCAATACTGGCTGGCATTCAGAATCCTACCTTCTGCAAACTTATTGTCGATGGACTCCTTGATGAACTTTTTTAGGATTTTCCCTAGGATGGAA
>NW_017728992.1:36791853-36794543 GCF_001723915.1 Gavialis gangeticus
AACCAATAACTTCATGGGGCTGTGTAGCGTGTTGTCTGTCTAATAAAACTGTTATTTGGACCCCTGAGTGGGGTTTTGCTTTACTACAGTTGGCCCTGCTCCAATCTCTGCTCCTCTAGCTTCTATCTCATTCCCACTGCCTTTTCCCCTGATCTCTGTCACTGTTTTTGGCTCATCCCCACTGTCTTTTGCCTCTGTCTCCTGACTGATTCCTCCTTGCCACCAGGCTCCTTTTTCCCTTGCTTCCACCCTGACACCAGTGACCTCAAGTAACCCCGGGGGCCACTTGATCTTAAATAAACCCAAGCATCTGTCCCTCAGTCGGCTTCTCTCTAGTTCACTGGTTGTAATCCTGATTCTGGCAACTTTCACTCCCTACTCTTTAATTCTCTCTCTCACCTTAACCTTCTCCCAAGTATCCCAGGTACCCCAAGCACACACATACATACCATACCATCCAAGTTAGGAACTTACCTGTGTGTATGTGTATGTGTCTTGTACATGTGTGATCTGGTGAGTGTATAGATATATACACATATACACGTCATTGTGAACATGATATATGAACTAGTGATCTGTGTATGTGTACTGAGTGTGCAGGTATGGACAACTGATTTTTGTCTAACTTTTGGGGTTTATAGTGTATAGGTGCTTGACTTGGTGATAAGTATGCATGTGCCTAGGCTGGTTCGGATGCGTATGCACCTGAGTTCGTAGTGTGCATGTGTGTGTGCATCCACCTAATTATTTGTGTGTTTGTATATGTTCAATTATGTCACACCCTCCTGTCTAACAGTGAGATCCTGAGAGTTGGTCTGACCCCTCAGGGCAACAGGATAATTAAAATTGCCCATGATGACTATGTCACGTGCACGTGCAGCCTCAGTCAATTCTCAGGTGAACTACAGATCAAGTTTCTCCCCCTGGTTTGGTGGTCTGTAGTGTACACCTACAGTTAGGTTTCTCTCACCGTGTCCTCCCATAACTTGACCCAGAGGGTTTCAAGATTTCATTTTTGTAGCCGATGTTGGCCCCCCTAGAGGTGTATTGCTCTTTCACATATAGAGCAATGCCTCTACCTCTCATCCCCATCTGGTCCCTTCTATGCAGGGTGTAGCCCTCTATAGCTACACTCCAGTCATGTAAGGAGTCCCACCAGATCTCCACAATCCCTAATAGATCATATTACACACTGGAGAGTAGGAGGGTTAGTTCCTCCTACTTGTTTCCCATGATCCTGGTGTTAGTATATAGGCACCTGAGTCCTCCTACTGAGGCCCTCATCTTCCTGTCCTGTTAGTGGAGAACTATTCTCTCAGCTCCTGCAAGAGTGGCTCTGCCAGTGTCCCTTTCTACTGGGCTTACTTATATGTTGCTCCCTGCACATGTTTGAATTTGTGTATCCCCATCCCCCAGCAATCTTAATTTAACACCCTGTCCAGAAGAACAGCATGTCCATATGTATATATGGACACATATATGGGGATATATATATCAGCCAGTGCTGCTGCCATCCACCCTCAGCATAGACCCAGCCCAGCTCCAGCCCGCCCCACCCCATGCAAATCCAGGGGCACCCCCCATGCCCTCCTAGACAACTGGCAGAAGCTGTGGCAAGAGGCACTGGAAGAGCAATAAACAAGCTGCTGGATGAGTGCCAGACAAGTGGCTCCTGGACAAGCGGCATTCAGTGGTGGAAGCTGCTGCCCCCTCTCCACACCTCCCAGGTTAGTCGTGGCTCCTTCCTTCCCCTGCCCCAGCCCCAACACCAGCCCCACTCTTCCCCCACCACAAGGGCCTTGATCTGCTCCTGCCCAGTTTCTACCTTCCCCCCTCCCCTTCCACCACAACAGACTTACCAGCTGCATGCAGCTGTATCATAAATCAGGTCAGTATTGACCAATATGCCTCCTCAAAAATCAGCTATTGGTATTGGCCCCACAAATCTCTATCAGTGCACCCCTACTTGAAAGCCTGTGTAATCTTTGCTTCTCACATTAATGTAATCATGGCAGAGCACCAAGCAGCAATTACCCTAGAAGCAAGCAAATATTACTATTTCTGTCCCAAAAAGTTTGTTATGCTTAATGATATAAATATGGATGTATTGGAGCTGGAGGTTTTGAAATCACTGTATTATATGGTGAAGTTGCCAAGTAAAACACCTTAATGATAAAATACTTTCTGAAAATTTATGTGAATTTTCAGTGTCCAGATAATTTCTCAGATTAAGTACTGATATTCCATAGGGTGAACTAAATGACAAATGGTTATCTGCACTAGCCAATATTTTTTAACTCTTCATAGTGTGGATCCTGAAAAGAACATAAAAATATGGTGATAATTGTAAGATTACAGCAAAAACAGACAGTAGAGATGGTTATGTTGCATTTGCTCCTTCCAGAATTTTGGGTCATGGTAAAAATCAGGAACCAATAACAACCTTAAGTGAATTTCCTTGTAGCAGGCCCTGAGATCAATCTATTCCCACCTGTTCACTCTACACCCACCAGTTGGAACTAGAACCATTTCAAAGATAACTACTGTAGAGGACTTACAAACATGCATACACTCCAATCAAAATATGTCTTCAGGATGACTTTTCCTGACCTACTGATACCAATGTCCCACCCAAATAAGCTACTCAGTGTGAGACAAATGCATAAGGACCATAAATTGATTGAAACATC
>NW_017728992.1:36799543-36815452 GCF_001723915.1 Gavialis gangeticus
CACCTGTTCACTCTACACCCACCAGTTGGAACTAGAACCATTTCAAAGATAACTACTGTAGAGGACTTACAAACATGCATACACTCCAATCAAAATATGTCTTCAGGATGACTTTTCCTGACCTACTGATACCAATGTCCCACCCAAATAAGCTACTCAGTGTGAGACAAATGCATAAGGACCATAAATTGATTGAAACATCCACTTTTCAATGGAAAAGCTAGTTCAAGAAAATTGTTCTGCGTATCTATATTGAATGCAAAGAAGTAATTCTCCCTTAAATACAGTAAAGCACTGGTGACTCTAACTTAGTTTTCCCCTGGAAGAACCTAGCCATACTGATGGGCTTTGCTCCATTGACTAATTGTACAGTCAGTTTTCATGCATGTATGTATTTGAATATCTGGTATATCTTGTATATTTCTCTTACTGTTCCTCCCCACCATCCCTTCCCCTTCTGGGTTTGTGAGCCATCTGGTATTTATTGGCTTAAACCAAAGCAACTTGCTTTGTCTTAATGTCTCAATAGATAGATCAGCTTCACACTAATGATAGCAGGCATAGAATGAGTTTCATGATCATCACATACCCACCTGTAAGTTGCACCCCATTTTAAGGAAGCTCATTCCTTCTGCTCCCATCAGTCCTTTTCATTCATGACATCTGCTTTTCTGTCTATAGGAATAGATTCCAAAGGCTATAAATTGTCAGACCACTAATATACTTCTGCCATTTGGCCACAAGAAAAGTAATTAAGTATTTTGCCTTCTGTGCAAGAAACTGGGTTTCCCCAGTATTGACAAATGAGATGTTAATTTCATTACATGTGTTAGTTATACTAGGATTGTTGCTCTTTAATGAGGTGGACTTATACTTGTGGCCAATTAGTTTCTCTCATACTTTGGCCCCATCTATACATTATATCAATTATACAATTACCTAGTTAACTGTGCAATTGGCTACATTTAGTTTAGATGGGCTAACTTGCAAATTACCCATGCTGCCATAAGCAGGTGCATCCAAATATAAAGATATTGCTGAAAAATGTGTGATAACTTTATAGCTAATTTCTATCTAGCTTTAAATTGCATGGATAGCCTTTGCCTTATGACTGGCAGTCTGGGATCAGGCACCAGCAATAAGGCGTAGTTGGATATGATGGCAATCCTGTAATCATGCTTCTTACTATGCACATGTGGCATGGCAGGAAGTGTGATTGTGTGGATTATGCCTTAGGTTCCATTGTGTCTTTACCTACACATGTAGGGGGTCTCTTTGTGTAATTTTTTGAATTTGTACAAGTGAATATGTAAATCCACAATCCTGACCTAACACCCTTTAACACCCATTCATGCAAATGTCTACAAAAAAGAGTACATTAGCAAAGAATCAACATACTTAGTTTTAAATGAGAAGTTAAGGCATTTTGTTTGACTTTACCTTAATATAGAAACTACTACTTGAGTATTTTTCTGGCAAAATCCCCAGTGCTCGCTCTGTCAAGGCCATCCTCACAGCTCTATTAACCACTCTATGTTAATTTCATCTTAGTGTCTAGACATCATGTGGGCCAGGGGGTGGTTCCATGGGCCAGACTGGGGCCTGGGATCATCTTCTCCTCCTGCCCCTGCTTCTTATGTGATGGGATTGGGCCTCAGAAGCCCAGAATTCCCCTAGCCTATCTGGCCCTGTATTCTGGATTCAAGCACCTGATGCAGTATACAAGGCCTGGGGCTCCCCATGGATCTGGCAGCAGGGCAGCAATACCATTGTTCACCCACCTTAACTTTCTATGATCCCCACAGGCTACACTGTGCAATGAAAGTACTTCATTCTGTTTTCTTACATTTTTGTAACCCCTCTAATAAGCCTGGACTGATTTTAATGAAGTTTGTTATCAATCCCCTTCCCATTACAGTCTTATCAAAATAGATTCCATAATTGGAAAAAAAAAAAGTATTCTTCATTTTCCATAGAAAAATATTCTCCTCCCCGCCCCTTTATCTCCTACTGCAGGAATTTCCTCTTCATGTTTACAGTTAGATCTAGTGCTTTTTAAGCATCTACTGTTGTTGCCAAGGGCTGCACTGAGTTTGCTGAAATTTGCATTAATGCCAATTGGTTGCAAATGCTGATTAGTAAGTTACTGTTAATCTCAGCAATGCTGATACTGAAAATAATTAGAATAACTCTTGGTAAGTGAC
This sequence comes from Gavialis gangeticus, assembly GCF_001723915.1. Classification (NCBI taxonomy): domain Eukaryota; kingdom Metazoa; phylum Chordata; order Crocodylia; family Gavialidae; genus Gavialis; species Gavialis gangeticus. The sequence continues at coordinate 36,801,748 of NW_017728992.1, forward strand.
CCTTGAAAATTGGTTGGTTATACCTCTTAGAATTTTAGCCCTCCCCCCAGCTCTGTTAGAGGCTTTATCTCTACTCAAGAAAATGACATAAGGCAGGACAGGGAAGCACATTCAAGACCTGATAGCTTTCTGATTAGGGGTGCACCAATAGAGTTTTTGGAGGCTAATACCAATAGCCAATATTTAAAGAGGCATATTGGGCAATATCAGTCCAACATCCAATACAGCTGCCATCAGCTGGTTCATTGTGGGAGAGGGGATGAAAGGGGTTTGGGGGGTAGATCAACAGCCCCTGCGGTGAGGGAGGGAACAGGGGCAGGTGCTGCTCAGCTGCGGTGGGGGGAGGGCATGGCAAGGAGCTGCAGCTCATGGGGTGGGGGTGGATCCTGCCACTGCTTGCATCCTGGGAGGGTGGGCAGGCATGTGCCCACAGATCTGCACTGTGTGGGGCAGTCTGCAGCTGTGGGATGGAGCTGGAGCCAGCATTGTGTGGAGCTCTTCTCATGGGGCCTGGGCTTGGAGCGTCTCTGGTGATGCTAGGAGGGGCTGCAACTACCCCAAATTTCATTGCAGTTCCACTCCCAGCCCTGTACCACCACCCAGCACAGCCATGACTTTTCTCTGCACTAGGGTGGAGGCGGGGTGTAGCTGCAGTCTCCTCCAAACATCACCTGAGCCCATTCTGAGCCCAGCCCCCACCAAAAGGAGCCCCATGCAGTGCAGGCTCTGGCTCCACTTCACAGCTGCAGCTTGCACTGTGCCATGAAGATTGGGGTCACACGTCTGCCACCATGCCCTCCTCCTGCAGTGCAGGCAGTAGTAGGAGCTCCAAGACGCGGCTCCATCTTATGCTTCTTCATCCCAGCTGGGCAGCACCTGCCCTTGCCCCCTGCTCACTGAGGGAAGCATTGATCTGCACCCCTACGTTCCTTCCCTCCCCCCCCTTATGACTTCGGCCAAAAAATGCCGAGCATGGGCATTTATTGGCTGAATTATTGGCCCCATTGGGCCAATATCCAATCTAGACAATTTCCTTTATATTGGTACCAATCTGATATTGTACCAATGGTATCGATGCACCTCTAATTCTGATCCATAGCTTCTGAAGAAATAGGCTATCGCCTACAAACACTTATGCCCTTCTTAATGAGTTAGTCTTTAAGGTGCCACTCTGCCCTGCCCTCTGTTGGACTTTAGACTAACACAGCTAATTACCTCTCTCTAAGTAACTGTAAGGCTTATAGGTCATTATGGAAATTTCTGATGAATGCTTATAATTGCAAACTGGTGGGTAATAACTAAAACATCACATTTCACATTTTTTTTTCCTTGAGACTATATTTATCACCCTACTGCTAAAGCAGTCTACATTTTTACTTTTCATTTCAGTCATTGTAAATACTGTAATGTATTTATTACATTTAGAATAATATTTTCGTATACTGTGTGGTCTTTTTGTTTTAGGGTTGTCATTTGGCATTTAGGAAAAAAAATAGAGAAACAAATACCAATTTAATTTTCAGGGGAATATGAATTTGAACAAAAGTTATTTACAAGAACCTAGTCTTATATCAATACATAATTGATTGGTTTACTTAACTATTTGGAGTTGTGTTTATATAGCTGCAAAAAAACGTCCAGTGAATTGGACTCTTGGCATGCCCATACAAATGGGCACATAAAAATGATAGTCTCAGATGTTGCAAAACTGGCTGGTGCTAACAGATAAGACCACTGTGTATGCTGCATTCCTGTTTGGCTGTGATGGGATTACAACAGCTATATAGTAATGCATGCTGTGGAAAAAGGATTATGGTATGGGTTACAGTGAAATAAATAAGTAAAAATAGTAATTGGTCAGTAGTAATACATTCCTTCCAACAGGAGTTATTAAACAGATATTCACAGAAATTGGTATTGTTATTTAAATATGTCAAACAGTAACCACTGTTTATAATCAAGAGTGATTTTTACCATTGGACCTCCCTCTGCCCCCCACCGGCCCTTTTACATAAGCATAAGTTATACCTACCAACTCCAGACATTTCAGGAACACTGGCAGTGTAAATGTCCTTTGTAAATTTGGGTTCATTGTCATTGATATCATGGATTTTAATGATAAATTCAGATTCCGGCTCCACTTGTCTTCCAGTCTTTCTGTCAATAGCCTTGGCACGTAGCACATACAGGGACTTTTCTTCCCGGTCCAGTTTCTTTGCAGCATGAATATCTCCTGTATTTTCATCTATAACGAATAGACTGCCAGCCCCATCTCCTGTTAATATGTATTTTAAATTTCCATCTCCTTTATCTTGGTCAGTGTGTAGCTTCAGGGAGGTAGAAAAGAAGAATTCTATAAATATATGTATTGTTATTACAGACCAAATCATTCAGCACACATGAATAAGTCTGTACAAATCTTGACTGTAATTGGGGTCAGCAGTGGTTATCTTCTGTCTCACTGTTGAAAAAATTACAGATTTTGAGACTCAGTCACACACACAAAATATCTGTAAACAAATGTATAAGGACACAAGGCGAAATAAAAGATAATGAAATACTATGTAGAGTAACCAAATGGTAATAACAAATTATATTTCTTTCAAAAGCCTGTCCAGAAACCTAAATAAGTTTCCTTATTGAGATGAGAGGTGTAAAACTCTCAAGTTCCTTTTTGTGAGATAAAATTAGTCTTTGTATGTCGAATTGAACCAGTTGCTTTATAAAGGCAATGAGATGAGTGTTAAGGACTAGAGCTTTCTAAGTTTCCCAAAATCATATGTAAAGATCTAACTTAAGAACTTTGTTTTCTAGTTCTTTTCCAATTTTTCTTGAGGTTCATCTACTTCAATTAATGATTTACTCCCCCCAATCTCCTCCAGTAAAGCAGAAACAATTTTCAAGAACACTAGGGGCTAAGCTTTGAAAGAATTGCATGGATTTCATCAGCTTTCTTTTGTTAAATTTAAGGGACATGGCTATATCTCTTCACAACTTTACAAAAATATATCCCAGTGAGTTAATGATTACTGTATTGTTTGTCATACTATACAATTATGAAAAAGTGGATAAGAGAAACAGGAGCAGCAAGCTATTAACTTTGTTTTACTTACAGTTATTTGTCATTTTTTCTTTCCTTTGGGCTCTTGCTCTTATTATCACAGTTTATGTGGGCATACTTTTTCCCTTTTACGGATATCTGTGCATAATCATCAGAAATATTATCATAGCATCCCAGATTATGTAACAGCCTACAGGTACCTGACCAGGATTTGATAACTTAGAGGCACTTTTTACTGGGCAGAAGCAATCTCTTGTCTTCTGAAAAAAAATTATTTGGACTTATTTCATGGTGTAACAGCAACAGGAAAAATAATTATAACCACCAGCAAAGCTATTTGTCATGATCTTGTGTCAGCAATTCATGTTTTTTTCCCCTCAGTATAAGGTTCATGCTTCCACTTCTGCTCTCATAGTTTCTGTCTCTACATCTTGTCTCCCCCTTCTTAACACTTTGAACAGCTGAGACTTTGCATGCCAAAATGAGGTATATCAGCATCTTACCCTAAAGATGGACTTATTGATACAAAGATCACTATGTTGAATTTGGTAAAAAAAAAACAAACAAAAACTTTCTTAGTAGCATAGTTTTCTCATCTTGCCAATTTCATAACTAGGTCCAAAGCATGTGTGCTTAGATATCACAGGACAACTGAGATGACAGTGCTATGAATCCTGTATCAGGTCTATTCAAGGATTTAAGCCCTTGATTGCAGCAAGCTTTGATATCAGAAAGCTGTAAAAGTGTCTAAGGTTTATAGGAAACACAAGTCAACTGTGTTCCCATTAAAATCGACTAAAATTTAGTCATCAGCACCATTAGGCCCAGCTTTCCACCCATTGTGCCAGGTGTTAATAACCATATAATTGATGTGTTTGCAACAGGACTGGGCATCTTATATAAATAAATCAAACAGGATAGATGATTACATAAGCATACCCATTGACTCAAGGCAAATTATACTTAATATACGTTTGGTGTTCTTTCTTTATAATATATTATATGAGTCATATATATTTTCTATGGAGCAAGTACAAATAATGTACTGGTATGTTAAGATGCTGCAGAGGTGTAACTTGTCATTTTTAGTCCTGAGCAGGGATGGGAGGAGGGGAATGGTATTGTTCTGAGCAGGGATGGTGGAGGGGGACAAGTGCTGGGGTTTCTAACCTGACCATGGTGCTGCTGATGTGAGGTATAGCTTGGAAGCCCACTGCTGCTGGGGTCAGCTTTCTATCTACTTCTGCCATAGGGTGGCTCTCTGCACCTTTTCTGCCTGGTTGCTGAGTCTGGGGCCAGCTTCTTGGGGGCTATCGTTCTGACACCCCTGCTGAATCAGTGCCCACCCCTGGTGTCCACATTACTTACTCCTTATTACTCTACCACAATGCTTTAAGTGTTGCTTACAGAATTTATTAGCTCATTGAAATCTTTAGTGTGGCTGGACAGAATCAATCAGCTTAGGGCCACATATAAAAGTTTCAACTGAAATCCAAAGATATGAAGGTTTTATATGCATATACTCTTCATTTGAAGAGACTAGGTCCAGTTTAAGCATTTTTATCATCTTTTTAACATGTGCCTAATAAGCACACTGTTTTTAATCACTCTTATATTGCTGTATTTTTTCAAATGTAAGATAACCCTGAATATAAAACACCCCCCAAAGAATTAGATTCTATATATGGAAAATTTATAAACTTGATATACTTTTCCAAGTATAGAATCAAATTATTTGGCTAGAATTTGTCCCCATTCCACTGTTACAGCTGTGACTATTTAACTGGGGTCAGGTCCCTGCTCTTCCCTAACTTCTTCCCAATGCAGCTTCTTCCTCCCATCCTTACTGCCAGACCCTGCTCTCCCTGAGCACATGAAAGTGAGGAGCAAATATGAAAACACTGACTTTGAAATAAACATATCTATAGTAATTTGCATAAAAGTACAGGTACCCAGGTACAGGTACCCAGAAACTTAGTTCTTCCAGAATTGATGCATTTTATCCTTTTTGAAACTGCTGCAAGTTTTAGTGCAGGTAACTCTATAATCACATTTTAAACAGTAGTTTTGAACCTACTTAAATATAGCATGCACTATACATGATATTAGTCCAAAGCAAAAAGACACACGATTAGGCTGGACCCCAGCAGAGTCAACAGTGTTTCTCCTGGTAAGGCTTCACCTCTTGGAGGGCAGGGTCATACCAATTCTATGTGACAGGCTGAGAGAGGGATTCTGGGTGAACTGTTTGGGGTCGTGTATGGTGACGTTTGCCAGACATTTAAGGCTGATGAAGGAACAGGATTCATTGGAAATGGGAAAGAAAGGTGAAGCTCAACTGTGGCAGTGAAGAGGAAGTCAAAATGTATTCAGTGTACAGGTTCACCATGACTTGCAAAAGAGTCAGCGCTGAGCGGGACTGACCACAATGGGCACATTGCCTGCTCTTTCCCCTACTTCTCTCTTCTTTCCTTTCTTCCAAGTCAGGTGCTCACTGTAGGGATTGATGGAGATGGAGATGGAGATGGAGATGGAGATGGAGATGGAGATGGAGATGGAGATGGAGATGGAGAGGCATGCTCCAACAGGCAGCCTGCCTGGCCTCTTTCCCAGGGCACCATGCTGCTTCCTTTCCTTGCCATACTACACCCAGCATGCAGGACACTCATTTTAATCTGCAGCCTGTGTCTGAGATCCACCTCCAAAATCTGGGACTGTCCCAGGGAAAATGGGATAATCGTTCATCCTAATTTAATGAGGTTTCCTTGTATGCAAATATAAAATGAGGAGATGTTTCTCCTGTGCTGTTTCAGTGTGGGAGGTGGGGGAGAGAGGGGAAGGAATTCCTCTTGTATTTGAGTAAATACAGTACTCAGGTTAAAACAATGCTTATCTTGTCTTGTAGCTTTTCAGTGTTTTAAATGAAACTAATAACAGTAGCTGTTCAGATATGCATAGCACTTTTAATTGCAAAGTACAAGTTGTAGCTGATACCCTCCTTTTTCTTCACCTACATCTTCAGTGAAAGGCTGTAATTTTAAATTAGTATGTATAAAACTACAAAGTAGATTATGAATTAAAGAATCCCTTCTCTCATTTTCATACCCTTTCATATACCACTACTTACCCTAGAAAGCTCTCCATTTTCTTAGGCCCTATCCAGCTCCCTGTAAAATCAATACAAAAGTGCCTATTGACTTCACTGGGCTTTGGATTTGACTTCATGCTTTCCATAAGACTCTTTCTCATTCACTTTTCTTCTTGAAATTCATTTATTTCATGAGGTCTTTCAAAGATAGATCACCACTTGTAAAATAATTTTCAAATACAAAATTAGTGAAGCTGCAAAAATGAGACAGCTAGCCCAATCAATGTTTTATCCATCAAACTTTGTAATATATTTAGTGTTGAATAAATGTTGTCACTTAATTTAAATAAATAGAGCTGGCTGGAGATTTCACTCGTCAGTTTTCTTTTGCAAGATGCTGATCTGCCAGAAGCAAAATGTTCTAGTGGAAAGCTACCTGGCTTCATGACTTCCTGTCTGCCTCCTACTCTTTTTAAATCCATCTGTAAGTAGCTTGGGGTGATCCCTGATCTCCAAACTCCTTTCTTCCTGGGAATCTGACCCAGAATCCTGCTAAAGAAGTAAGGATTTGGAAGCTGGTGGAGATCTGGATCCCACATTTTCCTTACACCACTGTTTTTGAACATTTATGGACTCAAATCACACCTAAAAAAAAAAGCAGAACTTTGCTTTCACTTATTTCTTGACTACAGAAAAATAATAGAGCAGTTACATTGGCAACAAAGAACATAACAGGTCATAATATTTTTGATTCTATGGATTCCTACTGGAAATCTATCATATCTTGTAAATCATGTGTAGGTTTGCATGCCTAACAGTGCTAATATTGCATGGCACTTAGGGAGCTATGGCACCCTGTTTGAGAATCACTGTCTCACACAGTAGCTTATCTGGTAGGCTTCAGAGTAAGTAGCTGTCAAGATAGGGAATCCCAGAGCAGAGCTTCCCCTCAAAAGCAGCATGATACAGGATAATGGCATACTAGAATCCCAGTTTTTAAGCTAATAAGGCTTCTGTGCTCAACAGGAACATATTTCATTTCAGAAACAGTGAAATATTCCCACTTCAGAAAATATTGATATTATATATATGATAGATCTGTTGAAGCCTATATATATGTGTGTGTGCATATATATATATAACTATTATATAATAGTTTCCATGGTCATTGATTCAATGTTTATTTGGGATGGAGTCATTTGGAGCACCTAACTATTCTTTAATGTCTTTCCATCCCATTAGTGAATCCTTCTTAGCAGACAAGATGTGGTACAGGCTACAGGAAATAAAAAAAAATAGGACTAGGATTAATTTAGCATTTTTTAGGTACTCCGCATAACTCATTCCTGTTAGGGTTTTGTTACACAGTCATTTTAGGTGGCTTCTGGAGCTCTTAATCCCTGGATTGGCTGCATGTTAATACCTTTTCAGTGGTTTAAAGCACTTATTAAATACATTTTAAAGTTTTGCCACTCCAAGGCATGATTATCTCTAGTCTGCCTAATTTTGCTCTTTTTCCATTTAGGTGTAACCACTCTCCACAGCTATTCTGCCAAAGTTAAAGTCCTCCACCCAAGATACAGTGGCCCCTCCTGAGGAGCTAGAGTGGGGAAGCTGGGGTGCAGCAGGGCTTGGCAGAGTGCCTCTGCCCTTCTGCTCCCACCACAGCCAGTGCTACAGACCTGGAGCACCCAGCAGTGCCACCTGGACTGGCTCGCTGTTCTGAATGCCCAGGCCAGGCTCAGGCTGTGGTGCTTGCATGGGGTGGCAAGCTGGTGCTCACCTCTCCCACTGATCCATGGCTGAAACTGTACCCAACCCTGCAGTTCATCCCCTGCCTAGTGCCTCTGCCCCCAGAACCCAGACACATGACCCAGTAGGGCCATGTGGCTGGCGCAGGATGAAACTCAGTGGCTGCAGTACAGCAACCCAAGATCTGTTCCCACTGACTCCATGCTTCTCCGGGCTGTTCAGGGTTAAGTTTTCACCTGCCCTCCCCCCCACCTGGCTCACTCAGGGGTGGTTCAGGAACAGGATTTTTCACACCTGCTGGGCTTTGGAGGCATGTGTGAGTTGTGTAACCTCTCCACCTGCTCTGTGCAGTCCCAGCTGAGACAGCACCAAGCCCACGTTCCATGCCCAGAGCCATCTAGCTCCTATGGGGAAGTTCAGGGGCTTCAGCTGTCTGTCAACCATCGCTTTTGCTGGGCAAACCAGGCAGGAGGAGATGGAGGCTGGACTCTGCACAACCCAGCAGAGCGCAGGGTCAACAGGAACCAGCCTTAGGCTGCTGAACTGCAACCAATAGTCACTTTGACATGTGGAAGTGCGTCAGCATTGGGTGCTTTGAAAAGTGCCCGGTGCTGTGATACTTGCACTTGTCTAAGCGGTGAAATGTGTGTCAGAACAAAGAAAATGGTGGCAGTGTACCTTTGAACTAAAACAACTCAGAGGTGCTCACTGCCTCCATTTTCTCCACGTTGATGTGCATTTCACTGCTTATACAACTGCAAACAGTGAAGTGCAGTGTGTCAGCTCCAGTGCAGAACAGCATATATTTGGTGTATCCAAGAAGTAATAGGCATGTGTATAAATGCCCACTGAGTTCCTCCATGCTGAGCTGCCCAGCCCCACCGGGTCATGTGTCTGAATCCTAAGGGCCCAATCATTTTTTTTCTCTGGAGCTCACCCTTGCTCATGCTGTTGTTGGCTGGGCTGCCACCTGGATAGGCACTGCCTGAGCTCTGATCTTTTTTGGAGTTCAGGTGGTGTTTGGTTATCTGGAGGTGGGGAGGGGGGAAGAGGGCAGGGCTCTGGAGAAAAAAAGGATTGGGCCCCTCAGAGGTCATGCAGCCAAGCAGTCTGGGCAGCGGTGGGAGGCACAACAGCTGCTGGGCATTTCAAGCCTGTGATGCTCACTCTGCTTTACAAGAGAAGCAAGCCAGTCCGGCCCCTAGCTCCTACTCCTGCCCCGGCTCATCAAGTGCCTGGTAGCAAATCCCAGCTGTGAAGCTGAAAGACAATCAGAGATTTTTTTTGCCACAACGTCCGACTGCTCCACTAAGGTGAACAACACTAAGCTGATTAATATTTGTTTGGATTACAGCATAAGGTGCAACAAGCCTCTTAGATTTCAAATCCAGTTGCAGAAATAGGAGAGATTGGGAAAGCCTGGACATATTTTGTACCAAAGGTTCTTGGATTGCGTATATTAGGCCTCCACAGAAAACTAAGCCATATCATAATTTCCTTGAAGTTTTTCTTTTTTAAAATCATGTTAAAATCTACAAAGCACAACAAAAAGTTTGCAGGAAAATCTACAATATATATATTTTTTATTACAACCCTAACAGTTTGCCTCATTTCAGATTTTAGTTTGTCTTGGCTGTAATCATAGTTATTTTAGGATTGATTGAAAATCTTCTGATGGACACTTTTTGTTGGTAAATGGCACTGAAATAAAGTTTCTGTGGAAATATATCTGTTTTGGCAAAATATTATTTTGAAAATAACTTGTAAATGGAATGTTTTTAGAGAATCGATTCCATTCAACTTTGTTGGAATGTAATTTTTTGAGTGCTTTTTAAAAAATATTTTATATCATACATGCTAGCATAAAATAAAATATTTATTTTAAACAAAAGTATTGAAGTTTTTGAGTGAAATGTTTTGACTAACCAAGCAAGTGGAAGCAGGAGGTAGCTAGGAAGGAGGAGTAATCTTCTTTGGCCTACACCTGCAAGGAGTCAGTCAGGAAGGCCAAGGCAACTCTAGAACTCAGGCTAGCAGCAGGGATTAAGGACACTAAAAAGTCCTTTTTTAGGTACGTGGGAAGCAAAAAGAGGGTACAGGGTAGCATGGGACCCCTACAGGATGGGCAGGGGGGCTTAGTGATGGATAGCAGGGACAAGGCAGAGCTCTTCAATGAGTTTTTTGCCTCTGTCTTCTTAAATAAGAATCTAGACAAACCCTCAATAAACATCATGGACACCAACAAGGGGAACATCAGCCAACCAACGGTCATTGCTGATACAGTAAAAAGACACCTGGAGGGACTGGACGTGTTCAAATCACTGGGACTGGAGGGACTCCACCCATGGGTAATGAAGGAATTAGCGAGTGTCATAGCTGAACCTCTGGCAACGATATATGAGCACTCATGGTGCTCGGGTCAGGCCCCAGAGGATTGGAAGAGGGCCAATGTTGCCCCAATCTTTAAGAAGGGGAGGAAGGAGGATACAGGGAACTATAGACCAGCCAGCCTTACCTCTATCCCTGGGAAAATCCTAGAAAAAATTATCAAGGAACACGTCTGTGAGAGCCCGCTGGCTAATGTGACGGGTAATGTAATGTAGAGGGGTAACCAACATGGGTTTATAGCAGGCATGTCCTGCCTGACTAACCTAGTTTCTTTTTATGACAAGGCCCCAAATGTTTAGATGCAGGAATTGAGGTGGATGTTATTTATCTGGACTTCAAGAAGGCCTTTGACATGGTATCCCATACCATCCTTATAAATAAACTTAGGAGATCTGCCTTGGATGATTATACGGTAGACTGGGTAGCAAACTGGCTCAAGGGTCACACTCAGAGAGTGGTGGTGGATGGGTTGGTGTCAACCTGGAAAGATGTGTGCAGTGGAATCCCTCAGGGCTCAGTTCTGGGGCCAGTGCTGTTCAACATCTTCATCAGGGATCTGGAGGAAGGGGTGGGAAGCACCCTGTCCAGAATCATGGATGACACAAAAATATGGGGTGAAGCTAACATCCTGGAGAGGAGGAACCAGATCCAGGCTGACCTAGACAGGTTGAGGAAGTGGGCAGAGAGCAACAGGATGCAATTCAATAAGGGCAAGTGCAGGGTGCTGCATCTAGGGAGAAAGAACTGCCATCATAACTATAGGCTGGGGGGCGACCTTCTAGCACCACTGAGGCAGAAAGAGATCTTGGAGTCACTGTTGACTTCAGGATGAACATGAGTCATCAATGTGACGAAGTAGTCAGCAGAGCCAATCGCACCTTGTTGTGCATCCTTAGGTCTTTCACAAACAGGTCCAGGGAGGTGATTCTCCCTCTCTATGTGGCACTGCTCAGGCCGCAGCTGGAGTACTGTGTTCAGTTCTGGATGCCGCAGTTCATGTGGGATGTGGACAACCTGAAGAGGGTCCAAAGAAGAGCCACTCATCTGATTGGAGGCCTGCAGGGAAGGCCCTATGAGGAAAGGCTAAGGGTCCTTAACTTCTTCAATCTCTCCAAGAGAAGGCTGAAAGGGTACCTTATGGAGGCGTACAGATTCATAAGGGGAGAGCAACATGAAGTAAGTGATGATCTGTTTACCAGGGCACCCCCTGAAACAACAAGGAACAATGGCCATAAGCTACTGGAGAGTAGGTTTAGAGTGGACATTAGAGAAAAGTTCTTTGCGGTCAGGGTTGCCAGGATCTGGAATGGGCTTCCAAGGGATATGGTACTTGACCCATCTTGAGGGTCTTCAAAAGGAGACTGGACAGGCACCTGGCTGGGTTCACATAACCCCAGGTTTGGTGACTCTTTTCTTGCCTGCCAGGGGCAAGGGGTCAAACTAGATAGCCCATTGAGGTTCCTTCCAACCCTAGAATCTATAAATCTATGGGGAAAAAAAAGAAAATGTAATAGCAACATTTCATTTTTTCAAGATTTTTTTTGAAGCTTTTGGCTTGTTTACCCTCAGAATGAAACTAGGGTTATTTTGCATGAACACCATCTAAAAGCAAACAAATAAACAAAAACCCTGGAACTCAACCTGATATATTTCCCCCCTCTTTGAAGCTGATTTAATGTTAATGAAATATTTTACCGGCTTGGAAGCTAAAGTTCCAGCAGCCCAGCAAGAACTGTTTTGAGATCATCTGTCCATTTCAAATATATTATCGAGCACTATTTGATGGATAGTATTAACAAACATTCCTGATTTGGAGATAAAAATTGAATTGGTAGCTAGGCAATGAGAGCTCTACATCCCAATGGTATTTCCATGTCAAGAATGCTACTTGAAATATATCTGTAACACTGCCACGTAAAGTTTACCCTTCCTTCCTAGGATATGTTGTTATTTTTTCTGTCTTTGCAGTAAAAATTGCAGGGATCTTCAGAAATTCATTATATAATATCTAGTAAACTTGAAGGATACTAGTTTGGGTAGAAGATCTTGTGCCATTTTTTGTTTAGCAGTTATCCAGTTTTCTTTTTTGAATAAAATATTATCTTCATGAAATATAGCAGTGGTACCATTATCATTCTTATGATTTTTATCATTATCAATGGTACCATATACCTTCCACCTGTGGCTCCTTCCCCTCTCTTACTGTCAGACCCTGCCCTCCCTGAGCTAATGGAAGTGAGGGACAAATCTGAAAATACTGACTTTGAAATAAATATGCCTGTAGTTATTTAGTACATCCAGAATTGATGGGTTTTTTTAACTGCTGCAAGTTTTAGGACAGGTACTCCATAAACACACTTTTAAAAAGCACTTTTGTAGCTACTTATATATAGTACAAACTATGCATGATATTAGTCCATAGCCAAAAAACTCAAGATTGGACTGGGCTGCAGAAAAGTCAACAGCATTCCAAGCCTTGGGAACTCCACAGGTATGCACTGCTCACTATGCGTACTCCAGATCCCACACACAAAGGATCCATGTGCTAATTGCCCCCCTCCCCCTCAATTATAACTGGTATTGGGTGTCATGATTCCTGAATCCTCTAAAAAATATATGCAGAGGCGGTACTGGGCAACTTCATCTAGCTCCATGTCATAGACAGTGGGGTCACACTAATCCTATGTGACAGAGTGAGAGATGAGGTGGCAGAGGGATTTTGGGTGAACTGTTTGGGGTCCCACTTGGTGATCTTTGCCAGACATTTAAGGCTAGTAAAGGAATAGGATTTACTGGAAATGGGGAAGAAAGGTGCTGCTTAAAGTAAAAAGGAAGTCAAAATGGTATTTAGTGTAGAAGCTTAATATTACTTGAAAAAGATTCAGTGTTAAGAGGAACTGCGCACAATGTGCCTTACCATGCATCTTGTTCAGATGGGCTGCACTAACCTACCCTTTTGGAAGGTTCCCATGTATTATATAGTCACACTCAGTGATGGCTGCATTTAATCAACTTCCTAGTTGGTTTCCATTACTGAACACATTCTGATTTTGGCAGAAGTTTAATGACAAGCAATGCATTTAATTAAGTTTCCATGTATGCAAATATAAGACAAAGAGCTTGTTCTCCCATGCTAATGTTGGGGGGAGGGGAAGGGGGGGCAACCCTGTCTTATAGTCAAGTAAATGCAGTATTTAATTTGCTCAGATCTTCTGTTTGTGAAGTCAATAGGTAATTGATCTGCCTGTGTGTAGCATGCATGTGCTGTGTCTGAATGTGGGTACAATACTACTAGGATGCCCACTTCTGTATTTGGGTATTGGGTGGGCACTGAGGTACATCAAGCTGGTATTTACTTGTCCAGATATAGACCTTGGGTAACTTAAGGCAGCTACACTTAAATATTGGAACTGTGA